>NC_140704.1:125137500-125817500 GCF_050655825.1 Lonchura striata
CCGTGTCCGGGCTCCGTCCTCGGCGTGTGTGACTGAGGCGGGCGCGGGCTGCGAGCGGCGCGGGGCGGGGCAGCTCGGCGGCGGGACCCCCGTGAGCGGAGCCTCCCGCGGTGCCCGCGGCGGGCGGTCCGGGCAGCGGCGGCTCCAGCTCCGGGAGCCGGGCGGCCAGGAGGCTCCGTGCCGCCGGCCCCGCGGTCCGGCAGCATGAACATCCTACTGGAGTTCTTCGTGGTGACTTTCCGAGTGCTGTGGGCGTTCGTGCTGGCCGCGGCCAAGTGGCTGGTGCGGCCCAAAGAGAAAAGTGTGGCGGGGCAGGTGTGCCTGATCACCGGGGCGGGCAGCGGCCTGGGCCGCCTCTTCGCCCTGGAGTTCGCCCGGCGCCGGGCGCTTTTGGTGCTGTGGGACATCAACACGCAGAGCAACGAGGAGACGGCGGGCATGGTGCGGCACATCTACCGGGAGATGGCCGAGGAGGCGGCGGCCGCCGCCCCCGGAGGTAAGCGGCGGGGCTCCCCGCGCTGTCCCCGCCGCTCACCTGCCCGGCCCGGGGCAGGGGGAGCCGGGGCTGCGCCCGGCGGGTCCAGCCCGGAGCAGCGCTCACCTGCGGCGGGCCCTGAGAGCGGCTCCGGGCTGGAGACCGCCGGGCGCAGAGTGTCAGACGCTCCGACGGTGCTCCTGCGAGCCAGAGCCGGCCCTGTGCCGGCAGCGATGAGCGCAGACCTGCTTCGCGGAGCCTCGGACCCCAGCAGCGGCTTTAAAACCTGCAGCTCTTCCTAAAACACGTAGCGGCGTTAGTAAATAGCTGACTCCTGGTGTACTGCAATGACACCAAAGTAAATAAAAGTTTTGGCGGTTTGAAATTGTATTTGCTATTTCTGCTTGAACTACTTGTTTGAATGTCAATATATGAGCAAGAACCTTATTGCCCCCCACCCCTTCTGTTCTTTTATCTGTATTCTTTAGTGGCTGGAGATGGAGAGAAAGATGTGCTGCCCCATTGCAACTTGCAGGTTTACACGTACACCTGTGATGTGGGCAAAAGAGAGAATGTCTACTTGACAGCTGAGAGGGTCCGTAAGGAGGTTGGCGAGGTGTCTGTCCTGGTTAACAATGCTGGTGTGGTCTCCGGGCACCATCTTCTGGAGTGTCCTGATGAGCTTATTGAGAGGACCATGATGGTTAACTGTCACGCACACTTCTGGGTAACTATAAACTCCTTTCTGCTGCCCTTGTTGGTAATTAATTTTGGGAAATGAACTGCTGTTGCAGAACTCCTGTCTCCTTGAGGTTTGTACTTGTTCTTTTTTACTTGTAGGATTACTGCTTTGGGTGTTTCTTGTTTTGAATTCACTGTTCTGTTTAACAGGAATGCTGGTATTAAGATTGTTAACAAATAGTTTTTAATCAGCTGTATCCTCCTAGAATCCAGAGTTCTAAGTCTTCTGGCCATTTCTGTAGCTTTGGGTATTAAATCCTTTACAAGCAATAATCTCTGAATCTGCTTAAAGGTTGTTACTGTTAATGAATGGCTTCTTTTCTCACATACTCTTCTGCCAGCATATTAGCAGCTTTAATATACTGTTTTAATGATGATTATAATAGCAAACTTGCACATTTCTGGAAAAGAAATCTTTAAAACCCCTGCTGAAAATGTTGTTTAAATTGCCTTGGAGGCAAATTGTTCCTTTTGAAGGCTGGGAGGAAAGGCAAAAAAGATTTCTCAAGAAACCGAGCCAGGAACACTTTTTCAGGAACCCTGTGTATTTATCCTCATGGCTTTCTCTGGAGGCTCACTGTAGAAGTAAGAAAATCTTAATGATGGTTTCTGGGATGCTATTGTCTCCACAAGTAGCAGGTGCTAATTAAGGAGAACAAGTTTGTGGTCTTACTCTTTTTGTCCATCTAAACCTTGTTTTCCCTTGTGATTTATTTTTAGACCCATAGTGGTGTGGAGTTACATAAATTGGAGTGTTGAAGGAGGGCATGATGCACACTTGGGTTAGCATTAGCTGACAGACTGAGACCATTGTTAGTATTAAAACTGTTCTTTGAGTCCTCAAATAAGGTTATGAAATACACTTGCATAACAATGAGAAGATTAAGCAATCTGAAATATACTTCAACTTAAACCTCCTTTGACTGATCTTACCTTTTCATAACACAATTTTATAAAGTGCCTCATCTTCAAAACTTAGAAGGCCCTCCCAAGCCAACTTTTTAACATGGAAATGAAATGCTGTTTCATAACCCTGAAGGACCCACTTTAAATCTGCACTGTGACACAGTTAATGGCAGAGCAGTCTCTTTCCAGTGTATTGTAAAGCTTGCAGAGAGTGCACAGGAGATAGTGTGTTTAGGAGTTCTTTTAAAGTCTCAAAGTATATATTTTTAAATAATCCGAGAGGTTCTGAGAATGCTTATATGACTTCTTATAATTAGGAGTTGTGTGTTCCCCTTAATAAAAGTTAAATTGGTGCTTAAGCCCATAGAGATGTGTAGTAGATTTAATGACTGTTATTGATGTGGCTTAAATGTTGAATTGACAGTTTCCAAGAACTCTAAATTATGACATCACCATGATTAAAATATGGGAGGATCCTAAATTCTCCAGCTGTTCTTCCTTCAGGCCTAAGTCATACACTTATTTATAACAGTTTCAGAGACCTTTTTAAAGCACTCTGTGTGTTCTGAGTCTCTTACAGTAATAGGAAACTAAACTTAGAGTCTTGTATTGCTATGATTGGGTTTCCATAATAGTTCCATTCATCTATCTCTAAACATTAGTGTGAAGTAGCTTTAAAAAAAAAAAAAATTACTTCAAGAAGGTATAGCTATGTCTGGACTGTGGAACTTGAGATTTTGGCTTAAGTTTTAAAGGAGTAGTCAACGCCCTTTAGATTTAACTGAGGATCTGTTCATATGTAAACTTCCTGTAGATTCTGTGTCCTGCTTTGCTTTTCCTTTTATTTTTTTGCTGTTGGCACAGCTCTTCCTTGTGTTCCCCTTCATGGTCCCAGAAAAGATTGGCTTGACCAATAGTGGGTGGACTTCTGTTGAAAGTAATACTACTTAATTCATAAGATATCATCTGAATCAGCTGATTTGAAGCCAACTTTTTTGATGCAAGTCAATGCTGACTTAAATAGAACAATGTGTCTAGATGTGTGAAGTCTTATACAGCTGATCTTTTCCGTGTCAGCTAAACTGGTGGTCCAAAAGTGAAGCTAATACTCTGGAGCATTATGTAGGCTTTTAAGTATTCTTGGAGGGCGTTTAGTCCAAAAAACTGTAAGTGGATTTTGTAAAGACATGGATCTTGCATGTAATACTCTTTCGGTAGTTAAGTGTCTGTACTTTCTGAGGTTTTGGTGTGTTGTGTGGAGTTTTTTTAATGTGGTTTGGGGGAAATTCTTTTTTATCCCTTAATCGTTAATCAAACATTAATGTGTTTCTATATAAAAACTAAAAATAAGGCCCCAGTACTGTCCTTTGGAACATTTGACATCAGATTAATTGCCTGTTCCCCATGCAGAATGCAGGTGATCTGATCTTGCTTTTATGTTAGCAGCTACCATCAGAAGGCTGCCCAACTTTTGCAGTAGGCAGTGACATGAAAATCTGTCACCGTTTTGCTGTTGTGACTCCAACTGGGCTGTGTACCATATCACAAACTGGCAGTCAAGAGAGCCTTAGCAGCATGCAACAGCCTAAACAGATGCTTTCCATTGTGCTGACATGCATGATTTGTGTAATCCTTCCTGTGAGTGTTCTATATAAAAATGTCACCACTGCATCATGTAGCAATTTCCACAGCATAAAATCCACTGCAGTATTAAAAACCTGTTATTTCATGCTGTGATAACTTGAATGCTTCTGATATTGAAAACATAGGGACAAAATCCATTCCTGGTTTGAAATAAGCCAGCTCTGGTTTACTATAATTTGCAGATACATAAAGTTGTAGCAGGGGTGTAACACTACCTTTCCTGCCAGCCTGTTACAACAATAATGACTTACTTGGATACACTTGTCAATTATTAGAACTGAATTTATACAGACTAGGAAATTTTCTATCATGTGTCAGGATTCAAATTTCAAAAATGTTGTCACAATATAACTTAAAGCTGTTGATAAATCAGATTTTAGTAAATACAGGAATTGGAGGATTTTTTTTTCTGGTAGTTTTACAATAAAGCTTAAGTATCAAAATACTGTGGTTTAGAAAATGGCACCATATTGAATAAAACTACAAACTCTTAATTTTGGGACAATTTCAGAGTCTTGTACCTACTCTAGCACTTTCTTGAAGAATAGTCTATTGCTGGATAAGTAGATATTAATATTGGACATTGCTATAATACCTGGGCAATCCTTCTAGTTTTGGTTGCTGGGGAAGAGGGCAGGGTGATGAGCAGGTTTTGAAATTCTGTGGCATGAAGATCCTTCTGTACCACAGGTCTTCAGTACTCAGCTCTGAGAGATCAGTGATCTGTGTTTCCCTCTCATGTGGATACTCCAAATATTTTGGCTTAAAGCTTTCCTCCTAAAGTTCTCTTCAACTTACCATAAGGGGGAAGCAAAAGCATTCTGCTCCAGCTCTGTCATATTAAAAAGAAACCCACATAGAGACAGACTAGGACCCAGAGTTTAAAAACTTGTGTACTGCTTTCTTAGCCTGGGTAGGTTTTTCTTACTTTTTTTTACAGCTGCTTGATTTTTTGAAGATATGCTGACATCTCTGTAGGAATTGAAGTAATTTTTAGATGGCCTGACATTGGTAGGGGGAGATAAATACTGATTAGAGAGAGATTCAGGTACTTAGGGCATTCATGAAAAACTCTAAAGTTTAAATATACCTTGTGAAGATGGTTAATACACAGTTAATAAATTAAATACCCATTCATGCAGCTGCTGTACTTATCAGTCTCATTAGACTGACGGGATTGCTAAAGCCTTGGAGGGGCTATAGTTACCTATAACGTATCAGTATTTATGTATTGTCTTTAAGCTCCCTGGTGTTAAATAATGCTCACTTATGCCTATAGCTTGTTTAGTTCAAAAACAGAAGAATTACTCATAGTGTGCACATGGAATCTTCTGTGGAAGAAAATGTAGCTTATGAGATTTGAAACTATACCCTGCTAAATCTTTGGCCTGTTGGCATAATTTTTAATTTTTCTGTCAAATTTAGGATTCTAGCATCGACGATCAAATATAGACACAATATTCCACTAACAGGCTACCCAACTATATTAGTATTTCAGATGAGTGAAGTTAGCTTTAACTGTTTTTTCCTTTTTTTCTTTTTAATTTCATGATTTTGTACCTCAAGATGCACAAGTTCACTTACGAAGTTTAATCTAAGTGTTCTTGACTTGTTTCTTTGAAAAATGAGCCAGATCAAGTTCAAGCTAAACATTTGTATGTGATCCAAAATGTATTGTCAAAACTATCTCTTCCCTTCCTCAATTATTCCAACTCCATGCCACCAGTAAATTACCCTGGACAGCACATGTGTTTCATATACCGTGGTAGCATGCTGGGTAGTGAGTATGAAGGAAAAAGCAATTGTACTCTTAGCTATGGAAACATACTTAAAACTTAGTCATACTTAAAACTTAAGTGCTTTGGTATGGTTCTGCTGTTCATATGTTTCTGGGTTCATTTCTCAAAAAAATAGAGCGAATCTATCAAATGAGAAAATACTATCCTCCTCCCTTTCCCATTTTATAAAGCAGTGTACTTAGCACAAGTTTTGGAAAATAAAGGGGTGGATATATATTTCTGGAATTAAAATGGGCACAATGCTACTGGTTCAGAGCTTTCCTTGTGGGTTTACTTTATGTCTATGAGGACTAGCATTGTGTCATGCTCAGTTGTCAGTTACCATCATGCAGTCTTTCATTTTATAGCTTGTATCTTACAATTTGTGTATATCTGTATCTTAGCTTTGTAATCATGTTTTAGCCATAGTGATCACTTAAGCATTCATGTTTTTTTCCTTTGTTTTTTGATGCAGACACCAGCCCAGACCCTTTAATTAGGTGCCTGTAATGTCTGAGCTTTGACCATAGCACCAATCTTACACCAGTTTCAGAATAGTAATGGAAGTTGACAAAAATGAATCTTTTGGCAATGTACTCATTGTGTTGACATGCATAACTGAGCATGTAGGGATGGGGTGCTAGGTAGGTCTTAGTCTTATGCAAAACGCCTCTTCATTTGCCTTGTGTGGGAATCATGAGTTTGAGCATCTATAATTGGGATTCCACAGTGCCGCCCACCAAACTGTAGTTGTTCCACATGTTTCTCAGCTCTAGTCCCTAAGGGCTTTTGAGTCTGTTCTGTCCTGGTTCTTCGTTGTCTACTGTATCTTGATGATAAATAAGTAGTTACATATCAAAGAGTGTGAGCAGAATAAATTACAGCACTCTTGACTAGTTAGCAATGTTTAAGGCTGTGGGAAAATCATATTGAAGATTCTTTGAATGTGTTACAACACCAGCCTTCCTATATATACTTTCTCTTCCAGAGCATCTTCCTTGCGTGGTGGAGAATGCTGACTTTTGTTCAAATGACAGCTGAATTTGTGCATTTCCCTTCCCTCTCACTGATGATGAAAAGTATTTGATTTTCATTCCAGTCAGTTAACAGCTCTAAAATGACCTTCCATAATGTTTTCCTTGAACTGCTTCAGTTACACCTAAGTCTTTGTGACAGCTTCTCTCAGTCATACTTTGCAACTTAAAATTTGCTGTGCCATTTGAAAAGTGCATGGATCTTAGAGTCTCAAGGAACAGAAAATAGAGATTCGCAGATTGTGACCCATGGATTGTTTGTTGTCCAAGGTGGTAGCACAAGGTGTGATCAGCTGTTTACTCCCATTCACTAAACTGTATTAAGCTTGAAGAATTTAGGTGAAAACCATAATGTTTCACAGAAAAGCATTGTGAAAATTCACTTAAGGGATAGTTGTCCTTAAGAGACCATGCCAAGACTACTTGAAACATATCTGAATTATTAATTATTAAGTAGCTTGCAATTCTACATCTATCAAAAATGAAGTTGGAGTTGCAGTATAACTTACAGATGTAAGGAACTTGGGATAATCTTGCTCTTTAGTCTCCTGTGACTTTTTCTGAGGTTTGGAGACTTGTCAGCAAACTGTGTGAATGTTTTCAGGATTGCTAATCTTATCTGAAGGCATGGTCCTGGATGAGTGATCAGTGTGATGGTTATATTCCTCCTCCTTATGGAACACAGTAGCAGCTGAATAACCAAAAACCTCTGACCTGGCTTTGGTCTGCAATTATGCAGTTACTTGTGAAGGATGTGGGGAGACAGGAAAACCTTGAATGTGATGATGGTCTTTGCCAGTGTGGTGCCTAACCATGCTACAAGTGGAGAGAGCAACTCTTCAATGTTTCAGTGAAATACTCATCTAAAAGACCATGTTTATGCCTTTCTTGTGCTGTAGAGGTTAGAAGGGCAATGGATTTTAAAGTTCCAGATTCTTCCCTCTACAGGTAACATCCACCTTTGTCTTATGAATACTGGCTAAATTAATGTTATGTCATTGTTATTAACTTCCTGTAATAACCAAGTGACTGTAGCAGTATTGGAGAAGACAGCTGTGTTTGTATGCTCAATGGTGGAGAAAAGCAATCTTAATTATGATGCAGCCAAGTGTCCTGCTAACCCAGTGTTTGCAACACTGCCTAAGACCTTTCTTAACTGATCTGTGTGGGTATGAAATCCTTTTTCATAGCTCTCAGTGTCATCAATTACTCTGACTAGACAGGCTGAGGAAAGATGAATGTTATGTTTTCTAGCACCATCTCTGTCATTTTAGCACTGCACTTCTTAAATCTTTTCTACTTTTATCCTTATCAGCTGTGAACTATTATTCTCTCCCAATGTTTCTCATGCTTTGATTTCGCTTCCGGGGTTTTCCTGTGGGGATGAAAGGATTTTATATACTCTAGTTCTAAATCTTTCTACAATTCTCTGTATGTAAAAGTTAGTGCATCACTCACTTGATAAGCCTTGCTCCGTGTGACCTTTGAGGTTTCTGGCTATTGACACTGATGGTAAAACTGAGTTACTGATACCTCTCTGTCTTTTGTGAAAAATGGGAGATGTCTTTCTGCAAAGGCAAACTGAAGCTGATTTGCATGTGATGCTGTGTGCTTTTACGTGTGGTCTTAGACTTCTTTATCTGCTAAAAATTAGAGTCTTTCAAAATTTAGTTACAATATAGGTGTGTAGGCATAGACTTTGAGATTCATAGAATCTTGGGGGTTTGAGGGTTTAGTTTGAAAGCAGATATGTCACAAATGGGGGGGAGATTTACATCTGTGCTTACACTTTTGAATGAACACTCTGTTCTTGTAAATAATTATATTAGTAAAATGATTTATATGTCAGTCAAATTAGCACTTGACATGAGTGAGTTATCACAGCTGAGATGGGAGGGCATGGTAGGCCAAGAAATGCTGGAACAGCTGCAGTGCTGAGGTGGCTGACTTAGTGTGAGCCTTTTGAAATTCAAGTTTGTTTGGCTGTTGAATTCTGCACCTAAATGTGCCCTGGTACTGGTTGCTTCTGCCATCTGTTTGAACTTGTGTGACAGCTTCTTGAGTACTCCCCAGTGGTGTTTCGAAAAAGCTTATGTGTCTGTGTTTAGAAGTAACTTGTCAAAATTCCTGTTGATCTAGGATGAAACTACAAGGAAGCTTAATTGTGGTACTCTGTCCTGTGGGACCATCCCTTGAATTTGTTTCTTACCCTGCACTAGTTTTTATATTCAACTGATGTTAGGGTGAGCTGGTTCAGCTTGCTAACTTGTCTGCAGGGCAGGGAGGAAAGCTGCTAATTTTATCTCTTCTAGACTGCTATGTGGAAAGGGAAACTTCCCTTCTAGTCTTGTTCCTCTTGTGAGATACTACTAGGTTGTAGCATAATCACTTTCCTCATTATGAAGGAAATGATTCCAAACAATGGCTTGGGGATTGAGCTGGGCAGGATGAGTAAAGTGACTCAGCTTTCATCTGCCTGCAAGTACTCTAGGAATTGCATTGTTCAGAGGAGCTGGCCTTAAGGTATCTATAAAATATGGCAGTTCCTTTATGCTTAGCCACTTCTTAAAAAGCCTGCTACATAAATCATAAAACTTGAATAATGACTTCATATTTTCCGTAAGTGGTTCTGACAGTACTGTTCTCTAGTAATGTTTTGGAAATCTGTAGACTAAAATACCAAGTTTTACTAAATAGTCCAGAAGATGACTAAGCTTATGGCAAGCTGGAGAAAAATGTGTATTTAAAAGTTGGATTCTGTTCTTGTTCACTGAAAAAAAATATTCAGAGCTCTTATCTAATAGTTTTTTCTAAAATGAATTTATGTGGGTTTTTTTGTAGACTCATAGGGACATGTTTTCATTTTTTCAAGATTATCAAATAGCTGGCAATAAATAACTGCTCTCCAAATGGTTGGACATTTGCTGCAAACTTGTGCTAATGAAGGTGAGGGACTAATGTGTTAGTTACAGTAATGTCAACATAGCTCTGAAATGCTACAAATCCTTTGACACAGCCATTTGTCAGTATATAAACAAAGAAGAATTTCTAGTCCCTTGACTTCAGCAGGGCTTAAACCACCTTTTGTGGAATGGAGTAGGCAAGTGTTAACTTCCTGTTTTACTTAAGTAGAAAACTCTAAAGTAATTTCAAATTTGACATTTGAATAAACCTATTTTTAGGTCATCTTTACTGATAGATCTGCCTGTTGAAAAATCCAAGGTTGGTGCTGCTACCTACTTAGACTGTCATTTAAACTCCTGAATTTGCAGGAGTGTATCTGTGCTGTCACATCCACATTGGAGCTCTTGGTTAGTCATGGCTCTATAGAAAGCTCAAATACTGATCTTGTAGATTTCAGTGGAAGGATTCACTTTCTAAGATGCATCTTACTTTTCAGTGGCTGCCAACTGTGTAATACTTATTTTAAATGAATAGTAATTGTGTTTGGATAGCTATGATAGTCTGAGAGTAGAAGGAGATTAATATTTATGGAGAATAAATATTAGCTTGTCTAATAAAATGCCTTTGACCAGGAGGGAAGAGGTCAGCTTTTTGCAAGTGAGTACTTTGAAACCTTCAGTTCTCTTGCTTAGATATGCACTAAATTTGTGCTGTCTGGAGAAGTCTGCAAGTATACCTTTGTTTCACTTTGGTCTAGACTTGCTTGTTTTATGTGTAAGGTGGATTAAACACACAGCTGGGCCTCCAACAGCCCTCTTACTAGGCCTTACCTCTATTATAGAGATATGTAATAGACATACCTCTATTATTCAGTCTCATCTTTTAGATTACTTTGGCATTTACAACAAACATCATTGGCAATCTGTTTTGCACTTTTACATGACTTAAGCAGAGATACTCTTTTTCCCTGTTCATTGCTAGCTGTCAAGAATCCAGTATGTTTGGATTGCTCTGACCAAGCTTTAAATTCATTAAAATTCAAAGTGTGAAAAATTGTTTGTGAGGACTTGGAATGTCCTAAAGAAGCTGGCAGAGTACTGTAGTTACTGGAAGTCTTCTGATAGCCACAGGGACATAGTTTTTGAAAACAGTATGGTACATGTATGTGCTGAACTTGGCTGAAAATATGTTAATTCCACAAGAAATTCATCTGCCTGCTCTGCACTGCTTCATTTGGCCCTCCCTCCAGCAGAAGGGGCTTGAAGCCAAAGGAGAAGGAGAAATGGAAGTAGAACAGACACTGTTTCAGAGCAGGATAATTTATTGCAGGCAAGAGTTCCTGTCAGAGATACAGCAGAGGAGTTGGCATCCCTTCCAGTTAGTTAAGATTCTGTGTTGATAAACTTGCAGTTTACATAGTGATGAAGAGTGCAAGGTCTCAGCTGGCTTATGAACTTCTTCCTCTTCTTCCTGTGAGAGGAAGAGGGAATGGGCTGTTGAGCAGGGAATTGGTGTACTTAAGTGGAGAATCACAGAATGGCTGAGGTGGGAAGTGGCCTCTGAAGGTCATCAGGTCCACCTCCATTTGCTGGTATAGTGATAACAAGGGTAGTTCAGCTTGAATACCTGAATTTCTTCATGCCCAGAAACTATATAGAAACTATATATAGTAGTGACTCCTAAACACAAGTGAAAAGTGTTCTTTAGGAGAAATCAGGGCTGCCTTTGCCTGTGTTCTGTGTACCTAAACCCCCGCTCTAGGTTATGGTGCTCCCAAAATCTAGTTTGATGCAGTGATGGGGGATGGAGAAAAGCTTTACTGAAGAGACGTTGAAGTCTGATAAGCCGCAGAGCGCTACTTTTCCACCTTGATGCTCAGGAGGCAAGTTTCTGAAGTCAGAATTGTATTACTTAGGTAGTGTTCTTGACTACTTAGCCTACACTTTAGATGAGAGGGAGAATAAAGCTGTTTTCTGCCCCAGTGTAGAGTAAGATCACAGGAAATTAAGTCTTTATAAGGAAGGAGGGGGAGACAATGTAGTGATGTGATAAGGCAGCAGTAATTATAAATTCTGTTGCAATGTCCTTCCCTAAGCATTTTTCACATCCCTCTCTCTGTAGACACAGCCTTTTTCAACTAAGACTTGTTAACAAACTATACAAAAGGCAATTTAGTCAGGCAATGTTCAGTTGCCCTAGGCATAGCATTAGTTCTAGTAGTAAAGAGTGGAAATCAATGATTAATGTTTGAGAGATAGCTAGTGGTATTAGTTTCCTGTGTGCTTTTTTTTTTTTTTTGTTTAATAGCATTACTTATCTTATCTTTACTGTCTACCCATTGTAAACAGCTTTGTGGCGCTAAGTTCTGATTAAAGAAACTATTTAATTCAGTTTCAGCTTTTGTCTGATAAACTCAACATGAGTAAACTCCATGTAAAAGAGGAACCACTATGATAACTAAGCTCTTCATAGGAGAAGTGGTGACTATTGGCTTTGAAAACTGGAGAAATTCTGGAACTGAACCCTAAACAATACAAATACCAAACAATGTAGTAATGTAAATGTGGGCTGTAGCATACATGTTCTTCAGCAAATGGTATGACAGATGCTTATTGCTACTAGCAAACACACTTACAAACTTCCATAAATAGGATTTAAGCTTGTTTTGTATAACTTTGATACTTCTCAGCTGATTTAATATGTCTGTTGAGAAGCAGGGGATGTTATGTATGCACCTTGGTCATGAGGGTAGAGAAAATTACTTCCATAAATTAATAATAAATTATAAATCAAGTGAATCATTTAATAGCTTATGTTTTTATTAATCTAAGGCTTCATGTACATTCAATGCAGTATTTCATGCAGAGCTGGGAGAGAAAAAAAAGTATGCCTATTTCTCAGTAAATTAAATACAGTTTAAAATTTATGTTTCTTTTCATTTGTGACTTAACATCTTGAGGGTATTTATTTTATTACCTTCACTTCTTAAAACTGAGTAGATTTATCTCTGTCTGCTAATGTGGGCTATCCAAGGTATTGGGGAGTGTATGTGTGGCTTTGCTTCTGTGTTACTCATCATTGTTGTAGACTTTTAAGTCTGTTATGGTCTTTCATGGGCTCCTGGTTGCATGGCAATTATAGCATTATTACTGTGCTTGTATGTTAAGCATTAACTGCTGGTGCAGGTCAATATTAAAGGAATCCTTGTGGACTCAAAACAGTGGGTTTTTATGTGGAGGACAAATAAACCTTCAGTGAGAACTTAAAGGTTGTGTTGCCTGCCGCGAGATAAATAAAAAAGGGACTTATTTTGAGATGAAATATTGGTAGGTTTGGCTTTTTTGTTCTGAATGTAGGGCCTGTGCAAGGCACACTTGAGGACGATCTGTGAATGGTTTCCTATATTGCTTTTAACACTAAACTTTTAATCCTTTTTGCTTCAAAAGGATCTGGGTAGTCCTATTAAAAAATCTCAGAAATATGACTTTATTTTTTAATTCATTACTCTAGAAAGACTGTGTAATTCTGAGTTATAGTTCATTATAATTTCTTGAGAATAGAACCCAAAGATCAAAAATAGTTCTAATTTCCACAGCTATTCAAATATTTACTTAGACAGTGGCTAATTATCCAGAAGGGGCCCAGCAGTTCTTGAAAACAGTCAGTAGAGACATCTGATGTCCTTTAAAGTACAGCTTTGGTCCCTTGTGTTAGCAAGGTCAACAGTAGTTGTAGACCTCTGTCTGCCTGCTGTATTCAGCCTGTTATTGTCAGAGCCACATCCTTTGTATTATGTAGTCTCTCTAGTCTTCAACTCAGTACCTGATATTTTCACATAGTCATAGTGCAGTTAATATTCCCACCTTAAGCTAACATTTCAGAGATGCTTGTATAGGGGAGTTCAGGAAGGATGTGGAGGCTATATGGGAAAAGTAATTGAAATTATTGTTCAAGTGACAAGTAATTATTCTTGGTTCTCTTTGGAAACAAAAAAGCTAGAAGGAAAGTAAATGGTTAAATGCAGGCTTGCAGCTTCATACTTTGGTGTGTGAGAAGGCATTTTGGATATTACATTGCCTAACTTGGATAAATTCTCCTGTGAAAGAGTTCTAGGGTGTATTTTCAAGGTCTTTTCTTAAATAATTTGGTGATGACTTCCCCTGTAATCCTGTAAGTGAGGTATTAACCTGTGTTTATAAACTGTATGTAAAGTGGCTGTCTTTTGAAATAAGTTGGGATATATGACTGTAGCTAAAAATAACTTGTGTGTTTACTGATAAGCTTGCCATAGGGGTTTTCTGTCTTTCAGGCACATTCCCTTTCAACATTTATAGTGGTGCATTAGTGCAATACCACATAGTTTGGACAAACCTACTACAGGTACGACTGCAGAAAAATTAGAGGTGCTCTTTTGTCAGATCTTGGTGCATTTCTTCTCAATTACTGGAATGGAGCAAGAAACTGGGGTACATGGACCTCTGTTCAGTTCTGTGGTAGAGTGGCCACATGCTGTTCTGCACAGGACTAAGAGAACTTGCAGTGTGCTGTGCTGTAGGCTGTGAAGAAGAATGGGAAGAAAAGAGTGTATGTCCATGCTAAAGGAGAAGGAGGATATAACATCTATTTTGGATTCAAAACTTTTCTTGTCACTATTAAACTAACAAATTAGCAAATGTGTGGCAGCAGGCTGCTATGGTCTCTGGTACCTTAGCTCCCAGAGATGTCTGGATGCGAGTCCTTGCCTAACCACACTAGTTTTGTTTCTTGGATTTGCCTGAATAGTTTTTAACATGAAGATAAAACAATACATTTATCCAAAAGTGCACTTCTTTGTGCTGTTAGGCAGTTGCTCTGGCTGTCAGGAAGAGCTGTTGCTTGGGAGAAATTGTGTAGTGTTATACCAGTGCACCACTGTTG
This sequence comes from Lonchura striata, assembly GCF_050655825.1. Classification (NCBI taxonomy): domain Eukaryota; kingdom Metazoa; phylum Chordata; class Aves; order Passeriformes; family Estrildidae; genus Lonchura; species Lonchura striata. The sequence continues at coordinate 125,151,900 of NC_140704.1, forward strand.
TGTATAACTAGTGATGTAATAATTCATCTCTTTTGATAAGCATCAAAAAAATAACCATGCTCCTTACCTGAAGGAGTTGTATGGAAAATGAGCGTTGGTATATACTTTGGCATAAAGGTACTTCAGCCTTACAGTAATACAGCTTATTTAAGCCATTAAAATAGTTTAAAAAGGCTGTTGACAGAAGGCAAAAAGTATGAAGAAATTTATTGTATTGAAAAATAGAAACTTAAAGGACCTTATGTGTTGGTACCTGTTTATTTATTTCTTTGCTATAAAGTAAATATGAGGTAGCACATACTTTTCTACTTTGGTGTGCTTTCCGTATTCAGTATCCATTGTTTTGAGCTGCATACAGCTAACATTGTTTTCTGTGGATGTTTGCTTTCTTCTTTAAAAATAATTAATCCAAAATTTAATTAAAAAAATCACTTTCCCAAACACAGTATTTCTTCATATTCTCATTTGCTGTATTTAAACTAATTTGTCTTGACATTGCAGCTGTGCTGCTCTTTGTGTTGCACAATCTTTGGAGTTTTGTTTCATTAAGAATGGAACTAAAGAATTTGGGGAAGGGGAGGGAAGAAGTGCTAGACTGTTAGAAGTTAATTTGCCGTAAACCAAAATGTTGAGAACAGATTACGAAAGCTATGAAGTGACATGTAAATGCTTGTTCAGTTTCACACTTGTGAGAAATAAGTCATTTAAGCTGTGTGCACATGAAATAGAAGTTTGGTTACAGCTACTGGGAATAGTTTGGTCGTATTGGTATATTCAAAAGGATAGAGGGAAATGCTCAGAAGATTAAAAATGTATTTGTAAGTTCCAAAACACTTAAAGGATGAACTAGTTTGAAAAGCTAGTTCTAATCTGTTCACAAGAACTTTATATGTTCTGTCTCTCCTACCTAGTTTCTATCTAAAGTATACTGCAGGTTAGAAAGTTCATGTTCTTACTATGCTTTGGGGGTTTGCTTTTTGATTTTGGTTTTTGTTGGAGTTTTCCCCTTAAAAAAGAAAAAGAGCTAATTTTGGGTGAAGAAGATGCTTAACTTGCATTTCTCAATGTTGAACAGTGTGTAACTTCCCTGTTTTCCCTGACCCATCACAATTTCTTTCATCCTCTGTATTCTACGTACTGGTTTTTCCTCAGTGTGGAAAACTGTGATGTGTTTGTCATGAATAAATGACCCAGCTCTGACTTTAAATACTTCTATGTTTTGGTTGAATGTCTTCCTGTGCAGCTGTGAGAGATAAAACTGAAGCTTCAAGGATCAAACCAGAAGGCAGATAGTTCGATTAAACCACTTGACTTGATTTGAATTATTTGGGGACCTGGTTCATGACCTCTAATGCCATGGACAAAACCCATCTTTTGCTTGGTGTCTTCTAATTTCGTTTTTTTTTTATGGAGGATTAGCATGTCCATGCATCACCTCAGAAGACAAATGTGGTCTGTGTACCTGTTCAGACAAACTCCAGATGGGAAGGCCACCCAGGAGGCATCTTGCCTGAAACCAGTCAAACTCTTAACTAGTTTGTCAGCAGCACAACAAGCACACAGAAGACTTCAGGTCTGGTAGGCAGATGTAGTTGAAGCTGAAATAAACTAGAAACAAGAAACTAGGTTGATCTGGTTTATGTAACGGGTAGAAAAACTGGGAACCAGAGTATGGAGGAAGCTGCTTTGATCAAGGATGTGTGCGGTGCCAGAAGCTCAGTAAGAACACTGCTTTATTTGGGGATTGCTTATACCACGAAAGAATAACTTCACTTTGGGATTGTTTTTCCCAGCGAGAGGAAGCTGGGAGGAGCAGTGGGCAAGCATTTACTCTGAGCCTGGAAATGCATCCCCCGGTAGGGTGTGGCTGCCTCTGACAGCGCTTGTTTTCAAGTGCTGACTCCCAGCTGCTGCAGATGGCTGGAGGATGGCAGCAATCGAGATGACTTTCACTGACATCCATTTAGTGGACATGTTGATAGTTGACTGCTAAGTTTTCTACATATGATAGTTATGCTATCTTTATAGACTGCCTCAGCTTCAGATTTTAAGTGGATTTTTGGGATAATGTGTCATGACAAAGTATAGAGGCTTGCTCTAAACAGGCTGTCTTGGAACACTGAGGTCTCATGCAAAGATTTCCATGAATTTCTAATTGTCTTTAAAGTAGAGAAGCTGGTTTTTTTTCCAATTTAGCCATAAATGGCTTTTAAAAGATGAAGTGACTGTAGTTCTGCTGCTGGGAGTTGTTCAAGTCTGCACTTGAGATGCTGAAGACGTCACCCAAAAGTGTCCTCAACAAGCTGTATTTGTCATGTGCCAATTTCATCTGGTTGAAAATGGGTAACTTTAGTCACAAGTTCTGAAAACTCTGTTTTTATAATCTTTATGCTTTGAAATAGTATAGCATAGTTGAATGGGCTTTCTGAAATTTGCTAGTCTGGTTATGTTACATATTTATATATATATACACATATAGGACTTTGAAAATTCTCTTCCTCAGCCGAGCTAAACATAGACATTTATAGACACATAGTTATAGTTCACATATTAAAAACAACCAAAAAAAAGAGGAAAAAAGCAGTGCCATAGCAAAGATAATAGCTTGGTGCGTTTGCTTGTTCATCTCTTGGAAGACAATACTGACTCATGCCTTGAAAGTAGTAGGGAAAATAATGTGTCACTACTTCTTTCCCTTCTTTCTCTCCCCCAAGACAAACTTCAAGGCCCCTTTTCTGTAGTTGCTGTGGTTTGCAGCCAGAGCTTGGGTCTGCATTATCAAGCTTTCTGGCAATGTGAGGTGGCAATCAGTCATTCCAATGTGATGTGGACAGATAGCTGAGACATAAGTGGAAACTGCTGATGGAGCTGACAAATATTTGGGAGTGGAGTAAATTGTTTAGCAGGACTGAGCCGGGAGCAAGGATGGCATACAGGGATAGGACTGAGGATCAGGGTTAGTATACACACCGTTGGTGTTGCAGTGTGCAAGGCAGGCTGCAAATAAAGAACACTCTGTAAAACTTCAGTGCTGTGCATGTGAAGCCTCTTTTTTGGGTGGCTGTGCCCAATGATGACTGAGCTTTGTTGCCATGCAACATGGGAAGAGAGGCTGAAACTTTGTGTGCATGGCACAGATTAGGTTAACAGCAAACTGAATTCTTGTCAGAGGCTCTGTGTAAGAGGTTTAGAGATCCCTGCCATGAGGAAAGAAACAAATCCAAGGCAGTTTGCTCTCAGATTATCTTTTATAATTAGCTTTGTTATGTAGTTATGACAGAATCTAGGAGTTGTATGAACCAACAGTAGAAAAGGCAAGGAGTCAGGAGGTCTGTTAATCTTCTATCATCTGCCAGCTGTCCAGTGAAAACACTCTTTTGTGTGGTGTTAGGAGGTCTGGATTAGTCATTTAACACCTGCAGGCAAAAATGTTGTACAAGAACATGTGAAAATCATTAGAGCAAAACTGTCCTGACGTCTGTGATTGGAAAATGCAGACAGCATAAGAATGGAATTAGATGGATTCAGCTGTAGTTTGCATGTCTTTTTAAGAATGCAGCTGACAAGACTCAGACCAACAATTAAGCAAGTAGGAAATACTTAAAGGGCATTTGCATGCTCAGAGTTTGGATACAAATTACATGGGAAGAGTAGGTTTTTGGGGAGGATAAAGCATTCATGGTACTGAGTGACTTGAAATAGTAGCTCTTTCACTAATAGATTAGCATATTAACTAGGCATGTTTGTGATTAAAAAACAGTGTCTGAAGTTCTTGGGCAATTTAAAAGTGATCTCATATAGTACACTGACAACCTAAAAGCTGAAATACATCATAACTGCACATACCATTTTACTACTTCATTGATTTTTATTGTAAATATGTAATACTTGTTTAAAATGGGGAAGTGTTGAGTCAGCTTCAGGAGAGAGATGACAAAGATAGGTATTCTGGTAGGGGTGATCTTACAGAAAGTACCTTCAATATGTGTTGCTTAATTTTTTTGAAGGTGTTAACTCTAGCTCAGCTATCAAAACATAAACATTGGAGGTTAAAATTAAAGTTTTGTCTTGAGACTTGCTTTGAGTTTATTTTGTTTTATTTTTAAACTTTTAAGGAATTAGTAACAGAAATGTATATCTTGTCTTTTTAGCTGTAGCAGTGGTATGGATAGATGGGAAGTAATTTAAACTAGCAGATGGTGGCTCTTTCTAGGTAAAAAGTAACAACAGCAAAAACTCCACCTTTAGTATTTATTTTAATATAAAATTCCTGAGGCAACAAGTTACTTGGATAAAATTAGTAATATCTAACTTAAAAAACACTGCCAATAATTAGAACTTTTAATTGGTACTGGTCTCAGAGATGTGCTGGATGGTGAAATTAAATACTTTGCATTTTGTTTTCTATCTTTAAAAAAAAGTGACTTCTATTTTAAGGTCAAATTATCTCCTTCTGATAACTAGTCTCTTCTGGAAAAATAAACATGTCTGAGTTCAATTGATCCTTTAACCTTAGGATTTCTGCAGATATAATCCTTGCTGCCTTGCTATCTGGATTCACATACAAGCTGTACATTTTCTGTTAACATTTTTGACAAACTCAAGTTCAAAACCTGTAAAATGTATTTCTATATTCTTGATGATAAACTGAAAGGTTCTGAGAGCTCATTGCTAATGTAATTTGTTCATGAAGTGTTTTTTATGTTGCTGATGTATACTTTGTTTTTGTGTTTTTTTCTTTTTTTTACTTTGTAGACCACTAAAGCATTCCTTCCCAAGATGCTGGAAATGAACCATGGACACATTGTGACAGTTGCAAGTTCCCTGGGGTTATTCAGTACTGCTGGAGTAGAGGTTTGTTAGACTATAATGAACAAAAAATTTGGCACTTTTTGCCAAACATAAGTTTTTTTTAATATTATCAGCTAAAGGAAATAAGGTCAAATCTTCGAAGATATTTGGAGGTTGGCACTTAGAGCAAACACCTAGGATGGCTGGGGTTTTCAGAATGCCAGGTGATCTTTTGAGTTGCCTGATAAATTTAGGAACTTGAAAGGTGCCATTCAGCCTATTCCTGCCAAGATCTTCAGTGCTAAGCTTGAAGCCAAAGCAAGGGCTCTCATAAGTAATATTTCTTGTTTATATGAGGAACTGACTTCAAACCTTTTAGAATATATGGCTTGCCTGCTTCACTAGCAGCTGTTTGAGAACTCCAGTTTGTGAGACTTGTCTAGTGCATAGAAATATGTTAGGATTAGAGCTTGTTATTTCTTGAGTAACTAATACAAATGTAAGTGTGAACAAAAAACATTCAATTTGTGAAAATTAATTAGGGTGTCTAAAATAATAATGGTCATATTACCCCATAAGCAGAGGCTTCTTTGTGTATAGGTAAGGCTCAATCCAGGACCTTAAACTGCAGTGTTTCATAATATAAATGAAGATGGTGTAACTTAGGGCTTTTTAGGGTTTTTACTGTCTTGAGAAAGCTACAAGGAATTTCCTAGACTGGGTGTGACCACCAACAGAGATGGACACATCCAACTGAAAGCACACTGAATTCAGCACCAATAAAAAGTAATTGCATAGACAGCAGTAGTGTTTGAGTTATTTGTGCATCTCCTAGAAGAGCTCAAATCTTGGTTGTGTCTTCTGTTGAAACTAACCTTAAAAATAACACTTTTAAGATTTTTCCACCTATGCCCTGCCAACTCTTGAAGGTTTTTCAAATCTGACCCAAGGCAGTATTAGGTATCTCAGACCTTTGTTGCACCATTTATTATTAAGCAAACTGGTAATTGGAGTAAGTTGTCATGTGAGCCTGCCTGATTCAAAGACTTGAATCCAAGGTAATATCCTCCTACATGCAGCTTTCCTGCTTTCATGATTCTGTGCTAATTACCTCAAAAGTGAAGTGATAAATGAGTTGATGTGATGCTCTATTCAGTGGGTGTCTTTTGTTGTTGCTTTGAAAATCTGTGCAGAATCACCTCAGGTATGCTGGCTTTGAGCATCATATCTGTCTGTTTTGTTTTTTTTTTTCCTGCTTTGTTCATTCCCAACACAGGATTATTGTGCCAGCAAATTTGGAGCTGTAGGTTTCCATGAGTCTTTGAGCCATGAATTGAAGGCTGCTGAAAAGGATGGAATCAAAACTACTTTAGTCTGCCCTTACCTTGTAGATACAGGAATGTTTAGAGGGTGCAGAATCAGGTGAGTAGAATTCTCCTTCTGCTCTGTAATTGTAGTGTCATAAAAGTATTTAAAGGTACTCAAGTGTTATCATAAAAATATTATCTGTTTTATTATATGTTAGTTTTTTTGAGTCTAACACTTTCTGAATTCACTGTCTTCTGTCCTTTTGTACACAGGCAATGCAAGTTTTGAGCTATGTCTTTGTAACTTAACAGCAAATATAGAAAAGTTCAGAAGAAATTAAGTTAATGAACTGTTCACTGGGGTCTCTGGTCCTTTGGGTATCATATTAATCTGTCTTCATCAAATGTTCCAGAAAAGAAATTGAGCCTTTCCTTCCACCCTTGAAACCTGAATACTGTGTGAAACAGGCCATGAGAGCCATCCTTACAGACCAGCCAATGATCTGCACACCTCGCCTCATGTATATGGTCACCTTCATGAAAAGGTAAGAACTAAAGTGCTATTATTTGGCAATGCAATCCCCAAAATACATGAGCATGTCCAGTTTAATGTCCAGTTTCTGGATACAAACACCCTCCCACCCACACAGGCCATAGGTGCCATTTTGCTAGAATTCATAGGTCTCTGGGTTTGTGTGCTTGTAGGTTGCTTGCTTGGGAAGCTTCATTTAACTGAGGTCCTGTGTATCTATGCATCTTTGTTTTAACCTTCTTGTATCTTCCATTCTCATTGGATTCCTATTTTCTTTTTAACAGACTTTTAATTCCACTATTTGAGTTCTCTGTAGGAATGGGGCATGAGGCAGTTATCACCAGAGGAATCTCTAGCTGCTTGTTTCTAGAACAAGTGTATGAGAAGGCCCTTCCTACCTGCAGATTCTTCAGAACTTGTACAGATGTGATAAATAAACTGAAGATTGGTACTTTCCCAACTAATTTTCAGTCTAAGATTGGCAAAAGGTCTATTTAAAGGAATTACTTCTTTCATTCTAACATACTGCAGTTTTAGAATGAAAGCAGTTTTAATCTGTAACCAAGCTGACATCTCAGTGATGCAGGATAATGCAGGAGCTGCTTTAATTCCTGTGACATAACATCACTTGAATTCTAGTTTATGGAGAACAGCTTCACAGGCGCCTGTGTTTTGTTTTAAATCTGTTGTGTGTAGGAGGAAATTATAAAATATAGCATTGTATTATTTTCTTTCTGCAAGGTATGGTTGAAATTGAGCACCTTGGTGTTTTTTTAATTCACAAGATGGTTATTCTCCTCTGGCTCAAGTATCTCTTGGTGGACAGGCTCACCAAAAAATAGAGGTATATTTACTGCTCACCTCTTTCCTGGAAGAGAGATGTCTATTCTGACACCAAATGAAGGCTTACTGTCAGTATATTTAAGAACTAACTTTTTCACCCAGAAGCTCAGAGGGTGCTTCAGCGCTTCCTGCACAAGCGGTGCCTTACGCAGCAACAGCCACATCAAAAGCCCTTTGGGTTTTCTTGGTTCAACACTTCAGCTTCCAACAGGAAGATCAAAGCTTCTGCATAATCTGTGCCCCAGGCAGCAGTCTTTAGATCAAAGGCCCTCCAGTCACTGCACAAGCAGTACTGCTGGCACAGGAGACACCTGTACCAGTGACATCTACTTCTCAGTGCTTCAGTTGTCATTACTCCTAATAGCTGGAATTGTACTGCTTGCCACTGAGCAAGTGCCTGCTGCTATTCCCAGGGGCTGAGGAATCCCATTTTATTCCTTCACTAGAGCCCCTGAGTATTACACTTGAAATAAAACCAGTATTTTGTTCATGTGAGAGCAAGAGGAGGATCTGTGGCCAGGTATCCATCACGTAATCACCTCTTGGAATTTTATCTGGAGAGGGGGAAGGAAATTGCTGTCTTTACTTTGGACCTTTCTTCTTGAGGATGGATGATTGAGTTTAGAATATAAATCAAGGTTGTTAGAAATCTGGTGATCAAAGAATGGCATTAACTAACACTAATCCCACATTAAAGAATATCTTAAATGTCTGATGACCTCTGCTGATGTGGCTTTTGGCAGATGCTTTGCTTTTGCTAGGCCTTCTGTGATGCTCTTGCCCACCCCCGCCCCCAATCCCCCCTGCCCCTCTTTAAAACAAGCTACAACACTGCTTGTGAAGAAACCGAAAGTCTAAGATGGAAGCATGTGAATAAACAGCTTGTTTCTCCTTTCTGCATTTTTTCCTTTCTGCTTGCCTGTATGTCTGGGACTCTAGAATTTCAGTTCTCTGAAAGTAGCCCTGTGAAATAAAAATCCCTCAAGTCTTTTAAGAAAATTCTTCAATAGGTATTGTATTGTTTTTTAAGGAGACCCAAGTACATGCTTGTAAGTACTTGTACTTAAAAGTGCATGTAAGCAGAGTTTTTGTTTTATGCTGTCTTCTAACAAATCTATGACCTCTTTTTCCCAGTATTCTGCCATTTGAAGCAGTGGTATGCATGTATCGATTTTTGGGAGCGGACAAGTGTATGTATCCTTTCATTGCTCAACGGAAACAGGCTACAAACAACAATGAAGCAAAAAATGGAATTTAACAGTTTTGGATGGACTAACATTTATAGGTGAATGCAATAATGTTACATGACTGAATTGCAAAGTGCACTTGCATCTAACAGATGCAAATGTCAACATTTTACTGTGGCATTCTCTTGGGTCCTAAACCTGTGTATTGAACTCTAAAAATCAACGGATTTTTATATACTGTAAATAAAACTGACTAGAGTACTTGGGAAATGTGATAGGTAACTCAAATGAATTTACAATGTAGCTGCCACCATTGTCCTTTAGAATATCACTGTATGTACAGTAAACTAGTCATGCGACTTGTAGGGATGCACTGCGTGATCTCTTCCTCAGTCTGCTAAGGCTTCTGAGAGCTGTCTCCAACCAGAAGATGGAATGTTTCAGAAATGATTTGACTCTCCTTAGATTACTTAGGAAGGGAGGGAAATCTTGCAATTCAAGCTACTTCTCATGATCTTATAGCAAATTCAAGGACAGTTTCTGAATGCATCTCTTCACTCGTTCACCCAAGTTCTCTAAAGGACACATGGCCAAATTGTGGTGTAATTCTCTTTTGTTGCAACTGTGTGTGTTCTATTTAAACAAAGATGAAAAGAAATTTGTAAATCTCTGCCAATTCAAAGGCAAATGAATGTCTTACATACTGTCAAAGCAAACTTGTACTGGGCATCTGTTTTTTTTTAGGAATGAAGTCAGTGATTTAATTTGACTTTTTTTCCAAGTTGACTTGATTTGAAATATGCTCTGTTCCATTTTCCTCTATATGTCAGAGTCCAATTTACTGTTATGGATTACATGTTTCATTTCTTCCTCATTCTTACTTCTGACAGAGTTCTCCCACCCCCCTAAGGAAACTGTTGTGTTGAATTCTCTAACTGGATTTGTGCCTAAAAGACAAAGCAACTCGGCTGAGATGCAAACTGTTTATGTAACTGCTGGTCATATGCCAATTATTAGCAAAGGAAAAATAGAATAATACCTGATGCAACTCTACATTCAGAATATGAAAGGGTGTAAAGATTTTTTTTTTAGTTGTATTCATGTTGTAGGACAGCAAATGACATTTTTACAGTATTTTTTGTAAAGCAAACAATTTTGTGCCTTGAATTTGGTAACCTGTATTAGTGAAGCATTGTAAAAGTGAAATTCTACCTCTGTATCTTAATGTATACCATCCACTTGTAAACTACTATCAGAAAAATTGTGATTACTTTTTTAGAATGTCTTGTTAAATAGTGACCAATGCCTGTGGTTATTAAAGTGAGCCACCTTTTCCTTAAAATGGTGATTGGAATGTTTCCTTTAAAAACTGAACTAATACAAACTACTTGCTCCACAACTCCACAACACAGATCAAATATTTATGACTCACTCCTGTGTCCACTTTGTCAGCTACATGGTTTACAGTGTAATCTCTGAAGTATATCAGTAGATACTGTGAAATTGGGTTTTAGGACCTGACAGTTTTGTCTTCTAAATTCACTGATGAAGTAGGTGGTCAAAGAGGTTATGAAGAGTAATAATTTTGGTGTTCTATAAAGCTGCATTCAGGTCTTTGAAAAAATCTGTCACTGATATACATAGAGAAAGAGAATACCAGATACCTTGTAGATCTAATGAGAGTTGCTTGGGGGAAGGATCTTTGAGGCTGTATAGTGCTTGTCTTACGGAGTGGGAGACTGAGCCTAAATTCAATTCAAGCCTCCAAAACAATTCAGCTTGTTAGTATTTTTGATACATATGAGCTATTTTGGAAACAATCCTAAAACTCCTGTCACCTCTAGTTGCACTTTGAAAAAAAAAAAAAATCATGTAAAGAAGTCAATCTCACCTCTCCATGAAGGTTTTCTGTTGGCTGCATGACTTCCCAGTTGCCTGGGTGGTTCCTATGAAGCAGGATGAGATTTGTGACGGGATGGAGTAGGAACCAGAGTATCCTTTGTTTCTGTTGCCCTACTTGTTGCAAATACCATGTGATGGCAAGAGTTTCCTTTAATGCTACAATCAGAAACTATGGAAATTGTATCTCTTATGGCTGTGACTGGTAGATTGTGCTAATTCACATAAAGCCTGCCTAGTAAGTAGCTCACCTAAAAGTTCTAGTTTAATACTTTAGAGTAGAAGCTTAATGTAGGAACACTTTCCTTCATTCTGTAGGACAATGCCATGAAAGTTGACTGTTAAACCCAGATTACTTGGGTATGCTTCTTGGTATTTTTTGTCTTGCTATAACAACCTGATAGGATATGCAGCTGATGAATTTTCTCAGAGCTCCTATCATAATAGTGCTAAGCTTATAGCCATGTAAACAAGGTGTTTGGAGATCATTCTGTAGCAGTCTGTTTCCCAGTGAGCAGGACAATTTGCATCACTGGTTCATCTGTAGGAGGTTTCTAGGGCTTGTCCTCTATTTCCTAATCTTTAAAAAGAATCTGGGATTGCCAGATCTCTAAACTTGGTGTACCCACTCAGTCACTGGAATGAGATACACAAGTTTAGGCTTCAAGTGTCCTTACTTTTGGTGTCACGAGTTTCCTGTATCATGTGCAGTAGGTCATCTTATGTAGTTGCAGCTTGGAGCACCGAAGCTGGATGCCCATTGTAGTACAAATTGTTCTTCCCCCGCATTAGGCCTGTCTTTGTATGTAGAGTTGGTAACACAATAAATGTATACTTACCTTACAACATAAGGACTTGTGCAGAAGCCCTGAGTTGAGCTAATCAGGAACAATGCCCTTTCGCTTCATAATGAATAAAGGATTCGGCAGCAACCATTATTCTTAACATTCAAACACCATCATAATCTGTCCTAACTTTTTGGTATAGACAAATGCTTGAGTCTTGTCTTCAGGAGCAACTTGGGAAAATTCAGAGGGCTGTGAAATGAATGCACATAAAGGAGTAATTTATGGGCCACTGTGATTCTGAAAGTGTGTGCCTGCTCAAGAATTTGATGCATATAAGATCATTAACCTAACTTCTGAATTTGATTCCTAATTTTGTGGTGTCTCTGGGTAATAAGTTCTCTGTTCAACAAAAGCTGATAATCATAATGCACATGGTAATTGGGTAAGTATTTAACCTCAGGAGTTTGTTTCATTACATTAAAACCCAAGTCTTCCAAGTACAGAAGCTTTGAGGCTCTGCTCAGTTTTCCATTGCAGCCAAGTTCATAGCCCACAAAGAGGAAATAAAACCGTTACCAAGATGAGGTCTTCTAACAGTCCCTGAAACAGCAAATCAGGCAGAATGGTTGATAAGGGCACTTATTTAAGTGTTACTTTGTTCTGAGGTACCTAAGCCTAAATTCCAGGTGTTTAGCCACACACCTTGCAAGAAAAGGCTGGAGAGTCTGGGAACAGTACCCAACAAAGTTTAAAATGTAGTTACAGAAACCTCAGCCCCCTGGTATTCTAATTAGCCTGACATGGTTTTTCCCTGACCATTAAATGCTGATGTATCTAGTGACAGAAAGTGTGGCTTTATAACGGCTTCAGTGAAATTAAGAAATTAATTATAGATTTATTTAAACACAGCTTAAGTAGACAACACAAATATTTAAAATAACTTTAGAAATAACATTCCAGCTTACATACTTATCTATCTGCTTAGTGATGATAATATACAAACAATTCAATTCTTCCACACTATTAAAAAAAAAAAAAAGCTTTTGAGCTAAATGATGAATGTTCAGAAGTCAGGATCAAGTGTTTGTGTGTGTTTGTGCCTAAGTTAAATTGGTAGGATGTTTAGTTCCCTCTTCCTAAGCAGGGCAATTGTAGCGCTTAGTTAAAGGAGCCACAATGTATTTGGAAAAAAGTCAAAACTTTAAACATATCCTTGTCTGTAGAAGCTGACCAAACTGCCTTTAAAATGTTATCTATTCTGATTGAAAACATTTTGGCAAACAATGTGCCTGGGCCAGTGCCTATGGCACTGGGATGACTGGAATTTTTCTCTCTTAATCCAATTATCAATTAAAGCTGCTGTGGCAGTAAGATATGGGGAATATTTAATGCTGAAACATTTGGAAAGCTAGTAGCTGAATGCAGGGACAGGTTCTTAGTGGGAGAGGAAGAATGGGGTGCTAAGACGGCTCTAGGGATCTCCCCTTTGTACCTGCTGTAGCAGCTCCTGTTGCAGGGTGTGTGCATGCACAGTGTCTGCTCCTGCTGACATCCGGCCCTCCCTTCCCATGGCAGCTGCAGGCAGCCGCAGTCCTGAACTCATCCACCAGGGCTCTTCTACACACAGCCCTGCCCAGGGGTCATTCTGAAATAGCTGCACCGTGTGGGTGGGTGTGTGTTTTCTACCTTTACATCTTGCAATAAGCATAAACTCTTTCAGCCCAACTTAAACAAGAAGGATACTCTGGAGTAAGAAGTTCTGCACTCTGGGACTTGGGACTAGCCAGGGCCTTTGGAATGCCTGTCACACTCCCATTTCCATCAACCATCACATCTAAACAAGCCCTTAGAAGATAATTACAAACTTTCATTCAGATGCAACCACTTAAGATACAGATAAGCAAAGTTAGCTTAAACTTGTTCTATTTTCATAACAGGTAAGTGCATTTGGATCCATGTTTAGAACAAATGTTAATACAAGTTAGGTCTCTACACAGATCAGTAGTTAATGAGCAAACAGAAGCATCCCACAGTCATTAAGTATGTTAAGTTATCCTGTCGTGCTGAGAGCCAGGAATATTGACCTCTGCAATGTTTTAAAAGAGCTTCTGCCTAGTTAAACCTTCGGCATGTAAGATAAAGAGCTACATGACAACAGTAGGATTGGAGCAGAGAGTGGAATTAAGGTCTCCCAAATATCTCCAAATTTAGCTAGTGTCAGTGCTCTTCATTTTATTAGTATCTTCAGAGGTCTCACCACCAGGTCACCTACCTATTCATTCGCTATGGTAGCAGCAGTAAGAGTCCTCATGCAGGTAGCGCTCCAAGGGCCCAGTGTCTCCTCAAGACCTCTGTTTTCCCAGGGCTTGCCTGTGAGCTGCAGTGCTTGAAATGATGAGGGTTGCCAGCTTCTTGTCCAGCAAGTCCTCACTGTGGTGGGGAATAAGCCTGAGGCAGGTGGGGGACCAAGGCTTCCATTGGAGACATCATAAACTAGAACAGTCTAGCAAAAGTATTGACATGTGGATTTCCTCATATCTTGTATCCACAGTCCAAACAACCTGATAAAAAATGCCAGCTTTTCTCTGCTTGCAGTGACTCTAAACAAAGATAATTTAAACAATTGCCTTCTGTATTTTATTTTTGAATTACAGAAGCGATCACTTGTTCAGTTCTTTAAAAATTTTGACATTTAAAGCTAACATATGACTCATGTAATACATCATCTGTTAGCATGTGCAAAATAAGGCACTCCGTTAGTTCCAGGACTAACCTGGGAATTTTGGAGGAATTCTAGAGTGGTTCTGAAAATCCAGGTTGTTCAAGCAGTCATTCAGTCTCCTTTACATCTTGTAGCAAACTAAAAAGAATTAAGCAATTAGAAGATGTGTAATTGTTCTTACTAGATGGGATAATGAACTAAGTGACAACAGGCCTATGAAAGGCTTATAAGCTTTGGAGGTATGTTTTAAAAATAATTTAAACTGTATTTTAATATGGAATCCTTATTTATAGGCAGAGCACTTCTGAGCCACAGCTGTTGGTAGATGGTGTTTTCTCAAGGAAATAATTCATTTCTCCTTTGCATGAAGGGAACAGTAGTAACTTTCACCAAGCCATAGTCCAGGCCAAGTTGGGGCTGGGACTGAGAGGGTGACAAAGACCAGAAGATAATATGTCCCCAAGTTCTTCATACCTGGAAAAGATGCTAACTTTTAGCTGAAATTAGTGGCTACAATAGACTTCGAGGTAATTGTTCCCAGAGTCTCCAACAAGCAGCTTTTACCTTTCTATATCTTTTTGGTATTATAAATATTTACAGTCCCCTGTGGAGGTTGTCCTCTGAAGACCTAGAGCACCTAATAAGAGCAGTCAGGTCAGCCAAGGTAACCCCTTTTTACTTAAGGGACAAAATTGCTCATTCCAAAACCCTTGAGCTTGTTGGACCCAAGTTTCTGTTTCTAAAAAAACCCTGCATATTTTAATTTTTTTCCATCCCCCAATGCTTGAATGATCAGATGTGGAGATCCTGTCGGTGTTCCTGGGATTCACCTTGGGAAGTCAAGCCTTTGTTACTAAATATTTGGAAACAGACCTAAAATTATACTCTCAATGGGGACTCATAACACAATCTGCTGCCTTGAAAATTCTTACACGAAACAGCTTGTGGGACTGGGATGGCTGGGAAGCAGAGAAACTAATACGGCACTCTGGGCCAGAGGGAGCAAGGCAGAGCAAAAGCTAAAGCCCCACTGGGAAATTCATTAACCGCAGCTCCTACAGCTGCTGTAACTTCCTGCTCTGTCACTGTCTGGAGCTTTTCCTCAAGTCTCACTCCCTGAAGACAATTCCAGTGTCATGGTCAGGATTCTGAGCTTTCTCACCTGCTGAGGTGCTGCATCCTGGCCTCCTCTTCCTGCCGGGCTGCCAGGTCTGGTCCCAGGGGGAACAGGAACCCAATTGCATGGGCAGTGTGAGAGCTCCCCATCTGTCGTGTGGTTTTCACAAGGGGAAAGGGGAAGTTATTTACCATCATCTTTGTGATTTTGCTTCTCTCCCAGCCTACACTGGGAAGTTTCAAGTGCCTTCAACAAAGCAGGAGAGAGAGCTACCACTTGCAGTCTAGTACATGCATAGAGGTGATTTTTTGGGCCCAGCCTTCTAAGCTAGAGAATTGTCCCTCAAGCCTCTGTGCTGCACTGGACACCTAAAGCCCTATGAAAACATCTTTAGTCCTGGAAAAGTCAAATGCAAGGACATAGGCAAAGAGCACATATCTGCAGGGAGTTCCAGTGCCCATGGGTAGTAATTTTCTGTCAAGCACATTTGACTTCTTCCCAGGGGGGAGATTGTAGCAAAGCATCTCTATCAAACAGAAAGGAGCCACACATGGGAGAATCTCACCCATTAAAGAGGACCAAACAATGCATTTGTTGCTGAAAACTTGGTAACAAGTCCTTCCCAGTTTCACCAGTACCCTGGTGTCTGAATGTCATGTCATGCCCAGTTATGCCAACAGCCATGCAAGGTGGTCCCCTTGAGGAATGGTTCCAGATCAAATTAAGTCTTTCCACATAGGAAGTGTGGTTGAACTGCTTTCACCCTTCAAGGTTGTTAGGCCAGAACTGGCATTTGAAGCCATCCAGGCAGGGTCCCATTAAAATCAGCAGGACTCACTGGAATGGACACTTTCTCTGATGAAGCAGCCATTGCTTGTGTGCCAGCAGTAGAACTAACTGGAAGGATTTCTCTTGTGCTCTATAAATGTCCATCCTCTCATTAAGTGGTCTGGAAGCTGTCTGGATTAGATAAATTGTTGACTTTCCACCTGGTGTCCTGTGAAGGGTTCCTACTTCTGTAGTGTCCTATAGCTTTGACTCTCCTGTGCCAGCGCTGAATTCCCTGACTCATGGAAAACCAACCATGAGTACTGGCTGCAGCTCCTTGGCTGCAGCT
Source organism: Lonchura striata (assembly GCF_050655825.1). Taxonomy (NCBI): domain Eukaryota; kingdom Metazoa; phylum Chordata; class Aves; order Passeriformes; family Estrildidae; genus Lonchura; species Lonchura striata. Next base: position 125,168,203 of record NC_140704.1, read on the forward strand.
CCCCAGCTCAGCAGGAGAGCTGGTGAAGGACCACTAAGATGCAGAAGGAAGAAAAGCATAAAGGCTCGTAGGAGACTCTCCTTAAACAGAGCTGTGTAGTAGCAATACTGTGACATTAAATCACTGTCTACTGTTCCTTTGAGTGTTCCATTGGTTTGTTCCAGCTACAGATTCCTGGCAAAAATTGTTATTTATTCTCACACATTACTTTAAAAAAAAATTTTAATTTTTATCTTAACTACAGCATCATCCTTTTTTTTTTTTTTTTTTTTTTTTATGCAAATCCTTGCTGCATGAGTACCTCTGCCTTCTTCCTTAGACAGTCATGCTGTGTTAGGTCAAACCACAGATTTTCAAACCAATCTGTCTTTGGTTTGTATCTTCACTCACTTGGAAACTCCATTTAACTTTTAAATCTGCTTCACATGACAGATCTGTATATCTCTAAGCAGTGAGGGTGCTTGCAAAGAGCAGTAATTATTAGCAAGCACACATGCAAAACAAACTAGCATTTGAAAACAAAGCTTGAGCACAGAGAAACAGAAGTTTATAGCTGTCTACAATGCATGAAAAGCAGATCCAGCAAACAAATACCTCCCTAGTTCTTAAATCTGTATTTTGAACTGACTTTCAACCAGGTGTTTCCACTTTAATTTGATCCCAGGCATTCCTAGAGGTGATGTAAGATCCAGATCCACAAGGTAATAATGAAGTCAAGAGTTGAAAAATTATCAAGGCCTAATCTGGCAATTTAGTCCCTTGTAAATCATTGTGGTTAGTTATTGCAGAGCCCTTCTTACCAACCAATTTCTCTTGAGGGTTTGCATTAACTTCACCACCTGTTTAACTGTCAAAGAGATAAATTTCCTTGAAGGGAATCTTCCACTCCTGACTTTATTTATGTCAGGGGTGGGGGGAAGAGAATAGATTGACTGGGAAACTTCAGTGACAAGGGTCTACATGTGCTGAATCAGGGACTGATGCAATTCACTTACTCTGTTTGATAGTACACATAAGGTCCCAAACTGAAACGTAGAATTAAGAAGTTCATCTGGCCTCTTTGCTGGACGAAAAACTCTAATGAAATATAGACGGCTGATGCTTTTTCTCCTTTTCCTCTTTTTTTTTTTTTTAACAATCAGATGCAAAAGCCAAAAGATCACATTAATTATTCTGTAAGCCAATACTTCATTTTTTTTTCAGAGCACCTGTGCATTCAGCATCTCAGTAGCTAATAACCAAAAAGTCCATCAATGAGTTTGGAAAAGATCTGCTGGGAAATAAACAAAAAAACTGGATAATAAAAATAGATCAGTGGGATGGATCCTTAAACTAACTCTCTGGGTTGCCAGAGCAAACCATAAGTTAACTTGTAAGCTCTGATATGTGTTAATGAACTGAGTAGCCTGTGTCTCGAATCAAAGATAAAGCAAAATACTTTCGTGAGTTCAAGCTAGAGACTGTTACACAAAGTATCATCTCAAATTGCTGCTCAGGCCTTTTTTTTTTTCCTTCTTTTAAGAAAGTCCTTTGAAACAACTGAAACTTGAGTAGACTAGAAGTAAGAATGAAAAAGATATTTTAGGTTTTAAATCTGTTATTTCCTCACAGAGCAGTTGCTTATGGCTGTATTTTCTAGAGTTTCCTCTGTCTGAAATGGTACAGCTTCTAGTTTGGGCTTTGTAGTGAGGGGTTTTGGGTATGGACACACACAGAGCTGTGTCATGGCTCTCATCTTTGTCTCCTCTCTTTCAGCACCCCCAGTCTGCATCCAGAATCCATGGCTTGCTCTGTGTAAAACATGCCCAGTGGAAAGCAGTTTGCTACTGTTCACAGCTGTTTTCCTTACATGCCTCATAAGTGACACTATATTAACTATATTAAACCCAGTCAATTGATGCTGCCTCTGCTGAACAGCAAGAAAACAGCTTTCACTCCTTCCCTACCCCATCAGTGTTCCTACCACACAAAGCAACGAGTATGAAAAAACCTTTTACCTGAATTTAGACAGTGTCACATTTCCTTGGCTCTTTAGGGGTGCTTTTTTTTTTTTTTTTTGTTACTCTTTACACTTGGAGACTGCTGGTAGCAGTGGAAGGGAGGCTGTACCTCCACTGGCATGAGGGTAGAGAACTCCTTGTTCCTCCAGGCTGGTTTACCTGCCAAGGCAGTGAGAGCAACCAACAAGCTGCTCTTTATCATAAGGGTTTTTCAAAGATTTGTGATAATAGGTAGGGTTAGGAGGGGGTGGAGGGACATCCTTTCAGCCACTGACAAGATCTGGACTGAGAGATGGAAACTAAGGAACTACTCAATGGAGGTAAACCTGCAGAGCTCTGGAAGATGCCATGAATAAAGCTGGGAATAAAAATGCATCTTAGGAAACTGGAAAAAGTAAGTAAGATGATACAGAGTTTAGGGAATACTCAGGATATGATTCAGAGATTTTTCTTTTCAGAGTGAGAATCCTGTGTGTTCTTTATGATCAGTTGCATAGTGGGCAATGCTGGGACTGTGGTCTTCAGCACTCTTTGTCCTGTTCTCCCCAGTGGGAAACAGGGCAGAAGAACAGAGCCAGAACTGAAGCCCTAAAAGACGACTTTTGAGGGCACTGGAAATGTCTCTATGTGGATGAAAATCTTTCTAGCTCAATGGGAACATAGTGTCAATTAAACTGTCATTGAAGGTATACTTTATATCTTAAATGCTCACTGGTATTTTTGGAAAAGTCTGACAAGTTTTAGGTCCCAAATTCCAACAGTCCATAGCCCAAAAGACCTTGGGCTGTTTACAAATCATTCACTGAGTTAAATCCATTGCATTAATTTGATTATATTAATGTTACCCTTTTTTTGACCCAAACTTTAGCCTAATATGTGGAGCTGCAGGTGTTGCATGGGGAACAGAAGATGGAGTCAAGCTGTGTCTCTGAGACAATCCTGTTTACTTACAAAAAATTTAGAAACTATCCCTTCTCTGGAGGTCTCAAGCTGCAGGTGACAGTTCTTTTCGTCCCTGTTTCACATCGCTGTCAGCCAGTGCTTCATTTGGGATACTGCCTCTCCCCAGGCTTTTCTGAGAATCACATATCTGGACAAATTTAGCAATGCAGGAACCACCCAGGCAACATAGGAAGTGGTATGACACTGTAGCCTGGTTTTGGGGAGTCTTGGAAATGCATTTTTTTAAACTGTCTTTTCACTGAGTTAAAAATTAAAATATTGAATGAATTACCAGAATTCAGCTGCTTTCCAGGCAAGTCCCACAGCATTCAGCTGTGGGGCCAATGTCCAGTCCATGCTGCCTCATTTGCTTCTGGCTCAGTTTCAGCTAAGGGAGGTTCTGAGGAGCTACGTGGTGGGAAAGGTCCTATTGCAGACAGGGGTGGCACAGCTTTGGCTGATGCTTCCTTCTTCAGTCAGAACATTTCAGGTTTGTTTCCTAGAAGAAAGACCTACTTTTTGTACGGGACCCAGTTTACTTCTTTCTGTTTTTGGCCTAAGGGCCAAATGAACATTCAAAGTAAGCTGAGATGGGACATTTTTATGCCCAAGGAAAAGACTGGGTGGATAAAACAGCTTGGAGTTTTGATTTCTTACTATTCGCAAAAGTCAGACCTGTAAGCCTTTTCTTTTCTGTGACTAGAGATCTTCCAATTGCCAAATGCAGAGCAGCTCAGGCAACCAGATGTGCACAACTCCCTGACAAATTGCTGACTGCAGCAGCAAATAAACAGTCAGGTCTGTGCAGTCATAGGTTGTTCTGTGTCCAGGCTGCTTAGCTCAAGCAAATGGGGGTTTGCTTTAAACTCTCATCTCCTGTCTTTAGTCCCTACATCCTTCCTTTGCCTTCATCAGCAAACTGGAATTATCTGTATCCTCTACTGACTTGGGCAGATGGCAGGTGAAGTGTGTGAGAGACTTGTTGATAGACAGTGTATTTGTGTGTGTGAAAAATAATCACCTGATCTGCAGCCAATTTCTCTCCACTGTGATGTGCCAGCTTTCAGTGAGAACCACATTTTCAGCAGAGAGCTGGGAGATTACTCTGACTTTTGTGGGGCAAGAGCTTAGGAGACACATGGAAAAACAGTGTAAAATGGATGAGAAGCTGGGATGTGATGATCACTTTAGGTGACTGGCCTTGACTGGCCAAGGTGACAGTGGCCCAGGAGGACACAGTGGGCAGAGTGATCAAATAAGGGCAAGTGCCAGAGTGAATGTGCATTGACCCTAAGTGGAAGCCATCTCCCTGGACCTAAGTGTAAGAAAAGTGAACAGACTTGTGCAAGCAATTTAATCTGGCATTTCTTAACTGTTGAGTCCTTAGACCATTTAATTACAGTATCTTTCGCTGTGTTGATAAGATATAAAATATACACATGCTTAAGATATATTAAAATGAAAAAAAAAACACCCCAGCACTTCAAAAATAACATTGGTCTTATAGAAAACTAATTAATATTTTCCCAATCCCTCTTTCTAACTTATCTTTCTGAGAAATGAGCAAGAAAGTCTGTAAAAGATAAAGCTGAAAAAGAAAGAGCCAATGTAATCAGAGTTGCACAGAAATTTGGGGTTAAGTCCCACTGGCTATTTTTAAAATATAACCCTATAGGGAGAAGATTTTGTGTGTTCAAAGGTATGAATTAAGACCATGTGAGACCAAACTCTGAATTTCCTGGCTCATGTCAGCCTAAGCCATTATAAAAAAGAGTGTATAGAGGTGTGGGCACTTACAATTCATGCCTTTTGGCTATCTGGGATACACTTTCGTGTTATTCATATATGAAATTTAACAAAGAACTTGGAAGAATAAAGCCTGAAGACATAAATTTTCAATTATAATTTGAATACACATACTTAGTTATGAGAAAACAGCTAAATCAAGCAGTAATTTTCCAAACATGTGAGTTTAAGATGATTTACTGGCACTTGGGTGTGCGCACACGTACACACACACAGAGTTGCTTGCATCCAGCTGTACAAGAAATCTCGGAAAATATCCCAGTCTGCTTTACAGAATTACGGTAAGAAGAATGTGACACCCTTTGCCATTATGTTTGCTGCCAGTGATTCAGGCGGGGGTGGAGGGGGAAGGGGAAAGCTTTTGGCAGAACAGCTCAGGGTCCCCCTACACTTGAACTTTGAATAAGCAGTGACTGTATCTTCAGGAGAACTGTGGGTGTTAGAGCAGGACAGTGAGATAGAGGGAGAGTAAAAATACCTCAGCAGGGGTTTTCCTTCTGCTTTATGGAAAATGATGCAAACCCATTCGTGAGTTCCTTGTAATGGGAGTGAAAAGGGACAAAGGATTATTTTTTCTTTGATTAAGGCAGACAGTGGTCATCATTCTTAGTCACAGCTATCTCACAGCGGCTGAGCAGCTCTTCTGTCTTCACCTGGCTTCATTGCTCATTCAGTGTCCTGGGAGACTATTCCCAACCAGATTTGAGAGGGCTGTTTGGATGAGAGGAACTTTTAAGAACAAAGTCCTTGTGATTAATCCCTTTCTGATTCCTGATTTCTGGAGCCATCTCCAGCCAAAAGTGTGGCTGATTCTGCATCTACCAATACTCACTCACTCTATCTATCTATCTATCTATCTATCTATCTATCTATCTATCTATCTATCTAAACATCCATCCATCCATCCATCCAATTTGCTGATTTGTCTTTGTCCTGGAGGAACAGCTCAAGAGATGTCTGAGAGAGTTGGAGGAGCCTTTTCCATCATTTTCACATATGCAGGATTACCTGAAAGTGAGGGTCAAAGGGCAGCACTATCCTAGTACAATTTCAGGATCCCAACCTTTGCTAAATATGTGGGGCTGGGAGAATAAATTCAGCCCTCCTGGGGCTTTTCTGGGGCAGAGCTTCCTGCCCATCCCCACAGTGAGTGGCTTCACTTCAGATGGGCTCCTCAGCAGTGTTTTTCCCCAAACAGGCTCCTGGGAAGAGGTGCTGAGCAGCAGAACCCCATCCTGCACTGGCATCATACTTGCCTCCATCTGTGCCTGGGTCACCAAGAATACCCTGCTATTGCAGTCCCTGGAGTGTTTGAAATGAGGGTTGATGAACCCCAGTGTAAAAGAATAAACATTCATGTCTTAAAAATAACTTAAAAAAGCTTCTTCACTACTACAGAAATGAAGGTTGCCTAGTGAAAAAACATAAATGCATTTACCTGGGCACTCCCAAGTAGACAATCAGCACCCACTGGGTCTTTCTGTTGTTCCTGAACTTAAAATATAAACTTATTTTCCACATAGACTTTGTTAAAGATATGGGCACTTCAGGTGTATCTGTCTCACGTTTTATGACTAAAATCCACATTTGATCAGCTCATATAGCCAGCTGAAGTTTTTCCTCTGCCTTTAATGGTTATTTGAGACCCACAGCTAGTATCTAAGAGCTTCCTGACTGTTTATAATTAAACTGTATCCCTGAAAATATTACTAAATCCTATCAAATTCTTCTCATATTTCCTTCCAAATCAACTCTACCCTTATGAGCTGAGAATTACGTATTATGCCTCATGGCAGGTTTTCAAATAACATACCAGAACTGTGTTTGCCACTTGCTAGCCCTAGTAAATTTGATATTTACTCTGTCATCAGCTAAAGTGTGTTGGGCTCCTGTTGTGTGACTTTGGGGATTTGCTGGGTTTTCTATAAAACACAGGCCAGCTGCAACAGTGAAGGCAGTTCACTTTAATAAGCTAATAAATACATTTAATGACCCTCATTATGTCTCACAGTGATATCTGGTATTAAAGTGCAAGTGTTAGCCCGAGAAGAATGTAAAATAGAAAGTCCCCTGCTGAAATGGTGAAGTCTGTATGTGTGCATGTGTGTATACACAAACACACACACATATGCATATAAACCCATTGGAAGGTTCCTAGGGAAGATTTCTATGGCATTTATTTTTCATTATTCTCAGCTGTCTTTGCAGATTGAAAGAAGAAAATATTTTTAAGCTCTAGGAGAGTAGGGTAGATTGGCGTCTTAGGATAGACCTGCCCTAACAGGAAGGTAAGTGTTTGCTTGCTGGCCAGCAGACACACTGCACCCAGGCTGTGCCACTGGTGGGTAGCCAAAATAATTCCCCACAAGGCATCCTGTGCTTTCTACTAGACTGGGGGAGGAGGGTCTGAAATCCCCACAACTTTGAACTGCAGTGGTAAAATTGGTCACCAAGTCTGCAGTGGGTGTGTGCACTAAAAGGCTCCCCTTGGGGCTGACAGATTGGAAAATAAACCAGTTACCTTCCTTTACACAAGTTAGAGATAATACCAGCAGTGGAGGCACTGAGTCTTCTCCACCCAGTGGAGCTGTTGGCTTTCTGGGCACGCTCCTAAAAGGATGCCACAGATAATCCACCCGGCCAACATCCTGGGGTGATCCTCAAGCTACCTGTGATACTATTCTGCCTTGATATGAGGGAGGGGGACATCCTAAAGAGCATGGAGAAAGTGGAGTTTAATCAAACATATTTGCAGCAAGAAAAAGCCAAGGAGGAGCTATGACTGTGAAGAAGGACAAAAGCCTGTGTGTGCCTGAACATTGTATGGTGACCATCACGGAGGACACAGCATCAGCAGGTACCCAAGACAGCTGAAATTAATCTCCTCCAGGGCTGTAACTGGCCAAGTCAAAACAGCACAGCCTCAAGAGGGACACCGTTATCCCCAAGGGATGTCTTCCCTGCTCAGACTGCTACACACTCAAGCACAGCACCAAGACTGCTGTTGGAAAGGCAAGGAGGTTGGCACTTCAGGCTAAGAGGAGGGTATAAAAGGTTTTAAAAAATCCACTCCCTGATCAGGTTCATGAGGTTGGATGGACAAAATGAAAGGGAGATACTATATGGGGGAAACATTTGAAATAATTAAATAGAAAAAGAACAATTCTTTATTTCAAAACAAATCTTCTGGTAATGTATTCAGCACTGGGTTGATGAATCAAAATATACCAATCACTAGATCATCTGTGCACAAATGTCAACATGTGCTGTAGGCATAGACATGTTTTTTAATGTACATTATAGATAAACTCATGAATTAACAGGCTAGAATCAATTGGAGCGCCACAAAAAGCAGAGGAGAAAGGCTGGAGTTTTTTCTATTGTCACCAGAAAAGCAAGATTATCTTAGAATTCAAAATATGTCCAATCTTTATTTTTAGTTAATATGATAATCCGCTTAACAAAATCTCCCTCTCTTACAATGCCCCTCTGGTTTCCTGCTTGCGAGAGAGAAAATGATCTTGATTATGAAAGAATCTGCTCAAGCTTTGTTTTTGGTCATTTTTCCATAAACACAGAAACTTTTCTGTGTCAGTCAGGCAATGTACTTGCACTGTGATTTTCCAAGCCAGGCCACGTTCCTGCGCACTGTAAGTGGATGGGAGGGAGCCCTGAGTGTGTGCCCACATGTGCTCTCTGCTCTGGGCCCTTTGCAGAGGGGCAGAAATGCCACAGTGAGCTCTGTGTTCCTTCTCTCTCCATGCACAGCCAGTGTTTTCACCCCTTAGGGGCCCCAGATAACTGTTTAGCCTCAGCCAAGCCCTCTTCTGGGGGCAGTGTGCATCTAATCATGATTACAGCTTGCCTGGCTGCTGGGAAAATGGGTGCTCACATCAGATACGCCTTGTGGGATTCTCTGATAGTGGCAAGTACAACGAGCCACATTTTTGCTTTGATCAACGACTCTCATCAGGAACAAACTGATGAAAGATAGTTTTTGGAAAGAGATTTTGTAGCAGGTCAGGAAGATGCAGGACAGGCTGTAAAGCACTGGACCACAGGGTTTCAGGGACAAAGGAAGTGTTTGGACAACAGGCTGCAAGCAGGGAGAGCCAAAGATGAGGCTGGGACCTGCAAAACAAGCTGGTCACCCAGCAGCAGAAAGATTGTTCTCCTCAGAGTTCATTAACGCTGTTAATCACCAAGAAAATATTGAAAAATGTAAACTATGAACTTCTCATGGACCAGAAAGCTAAGCTGACTCCCAGAGCATCCCCTCTGAACAGGAGACAGGAACAGTATACAACTGCTCTGAAGTCAGCCACCCATGTTCAGTGACATGGCCTGAGTTTTTGTGTCCTCAGGCAGAGTCAGGGGTTAGAGCTGACCACCTCTAACCAGCACTGCTGTGTTTTCCTTTGAATCACCACAGAACAGCGTGGCCACATGTTGTGATTCATCCTAGGAGATTCCATACTCTTTTTGCTAGAAGTCTTGCAGCAAGAGAAGCTGTGAGAAGCACAAGCCATGGAGAATCACAGCCGCTGAAGGCACAGAGGAAGAGACCAGTCTTATGATAATGGTTTAAATCTCAGGTTTGTGGGGTTTGAAGTGAGATTTTGTGAGCCTCACAATGGCAGTAGGCTCACCAGCCCTGTTGCTTTCTCCCATGGTGGACTCTTCTTTAGGTGGACATGGATATGACAGCTATTTCTCATTTCCAAATGTGTGTGTGCCCTTGCAGCAAGGCTGGTACCGAGGCTGCTCTTTGGCAGGCTGTCAGGTGACACGCCAGGACACAAACCTTGGAAACAAGGGCAGCCACACCTCCCTGGTAGATTTTCCTGTCACGTGTTACCAGGTAATATTCCAAAATCTTGCAGGCTGCACAAAACCACTGCCAATTCCCAACTGTTTTAGAGAGTTCTACACCACAAATCAGGAGAGCCTTGGAGACTCCAGACCCCAGGGGCCATGTGCAGCAAAATTATAAAAGCTGGCCATGCCTGCTGTATGTGACAGGATCCATGCAGGGCATTTCCTTTGTGCACCACAAGAGGTTCACTTGCATTTTCCTGCAGGGAAAGGTGCTCCCAGGGAGTGTCTGGGGGAATGCAACTTGCCTCCAAAGGACAGGGCTGCATTTAAAGAGATCTGGGTGATCTGCAGTGTACAAGGGCACTGGCACAGCCTGTTGCATCCTGAGGAGCAGTCATGCGCTGGTGAACCCACCTGGGCTGGGATGACCTGCCAGTGCCTTTTGGTAGGAGGCTTACAAGCAAGCCTCGTATTCCACAGAAACCTGGAAGGCTTTCTACTATTCTGTGAGTTCATGGGAAAGTGTCATACATTTTTTTTTTAAATAAATTTTCTTGTTTCAGATTGTGATGATGTCAGTCCAGAAGTTTGAATCTCTGCCTGGCTCCTGCAGTCCTCATTAGCTTTGCTTTGGCAATAGCTGTACACTTGCTTTAACAAAAACAGGCAACTCTTGCTGTGGCACTTCCTAGTGTTTTGGAACCAAAAGGTGCTTTTACAAGCACTTTGCAAGACAGAAGTCCTGCACCTGCCAAGGGAGCTAGAAGGTAGCTGATCAGGCAGCTGGCTGGGCAGGCAGGAAGAACTGGAAGGAGAAATCGTACATTTCCATTTAGCATTTCAGAATTTTCAACACTTACAGGTTTCCACATACCATGTTTTCATCAGAAAGAGAAAAAACATTTATCTAGAAAACCTTTAACTATCTGTGGTGGCAGGGATGGTGCCACTATCTGGGCCATAGGAAAACCATAGGGGATCTTTCCCTTGTCCTGAATAAGCTCTGAAAGAAGCTCTTGTAGATCATCAGGAAGAGGCTTTGCAGCTCCATTCACAGTCCCTAAATTGCTCTTCTTGATGTACTACGTATTGCACCATTGGTACTGGTTTGGTCTGAACCATTAAAATTATGCGCCTGGTATTTCTGTTTCTGTTGACTAAGAACAGAACAAGAAAAGAGCTTTTCATTTCCTCTGCTCACAGTGCCTTCCCCAATTTTTATTCATCTTGATAACCTCAGCTGTTCTCTACTCCCAGTTTGAAAGAGCTGGGCGAGTCCGGTTGAAAGCACACCTTTTTCCACACAAAGGGCTCCACCACATCCTTGTGGTGACAAGAATATTCAGACAGGGTGTACATCAAGAGATGGGAGCCTATCCTTTTAATTAAAGAGTTATTTAATTTATTGGTATTCCTTTAAAAATGCCCACTGAAGTGATACAGGCACAAAGCAGACGCAGCCTACACAACCCTGAATGACAAGCCCCCATGTGGGATAGGTAGTGAAAACTTCCTGCTCAGTGAAACCCAGATTATTTCACAGAAGCACCTCCAGAAAAAAAACAGAATGTTGCTCCAGACAGGAAAATCAAGGTATGTGATTTATCTGTGTCTGGCCTGCCTCTCCCCTGCTCTTACCCCACCTTTATTCTTTCTTGTATTCTTTCTGTCTTAGGCTTGTAAGCTCAAGGTGTTGAGGGAGGAGAAGGCTGGCTGAACTTTCATTTCCTGCAAGGGTTTCCTGTATGATGTAATAATGAGAGTGGGAGCAGCAAACAGCTCCTCAAGCATTAACTGTGTCAGGATGTTTGAGATTGTGCGAAGCAAATGGTACTCAGAGGCTCGAAGCAAAGGTTTTCTCCATTGGTAAGTTTAATCATTAGGGGATTTCTTTTTTTTTTAAGTTTTCCTTCTCCTCGGCTCTCATTGGAATTTGAAGGTTAAGAAGGGGCACAACAAGCTGAAAGGAAGTGTCCCCTCTCTTCAAGTTTATTATTGGAAGTGGCCAGATGTCATTTGTTTGTGACTAGAAAAGGGAAGTTATATTACAGAATGTGACACTTCAAACCCCATGGTAAAAACAAAAGCAAAAGTGGAAAAGCATTCAGCTGCTCTCATTTACATTTGTTATCCACAGCCTGGGGCCCTTTGACATGGATGTAAGAACTGAATTTTATCACTCTTATGTACACTGTGAGTGTTGTCTGTCCTGTATAATAGATTGGGAATGTATGAGATTAATCCAGAGTCATCTGGGCTGGTGGGTGGTACTCTAGTGGAGGACATGGACTACATGAACTGGCTTCAAGTAATATAATATTAAGATTTTTTTCTTTCCCAGTCCCAGCTGGAATACCCTCTTGTACTTGGACTAAGACCTGTGAGTTGTGGGATATGAGATCTGCTGAGAAAAGCATTGTAAAGTTCTTCAGCAATGAACTAATTATTCTGGCGCTTGATTTGAAGCAATAATGGGAGTGGAGGAGGTAGAAACACCCTAGCTTGTAGCTATCCTACTAACTTTGATGAAGAGGCACCATACAAAATGTTTGTTACCATCCATTCCTGGATTTATATGAGGATTAAAGATCTTCTGCCATGGTCAAAGAATAAGATGGTTTATACTACCCTGTAGCACTTACAGCAGCAAGGCTTCAACATGCCCACTTGAAATAACTCAGTCTGCTTTTGTTTTTCAAGGAACATGAAAGAGATAAACTCACTAGTGAATTTATTTACTAGTGAATTTTTAACCCATAATTATACAGATGGCATGACATCAGATTCAGGTTCCCTACACCCAACCAGTTGTTATGAACTTCTACACTGAGAGAATATCCTGGAATAAAAACACATTTACTCTACAAGTATGATTCACCCTACCTTCTCCATAAGTCTGCACAACAGACAGACAATTTCTATGCCATGAATAGCCAAAGAATATGAACAAGAGGTCAGACCAGGAATTCCTGTCCCATTGACATCCAAGCATGAGCAGAATGTTGCAGCCATATCACCAAGTGCTGGACATGCCCTGAAAAACAAATAAAAATCTCTGTGCTGTCACTCAGATTGTCTGCAAAATGCTCTCCAGGAGGATTTCTCTTACCAGCCAGGAATTACTACCCTTGAGTAATTAGATCTTGGATCTAGGAAATATTCAACTGGAAAGCAGTTTAAAAGTGCTCAAGTTTGTTTTTGAGCAATATAATGGAAAAAATAAAACAATAGTACCAAGAAATGTTTCCAGGCACCAAAAATGTGTTTGTGTTTTCAATTGTTGCTAGGGTTCCTGGCACATTTCTAGCTAATGCTAAGTAAAATTCTCACAAAATTTTCCCTGCCTGTGTCAGGAGATGGCACAAGCCATGGGTTAGATCCATAGGTAGAATGAATCCACCTGTCCAATACTTTGGTGGGCAAGAATATGGATGTAGCTAGAACATGCATCTAGGTCTCAGGGTGGGCAGAGTTTGAGATACCAGCATAGATACAGCTACTGGGACAGAAAAAGTGAAAATACTTTTGCTCATCCACTTCTATTTCATTAGTCGTACCCCCAGCATGTTTTGGAAGACTACAGGAGATATACCAGGAAATAACTGGAGACAAACTTCATACTTTTCAGGGAGATAAAAACAACAAGTGTGGAGGTCAAAGAACATGCCCATGTACTCAACAGAGAAAGTAGCTTGTCTCCCATGGGTAAATTTTACTCTGAGCCTGAAGGTCCTCAGGTGTGCTTTTTCAGGTGCCATCACAGAGAAGCTGCTAGCTGTGTTCCAGACCATGTGGAAGCAGAAGAATTCAGTTTGTATTTGTGTATCACCTGAAGATGTTTGGGTTTTGGTTATTGTTAGTGACAGCTGTGCCACAGGGTAAGACATCTCATGTTGCAATTTAACTCTCGATAAAGAAAATCACCTGAAAGAAGAAGAAAGGGGGGTTTAGAAAGTCACCTAATGGCTACCTTTCTGGTCATATTGATATCAAGAAATCTTGTCAGGATCTTATGAGGGTATCTGTCAAATCATCCTGGGTTACAGGATGAGAAAGGGTTGATAAGCCACTAGCAAAAGGATATACATCAGCATTTTCAAACTGAAAATGGGGTGTCCTTTCAGAAAGAATCAATTGCTGGTTCTCAATGACACCTGCAAAACAGAGGTGAAGGAACAGGGTGCTATCTCAGGATCAGGTGAAAATGCTGCCTGGGTTAAAGGAGCAAGACATACTCCTTTACCATATCCATTTGTGATTTTTCAGACACTGCAATGAGGATGAAGAGTCACACAAAGAACAGCACAAACTGATTACCCGTGTAATCGGTACTTACCTACTCACAGAAATCAGAGGTCTATGGACAATCAATATGGATGCCAACTACACTGTTTTTCATTAGACTTAAACTAGGGTGGAATCATGCAAAGCCTCTGGAACAACACACCACCTGTTAGTTACACTGAGGACTGTTACAGCCTCTGTGAGATACAGCTATTGGCTCTGTCTCGTGTGTGTCAGCATTATCCAACCCAGCTGGTTGAAATATTCTGGATTGCTTCACAGATCTGGTACAGATAGCCTGTCTCTGAGTCAGTGAACTACCAGGTCACAGTGAAAACATGCTTTTCCTCTGTGCTGTCTTTCTTCACTAGTAATAGCCTAATTTCCTTGGAATTTGACATATACAGATTATGAGTGATTTTGTACATTTTAATCTGATCAGTTGCTCACAGTAACTGATCATTCCTCAAACTGAAGAAATGAAGGTATTTCAAAAGGGAAGTCAAATTCTTAAGTCTTCCCTTTAGGCTGCACAAGGTATAGGAACAGAACTCTTGCCTTAAATGTGCAATCACAAAAAAAATATGAGTGGTGACCCTGACAAAAATCAGAGCAGACTTGATTTAGTCTGAGCATTGAAAGAGTTGTTTGTTTGGTTTTTTTTCCATTTGCCATGCAGCCTAAGGTCAGACTGTCACAGCTGCAGATAATGCAGAATTCTACTAGAAGTGAGAGGTAAGGTCTCCATAAGCTCATTTGGCTTATTTTTCTATAATAGAAGTACCAAATGAGTGGCTGACACAGGACTCCACAGGGCATCATGCAGCAGGCAATCTGCAGGACCAGATCCAATTGCAGTCCAGAGCTCAGCGTCCTTTCCAAGGGTGATTTGTGCCTAGATGGAGCACATCTTTGATATGCTGTGTGGAGCAGTCATCAGTCTTAGCTGGCAAGGACTAAGCTGAAAGGAGTGAGTGAGGGGAAGCCATTTCAATTGAAAAGAGGATCTCAGAGATTTGTGTTCCTGGCATATTTCTGTACTCAGCGGGGCTTTCCAGCACAAATTAACAATGGACCAATTTATTTGCGCTCAGTGGATTTGGGCTCACAGACCAAGCTCAGCCAGAGGATTCCAAGAACATTCCTTATGGAGCAGTGTTTGCCCTGGAACTGGATGCTGTCCGTCCACAAATACACCAGATGAAGAAGCAGCTGCTAGAAAGGAGAAGAAAGCTGGCTTCCATGAACCCTGTACATACTGATCTGTGCTAATATCCATGAGGAAAGGGGGATTCTGATCTGGATCACAGATTTAGTAAACAGTAAGGACACATAATGAGCTTATGCTGCAAAGTAAGGAAGACTGACATAAAATGGGTGAAATGTCAACCCTGGGGAAAACAAAGGAGTGCTATGAGTACAAGGCTGGATATGGAAGAAGCAGCATAATTGGTGTCTTCTATCATATGACATGAAAATGGAAATGAGGAGCAACTCTATCAGTGAAAAGCATTTGAGATTGAATCACAGAAGTCAGGCAAGGCATATGTCTGTGCTGATCCAGGTCAAACATAAGTAATGGTAAGATTATGGAACAGAAGGTCCAAACCTGGAGCAGCCTGTAAGCCTCATGTAACAGAACGAGTGATGAGGGAGTGTGGGCTCATCCACGCAGCAGTTTTGAAAATGGGACAAAGTGGCATCGTAGTGCACTCAGTGCTTGGCTATTTGTGTAACAGGGCCGTGGGAGAGGAGCAGCACAAAGTGGATTCAGAAGGACTCCTGCAGTGATGCTTTGGTGGGCGCACAGAGTGAGCCCAACTCCTGTGCTGGTGCAATTGTGTCAATTGGGCCAGGGCCCACTTGAGCCTCTGTGGAGGGGTCTCCATGCTGTCATCTCCTTCAGCCTGGGGACACTTGGCCTAGCTCAGAGGGCAGCCAGCTCCGGCTCAGCAGGATGCATCTGCTCAGGTTCCTTACTACCCAAAACCAGCTAAGCAATTTTCCAGCCCAGGCTGACTGTGACATCCACAGTGGCCTCCTGCTGTCACTAATTTGCAATTGTCCATCAAAAATGGAGAAGACCCGAGTGAAGTGGTTCTTAGTACAGCTTGATGATTATGAGTAATGGCAACTGAATATATGCATGTGTCCCAAAAGGTGATTGCACAAGAATTAAGCTGATTATTGCTTGGAGACCTCTAAATGCCAGATGTAAAGTCAGTTGGGATTTAGAGCAGGTCTCATTCATGTTTAATTTCTTAAAGAGCACACAACTATTAAGTTTGGGATACTGAAGCATCAGCCATGAATACATCTATACCTGAGGAAGTTGTGGTGCAGCTGTGACAAGGGTGTATCCTGATGAACTTAAATATGTGTCATGTAGCCGCCAATCGCAGCTGAGTCAGAGAGGTCCTGACTGCTGGAAGTGTCAGTTCAGGCTTGTCATGTCCCCTTTTCTAAAGCATAATGCAGCTTCTTCACTGGGTGGTGGATTAGTCTTGAAGACCTCCATTACCTCTGGGTTTTAGAAACAGGTTCTGGAGCCCCACGAATCCTTATTCTCCTTAGCACATCTACAGCACATCAAACTATCACATTAAACATTTGCAATGATCATCAGTTCATGGGAAACTACTTCTAGTATTTGAACTTGTCATTCTCTAAATGTAAAATCACTTAGAGATGGTGATGGCCAGGAAGAAATTGTTGTTTCAAAATGGCCAGAGTATGAAAAGGTACAAGATGGGTTTGCTTAGATAATTTTTAAATAAACATTCAGATGATACAAGGCTGGGGAAACATGAGCCATGATGATGAATTAGATGTACAATTTATAATGCAAAATATGTTGCCTCTTTGACTTAAAAAGCTGGGTGCAGTGTTGAGAAACACTGAAGTTCAGTTTCTTCATGCTGAATGAGGTGGGGCTCCAACTTCCCTGAAGTATTTTGGAAATCCCTACCCCTTCTTTTCATGATCTTCAGTGCAGCATGTCTGTGGACTTGAAACACTTCCTAACACAGCCTTTCTGGCCTGTAGCTTAACTGAAGAGATTTGACCATGCTGCTGAAGCATGTGCTACCCTGGCTGGTTCAAAAAGCCAAGACACTGCTAAATTCTGACACTGTCAAACAACACGTTGAATTTTCTTCAGTGGTCTTGAATCTCTGCGATTATATCTTTAACACATCAATAACTTAGCCTCTGGTTAGCAAGGATTGCTGAAGCATGACTAATCAGCAGATGAAAGTGTCTTTGTGGGGATTAGCTTTAATGAAAAGAAAAGGGATAGTTATTTTGGTAGTTTGAAATCTTCCATAAATCAAAGCGAATACTGACAAAGCAGGTTCATATGGTAAGAATGAAGCTATTGTGAATAAAATTAAGGGAACAGCTACTTTTATATAAATCACAGGCCAGGACAGCATTTGTAAGAGAGTCATGGGAACAAGATAATTTAACTTCTTCAGGTGTAAATAAGTGATATTTAGCTAATGTTAAAGGATCCCTAAAGAAAAAAACAGATGGATGAGGGTCCTTAGTAGGGAGTTTGTTTTTTGGTTTTAATTTTCTTTTATTTGCATGCAAATAATACCCAGCTAGTTTATCTTGACCATTTTATTCTGTGCAGGGACAAACATCCAGCATATAACTTGGTCTTTACCACTGCCAGAGAGGAAGACATAGGAAGAAGAACTTCAGTCTTGAGCCCTGATAGCAGTTGTTTCTGTCTGGTGTAAATCAGAAAGTTTCTTCATCTTCCATAATGTGGCTTGGAGGAGCCCACAGGCACCATGGGGATAGTGGCAAATCAAAAGAAATGCAAACTCCACACCTTCTGGGGAGTATTCATGTTCAGATCCTGAACTTTAGACCTCCTATATAGTCCTGTGTGGTTAATGTGCTGTATAAATAATCACCTCTTGAGCTCCTCCAGGCAGTGACTCAGAGCACCCACGCTGAAAGCTTAACCCTCTCCAATGACTGTATGGGAAGGCTGGAGTTAGACTGTAAATGTTGAGGTACCTTACAGCTCCCTTCCCTTTATGTTCTCTTGGTTTGTGCTGTGCCTTCGCTATTGCTTTATTGTGACTTTTACATTTATCACAGAAAAATTATCGCAGGTGTGTGTCTGCAACCCAAACTCATAATGTTCCAGTGGGTCTTTCTGCCCCTGAGCTAACGGAACATCCTTTCAGCTAGCCTGAGGCAAATGGAAAAACTGCTCAGATCCAGGTTCCCTTGCTTTCACCTGTGCTATCATATGCACTCTTTGAAAAAAAAAAAAAGCTTATAAAACATTCAGTCTGCATGCTGCAGACACTGATGTAAACGGTTTGCTGGAAATCACAGATGCTTGCTCATCTCTCTAAAGAAATGTGGCATTAAAGGTAAGGCTCTACACAGAAATATTGGCTTAAAGTACTGCTCAGTTACACTTTTGGAGAGCTTCCCATACTCTGGAATCTTTCAGTTTGGATGCTTTTTGTTGTTCTTTTTCTTTTATGCTGTCTTTTTCTTGTGCTCTTACAGTACAAGCTTTTGTGAGTCTCGGGATCAAGTGACAGAGCTCTTCTGAAGAGTTTGTGAACCAGGGCCTTACTTTAAGCTATTTAGAGCTCAGCTTGTTTTCATACTTTTAGACAATTTCTACATAGCTGAGGCTAATTATTATATATTTAATATGCATCTCTTTTGTAACCAGGGCAAATTTCTCCTTCTCATGATACAAACATGCTCTGTATTCAGAGTCAGTGGAAATGTGTGTGTGTGTGTGTGTGTGTGTGTGCGTCTGGGTTCTAAAATCATAGTTTGAATATTTCAAGTTTTCTAGGGAAATTAAAGCAAATGACTGTGTGGTTACATAGTGACAAGAGTAGAATTAAAAAATAATTTTCATGGCAGAATTTACCATACTGCCTGTTATAATTAGTTTTCTATTCAGTAGTTTTTTGGGTCACGGGGAAAAAAGAAAAACCCCAGACCAACAAAAAACTGTAATTCATGATGTTTACATGATTCATAATTTATAATGGGAAGGAAAAGGAACATTATGTGAAAAAATGCTATGCACATTTTTGCACAACATTCTACTGGTATATGAATCATGCTTGTCTTGGTTAACTCAAGGGAAATAATCCCAGTAATGTATGTAAGGCAGTCATGCCCACATGTCTGGGGTTTTTTATATCCAGATTTCAGTGGAAAGAGAGATACTTTTTAAACAGATGGCAAACAAGCCCCTTTCCCCCCAACTACTTAGCAAATTTAATAACATAGCTAATTATAGTACTGTGTATGTTAATCCATTCATGTGTTTGCTCCATATATTTAATGTCACAAGTCAAAGAGATCTATGGAATTGCTGGGCAATGGCAGCTAAATTACATCCAGACCATATTCCCTCTTTAGGCATACTTTTGAGGCTGAATCTCCTGGGATTTCTGTTGGCAATTCTGTACAAAAGCTAATATAAAATTCTATAGCTGCAGCCTGGAAGTGATGTCAGGAGAAGCAGAAATGAACTCAGAGGCTTTATTTGCCTGGTCTAAGGTGATGTCCCATGTCACATTTATTCTCAAGGGTCAGAAGGAAGAGGGTGAGGACAGTTGTTCCTGGTGAATTTCCCCCTTGGCTGCTGCTGTTTCTTGGGGCCGAGATGCTCCCAGGCTGGTGGCAGGAGCACCACAGCCATCTGATGAGTTTGAAGGACCATTCCCTTCCTCACTCACTTCTTCAATCTGGCTGGGCCCTCCACTCCACTGTGGAGGACTGGTCACAACTCATGGAATACTAGACCAGGCCACCCTCTGTTCCAGCACGTCAGGCACCTACCGAGACCTGCCTTAAGGGGCAGCGAGTGCCAGGAACCACCTTGAGTATGGAGCATCAGCCCCATTTTCGACTGCAAGCTGGAGAGAGCTGCTTGGGGGTGCATCTCGTGCTATTCTGCATGTGTTACAGCTGAAGCATGTGTGATGCCACTCATGCTTTGAAAACATGCCTCTGTGAGGGGAGAGGTGTGCTGATCACCTCTGAGGACAATGGCTCACTTCACTGTGACTGACAGCCCGGAGTACCTTGTGCCAATAAAAGCCTGATCTCAAGTGTCAGATGGTCTGAGTAAATATATATAGGGTTCTTACATCAAAAGCTGTCTGTACAGTAAGAAAAATGAGCTCAGAGCCAGACCATCTCCTGGCTAGTTTTGTATTTGTCATATGTAAAAGATTTTTCAGGCAGGAAGATCTGGCTGTTTATATCACCAGTTCTTTTTATGTAGAATTCAAAGCATATTACTAAGAAAGTATAAAAATTTAGGTTAAAAAAATCTGAAACTTGTAGGATAAAGCAGTAATATTGTCTGGAACAGGTTAAATACTAAAAAGGGCAGACAAAATTAAGAGTATCTGAGTTCCATAATCTGTGGATCTGCCTACACATATCTGTTTGCTTCAAGTGCCCTTTGTGATCTGTCAGAATTATTTAAAAACTTTAAAAAATGTATGGAAATGAATTTAGTCACGTATCACAGACTAACTCAAGAAAGAGAAGAGTCTCACAAATCACAGAGGGATTAAGGTGGGGGGGTGGGGATTCAGAAAAGTGAGGGTTGGTGACGTCTGTTTCTGTGCAAAGTGCCATCCTCACCCTCCAAATGTAGGGGCGAGGTGTCTCTCAGTTCATTTAACCATTGTGACACCCATTTGGTTCCCACAAAATGCAGAAAATTCAAAATATTCATGCTGCAGAAAGTGACTGAAAGCTAATCTCCTGTTTAAATTTCCCTGTTCATTCCTATTATTTTGTTAGTTTCATAATAATTTTTTTTTTCTCCCAGATTTTAACTCATGGAGCTGTCAGAAAAGCCAGCCTGCAGTAAATTTACAGGTTCCTACACTGTAAGAAAAACCCTACATTTCTCTCAGGAATGCAGGAGTTTTCCCCAGCCACTTGGTCTGTCCCTAAAACTCTTGGTGGGGAGCAGATTCTGATGTACAGTCTGTTTTTGCTGCAGGCTTGTGCTTAACGAGCAACAACCTCATATCTCTGTGCAGAAGTCTTTACCTGAAAAAGCCTTCTAGGAAAGATTTCCACTGAGACCAGCCCAGCAGCTCAGCCTTCCCTGCTGCTGCTGGCTTTGTCTGGAGCCACATCCCAACCTGTGCTTTCGCTTGGAAGGCAGCATCCCTTCAATATTTATCTGAAATGCCTTGAAATTCTAGAGCAATCCCTCCCCTGACTCCTATATCCCATATTCTTCCCAAAGTTTGTAGGTTTCTATTGATAACAGAGCATGCCCTGTCTGCCTGTCTGGGCAGAGGGCCTTCTGCCTGTTGTCCTTGATGTCTTTCTTACTGCTTGTTTCAGCTGGTTGTTTTCTTGGTCTTTAAAGGCTTTGTTGTGTTCCACACTTTCAATTAAGGAGGAAAAATGCTCTCTGTGTTGTAAGAGTGAAACTGGCAGTTGTATACTTTGGTTTGTAGCATAAACAGTTGCACAAGGATTCATTGGCAACCTTCCCTTCACTAAGGAGGCTATCAGCTAAATGTCACAGATGTGCCTGGAACTTGCCAAGAGCTGGAAATGTATTGGGAAACATCTGAAAATGCCCTCAATTAAAGAGAAAAAAAAAAAGCTGTCAAGGATGTAGTGGACACATGTTAGCTGCAGCAGAGATTGGAGA
Source organism: Lonchura striata (assembly GCF_050655825.1). Taxonomy (NCBI): domain Eukaryota; kingdom Metazoa; phylum Chordata; class Aves; order Passeriformes; family Estrildidae; genus Lonchura; species Lonchura striata. The sequence continues at coordinate 125,189,746 of NC_140704.1, forward strand.
TTCTCTGAGGGTATGGTCAGCAGCTCTTCTTGTGCTTCCCTCCTTACCTCTGGAGTCTTCTTCCTCATGTAGCAGGCTCTGTCTCTCCCTCTGCTCGAAGCCAGTCTTCTTCCTCTCACCGAGGAAGAAATGAGCAGTTCATTTCTTCCGTGTGGCCTATAAAGCTGAGCTTTTCCTTCTCAGCAACAGCATCACAAATAACATAAGGCATTAAAAATGCCCTGGCCCCTTGACACCTTCATTATAACTAAAGCAACAACATGATCTTGTTGCTGGAATGCTTGCCCTCCCTTCCCTCATCACCCATCATCACTTCATGGTTTAACTACAGCCTAATCCTGCAAACACTTCCTACCCAGCAGAGCATTTACCAGCACCTAAGTAGCCCACTGACATCAGTGGATTATTCCAGGTAGTACGTCCTAGGAAAGCTAAAGAAGTGTTTGTACCACTGGGCCGTTTGGTTTGCAAGCTCTTGGGGGATATTTCCTTCTGTCTATAAAGAGGCCTGCGCACGCACGGTACTGTATAAATAATTAATAATAACAGAACTCACACTGAACTAGCACATATGGGAATTTGTACCCCTGGCTTTCCTGGCTTCTAGAAGGAAAATCACAGAATTACGGAGTTTACAGAAAACCTCCTGATAGCGTATCTGGGTTTGTGGTGTTCCCTGCACTTTGAGAAGGTGTTATCTCTTCCTCTGCATGAGAGGAAACATTGAGTGACCTTCACCTGGCAAGAAATGCACAGGAAACATATTTTAAGTTAATCCAAAATCTGATTAATATCTCCCAAAGGTAAATTAAAGCTCTTATCACCCTGTCTAACCTTTAATTGCACAACACAGGAGGTCTGGGTTTTATCAAACTATTGACTCTTTTTGTTTTAAGATCTCTTTGGATTTCAGCAGTATTGCACAAATTATTCCTTGGTGAAGGCCTTAAGCAATAAAAGAAGCTGCTAATTTTATTTCCAATGGACTCACCCTTTTTGTTCTCAGATTTTGTTGAACTTCTTTTTCTCCACAATATGATGGAATGAATTTGAATAGATCCAAATTATCAAACAAAAATAAAACATTAAACCAGGAAAAGCAAGTATAGAAGTAAAAACAGAGCTGAGAGGCCACAGAAGTTTGAAGCTCTATACGATGTTACAACACAACTTCTGGATTAAGGAGAAAAGATAAATACTCCTTTTATTAATATGATTAAGAAGGAAAACAAACTGAAGTTCTTTGTTGGAACATAGTCTCCTGACTGAATCCATGGAAATGAGTCTTTCTGTAAAGGCTCTATGTCATGGTCATACATTTCTCAGGCTTACATCATCTGTTGCTCAGAGAGAAGTTTATCACTCAAGTGCATGAAGGAAGGTAGCTTCCTCCTCAAGAAGAAAACATTTCCTTGTAGGGAGGGTGATACACCTACCTCACATTCAGCTGCTCTGCTTTCCACGTGCTCTTGCAAACCAGACTGAACTGTAAAGAACTGTGCAGGGTAAGATTACTATGAATTTTTGCTGCATTGGCAATGTCTCTTAACAGCAGGTAGAATATAACTTTACACCTTCAAAGAATGCTTTAGCCACCAAAACATGGGAGTCACTGGGCTATGTTTCATCTCCACGGAAAACATTCCATTTTTTACAGAATAATTTCATATTCCGCGGTTCAGAAAGTACAAAAGGGAACACGAGCAACTGCCTCATCATCAGCTGATACTGATATTTCATTATTTTAAGGAAATAGCTTGGAACTCTAGACATTTTATATCCTAGCTGGCAACTATTTTAAGCACCAGGTAATAGGAATCATATTCCTATCTCACTAATGTAGTAAATATAGAATAGATCTGTTCAAAGTGAGGAGCATGAGCTGGAGAGGTGTATGACACCCTGTTTCAGCAGACACTACAGCCTGGTATACCAGGGCATTCCTGAAGCAAGATGCAGAACAAGAAATTAGTCTCCAGTCTTAGCTACTGAGTAAAAAGCAGATTTTAGTTGGCAAGAGTTCCTCCTTCACCAGTATGTTGTATCTTGCCCAAAGCAGTAAAAATCCCTGGATTCCTTGGGAGGAAGGGAGCATCAGAATCCCAAAGTGACTGGAAGAGGAAATAGTTCATATGGCTAAGATCAAAATGCTTCTGAACATGCCCAGAAATGGAGATTAAATGGGCAATCCTGTGCTTTGAGAAGTTGTCTGTCTGTGCACTTCAAGATGTTTTGTGTTAGATCTGGGATATACAGAAATTTTTCTATACTCAGTTTGTCACCAAGTTAGGTGACCTAGTTTGGCACTTAAACATCTGTGTATTTATATTATAGGTGCTTCTGTTTTCAGTTTGACAGACAGATAATTTGTGTACATATATTCACATGTACATAAATGCATGCACAAATGTGTGTAGTTTGAATCCATTCACACACACAGAAACACACAAGTGTATACATATTATTGAAGTAAAGTGGTTATATATAATGATTTTAGAAATATATTTATATCTTTATATATATTTATATATATATAAATATAAAATTATATTTTTATATATATTTATATTTATATATATTTATATTTATATTTATATTTATATATATAAATAAGAAAAGTTTAGGTCTATTTTAAAAAGCCAATACTGGTCTCTTTTTACAGATCTTGCAAAACTACCATTTTGTCTTAATTCCTCATCTGAAAAAAAATATGAAGGACTTCTGTTTGTAGAAACAAATGGTTTTTTGGTTAACCAACATTTAAAAGAAAATAGCAAAAAAAAAAAAAATCCTGAAATCGATTAAGTCTCTAATTTCTCACAAACTCTTGTTCATAAAAATGTTTTCACAATATTTTTGAAATATGTGTGGAAACTTTTTCTTCAGCGGTTGTGCAAACATGGCAGTTAGGAGTACAACTGATGCTAAGGGGAGAGACAAATCCTTAAGACACAGAACTTACCCTTACCCTTTGAGTGCCTGCAAAATCTGCTGCAAAATTTTGTACATAAGGTTGTGAAGGCCTTGACAGTTTCCTTGCTACTTAACAAGCAGCTTACATTTGTAAGTATTCACAACAGACTGATAGATCTGCTGGTATCTCAAAAACAGTTTCCAAATGACTCCAAAGGTGATATTCAAGATGTAATTGCAACCAGTTGGGAATTTTCAGAAGACATCAGAAAAACCTCATCCTTTCTGGTGTATTTTAACTAAGTCAGTGCTATTAACATTCTGGCCCTGGGTTGTTTTGTCTATGAGTTAGAAGAAACATTGAAATAGTAGCAACATATTTCTCAGTGATGTGTTGATCACATGCAACAAGTATTTCACAATAATAAGAGTATTTATGTTGAAGTGAGCTGCATAAATTGACTGCCCAGCCATAGGTTGAGTGACTTTTCTTTTGCAAGGAACTACTGCATTTCTGTGCTCATTTAATTGTTTACTCCTACCATGTATTGTACATGGGAGCTGTAGTCTCTGCTTGCCAGATATTTAACTACAGTATTTCTAGTGTATCTTGTAAACAGTTGAGCTTTCGTTCACATGGTTAAAGTATAGCTGCTGTGCTGCACTGGATGAGAACTTCCTTGACAAGAAAAAAGTTCTGCACCTTTTTTATTTTATATTTTGTCTCCATATAGGAGGAGGTCAGGTTTGATTTGCAATAAGTTGTCATTTTATAAAAATAGAAGGCAAGAAAGTTCAGCTGAAGTAATTGGGCTACCCCAGACAGATGTTACATTTTGATTTTTTTTTTCTCTGTCCTATTTAAACATGTCTTCTTTGTTTCGAACTATATATGAAGACCTCCTATCTTTAAACCTAAATAAATTAGAAAAATTCTCATCTATTTCCAGCCAGTTCAAATACAGTTAATTTGGGGTGGAGTTGGGGGTGGAAACTGACCATTTTAAAGTAGGGAATTAGATAACACTGACTTTACTATTATTGTCCTTAAATATATTTAACAATTACCAGTGATTTAGGAAAAAGGAAAACTATGCTGCACACATAATCACAAACAAAAGTACATTAGCAGGTTTAAATGATCTGTTTTGATGCAAAAATATATATTTAATATATTGTAGTGAGAAGCATAAACTGTTTTATCAGGGGTAATTTTCTTCTCATTTATTGTGTGTTGTTGGAGAAAACTTCATAGATATTCAGGCTCTCCTAGATCCTGGTTATCATAAATAAAGGAAAATTTGGGCCTTAAATAAGTTATATTTTTATGTTAGCAACCACTTTGTTTAGCTTTCCTTCTTCTCATAAATCAATTATTGAGGTCTACTTAATTAAGAACATATCAGAAACATTTTCATTGCTGTTTTTTATATTTCCTTTGTACTGAAGTGCTACGGAGTTAAAAAAACCAAACACAAAAGTGCACAGCCAACCATGACTAACTGCATAAAGCAAATAACAAGCTGTACGATCGAAAACAAAAGTCAGCGCTGCTCACGTGCAGTAGCAGGAATCATAGCACCAAAACACTTCACACCCATCTCAGCACCGCTGTGCACACTGCTCAGCCCAAACACGAGCAGCAGGGCTGGCAGCAGAGGCAAACACCCGGAGGGGAACCCGCGCTTCCCTGCACCCCATCTCAACAGCTCCTCGCGCCCTCGGCTTGGGGATCATCGGCCAGGAGGAGGGAAAGGCAGAGCAAGCTGGTACTCAGGACATGCAGCTCTTCTGGAGGTGTCCCTGGGGAGCTATGCCAAATATACACCATTGCCAGGGCAGGAAACTTGCCATGTTTAAGCCAGAAGGCTGATGGAAGACAGCCATTATCCATTCTCACTGGCCACAGAACCGTGTCCCCCAAAGGCTCACAAAATCATCATTCCATGTTGTATTCAGGCCTCTGACAGAGTCCCTGTCTTCATTATCTTTATTACAATTTTAAAAATCACCTCCCACCCTCTGCTCAGTTTTCTCAGGAGTTGCAAAGGCCATTCTTATTTAAGCAAAGAAAATAATAAATACCTGTTTATAGGATGCAACTGAGAGTGGGGTATGCTGGATTTGACTGGGAAAGGATATAAAGATTTTACCGAGCATATTTTTTTACTTAGTGTTTCAAAACAAACAAACAAAAACCCAGCCCTCTGCCTATTAACTGGAAAACAAATCCAACTTAAAATTTTTGCTCAATTCTCACTGCAGGAAATGGGAAATCTTCTGCTGTTTCATGGGGAATTAGAGCAGGCCAGAAAGATGAGAGCAATAACAAGCAACCACCCACCAATAAAATGCATGTAGTAAAGCACTGTCAGAGAGATCAAGGGCTTTGCATACACTTTAGGAAGGATTAGATTTCATTGTCACTTCAGGCCAAGAAGGAGGAGATTCCATATTCCTGCAGTCATTCATCCCAGCTACTCCCATACTCCTAAGGTTTCTCTCTACTCTCATCCAAAGACCCTTTAAAAATGCTGCTGATAAGTACTAAATATTTTAAATCCTATGACTCCCATCAGAGGAAATTAAATGCCAGCTTAATTATCTCTTGAATTCAATGAGGACTCTAGCTGAAGGGTAAATTCAACTCCACTGTGAATGGAATGGGCATGCTGGGATGGCAGGGAACAGAAATCTGCACCCTGCACTGCAGCTCAAGCCCCAGTGCTGCTGTGTTTTGTATTTGTCAGAAGCAGCACATCTGCCCCTTTGGAGACAGGTGCTACATGTGCCAGTGTGAGAACAGAAACTGCCAAAGTGTGCTGAGCTGTCAACAGGGCAGTATTCCACTGAAGATGATAACTCAGATACAAGATTATCCATGTGTATTCCCACCCTTTGAGCCATATCAGATACCTCATTCTGTCAGTGATGAGCCTTTTCCTGCGCAGGTTCTTAGTTTACTGACCCCCAGAAGGCGTTGAAAAGATTTTTGAGAGGATACATAAGTGACCTGGTTTCTCTTTAGCATAATTCTTGCTGATTAATGAGTTCTATAGGTTCAAAACTGATGACAATTAGTGTTCTGAGCCCTTAAAATAAGTGTTGAGAACACTGTAGTCTGCTAGATAGACAGTCTGGCTATCCTAGGCTTTATTCCTCATTCCTGCCTTATTCCTAAAGACCAGCTTGCACCTTAGATCCACTTCTGTAAAACATGGCATTTGCTCATCTTTGAAAGTGCTCATAGGATGAAATGTGTGGTATGTGTGCACAACAGGGAACTAAACTGTATTTGGTGCTTTGCAAACAGAATTTGGACAAAATCTATACCTTAAAGAACATATAATCTAAAAAATAAAAATAAAATAAAAATAAAATAAAAATGTCAGCTGCTGTCAGAAAAACAAACAACCCTTTTAGAACTAATAAATTCAAACATATTGATATTCTTTCAGTGTCCATCATAATTTACTTTTAAAACAAAACTAAATATAAAATCTGTTCATTTACACATGTACTTATTTTAGAAAGAAAAAAAAATATGAGGTTAGTCAACAAAAATATGGTAGTTTTTAGATTATCAGACTTAATTATTAATTCCCAGCAGCTTTCAGATACTGACAGCTCAGGAACTAGGAGGAAGAGCTGTAAACCAACCAGAATAAAGATTGGAAACAAGTCCAATTGCAGTGGCTGCTGCAATATCACTGATGCAAATATTTTGCTCAAGTTCTTGGGAGGTTGCTAGTGATAATGCCAAACTAAAGTGCATTTCTGTATGTGTGTATGAATACTGCAGGATATTCTTTAAGAAAATAAGTGCTGCAGGTGGAACACACTGAAATCACTTTACTGATACAGGAACCTTGGAGTGCCTTAATGACACCAAAATGACACTGTGGTGTTCAGGTGCAGTATCTTGATAAGCTCCATACAGAGGTCTTTGTGATGCTGTTGGTACCTGTAGGGAGCAGGAACTCTTTCTTCAGATTATTCCAGGAAAAGCTCTATCAGCCTTCACTGGGACCTCTGTGATGCAGCTTTTAACCTTTGGTTTGGAGGTGCTTTGAAACAACCATCTGTGTGCACTTGACATAAGGCTGCAGACTTTCTAACTTGTGATTACAACAACCATTAGTCAGCCCTGCTTTTGGAAAATTGTTAGAACTTCTGCTACTCTATGACCCTCCTCCCCCAGTCTGCTCCGTGTTTCTACAGTTTTGAGAAAAGGGAGTGAGTCCCCCAGCTCAGTTACTTGCCTTGCTTTATGTCAGAATCAGAATCAAGCATAGTTCTGACAAGCAAGAGAATCTAAAATAAGAGTTTCACAGAGATACTCTTTCTCTACTGTTGCCTTGATTGGAGAGGCTGAATGAGCTCTCTTGGGCCTAGACAGCTGGTTGCACACATTTGATTGCAATTTGATCATTGAGAGTGAGGTGAGCATCACTTTGCTGCACTCCACATGCACTGGAGCAAGTCTGGTGCTCAATGCAGAGCCCACCTAAAACATAGCAACTAATCTAAAATTTACTGGGACAGGGAACACCCCACAGAGGTTCTGTTGGTGCCAGGGAGACCATACTGCCAGTCTCCTCGTCACATTCTCCCCAGTAATCACAGCATCTCGCCCTTAGGACAGAGGAATGGGTTTGCCTTTTCCTTTTGTTCTTGTTCTCCATGAGAGGGGACAGTAATGCCATTTGTACCCTGCACACTGGCAGGTACAGCTAAAGCACAGACTGAGGCTGTTTCTGAGCTCTCTGAGCTGTCTGATGAGCTGAAGGAGCAGAATTTCTGCTCCAGTTGCCAATTAGGCAGGTAACATATCCCTGAGAAAGTTGGTGTGTAAGAGCTAATTATTTTTGTATGCCGCTGCCTGAATAACTTGAGTCTGCAGGTGCCAAACGCCCCTTGGAATCTGTGGGAACTGAAAGGCTCAGTTTGTTCCTGACTTTTATGGAGTCAGAGCCTAGAAAACTTCAAAACTTTTAGAACAAAAGCTCCTTATCTGTCGGGTTTGAGAGTGAATCATACCCATGAGAAACATGAAGTAGAAAAAAAGGACTCCTAGCAGTGGTTCTGGGAGAGCAAGATGTGTGTTCCCCAGACAGCCCGTCCCAGAGGTGAATCAATGCCACTGTACCTTGCACCATTTCCTCACATTGCTGCTCCTCTGCTTTTCTGCATGAGTCACTGAGTTGTGATCTCTGGTTTTGGTGCTTCTACAATCTTGTGCAATGCTGTCATGGCTGTTATGCAGTTAAACTTTAGCTGTTGCATTAAATAAAATAATCTGTATTTTGGTTAGATAAATGACCTAAATACCAGCATGTCTGGTCTAACACATAAGTTTGTAGAAAGTGGTGGCATGGGGACAGCTTGGTTGAAACCTGGCTCTAGTGTGGTAGCCAGTAATTTGTTAATTTTTAATTGTTTTCTTTTCCTTTTTTTCTCTTAGTTGTTTAACTGTGAGTGATAAAGAAAGAGAAGACACTGTCATTGTACACATGAACTGATGTGGTTTTACTGCATTTGGCCACACACTTAAAAGAAATATGCTGGTACAGAGCAGCCACAGGTCTTATCTCCTCTGCCACTCCTTTCACAAAAGAATGATCTTTACATCAACAGTTTCCACCCTTGGCTTGATAATGTTGCAGTCCTCCCTTTTGCTCTTGGTCCGAATGCAGAGATTAAAAACACTCAGTTGATGCAAACGGTGGGTTGATACAACACACAGAATGGGGTGTAGATGTGCTTCACACAACAGAGAGCAGAATTGAAGGCGAAAATGTTGCTTGGAGGCAAGACGCCTCTTTAATTGATTATGGCAAGGAAAATCAAATACCATATTTGCTTTTCTCCTGGAGTATATTGAAAATGATCATAACTAACATCTGTTCATGTTAAGCAAATACTTGTCAAGATTTAAACTTCTGTTTGCATACAACTCTGAGTAGTGCATCTTAAAGTCATACATATTCATATAGAATGAAGAATGCATAATGTCTGCATAAAAAGATAAGCTGTATGACTATATATGAAGACAACAACTACAATTCTCACAGCACTGTCATTGGTTAATTTTAAAATATTCAAGCATTATTTAAAAAACAGTAAGCTGAACTTAAAACTACACTACAAAAAATTGTATAACTGAACGAATGCTGACTTTTTTCCTCAGTATTAATCAATTGTAAAGTTTCTTTTTTTTTTTCCCAAACTTTTTGTTAATTCATTGTTATTTTAACCTCCAGTAACACGATCAGACTTCTTCTGCCTCTGGGCAATTGAGTTATGCTCTGATCTCGAGTTCTAAGGGAAATGTTCAATTTTATTTTTTTCCACAGTTGAATAAACAGTACCATGTATACTATCTCTTGTGTTAGAATAGTGTTGTCTTCACATAAGACTCAAATAATGGTATTAGTCATTCATTTCCTTGTACACATACACCCTATTGCGTGTTGACAGGTTTATAAGGATGCAGTGGCAGCCGTGGGTGCTGGGAAGCTCCTAGACGACAGCCTTTGAATCCTTGCAGTCCTGAGCAATGGTGCCTGAGTTAGTCTGTTTATTGTCTGCTTTCTCTCCCAGATGCTTGACTTGTCTGAAAGATTAATACATTAACAAGAGTGGTAAGGTCCAGGGTTGCACATCTTTAAGACATGTTTATTACCAGATGGCACTTGAGATTCAAAGGTCACCGTGGAAGGTAACATTTTAAAGTGAAACAACAATATTTATGTTCAAATACTATGCTGATGAGATCATATGGAAATATGTTTCTGATTAAATTAGTTTATAAATAGCCACAATATATCTACTGAAAATTCCAAATGCCACTTTTAGTCTTAGTTCTTTTATTCTATTACTTCCTAATTTATTTAGTAACACAAGACTACTTTCTTTCATAAACAGACTAGCAGCTGGAAAAAAATCTTTACTGGATGGACAATCCCACTTTCTTAAATAATTGAAAATCCAGTGTGAAACCCTGTTCTATTGTCTACTACTTAAAGCTTAATTCCATATTGGAGTTTTTTTTAAGACCTGAAAGAAATTTCAACTTTTAAATTCTCTGAGGTAAAATTCAGCTTGCAGTCATAATGCCTTATTGGCAGATAGCTATGCTTATTTACAGGCAATATCATGTGATACAACACATTTGACAAAAATCATGTTATGCTACTTACACAGAATCCATACAATGGAAAGAAAATCCTTTTCTTTAGCATTTCCATAGGACTATCTCATAGCTAATTAGTAAACATTATCACTAAAACTAAACTTGAAATCATGTTTATCCTCTCAAATTGTCACAAACTGTATGTAAATTCTAGAGGAAATAGTTTTACATAGGTTTAAAAGGGCAACTAAGCTCTTAATTAACATTTCTTATCTACCATGCCACACAGGCATTAAAATGCAGAGGATTTAAATTGTACTTACTTTTCATGTGATCCGTTCTCAAGTTTCATAGCTCCTTCCACTGGATCCAGTCCTTGTTCTGAAAACTGTTTCAAGGCACTTAACGCTGCCTAAAGAAAAAATGAGTTATCAAAAAACCCACTGGCACAATTATATTAGCACCAAAGGAAGGAAGATGTGTGTGTAGATTCAATTACTTTCCTGTGTATTTAAGCCATCTAGGCTACAGAGCTAAGCGAGTGGGTGCACAACAGCTCCATGATAAATAGCTGTGCTTGTGCATGGATTGAGGAGATCTCCTTCTTCCTGGGTATATCAGTGACTCCCATTTGTGTCTATGCAAGCTTCATCACTTATATAAAGAAAAAGACATACTTCTAGGATTCTTGGCTTTCTGTCTGTAAAGTGTCTCCAGCTTCCCCATATGCTTTCCTAGAGCCAACACTTTATAGAGATCCTATGGACAAACTTTTGAGCTGCAAATGGTTGCAGAAGATGTGAGAAGTGGGAAGAGGGTCAGCAGGACACTACTAGCACTCCAAAGTCAGATCTGGAAAAATGTTACAGCCTGATGTCTTGCACGCAGGTACTGAAATGTGCTAATCAGGGGAGTGCTATATGGGGTGATTAGGGAGAATCAGGAATAGAAGAACAGTCAGTTTTTATCTAACATTTTCCACTGCATTCTTCATTGACCAACTTCTGCCTTATCTGCTATGAGCCCCCTCTTCTTCTCTTCCTTCTGTCTGCTTTGGTAAAAAAAATTCTTTTTTGTATTGATTTGGGAAAGCTTGATTATGAAACTCTCTGACACCATATGGCCGACTTTGAAGATAGAGCCAGCACAATAAAACAGCTGAGGTCAGTTCTACTGAGAAGGTGAAATGTAAAGCAGAACCACAAAATAGATTTTGCGTTTTAATCACTTCCTCCTGAGATGCATTCAGAACAAATCACAGGGGAAAGAAAAGGTGACTTTGCACATTGTGCCCTAAACTAACACCTCGAGCAATGGAACTGTCTGGAGGCCTTAAAGTGCTGTTTAGAGTGAAGCAATTGCTGCTCTCTTCTTATTTGTTGGCACAGAAAGAATCTGTGACTCTATCTTCCTTTCCCTCAGAGAGCAGGGACCCTGCCTGGAACAGGAGCTGCCATTGTAATGAAATACTAGATTTGCCTTTGTACTAATTCTTTGTCTGGATTCTCTCAAAAACTGCTTCGCTTGAAAGGTATGTTTATACAACTTAAATATTATTAGACAATGTGTACTTTGGTGAGTGAGTAGTAGCACAAAAATTGCCAAGGCTGCCCCACAGTAAAAGACCACATGTCCCATATTTGTCTATAGTAATGACTAGCTGCTGAAGCCTCAGAAGGCTGTACAAGGCACTCCCACCCATCACACATGAAAGTAGAATCTTTCTAATCTTTCAAATGTTATGGTTTGTGCCCTGAGGAAAAAAAAAAATTGAACATTTTAGAAAGTCTCTTGGTAAACCTCAAATTATCACTGTTACCTACAATCCACTCCACCTTTACCATGTGGTCTGAGCCCCTTGTATGAGATCCCATTGCTGGATCTTTCACTTTTATCACTCACTGAGTTCCCCAGAGAGAATTTTCTCTTTCCTCATTTCTTCTGGTTTTCTTGATGTTTTGATATATTTCCATTCTTCATAAAAATTCTTTCTCTAGCACCTCATAGTGTCCCTTCACAAGTTTCACATGTGCATTCTCTACTCCTATAAGATCTAACCACCATCTGTCTTTCCATCCTTGATCTTGATTGCACAGCAAAGTGACCGCTCATCGCAAATAATTCCTCCAGTGGCAATGAGGGTTTTCAACTACGTTCCTCTTAACTTTTTGGTTCCAGTAACCCAACACATTTCTTCATCCCAATTTCTCTCTTCTTCTCCTCTCCCTGAGGTCCGTTTCATGACAATGCAAGTATGACTCATCAGGTGAGGAAGGGGAGTGATTTGGGCTCCTATGCTTCCTTGTACTTTAACTGGTCATGGGTTAGCAAATGTGAGAAAGAATCCAATGGGTAGGGACCAGCACCCAAGAATCTCCTGTCTTCTCGCATCCATTTTTTCCTGATGCACATTAGCAAAACTATCAGAATCTCCTTCCTTCTTATGTATGGTAAACCAAAGCCCATTACCAGGTAGTACTGCAAGGAGGGAAGGAAGCTGAGACATCGGCTCCTCCCACACAGTTAAACTGCTACCTCACATCTTTCTCAACACACTTTGTTTACTTTTTCATACCCACTCTTAGCTTCCTGGTCTGATGTGTGAATTGTAAACTTACTGTGGAAGAACTCTGTGTTCAGGTTATTTGTTTGTATAGTGACTTGGATGAAAATGCCCTGATCATAGTTTGTAAGTAGAGCCAAGTAAAGTTTCATTCAAGATTAAATCACAGATTGATCATATGATCTGCAGAACAGTCTGGTCTCAATTAGGAGTAACTGAAATCCTGAAATCATCAAGAGATTAATTAGACTAACACAAACATCCAAATTCTAGAATTGCTGAGTAGCTCTGTTACTTACTACTGTTTTACTCACAGAACTGACTACTTGCAAGGCATCCCACATAAATTACACAGCAGCTTTCAGGGTTGTTTTCAGGAAAACTGATTTGAAACTTTCTGGATGAACATTAGCCACTAGCTTAATAGAATCAGATCAAGAGAGCCCTTCTCCTCTTTTAACAGCAAGGGGAAAAGTACTAAAATAATGCACATTTGGCATATAAACAAGGATCATTGGGTGTCAATGGGAGCATGGGAGCATATGGCTGTCAATAAAGTAAATACAGAACAATTAGAAAAAATACATAACATGAAAATATGATTCAAGGTGTTCAATGATAAGCATGTTTAATACCAACACAATTTCAAAATCCTAATGCTTGTAATATGGTGCGGTCTCATTTCGCCATCTCACTCTTCTTCAACCCATGCCTTTCCCATACTGAAATATGACATAAAAGATAAAATCTCAGACTATTGCATTTCTGAAACCAAATATCAGAGAGAGCAATTGGCAGGGAAGCAGTCTGTGCCTGTATCCTTGATGTGCTGGCTACAGGTATCAAGGTGTTTTTGTGAGCACTGTTGAAGTCTACATTTTTCCAGCTCCTAAATGTGCTCCCACACAGAACTTCAGCAGCTGTCAGGGCTAAGCTTTTCTTCCCCAGGTTCTCCCAATCTTCTACACTTCACAGTCCCTCTTTAACTTCCAGTTTCCTAATGTGTTCCAGGTTAATATGAGGTCTGATTTCTTTTTCATGGAACCATGTCTTACTGTTTATAAGCTACCTGTGGGGGAAGCCTAATTACTTATATCCCAACATTTGCAACAAGATTTGAGTTTTGGGAAAGTTTATTTCCTTTTTAAAAGGTCAATTTGTTGGATGTGGCTGAAGGGGAGTAGAGGAATGGTAGAGAGCCCTGCAGCGTACCGAAAACTCCCCCTTTTCTTTCTCCCATAGCCTGCTTGTATTTGGAAGGATCAGCAAGCTAAGAGAAGCAGGTGAGTAAACAATACTTTGGATCTTAATTGATGTCTTTAATGTTTCTTCTCTCCCCATCATGCCCCTAGACAGACATGAAGATGCTGGATTCAGGAAGGAAGCTGGTAGCTTAGAGGCTGTGACCTGAATAGTCAGCAGAGCGACACAGAGCTCAAGTAATCTGCAGTGAAGAAGAGTTACAAGCAGACACCAGGGTAATTTAATCCATGATTCAATTCTATTAGTCCCAATAGATTTACACCACTTGGCTTAAATATAACTTATGAATGGCAGATAACTTAGGTTAAATGAAAAGGAAAGAAAAGAATGGAACATTTGACAGTGAATCTGGTGAACAATTTCCTTTTTCAAAGGCTCAACACTTCCTTCCATTGATATTTTTCTTACAATACAGCATCTGCACAGATACAGAGAAATTTTTCTCTCCCCCAGAAGATTTTACAACTGTTTTGTGAGTGAAGCCCCATAGGTTACAGAACAGATGTCCTTACACATTTCTTGTATCACTTGTTTTTTGTATAGCTACAACAGTGCCAAAAATACAATGCCAACAGGATGCACCGCAATGCTAGCTGTTTGTCTTGGCTGCCATTTCCATTATTAGTATGTGTGTGTATCAGGATGGGGATGGATGTTTCCAGTCATTTTTTAGCTTTCTTCAAGTCAATTGGCAATTAGTAAATAGCACTGAAACTTGTAAATATTCTTCCTGTTTCTCTCTCTGGGGATTAAGTGTCTTATAATGACAATCTAGTAACATTAGATCATTCTCTAGCAAGAGCAGCAGACAGGCACTCCACTAGCCCATATGCATTTAAGATCACATCCTCACGATAAAATTTTCATGTTTGTTTTAACACAGTATGTGGTTGGTGTTTTTCCTCTTAAATCTATATTACATTTCAGCTTATTACGTGAAACTGAAAATTGTAAACGTTTGTTGCTCTCTGTGGCTCTTCCAGTTGACATTACCAAGGAGGTCTGAGACAATCCTAATAAAGACACAGTTTCATACTGCTAGTTCACTGGAAATATGCCTCCTAACATCAATTTTCTAAGTACAAGAAAAAACATATTCAGCTTGGCCTTAATCAGTGTTTTCTGAAGACATAAAATTATGAGCAGAAACTGCAAGACTGATTTGTCAGGGTCTAGAGGAGTTCGTCAAAGACAAGATTTTATTGTCTTTAGTAGCTGGGTCTTAGTTCAGGACCAAGTTTTCTAAGTCAAATGATTCATTGTGGTCATGTTTCTTCTAGTCACATGCCATATGCATCAGCAAGTCTCTATTGCTCAAGTTTAGGCTTGAGAACATGTTTGCATACCAGGTTACCATCACAGACTCTAGATCTGGATTTTAGTGTCTAGCCAAAAGCCTATACAACAGCAGAGCGTGAGCAAAACTGGTAGTATGTACAAACAAATCAATGATTATTTGTTTTCTAAATCAAAAGAAAAATGTCCCTCTAATCAGTGAATTTCTTTCCCTCTCCCTGACTACTGAGGCCTCAAAGGGCAATGTCAGCTGTGCAATAACATTGCAGCAAAGCTGTCTGCATCAGTAATGAGATGCGCTTCATGAATTTTTAATATATGGATTTTAATTTCACATTTAAAGGCTATTTAAAAAAAAACCAACAATATTACAGCTATAGAGGTGAGTTTGAAGGTTCAGTGCCCCAAAACTGAGCAACTGTTTAAATTTGTTATGTATTCAAATTATTGTTCTTGGTGATTGCTTTTAATTTCTCTAGATGAAGAAATTTTTGACTAAGCTTCTACCTGGCTTTAACTTGCCCACACTCAATACTTCATACATAGAGAAATGCACAAAGAGAAGATATATTTCTTTGTGTAGACTTACATACATGCACACAAATTAGCAAAAATTTGACTCCTTAACATACCTGTTTAATTCTCTTGAATTTGTCAGGATGGCTACATGCAAACTAAACAAAAAACTTAAGTATTGCAAGCAAATTCCTTTTCCCCACAGCTTCTGTTGCAAATGAATTTACTATATTGCAAGCAATAACTCCTGCTAGGAGTTTTCATTGCTTTCCTTTCAATGTGCTGTTCTCTCCAGCTGATTAGATTTCATGTGAACCAATGCTAAAATCTGTTTGAATATTAAGTTCAGAAAGGTTTTTCACAGCATATAGTGTAAACCTTAATTAAATGACTTCAAGCTCTTTCCTCATATGGTTTATGATATGCATGAAAAACACAGGGTTATAATCTGATTAACTTGTGTAGTTTACATGGAAATAGAATTTTCCAAATTGATTAATCTTTGCACAAAGGTATAGTCACTTGATAGGCACTACACTTAAGGCTACTGATTGCACCTGTCAAGAGAAGGAGCTCAGAGGATAGGAGGAGTCCACTATTTTCAAACAAAGAATGATGATTCACACATGTAGCTTAGAACAAGTCCCACGTTGTAGTTAATGCTGCCCCCAGGCAACTCATGCAGCCAGAATTTAAATGACACACAATCCATGTACAGCCTGACCTTGCCAGCTTTCTGGGGGTAATCCTAAAGTAAGGATTAACTGTTCTTGAACAATTTTTCCAACATATTAAACAGAGCTTCTATCAACAGCATGCATGTCACCTTCTTCCACATAGTTTTATTGGACACGTGTACTCATTCCTCCATGCCTCTTAATAAGGTGAGAAGTGCATGGAGTGAAAGACACTATTCAACATGGAACTTCTTTCCATAGGTTTTGATCTTCAACCTAAATTCGTCTACTTAATCTATTGAAAAGCCTGCTTAACAGTAGAGAGAGTCAATTGGGCATGGCTTATTTTCCATGTGAACCACCACACTCAAAATCTGACTGCCATTCTTGTGACCATGCAATAATTTCAGGAGTAAGGAATGGTGAAGCATTCCCTTAAAGCCCAAGAAAGATCTGCATAATAATCTGGGGTAAGATTGTTTTAATGGTGATAGAATGCTTTCCAGTCACAAAGAGAGAAAAGCTGAAGAGGATTTAATAAATGCTACTTAAACACATCTAATTTATCAGAATAAGAAATTAATATAGCAAGGAGAGTTTAGTCTAGCTGCCAAGTTTAGGTTGTGTTCTTACTTGCAGGTAGGAATAAGACAAGAAGGGATTGCTAAAGAATCTGTATGGGACTCAGACTGTACAGGACTCTTCTTTAATCTGCATCTTCTCAGACTCTTCCCACACTCATATTCCTACTTGAAAGGGGCAATATACTCAAGTACTACCACGACATTTGCCTTCATGACAATTTATGCAGGAAACCAGTAAGTTGATGCCTCTTCAAGAACATCTCATAAGAGCTTTCAGGTTCAGTGCCAGTATCTACTGACATGTGTCTACATTCTCTAATGGTAAAGTGAGATGTGAAAGTTGGGCCCCAAGTACCAGCACTTAAAATAAATCTTAAACAGTTAAAACAGGATTAAGAGTGAAGTAAATCTTCTATCAGATATTTTCAGTGTATTTTCAGTGTATCTGCTATAGATTTTGTCTAGAATTCTGGAAGTTCTTTTATTTATTTATTTATTTCTAAGTTCAAGATTCCAAATTTTACCTTCAGTTGCTGTAATTCCAAGAACAAGTACAGAAATAATCATGTGTCATCACAGCTTATTTATAAACATGAAAGAAAATATTTTAAAATTAAATTTCCAAGTGTTTGCACTACACATAAACAATAGAATTTTACTAGAAAGCAATTAATCTTAAATTAATCTTGCTTCTAATTTTATATTCTTAGACAAAAACTACTTAAACACTAACTTTCAAAAGGAGGTAGACATTTAAGTAATATAGGGGCTTTCAGTAATTAGAGACTTCCAAATGAAAGTATTTACATGGCCAATTATTGGTAGGTAAATGTTTAAATTATGCAACTAAGACAACACTCAAGCATGATTGAGGAGCTGCAGACAAAAATTATAGGAGATTTTAACAAAGACAGCTTCAAATGTAAAGCTGAAAACAGGAGAATGGATATCCTCAGGCAAAATCCTGCACCAGCATTGAAAAAAGGCCATGAATCACTCTCTCATCACTGATGGCTGGAAAATATCCCCGTCAGCTGTGTTCTCAGAATTATTTGGTTTATTTATTTATTTATTTATAGACATTTCTCCACATCACTGCAATAGAGTTGCAAGTTGGCTGCCATTAACCCCATATACATTGCAGATTTTGACCTCCTGATTTTGAATAAGTTGACTGAGATTCCTGATTGTGTAAGAGTTTACAGTGACTTCTAAAATACACTGTGTTAAACAATCCTCTTCCTTCATCTGACCTCCTGGTTTTGACATCACTGCCACTGCCTTCACTGCATGGGTGTCAATACCTAAATTACTGTCTTATTCCCCATGAGGGAATGGGCCCTGACCTACATAGTAATGTAGATATAGCTAGAATTCTTTTAACAAAATTAATGATCTATAAGCATTTATTCTGTTATTTAAGTGGTTTTCTTAGGTAATTGCTCATACAGAGTAGTCAAAAAATAGATATTGGAAGTTTTTTAGGAAATCCCAAATATCCACACCAAAATCAGTATACAACAATATTCAAGCTATGAAGTATTACTCAATACTGGCATCAATATGGTTACTCTTTCACTTAGTAAACTGAACTTGTAAAACACTCTCACTAGTGTTTAAGTACTTTTTGGCTCCCCTTGAGGATATTCTCTTTTTCGTAAGACAAAATGTCACTAAAGAACAGAGGTAGTTTAATTAACGCTGTTTTAAAAGAGAAGGAAACCAAAGAGAGAGAACCTGAGCACAGAAAAGGCTGGGTCAAGGTCAGGCAATAAAATTTAGAATCAGTTTTACTAGTTTACATGCATTTTGTCATAGGCCAAGATAGAAAGAGGGACATTCTGAATAAAGGTATTTAATGATAGAAAATTTTGAAGTCTGCACTACAGCCATTTAATTCAAATGCCTCATTCCTTTCACTATCACTCATCAAGCTATCATCTTCCCAACAATGCAAAACATTTTCTATAGAGGAGGAAAAGTCACCCTTTTAGGAGAAGATGACTGGTGAGAGCCTCTCACAATTTTTTTTGCTGAAATATTCTAAAGAGTACTTTTCCCCCCACAATGTTTAACAAACATACCTATATTTTTCTTTAAACTTGGCATATTTTATGTCTAAAGACCATACACTTTGCTTTAGACAGGGGAGCAATTTCCTAAATATCAGATTCCTTGGTTGTAGCAATTTTAGAATGAAAGAATGTTTGTTCTCTCATACTGAGTCCATTACCTTAAATTTTAAGCTCTTGTCAATCTAAACATGACTGGAAACTTCAGTCTGAAGACAAAAGCAATAGATTACGCTTAATGCAAAGCATTGGCCACTGGTTTCTTCAAGGAGCAAATTGTAGCTGGAACAATGGGGGAGTTTAGGGCTGTAGATTCTTGCATTACAACATCTGTAATGAAGCTCACGTACTAAATTGCATCCTATCTCTGCTTCTGTGAAACTCTACTCCTGTGGCCAGCACACTGGCATTCAGAGAAGGATACCTCCACCCTCAGAGCCCTAATGACCAATCCCCCTCTTCATTCTCCAAGTCTCATTTTACAAGTGTGCATGTATGTCCAACAAAGTACCAAATCTAGATTGACAGCTAAAAGCATTATATTTAGCATATATGGCATGTAATTAGAAATTTGAGTGTTTCCAAAAGGAAAAAGTTTTTGATTCTGATCTTAGAGTATTCTTTCACTGCATTAGCTGATATTTTTTGCCTAATTGAAGTTGATTTAAGTGTGAGCAGAGTCAGACCCAAGAGCTACAGGACAAACTTCTCATCTGAAGTAGTTTGTAATATAATTTTGTCTTTGCTAACTGTTGATGGCTCATCCTCATCCCATTTTAACCTACAACCATCAGCTCCCTTAATGGAAGTGTCTATAAAAATCCTCTCTAAAATATGCTTTTCCAGCACACTTAATGTCTTTTAATGTCTTTCCAATTAAATCCAGATGTGAAAAGCTTAAGGAACAGTTCTCAGGACTGAAAAAGATGACATAAATCTTGCAGCTGACAGAGATCCCACTGAGCTCAGTTGGGGAAATTCACAGAGGACTTCTTGTGGGCCAGAAAAGCTGCTGGGTATAAAGACAGATGTGTATACTCCTAATAAAAAAATTTAAATAAAAACTGACTCCTACAATGAGGTATCCACAATTATCAGGGACATTACTAACTCAATTCCTCAATGTGCTGAGCACATCCTGTGCGGTACAAATTTCCCTCATCTTTTCGGGAAGTTTATCAGAGTTGCAGGGGGTCACATCTGTTTGGGAAAGAGCCCCTCACCTTTCAGGATTGCACCTCTTAAACCACTGTAGGGGCTTTACTGGAAAACACTGTCTGCCTTTCCCTCTTACTGCTATCAACAGGGAGGTAACATACTCTGCAAAACAATACTGAATTTTGGTCCTCTCTATGGCTTCCATAATCAAGTTAGCTTATTAAACTGTGGTTTTGTTACAGAAGACTCCCCAAATATGATATTAATTATAAATTCTTACCAGTATGATGGGAAACTGGGCATTCTTAGTAGCTGACTACCACTGCTGTGCAAGTGTTGTTTGTGCAGCTGTCAGTTTGGGGTTTGTTTTGCTGTAATCACTTGCACACCCTTAGGAATTATTTTATTTTATTATATTATTTTATTTTATTTTATTTTATTTTATTTTATTTTATTATTTTATTTTATTTTATTTTAACAATAGTACATCATCTTACTTTCCAAACACAAGCTGTAAATGTAGGCTCAGATCAAGCCACATCTTTCAGAGGGACAGGAAATAACACACACAGTTTGTATTAAAGAATGTCTCTAGAAAACTGCCCAATGCTAACAGCTTTCATCATTTCCTACCTTTCTGCTACTTAGTTACTTTTGAAATTAGTAAATTATCCAGACAAATCAATGTTTTTTAAAGAGCTACATCCTTGTGAGACATCTGAAAAGAGAAGGATGTTCCACCATAGAAGAAAACCCCATTTCTAACTGAAGCTCAAATTTGGATCCATGTTTATTAGTGATGGGAACTTCAATAGAGACATTTTGTATAGCACTACTTCATTTCTTTGCATTTTTCTAATGCCCATACAAAGGTTTAGCATAATTTGGTGTCATGAGTGAGTATACAGAAATGTGGAACTAACTACCTGAATTAAAGGACAATCTTGCATCCTCAAGTACAAGAAGTGATCCAATACTGGGATCTGAACAGTAGTGCAAACCTAATGCTCAAAGCAGCAGGCTCCTAAACACACACACACACACACACACACACACACATACACACACACACACACACACACATACACACACACACACACACACATACACACACACACACTCTCTCTCAAAGACAAAATTCCTCTGGTTCACAGCTTGCTTTACTTTTTACAATGGCCAGCACTTGTCACACTATCACTCCTTCAGGGCCAGAGGCTGGATCTGACTCCCACCAAAATCATTGCTTCATGATCATCACCCAGGAGTCACAAGGAATGGCCCTCCCTTGGAATGAGCTGATGCTGCCATGAGGATCCCACTCTTGGCTGGCTCAGGGAATGAGCTCAAATCTTTTGCACTTTGCTGCCAGGGACCACCAGGCCAGCTCTGATTTATAGCTTTTTCTTTACAGTTTTATGATACAAGAATGTTCACTTGTAATTACAACAGCATTTTGTTGGCTCCCTGCCTTCACTTGGGTATGCACAACACCATATCCTTCATTACAGCCTTTTTTATGTCAGGACCCCAAATTTGAGAAGAGGTACATCACTATTACAAGGATGCTGCAGATCTTGCTGCTCCTTAAAGAGGAGACTTGTACATATTTTTCAGCAGATGCATCTGACATTCAGCTAGGAGCCTAGTGGAGAGCTGGTCAAAAGTCTTTATCAGAAAAATACTAAACATAGGAAAAACTTTGTATGAGAATGTATGATATCTGAGAAAAGGTTTTTAGGTCCAAGATAGACTCTTCAGTCAAAACATCACAGACAAGTGCAAAATATAACCACTGCACTTATGACTGTTTGGTTGCCACATTTATATACTTGTTGATTTGTCTCTATGAGAAAAATTCAACAGGTCTCTAGTTTATTTCAAGGTGAATGGAAATATTTGTACTCCTGATGTGTTTTGTGGGATAAAAAATCTGTTTTATTCAAAAGAAGGTGACCCTGCCATTAAGCTGCTGTATCACCTTGAAGAAACACTTCAGCTCAATATTTTTCAGACATACATTTAGCTCCTGACTTTGAGATAATCAAGTGGTACATTTCCATCAGTTGTGGTTTAAACTTGATTTTATCATTTTCAGTAGAGGCATAACCTCCTTCAAGGAAAATTCCAGGTATTTTAGATACCATTTAATAGTTAACTGTCAAGCAATTTCCAGGTCTTTTAAACAAAGAATACTTCTGTGCTAGCTTAATTTATAGAGCCATATATGTCCCATTTTAAGTGGATGTGATTAAGAAGAAACACTAAGGTTAGATTATTCTACTAAATGAGAAAAGTTTAAAGCAAATAAACTCTATCTAGGATTTTAGCTGGGAGATGAAATAAAAGGCACATTTGTTCCTGGTCACTGAATTTTTAACCTGCATCTGTTGCTCCTGCTGTTAAGCTCCTATACATTCCTTACTAGCCCGTAGTGTCCAGCATTCCCAGCTCTCAGCACTTGGAATTAGAGGTGAACTGCAAAATAAAACCAGGTTATTTTGAGAGCTAGTGTATGGAAAGCATCAAATATTCTGACAGAAGGAGGCAAGTGAAAAGGCTAATTTTTAAAAAGAGGTCTTCTACAGATTCTTAAAAATTTAGATTACATGTATAAAAATTCCAACCTTCCATTTAGGTCTGAGAATTCTGGCTGTATCTGAATAATGGGAAGATGCTGCTGAATCTAGTAGATAAATGAAAACTGTACACTATCTAGCCTCTTAGTAAAGAAAATGAGAAGTTGAGCCTTATGCTCTGACTCAGATCTCTATCTCAGGTGTGAGAATACTTTTCAAGTGCCCCAAAGTTTGCCTTTAATATACAACAAACAGGAAAGAAAAAAACCTGTGTTTCTAGCAAAAAACCCCAAACCTATACTGTTTCTGTCCCTTCTGTGCCTTTTCAAGCTTATATTCGTCATTTTTTAAAAGTAGAATATTTTGACCTGCCTTTTTGCAATACAGGAGCTAATAATTAAGTAATATGACTTCATTGCTTCTCCTTTTATGTAAAAATCCTGTGAGGGTATTTGGGTATTTCCTTAAGGTGAAATAAACTACTCTGCCTTCAGTGACTTATCACTCTTCAGTGGCTTATCATTCCTCAGTGGTTTATCACCATTGCAGAAAAGCCTCATAATACATATTTCCCCCCTGCCTACACCAGTGCTGCTTTTCTACACACAAATTCAAGCGTTTCTTAGCAAATGTGTCTTGAAGGATTAGTCCTCACTTAAAATCAGTAGCAGCTACTTTCCTGTGCATTTTTTTTAGTGGTAGATTTACATTTTATTGGATTATTTTCTATTTACCACTGCTTACAGGTCTCCTTTTTAAAGGAAAGCCCAAAGCTACCCTCAGATTCAGCTTCTGTTGCTGTGTGTTGATTTAAGTAGGAACTGGCCTTTTTCACTTGGATTGGCTTTAGTCACTAAGTCCTACTTCAGTCTACTTCTACAAGTAGAAAGATAAAAAGAGTAGCAAGAGGCATCTTCAGTCATCTCCATGATTGCTGTCCTGTGTGGTTTTCTGATAAGAATGGTACATGTTGGGTACTGTGTACTTCAAAAGGTGCTTCAAGAGACACAGCAGGAACCAGATTTCCTCAAGAACTTCTTAAATTCAGGAACCTCTCCAACTGGTAGGTCACTAATTAAGGTTAGACACTCCTTGTCTCTGATTAACTGAGCTCTGCATCTATGGACCTGCTTTTACTCCATTTACAGTTGCAGTCAAAAATACAGATATATGTCCAAAAACTTTACCGAACAGCTGGGGTTTAGTCTGGAAGATCTGCTAACGGCTATTTTATCATTTCATTCTAGCATCTATTATTAAAATTCATTAACCACAGCTGTCAAAAAGAGCTAACTCAAAATCTTGCTAGTTACAAAATAACCTGTCAGGATAAGATTCAATAAAAAATTCAGGTGCTTATAAATTAGGCGCTGTAAGAGTGAAGTTTTAAACAGCACATCCCTGGAATAAAATCAAAGGTCTAAAGTACTCAGGTTTTTTTACTCAGCTTAAAGATCAGAGACAGGTTTCTCTGAAGAATGAGCTGAGAAAGCTGCATGGTGAGTCTGGAGCTACCTGCAGGCAATGAGGTACTCTAAGCCTAGGGGTGAACTCCTGGTCCTCTCTGGAGTCCATCTGCAAAGCCAGGGCCACAGGTAGAGGCGTGTGCTCTTGGTCAGCTGGTGGCTACAAACGTGCAGTCCTCTTCTGAAGACAGCTGGCCCTTCAGCTCTCTGAGAGGCCTGAGCAGAGCTTGCTGTTGTCATTGAGAGGGTGACCAGCAGAGAAGTGGGTGCGAGTCCTCCTTTTTGTCCTTCTGTCAATGCACAGATGAGAGCACTATTGCCCAGAGGACGAGACATACATATTTCAGATTTCTTAGCTTTAGGTCAACAGACTACATATCCTACCTCCTAGGTGACAATCTCACCTCCAGGATCAGTGATAGGGAAGATTCAGCTGTTGCAAAAAAAAAAAAAGTCAACATGGATAAACCTGGACTCATATATGGACCAAAGAAAGGGAGGAGTCTGACTCCACAGGCTGATCACAGCAGTTACTAAGCAGTCCTGAGGATCACTCCATGCTCCCTAGATAATTTCTCTTCTTTATCTAATTGTCATTTTAGCAGTAAGTTCAGAAGTGATAAAAGCAGGAATTGCAATCCAGTACTTCTGCTTTTGGGGGCTTTAAAAGGTAAGATACAATAATATTCCTTCTCATTCTTTCTCTGTGCAATCCTGAGTATTTTAAGGTTGTTATGCAAAGGCTCTGGTTATCTGGAAAGGTAGATAAATAGCTGCACATGTATTTAGACAGTCTCCTGTGACATGTAATCATTAATACCTGAAGGCTGTGGAAGAGTTCATGTTTCCTGAGTAAATCTATGTTACTGTGTAAAGCATGAAACCACTAGCAACTATCCAACCATAGCTAAGAAGAAAAGCCCTCAGGATGCCATTTCATTTAACAATCTTCTGTAAAAGGAACTTTAATGAATATACAGCTCTATCTTAATAAAAGATTTTATTAAGATAAATAGTAATAATCCTTCACTATTCAAGCTCTCTTTGTGCAAATGATCCAATAAGCCTGCACATGTATGCAAACCCTCTGAGAGGGTTTCCAGGATCAGGATAGAAGCAATTTTACTGTACCATCACAGAGTACACTTAAGTTAGTTAAAGTCAACACACTCAGAATAAAAGCAAAAATACTAATATAAGTTAAACTATAGTAGAGAGTAAAACTTTATGTCCAGTTTCAATTAGTTCTAAGAATTTAATAATTTTAGCTGTCACAAAAACAATAAAAACAGAGCATGAAGGAAGCACTATAGTTCTAAGGCTGCTACCAGAAGCAGAGAAAATACACACATAATGTTATGCATATTAGACAGTAATATTCCTCTAGCACAAATAAGACTGAACTGAAGCCAGGCCTGAGATAACTGTCATGCTATCGAGTTACAGTAAAGAGGAGATCAGACTTATTCTTTCCTTCACAATGAAATCAGTATAAACAAATCATATAATGTTTGGACACCAAACTTCTGAAACAAAGAAGCCTAGAAAATCTCTTAAAACCACCCACAGACTCCCCATGCTGGTCTGTGATTATACAACTGGAGAAGATCATCCAAACTGTGATGTAAACCAATGTCAGTCTGCAAAGGATAGTACTACAGTGGTTCTAACAAAAAATGAAGCAAGTCCCTGGAAGAGCCATCAGTAAGGAATACTTTCATACTTACCATCCATTTTCCTTGAAAATGAGGAAAAGTTTTTTAAAGCTTAGAAAAAGAACTTAACTTAATCCCTACACTAAGGATACAAGACCCAGACTCTCTTGTGGGTTTTTACTATACTACAAAACACATTCAGCTAAACAAAAGTGAACCTGGGACCAACCATAAAGGAAAATACTTCATAATGGACCCCACTGGTTTTTGTATTTCAACCTGCTCCTCCATGAAAATCTTTTAGTCCTCCTTATTTGTTATGTGGATATATTCAGCTTCATTTCTAGAAATGAAGCTGAATATGCAAAACAGCATATTTTTTTCCCTACAAATTACTCACCAAGAGAGACAATCCAGTGCTGAAAACCTTTCCATTCGATCAGTAAAATACAGTGCTCCTGTAGATGGCATTTCCACCTCAGGACTGTAGTTTTGCTCCTTGCCTATCATCGGGAAGCAAATGCTCTAGACCAGAAGACATCATGTGCCTGTCTAGAAGAAATGGGAAGGGGTCCTGCTCACTTTCTGTAGGTGTGGCCTAGAAAGTGTAAACCTAAGGTGAGGCTTCACAAGTTCCAGGACACACAGTACTAAAGATGCTAAAGCAGTGGGCCCTGAAGGTGAGGTCTCTGACATATCCATTTTTTGCCCTGTTTCTACTCAATTTAGATTCCACAGGGTTAAAAAAATGTTTTACTGAAGTAAGGAGCTAATGATACAATGCAAACCCATTTTCAAATATTCTGGCATTCTTTTTTTCTAGCTATGCCATAGAGGAATTTAATATTCAAATGTATTTAGTAAAGAAACTCACTTCATTAGAATCAGTCACCCCTGAAAATTGTTTTATAGTTTATATTTCCCTAACATTAATTTCATTCTTGTTTCTAAGCCACAAATGACTGAACTGTAACTTGGTATCAACAATGGACATTAATCATACAAAAGTAAACAAAAGAAGCAGTAATTAACTGACAACATTTGTTAGTCTTCTACAGTAAGTGTGCAACAATTAGTAATACAGTGAATATCAATCATTCAAATGCTGCAAAAAAAATCTGTATAAAGAGAAGGAATGAAAAATGGTAGCCGACAAAAACTCAACAATCTTGGAGAAAAAAATATCTAATAATTATTATACTTAATGGACTGTGATACTTCATTAATATGATGGCAAAATATTTTGTACTAAAATTAATAAATTCTCATTCTTAAGAAAGTGTATTCTGCAGAATTTACACAAAGTTTGTTCTTTCATATAGTTATATATATGCTTCTTATATATTGCTAACCTTCAGTCTTTTTCAGTCTTGTTTACAATATCATGCCTGACTAAAAGCTGTTCTACTGGCATCAGTGTTACTAACAGCTGCACATTGAATTATCAACACATTTATATATGAGCAGTGTTTTTGATGAAACATGAGAAAAAAGATTTTAGCTGTTCTTCATGATCACTAGCTCTCTTGTGATTTAACTATTCCAATGATTCCATCAAAGCTCATCATATATGAAGAACTAAAATAAAATAATTTCCTCAAATATTTTACATGATTTTCCACATGCAATTTTAACTTACAATGTTTATAACTAAATATAAATTATTATGAATTCTAAAGACAAAATACAAAAGTAAAAAATGTATTTTTTGAGTTACATGTTCAATCAAATATAACTCTCACCCTTCACTGGAGTAGGGACAGGAAGAAGTCTTCAAAAATTTCAGAATCATTTGCTGATATTTTCTATATTAGAGTTACAAATTTACAACATACATTGAATATTTTGATTAACAATATGCTGACTTGGCTAATAATTTCTAAAAAGAGCAAACCCCTCCTTATAACAGCTGCAGTGGCCCAGATGTCCCAAAAGCAGAATGTCTTTGCTATGCAGGGGAGGGGCAGGCCTTCGTTTTGCATAGGCACATGGAGGTCCCAGCCAGCACAGGCACATCCATGCCTGATGGGGTAAACGTGGAATGAATTTATTTGTTTCTGTACACATGGCAAAGGAGCTTCAGACCTGGAAAACAGTAGTTCCAGCCCCATGCATCAGTTTCCCTGCTCCGCTACAGTGCAACTGCCCAGTTTTTCTGATCTGGCAACAGAATCAAGATTTAGCTTTGAAAAATTGACTCTGTAGAGGATATGATGTGCACAGGCTAAATAACAATTTACTGAGTAGTCAGAGCTGCTTGTTTCTGATGAACAGCAATGTTTAGCAGGCAAAATTGCTACCCATGCTGTTTGCTTTGTGCAAAGGTAACATTTTCTATCGTGGTCTCTTCAAAGTTCCTAATATACAGTCAGGCTAAGAGAGCAGGCAACAAAAGCTCTGATTTCTCCTGGAAAACAGCAAAGTTTTTCCTTGTAAAACATTGTGGAAGATCCTACTTGGTACTGCTAGAAACTCCAGCCCTCTTCTTTCCCTGGGAAGCAGCAGCACAGAGATTCTAGTCTTCTCCCAAGTTTATTAGTCCCTCTGCTCCTAGTTCATGCTTTTCTCCAGTTCTCTCAGCAGCAAAATACCAATCATTGGGCCCATTTTACTGCTGTGCTGCTTCAACCTGCAGGTTGCTTTGCCTGACAGGGTGGATCCTATCCCTGGATATTCAAAGACCTAAATGTAGTGTCTAAGTGGAATGGAAGAAGCAGGTTTCTGCTTCTAACATCCTACAATTGGAAAAGGGTAAGCAGAGCATGAGGGGAAGCTTGAGATCAGACAGAATCTGTGATCCTCATCATGCAAATGAAGGACTTAGTCATGCAGTTTTCTGTTTGGAGAATGCTACCAGTAAGGAGTAACTTGACAGCTGTGTTCTCATAATAGCCAGTTTGGATTCCTCTATGATCTTCAGTCATTGTTTTATTACTTTACATTTAAATGTAGAAAATTCTATGCACCTGCACTATGCAGCATTAAACCCCATATCTACTAAATCTGCCAACAAAGAAGCCAGTTCAGTCGATGGAATTATTTGATGTGGTCACTCACTACAAAGTGGGTTGAAAGCACAAACCTCTCTCAAAGCCCACCCCTGTGGAAACAACTGCAGCATTTTACTGATGTGGGCAGGACACAAGTGAGTAAGAACAATTTGCAGCACACTTGAAAAATAAGTTATTTTTGAAATAAAGAAACAAAGTTTCTTTGTTCAGCTTTAACACGTTTCTTGACTTTTATTACCCACTTCTCCCTTTCCCATTCCCAAGGAAGTTTCCATTAATCATCCCTCTAATGGAAACACTTGTGTCTGATCACTGAGCAGTGGACACAGGCATAGTCTGTGGGCATGCACGGAACAAGAAGCCCAAGGGAAGCCTAGCTGAAAAGTTTGGGAAAGCAAGGATGCCTTTTTAAAATAAACTTTGGAGAGGTCAGCGGGACAGCAAGGGGTCAGCACCAGGCAGCCATTGGGTGGATGGCACAGGAGAAAGACAACAACACTTGTCATTAATTATATCTGTTGGAATGCTACACATTTTCCCCCCCAAGTGGTAGTACTCCAGACATCCAAGCACAATCTCTCCCACGTCCCACTTGACCCCAGGCAGGGCACATGCCAAGAAGCTTTTATACACTAGAAGCCAAGAAGTAGCTAATACAAGTGGAGCTTTAAGAATTTAAATTGTCCCTCCACTTCAAGACATTTTTTTCCTTTAGTTCCAGGCCATCCTCACGACTGTCTCCTTTACCAGTGAAACACATATTCTCTTAGAGCTAAATATGGCTAGATGTCTGTGCCCAGCCTCAAGCTAACAAAACTCTTAACTTTCATTGGAGAGGAATAACTACAGGGAACTGGACTGCTCAGAACAACTCTACTCTTAAAATCGATCCTGCAAGATCCTTGTACAATGTACCACTTACCCAGGTCTAGAGATATCTGATCTACAGAGGTGTTGTCTCCTATAAACACTTTTTGAAAAATGTCTGCAAGTGCCAGAATGAGTCACTACTGCCAGTGCTCTTGCAAAACTTTGAACCATACCTATTTATAAAGCTAAAGTTTCATAAGCAGCAGTATCTTTTATTTTAATAAAAAACCCAATAAACTGTTGGTTGCATAAGAAATGGCAGGCTAGTAATTAATGGATGGACCCACCCTGAATTCACCAAGCACATAGTCAAAGTTCATTGTTGCCTGCAGAAAGACACAGAAAGAGTCTAGGTATCTCTAGAGTATGAATTATACTCTCCTATATAAACAGATGGGAAGAATGAGCCTTTGGAAATGCTTCTCTCTGTACTTCCACTACAGAAAAACTCATAAAATTAACCCAACTTAGAAGCATTGTAGGCATCTGAAAGGTATGCAAGATGCTTTAGTGACTATAGTTTATGAGGAAGCTTTGAGTATTATAATTCCAGCACAGTAGTTATAAATCATAGTAGTTGCAAATCACAGCAGTTATAAAATATGGAATTAAATTACCTGTCCGTGTGGTGAAAAAAATCCTGCTCATTTCTGCAGAGTGGCCAGAGATGTCTTAAAATCAGCCTGTGGAGTTCCTTGGTGTATGTGAATCAAAGAACCAGGACTGGGGCAGGGGAGAGTCGGGAGACCTTGTACACTGCAGAACCCTTTTTTGTTTATCCAGAGCAAGATTGATCTGGATATGCTAAGCCTTGCTAATGGATTCAGATTATAAAGGGGAGAAGAAAAGTAATGCCTGCACTGGGGCAGGCTTCACTACAGGCTACACTATTCTGTGGCTTAAGGACAAATTCCCCCACAATACAAGCAAACTCCCTACCTTATATCCTTATTTTGGGATTGCAGTAAAAAAAAAAAATAATCTTTTTGTAGAGAGGAAGGAGACTTTTAGAAAGAGAGAACTCTTCCATCAGATAAAAAACATACCATTGTCTCTATTTTCACTTGAATTATGTATCCAACACGAAGTATTTAAATTCTGTTACTGTCTGCCAGTTCAAGCTTCAGGATGGTCTTTGAACCTACAGCTTTGGAGCCCATGTTTAGTCGCCAAACTTTTTTGAGAGCCTTCCTGCAACTTTTTCTCTGTAGTTTTCAAGCTTTCATCGAGTCATAAAACATGGGAAAAAATAGGCTTGCTCTACCAACAGAGAAATATTGTGTAAGGAAATATATGCTGTGGTAAGTATCCACAGGAAAGTATTAATCTTTTTTTTTTTTTTTTACCAAAAAAAAGGAAAAAACACCCAATGCTGAAAAATTAGTAGCAATGTAAAAGTAACTTGTTAGATGGATAAAGAACTCCAGAGTGAACAACAGTGTTTGTCTTTTGGAAGTCTGTTCTTCAATCCCATAAGAATTGTGGGATTTAGCATTTAACAAGAGAGGTAAGAATAGGACCTAAGTTACATATAAGAGTTTTAAAAGCAACTTGTCTTGCTTTGCCCCAGAAAACAGCAAATGAGCTAAATAATTAACCTGGTTGTGTTGATTTAAACCATTTGCAAACACAACCATTTCTGAGTTGTGTTTGCATCAAGCAGAGCCAGATGCCAGGCTTCCTCTCTACTTTGAGAAATTCATCATAGCTAGAAATTTTAGGACATAGAGAGACAGGCCCAAAACACCATATATGCACAGTGGATTCACTACTCAAAACCCCAAACAGAAATGAAAAAGACACTGAATCATCAATTACAAAAAGAAGCACTCACAGGTAGTAGAATTATTTCCTCAGATTTCACCTGAGACCTCACTATGAAAGCAAGTTGGCATCACACCCCAGTGTGCTTCCTTCAGTTTAGCTCCATGCTCTCTGTCACAACGTGCACTGATTTTCCTGGCCTGTGTGACTTGGTCTAGTGATGAAAGTTACAGGCTTGTGAGATTTCTATGCTCTTCTGTAGTTATAAAGCACAAAGGTTACAAAGCCAGGAGGGAACTTGGGTTGGTCTAGTCTGTCCTTTTATGATACTGCTGTCTTTGAGCGTTGACCAAAGCAATCCTATCTTGTTAGGGACATTTAGAAGCTTTCACAGGTAAGCATTTTTCTGTTCAGAACAGAAAAAATGTTCTGTTTGTCATCTGAATTTGCGTACCTTCAGATTTTTACTAGTGGTTTTAATTATGTCCTTCTAACGCAGATTAAAGAGTCCGTTAGGAAAAACCAAATTTTTTTCTACGTATTTTTCCTTAAACAATCAAGCCAGCTCCCAGTTTTTTTCCTTTAAACATTACATTACACCAAATGAGCTTCCAAGTCTCTCACCAGAAGGCATTTCCCCCACTTCCTCAAGCAAATACTTTTTTGTGGCTGTTTTCTGAACTTACTTCAGTGTTTCCATATCCCTTAAAAAATGCTGACATCAGAACTAGATGAATTCCTCCAGCATCAGCTTGACCAATGCCACATACAAGGACATATCTTGTAACTCATCATTACTATTACTTTTTACATTCATGTTCAAGTGCTCAGTGGGACTTCTTACTTAATTGCCTATCCTATATCGCCCCCAAACAGCCAATTAGAAGCCAAAATTCTCTGTGCTGACAGTATGGCTTTGATCCCTTGTTCCTTGATAAATAAGTGTGCAGTAAGCTGAGTCTGAATGCACTTTGTGGAGTCAGCAAGACTTACTGCACTGTATTCTACAACTTATCACCACTGGCCTTCATGGTATCAGTAAACATTACCAAGAGATGATTTCATGCTTACTTCCAGACCACTGGTGAACATACTGCCTATAATGTTGAAATGTTTATTTCTGCATAGTGTAGAGAAAGAGCAATACAGTCTTGTGTACTATAAGAGATTTCTCAAGGCAGCTCAGGAAATGCTGTATATATAATAAAACGCCAGGTCACATTTTCTGCCTTAGTCTCCAGTTTTTGACTAACTTAATGATAGCATTGAAATGAAGATATTTATATATAGACACTGCAGGCCAAACTATCCAATTTCTGTGTAGATTAGGTACATGAACTCTCCATTTTGATCCTAGTATGATGTCTTAAGTTTTAGCTTTCATATTTTTTAGACTCTGTGCTGCCTAGGTGTGTAGCTGTGAGCTTCACATAAAGTGCAGTAAGCTCTCCTCACAGAGTAGGTAGACAAAACAATCCTTTTTCAGCTTGAGACCAAGACAACCTATACAAATTTCAGGCCCAAAAAAGCATAAACAATGGTGGACTGAAGAGAAAAAGCAAGAAGGATGGGACTTCATAACCTGAAGCTGTAATTGGACAATTAACCCCAATAGGCAAATGGACCCAAACTAACAAAAGTGTGAAACCTTGTGACCCGTTGTCCATTTTGTGACCATTTTGGGTCCATCTTTGGTGTAGCCCTGGCTGGGCTCTTGTACTGCCCAAGGTGTATCCTTTAAGGCCTTTTAATAAATACCTACTTTATTCTCTTAGCTCTGTCTAGCCTCTGTTCTAGGTCAGACTCTCAAGGCATCATTACACGGCATCCTCAAAATCCATGGCCTTCTCATGCTTCCCTGGCAGATTAGGTTTAAGAAATACATATGAGATCAAAGTCTTGAAATATGTGCCCATGTCAACAGAGTTAAAAAATGAGAAAATAAAAAGGAAAGACTATTTAGCCCACACCATTGTTATATTATGAGAATAAAGAAGGTTATTGACAGCAATATCAAAGTTGAAGCTGGGAGCTTTCAGTACTACATCTTGTTAGTGCAGAATACCATATTCTGCTGAATGGAAATATTTGAAAGCATCCAATATTGGTGGTGCATTTAATCTGAATGGTATCTAAGCCTCATCCAGCTTCTCACTCCCTTTCCCCATACTGACATGGGGAGAGAACTGGAGCAGCAAAAGTGAAAAAAACTCATGGGTTGTTAAAGACCATTTAATAAGTGAAGAAAAAGGACATAGAGCCATGTGATGTAAAGGCAATCCCTCACTACCTCACACCAGAAGACCAATGCTCAGCCACTATCCAAGTGATGGTTGTCTTGGAAGGATTCTGCCCCTGCTTTATTGCTGAACAAAATGTTATACAGCATGGAATATCTCCTTGGCCAGGCAAAGTCAGCAGTCCTAGCTGTGTACCCTCCAAAACTCCTGCCCAGTCCAAACTCCTTGCACTGGGGCAGACTGTGATAGAAAAGGCCTTAACTCTATGCAAGCACCACTGAACTGTGGCTAAATAGTGGCGTGTTACCAACACTGGTTTTGTCACAAATCATAGCTGTAGCCTCCCACAGGATGCTAGGAAGAAAATTAACTCCATCCTAGCCAGACCCTGTATACTACTGGATAACAAAGGAGTGATAACAGGTGCTGAATTCAGATTATGAAAGTAAGTGATCAGATTGTTTACAGCTCTGCTTTAGCCCAAGTAGGTGTTTATGTTATTTGGGTATATAGTACATAAAGTTGAAAACAGCTTAATGTCCTAAATTCAGCAGCCTGAGACTGTAGATCGTTATAACTGACAAAGCAATGAATGCCCACCTCCTTTAAGCAATATTGTATTTATTTCATGAAAATAAAAGCTATACATATTATATGATAAGAGTTCTTTTCACACAGGACAAAGGCTGTTTTTAAGATGACCTGTACTTCATTGAACTTGCACTGCCTTTTTTATACATAGATCTTTACACAAATCTGATTTGTCTTTATTGCCTTGCAGTCTTAAGCTTCATGCTCTGCCTGCTCCAGTATTTGAAAACCACATTTTCAAAGTATTAATGTTATGAAGAGCTGGTTGCACAGTTTACACTAAGAGAGATTGTTCAAAACATTCAAATTGCTTGTAATTATTTAGAGTGGCCTCATTTAGATGTAAAAACAATTACTATGCTTATATCTTACTCTTTTGTTAGGTTACCAGCTCATTTTAATTTTCAAAACTCATATATACGAGTCACTGTATAGTAGCAGCCTGCACTGTCTCAATGACAGGATATTAAATACCCTGCACTCTGTTTCCATTTAGTGTAGAAAGGAATCTAGGTCTGCTGCATCCAGAAATGGAATTAAGTTATCACAGAACATTGATTTCAACACTGAGAAATTATGTGTCTTTGATTGAAAATTTAAATTTGAAATAAAGTTAAAGTAAAAATAAGATATAATGTTATCTGTTAATTTCAAAGAGTATTAGAAATATGAGACAAAATTAAGAAATGAAAATTCAGGTTTCTGCATCATCCTCACTCAACTCTGATGTTACTACTTGCCAAAATAACTTGGGTTTGTTCCCATAGCTTAGCTAAAAGTTTATTTGTTGATATACGATCTCATAAAAACCTTTCTTTGAGTTGGGATGGGAAAACATCTTAGACAACCAGCCCTTCTTCTAGAAAGGTTTTGTAAAGGCTCCATTGCTTTGGTCAGACTTTTGTGTCTGGGCTCATAATCTGGGAATAGTAAAGCCATGAATCCCTCACAATTATTATTTTATATAAAGTGACCTGTTCTCAGGCTGTTATTTCAACCAGGGAGGTTGGCAAGTGAGATAAGGGTAATACCTGCCTATAGTATAATAAGCTCTTCCCACTAAGCTCCTGAATGCTGAAACACTGTGGATTTTCTATCTTATAAATATCTAGTTAAAGAAGAAAAAAGAATCAGATTATCCATTAATTTAAGTGATACTGGGATCCCATTACAAGCAGAAACTTTTTTACATTCTATTGCCTGAAGTGTTTTCTTGAATTATTCTTGTAGAGTTCAGATTGTTGAACAATGGGATTTGAAGTTTGGAGGAGGAAGATTTGGATACAAGGGAATTATCTGAGATGTGAACATCAGCCAGGAGAACAACCACAGACTTTCAGCCCTCTTCAGGACCAGACCCAGCATATTTCACTCACCTTGGTGTGTCCTCCCTGGCCTACCTACAGGGATGATATCCCAGAAAAGTCAGAGTGCAAAGAAGGCAGGAAGGAAGGCTGCTGGGCACCTGCTTCTTGTCCCTGTAGGAGGCTAAGAGACAGACAAAGTACCAGGCTCAGGAGCTCAAAAGCGATTTTCCAAATAGTGAACTCAAATATTTTTGCCAGTAGTTGCATCGAATGAATCAGAAAGTTGGAGAAAGTAGGTTGGTGGACATTTTATTAATCTGACTATACAGATTAAGAACTCCATTATTCTGAAGTTTGTTCTTTTCTAGACCTGCCGGAAACAGGATATTGTGAATCTAAGGTTTCCACACATGGAGGAAACATCGAATCACATTAAAAATATTCAGGGAAAGGAGCTCTGGTTTTTGAAAAACCATATTCAATTCTCATTATTAGTTATCAATGGCATCCATCCTCAGTGAAAAAATCCTAATTTGTACTGTGTAAAGCTTGAAGGAAGTACACAGGATGATTTTGAAAATTAGGTTTGTTTTCTTCCATTAAATATTAAATCTGGTTTTCTTTTTTTTTTTTTTTTTTTTTTTTTCCCTGAGAAAAGGAACACCACTTTTTTATCTTCTTTTGAAATATTCTTTTCTCTCTAGTTCTGATGAAACTTCACTACTTCTGATGAAGGAGGAAGTGGAGATGCCAACATTTGATGCTGATTCAGAGGCACCCACCACATGCTATAAAAGCTGCTGCCTGAAAGGGATTATGTGTTCCTTGAACTATTATAATGCTTAAGGAGATATGAATAAACTTCCAAATTCCAAAATGATTGAAAAAATAGAAATACTCCCACAGAAAAGAAAAAAAAAAAAAAAAAAAGAGAGAGAGAGAGAGAGAACCAAAAAGGAACTTGAAGAAATTGAATCAATTCATGACAAAATTTGCCAACACATTTCATATGAATAAGATGTCAGATGTCCTGGAGTTATTTCTACAACTAGTCTACAAACAAGAACATTTTTTCAGTACAAGAAAAAATGGGTTGCATTTGCTTATTCTTTAGTTCTAGAATATTTAAAAAACCTGCAGCAAAGGATGATCCAAAAAGGCTTTTGTGTTCAGTAGATGGTACAATGAAGAATCAGAAGACTAGCTTGCTTTTCTACAATTTAGAGCATCATTGAGGCTGACTAAGTCATGCTAAACACTGCACAGACCATAGTCCTTTGACCTCATTCTCTAGGTCCTACATCAGAGAGTGAAAAGCATCTAAAAAGGGACCAATTTTTCAGAGCTTTCTTAGTCAGACATTGTCTCTTACATAGGCATGATGGTTACTTTTCACTGAGGCTATTTTCATCATCATTACCCTCAATCATCTCCTTTAAATATATTAAAGAGCTTCAGGTCACCATGCTGGTTTTGGTAAGCGAAAATTGTTATCTACTTCTTGGTCTGAAAGTTCAGAGAGGAGAAAAAGTTACATCCTTAATTTCACTAGTCCTTGGCATTTATCAGAGGATTTTTTTAATCAGCAAAGAATCATAGTGGGCTGAAAATCTGAATGCAACAATCCAGGAATTACTGAACCAAGCTATTTCATAATACATTGCAGTTCAATTTCAGTATAACCCTAAGCTTTATTGCATTCTTTTCTTTAGAAGCAAATTTGCCTTAGGCATGCTAATTTTGAGTCTAGAATACATCCTCCATAAACCTAAATTCATATGGTAAGCTCTTGTTCTTAAATCCAATCTTATCCTTATTTTGGGAGAAAAAATAAAGATAAGGATCGGTTTCTACACTTGCCCTTAGCTGCTTCAGAAAAAGGAATGCAAACTGACAAAGCGTCTTTATTTCTACTTATTATTCCAATTACTTATCTGCAGTTTGGATCATGATTGCTTCTATTTATACTGGGAGCCTACACATTGCACTATTTCTGCATGACTGCTTGTCAAACAAACACCTCAAACAACGATAAACAGCTCCCTTTGATAATTAAAGATTCAGAATTTTTCAGGGGAAACAAGTGAATATTTTTTAAATAGAAGGTGACTGAGCTGTGAATTCAGGCTGTATGTCTCAAATTTAGTAACCGAGACAGATAGAAGTAAAACAAAGTCGTAAAATAAAGATCAGGGCACACAGTACATAAAGCAAACTTTTAGTAATAAAACATATTTACACACATGACATATTCAAAGTTTGTAACATGCTACGTAGCATGCTCTGCAGGCATACATGAACAACACTTAAGGTGATCCCATTCTGACTAAGAAGTTGTTCAAAATTAGCATTAAATTAATGGGTTTTTTTACTAAGGGAGTACAAAAAATTTTATATAGGTAGTTCTGCCTCTGTTTTGAAAGGCTACAAGAAATGGAATTAATATGTAATGCTAGTTTTCAATTACTAAAAAGCCATTATTTTAGGTCTTGTTATAAAGGCTTTACACACAGCACAGATAAGAAAACAAAACCTGAACAATATTGTTTGTTAAAAAATTATGTAATTAAGTAAAAGTGACAATCATGTTTCTATCTGAAAATTAGGGCAGCTAATGGGGAGCATTGACACAAACTGGTTTTAGCCTTCTAAGAACCTGAGGTGGCAGTGACATACCCTATGGGTCTGACTCTCAGGACACTCTGCATGACAAATTTCTTCCTTCACACACTGTGAAGCAAAGTAGCACTAAGGAATTACTTGAGACAAAGTCTGTCAGCCCCTATAAATTTGGGCAGAAAGGCACAGGCGATTTTGAGGGAGCAGTACTTGATTTCCTTCCAAGGCAGTTAACATAATGCAGTCCACTTGTTAAGAGCCTGCTGTGGCAAGGTGTTGAGAGCTCTCTGGTTCAATGGGCCGTAGTCAGCGTGGGATGCTGAGCACATTTCAAGTTGCTCCCTGAATCATGCAGGCATCCAATATGCTCACAACTATTCTAGCAGTCACCCTAAAGATTTGCACATAACCCACGGACACAAAAAAAAAAAAAAGAAGGTTGAAGCATATGGCAAGATTTTAAATTTCTCTGAAAGACATCAGAGAACTTTACATGCAATCACAAAATATTACACATTCAAATGCTTCAAAGCTGTTTGTAAAAGATCACTGTCATACTGTGGGATTGATTCTTCTGTTATTCTCCTTTTGCTTCAGTAAGCTCCTGCTGAGAATCTGAGAGTGCATTGGCTCTGCAGGTCTTTATGCAGTAGCATTTATTGAAAGATACCAGCAAACACAGAGCTGTAGTTACACTGATGCCAGCATAACTCCTTTAGATGCTAAGGCAGGTTTATATATAGAAATCCAAACTTTTGCAGGTTCAGATTTGTTCTCCCATCTACCCAGGATGTTTGCTCCAGCTGAGAAGTTTCAGAGGGGTGCATGTTCCCAGACAGGTGATATCTGCAAAATGCTGCTCTTCCTCTCAGCCCCTTGCTCCCCATTCATCTTGGGTAACCTAAAATTGCTGAGTTTGCTATCTAATCCTTCTAAAACTAACTTACCGCCAGTTTTGGCCAGACAGCTGCTTTATCTTTCCCTATATTCAGGGCTCAGAGTCGCACCCCCTTTGACTGACAAGAAGCAAGTTGCCTTACCCCTGCTAATCTTTGACATTGTCACAACAATTCAGTCTGGCATGTTGACAATACAGCTAAACTCAGACCTTCTGCTCTAAATGTAAATGTCCCTTACATTTTAGATAAAGGAAAACCTTTACTAAATTCTTACCACAGCCATGGTTATAATGATATTTTTTTTTGGTGCCAATATTTCCTTAAGCAGTTCCTTGCTCCTTCTCCCTCTACTCCTCCATCACCACTTCAGCTCTTGTGCTGCCCCATTAATTATGCTGCTACAACTGTCCTTCAAGCCATAACAATGACCAGTATACAAATAATTTGGCAGGAAAAATGAAATCATGTTTAATACTGGTCGGTTTTCCCACTTCATTCTTCCTACAGGTCTGAAGAGTGGCACCAAGAGAAGGGGTGGCATGTCAGGCATACACATCAGTTTCACCACTAACAGATGGTCTGTGCAGCCATGCCCAGTGAACTACATTAGAAACATGGTTCACTGGGAAAGTTAATTCAGTTATACAGGCTGACTCACCACAGGTTTATTGTGGAATAGTGCAATTATGCTACCCTCTGCAGAATACCAAGGCTAGTTTGGCAAGACAGTTAAGCTGACCTAACACTGTGTCACTGCTAAAATTGGCTGTCCAGTCTCACCCCTCTCAGGCCATGAAGTTGCTCCTGGCCCAAACTTCCACCACCACAGGCACCTGATTGACCCCCAACAGGAGATGTAATTCTATTAACGTATTTTATAGGGTTCCTTTTTTTCTAAGTCTAGAACTCTAAACTGAGTCACCATGGGGGAAAGTGCCATGCAAAGGATACAGGGCAGTCATACACTTGGGAATGAGATGGTAGGAAAGGGATGAGAGTGGCTCTTTGGGTAGCAGTGAGCAATTAAGCTGGTTTAACTTTAGGGTCAAAGTACGTAATGACAAAAGAAAACACAAAGAAGTACTACCTATCTGTCAGTCTCCAGTGAGCATAAAAGGGCAAGAAGGTTCATTTTCCTGGCTTAACGTGGTGGCATGTGTTAGAACCGGGCAAAGAAAGTGGATTAATTTCTGCTGAAATTAGAGTTTGGGGAGGATAACAGGCATGGCTCATTAGCTCCACTAGGGGTAGGGGAGGGGAAGGTGGCTTTTCCCCTAAGGGCTTAGGTAAACACAGAAGCAGCCAAGCTTGAGAGGAAATATCAGATTAATATTTGCATCTTAGCTGTTCTTTCAACTAACAGCAGAGATACACTTTATGAACAATTACAAGATTAATTATGCATATTTTCTATCCCATGCAGGTTGTCATTTTTAATAGCCTTTTACTGATTCTTTGGTAACAGGTTTCTGAAATGCAGCTTCTCTCAGCTGGTGATTTGACAATATGGAGACTTCCACATTGTAATGCCAACTGTGGAGTAAGAAGGGTTAATTTGGCATCCCACTTGGGCTGAGATTTCCCACATCTTATATATGCCTGTGCACTA
Organism: Lonchura striata; assembly: GCF_050655825.1. Lineage (NCBI taxonomy): Eukaryota > Metazoa > Chordata > Aves > Passeriformes > Estrildidae > Lonchura > Lonchura striata. The sequence goes on from NC_140704.1 coordinate 125,230,530, forward strand.
AATGAGCAAAGCTAGGTTATAATGAAGAAGGATGAAGAAGGTGTTGTTAGAAAAAATTATGGTGCTTGGAAGTATGTTCTTCTACCCTGAATACCTGGATCTATTGGAAGGTGTCCCTGCCCATGGCATGGGGAGTAGAACTAGACGATCTTTAAGGTTCCTTTTAACATCCAAAAGGTTATGGTTCTATGAATACAGGCACAGGAACAACAACAACAAAATAATTATAGTAAATTAAGAAGATTATTTCCCCTTCTCTCCCCTTTCCCAGAGCACAATGGCATCTGTAGAAGAAGGAGCTGGACTTTACTTTCTACTCTTTAGATTTGTTGTCTTTTTTTTTAATCTGAAGTTTTATTTTAGAAAATTATGAATAGTTATAGGTAATTTTAGGGTGTATTTGTAATTAAGCTACCATTAGTTAGCATGATAGAAGCTTATTGGTTATACGATGAGCCACAGGCCCACAGCTCATACATCTTACATTTAATCAGAACACTGGACATTTTTATTAGCATCTATTTTTAAGTAGTAACTCTTTGACTGGTTGTAACACTAAATGCCTGTTTCAAGTCAAAAGATCCAATGAATTTAGCTCCAATCTTTGATGACTTCACAGAATGTGGCAGCAGAGCCAGGGCTACCTCTATGGACATAAGCCACCAATTTTGATGGATCTAACCCGAGAGGTCATCGAGAGCCTGAGCAGACTCAGCATGACAGGTGAGCAATTTGTTTAGTTTTTGTACCCTGAATAAAGGTTTAGCAATAAACTGACCAACCCAGTTAGAAGCTTACAGCACTGCAAGCAGACTTGAATTCAAATGCTTCTTCACTGGTGACAATGCTTTCTCACAAACAAAGTCTGTCAAGCCAGTTTTCCTTTTCATTCTTTCAACTGAAGGTTTGGGGACAAACTACTGCCATTTTAAAGGAGGTGAAACTGTGACTACTCTGTTATGGAATCCAGCCCTTCAAAGTTCAGACAGAAATTCCAGGTTGTTTTGTTATACAGTATTGCTTATTCACCTGTTACCGGCCCCACAATGTTTCCATTCAACAGAGAAAAATTTGCTTGATTCCTACCTCTCAACAAACAGAAATTAACTGACTTGCTTGCAACCATGCATGAAGACATTAGACCCAGCTGCTGTACATCTATAGCAGGCCTCGAGTTAAGATTAAAGCAGTGAACAGTGCCAAGTAAATTGACCTAACCAGCAGTTTTCTCTGGAAAGAATACTGAACAGCACTGTAATATACCTCCTCTAATTTTCTTGTGTCAGCACTAAAGATAACATTAGGTATTTGCTTCACATCATTTACAAGGAAAAAAAAGCTTGCATGGGAAAGTGTAGCAAGGAGCTGAAGTAGTAAGGGAAAAAGCCTGGTGAAATGCAGGTTTGTGGGAAGGAATCTGGGACAGAAATAGGGAAGGGCATTAAAGCCTTCCCTTTGGCCTTTGCTTTCTCCAGAGCTGCCCCACGCAATGCTCAGGCTTAAAGAGAACTACCTGCACAAAGCAACTCGGGACAGGTTCTGCTTCACTTGAGCAACCTCATCCCAGCGAGAGCTTGTACGAGGCGCAGGTTTCACACTGGTTCCCCTGCAGCCCCCGGGTCCCACCCTGAGCCTGGGTTTCCATGCGGTCCCTGCAGCATCGTGGCACTGCTGACACCTGCCCACCCAGCCCCAGCCTGCAGCTTCCTGCACGGGCCCTCCTGCAGACATCGCATTGCAACAGCTGCCAGTCACCCGTGCCCCAGGACAGATCCCTGCAGCTGACCTGCAAGTGAAATATTTGCCCCTAATAATCCCTGAGAGCCACCAAGGGCTCCCTTTAACAACTTAAGATGTCACTATGTCAAACAAAAATGGTACTAATTTCTGCTTATGAAGTGAAAGTTAAGTTTTGGTTCCTAGTAATTACTTATATCAAAGGAGAAGAAGACCGAATCAGTGACCTGTTCTTTGCTCTTGGTTTTCTTTGAGCCCACTGATCCTTGGGACAGCAACAGCCATAGGAATCACAGCTTCCTAGGGCCTGGCAGCTCCACAATCTAGCAAGTGTGTTGTGGTACTGAGCTTGAAGTTATGCCTTAGTGAACAAAGAGCAGCAAGAAAGCTGAGCAGTGACCAGCCAAAGGGACCAGGGATCAAAGGATATTCCATCTCCTGGCTTTGGTGGGGTGATAACAGGAGGAAAATACGTCTGCTAAATATGGTCTGGAGATGGTATCATCGGTGGGGACTTCTTAACCTACACTGAAGGCAGAAACCCAGACCAAAACATGAGCTTGGAAGTGTGTTAATGTTTAGCTATTCATAGCCCAGCTGATCTGGCAAGGCATGTACTTGTTTCCTCTGCCAATAAGATTATAAGGATCTAGATACTTGGGGTTACATATGAGAGAGAAATCTTAATGAATTCAATATGGCACCTTCATGTTGCTTATTTTATATGGCTACTCAAATACTTATATTTTAAAAATATAAATGTATTCCTTCTGTGGAGACACAAAAATATGGCTATTGGCCCTCTATTGAAAAACAGCTTATGTGGCAATTTTTAGCTAGATTTTGTTTAAAAATGAACTATGCACACATTAAAAATATCTATTTTTCTAACGAGAGACTTTCAAAGAGCCTTTTGAAAATTAGCTATGCATTGGAGCCAAATATTTCACAAAAATAATTTGAAAACAATACACTGGCATTTTTTCTTGGATTACTCTCAAACGGAGGCTTCTGGCTAAAATAGTATGCAGCACTTGCATGATATGGACAATTGCCTTGGGACTGAGAAATCAATTCCGCAAAGCACTAAAAATGCTGAAGATCAGCACTTTGTGGGATACCACCAATTCTTTCTGGGACTAGTTAGTTGCTGAGACACTCAAACTGACTTAGTGCTACTGATGTATTTCAAATGTTAAACATAGTCTGTAAGTCTTAATACTATTTTAGCAAATGGTTTTTTCTTCAAGAATCTACAAATAAATCCTTTAAAGTCTCTTCTGCAAAATACTGATGTTTGTGTGTATATATTTCAAGGAAAGCTGTGGATTAGCTCTGTAGGTCAAGGTATATGCAATATTCAAAACTATATTTTACTGGAAATGGTTACATATATTGCTTGGGGACGGATTAATTACTTTTGTAGAGAAAACATTTATGAAAAAATAACCAAGTAGATATTTGTGGCTTAAGAACACCTAATGGCAAATAGAGGAACTATTTTTTAAAGCATATATGGGCTAGAGTAATTTTACAGTGTCTTGGAATCGCTCAACTATTCAGAAAAATTTAACCATCAGTTTTTTCCTATTCAGCTGCAACACTTCTGAAACAAGCTAATACTTACAGATTAAAGTGGTGTTCTAGATAAGTAATTGGAGTGCAAAAATTTATTGATGAAGATTTAGAGAAGGATTAACATAAGTAGCTGTGCCAGTGCTGGTTGATACCTTGATTTTTCAGAAAATATTTGCTCGGCTCTTAAAAATCCATTTCTCTGACATTTTTTTCTAAAGTGAAGTATCTCTAATCACAAGTCACTTGAAAATTTATTCTTTCTTCCCACTAATGCATTTTGATAACTACACTTTTTACACTTCTAACTATCAGTAGTGAAAGAGTGAAGATAGAATTTCTAAAAGTGAATCTTGTCAGCAAATAAGTCATTAGTATGCCACCTAAATAGCTTCAGTCTTGGCATGCTAAATAGTCATGCTCTGATAAGATTTTGGCATGACCCTTTAATTATTCTTGCAAAGAACACAAATAATTAAATAATGAACTACTCAATTTTCTTCATTTGGTATAGGAATTGGTATTGTTCCCAATCAAAGGCAATATACCTATGTGCAGAACATGACTATTACTATTACACTGTAAATAAGGCAGTAACTCTCATAAAGAAATACAAAATAAATTACTAAAGCATATTAACTCTGCAAACATTACATGTTCAGCTGTCATTCTCTCAAAATAGGGAATAATGCAATCTGCTCTAAAATGCCTATATAAAGGCTGAAGAAGTAAGCTGCTTTCCTTACAGAGTTGCTCAAACTCTCTTCTATAGCACAATTGGCTTTGTGTGTGTTTGGGGAAAAGGTGTCCAAAAGCTTTGTGAATTATTCAAGAAATCTAAAAGTATTACAGAGGACATGTCCCAGAACACTTTGTCCCTGGCTCAAGGCCTCTGCTCAGCAGCACACACTGAAGGAAAGCATAGTCTGAGGCCCTATAATGATGCCTACTGGTGATTCTTTTCTTTGCAAAGATCTTCAGCCACCTGCTTGCTTTCTTCCCATAAGTGCCTGTGTGGATGCAGACACGCAGTCGTTTCTACACTCTTTTTATTTCACCGTGCTTTCTTTTCATCCGGATCTCTCTGGATTAGGGGGCTAAGGATTTGGGCTTCAGGTCCCAAACTGTTTTAATCCTGCTTGTAAGTGAAATGGAAAATAATGAGTGGAAGAGGAATCACTTACCTGATGGTCTGACACAGAATCACAAGATTGCCAGGGTTTACCTAAACCAGTCATCATTCTGCCACCACTATTATCACCCCTAAACCATATCCCCAAGTGCCACATCCAGATGCCACTTGGACATTTCCAGAGCTGATGACTCCACCACCTCCCTGAGCAGAATATTCCAATGCCTAACCACTGTTTCAGCAAAAATTTTTCCCTAATATCAAATCTAAGCCTCCCCTGCTGCAATTTAAGGTCCTTTCCTCTCATCCTTTTATTTGAGACATGGCAAAAGAGACCAACTCCAGCCTCACAACAACCTCTTTCAAACCTCCTTCATACTAAAGAACCCCCAGATTTCTGAGCTGTTCCTCACAGGACTTGTGCTCCTGACCCTTCACCAGCTACACTGCCCTTCTCTGGACTTGCTCCAGGACCTCGATGTCCTTTTTGAAATGAGGGGCCCCAAACTAAAGACAGGATCCAAGGTCAGCCTCACCAGTGCTGAATACAGGGGGACAATCACTGCCCTGGTCCTGCTGGCCACACTATTGCTGATAAGGCCAGGAAGCCATTGGTTTTCTTGGCCACTTGGGCACACTACTGGCTTGCATTCAGCTGTCTGCAACCAGCACTCCCAGGTCCCTTCCTGCTGAGCAGCTCTCAAATCACTGCTCCCCAAGCCTGTAGTGCTGCGTGGGGTTGTAGAAATGATTATATACCAATGTATAAATTCTGGGGAGGGATGATGGTACAGAAGCAGATATAAATGCTTAGTGTGACCACAGAGACAACTCCTGCCAGCTACTCTTTCAGCTACAAACTTATGCAAGTTATGTGCCTGAGACAATCAGCACTACCTGCTGCTATGCCATCTATATGCTGCCAATACAGCCCCAGCCTGTGGAAAGGAGCTGAGACTAACAACCTCACACACAAGTTTAGCCTATTTCATAGACCTCCAAGCACTTAGACATAGCCTCTGAAGACTGAGAAGTGTGAAGACACTGGCTATGAGATTGCCTATGTAGCCTTACTGTGTTCCTGTGTGTGTGTGTAGTATGGCACAATCTTTACATACATGCTCATTCCATCCCTGTCTAATGCCACACACAAGATGGGCATATACAAGAGTCACTCTTTTCCAAACATGTCCCATGTCTTTGTGAAACCCAAAGTTTCACAATAAGTAAAATGGCAGATTGTAAGGATGACCTGGAAGGAAGAAGAACCCATGAAATAGAGCCCTGAGACAGTGTTTGTACTTCCAGGTTTGCTAGCACCATTCCAGCAAGATGCTGAGTGTCCTCATCCCTCATTTCCCATTCATAACATATGCAGAATAATATCAGCTTTCTTGGTAAAGTATTTGAGATAGTTATACCATTATAAAAGGATATCCAATAGTCAGGTCTGTGTTTTGAGAGACAGGACACCTCACACACATCCTCCTTTCTCAGTGGAAGGACTGAAAAAAACTCCACACCTTTCAGTTAAAAAAAAATCTAAACATTCCTAAACCTTGGATCACACCTGGAACTATTTATTATCAAGATCTGATCCTGTGATGGGATTAGTTCAGCCTCAGTGTTACAGTAACTCCACTGTGGTTTCACTCGTAACAGGGAATAAAAATACATACTTCTGGAGTTATGTTTCATATTAGATGGTGAGCATATTTGTATGAGCCCTCATTTTCCCATTCAGCTTCAGAGGATCCCATTACAGAGTTTTGTATGGTTATTTTCTACTTCTGCATTGGGTCAAGCCTTCCCCAGGGTACACTTCTAATTCATGGTCTTCTACATGATTATTACCCTTTTGACCTAAATGATTAGCCAAAGTTTGAGGCCCTGAGGGCTGTTTCTATTAGGAGGAGAAAATTGTGAAGTCAAGCATCTTTTAGGCATATCTAGTTAAAAAAACACCTCCAAAATCACCCAATTTTACTCCTGTTTCCTTCAGTGCAGGAGATATACAGCAACAACAAAAATCCTTGTCTTCCCATCTTGAAGCCTTTTCAACCAGCACTGAGACCTTTGTAGAACTGCCACAGTGAATATCTAATTCTTTCTTATTTTCACATTCTCCTCCTCCTTTTAGTCTTCTGGTATGATTTTTCTCCTGCTCTTTTCTTTCTTTTGCTTTTGCCCTACTCATCCAGACATATCTAATTTCCACTGAGATTAATTTAATATCCAGTCATACTCTTCTTCCACTTAATTCAAGTGTCTGAGCACCCTTACTTATGCTTTTGTTTCCAGAGGTGAAATGTGCTAGAGTTGAAGGTGGAGGCTGCTACTGTTTGAGCTGCTGCTAAAATGAATTTACCTGTTCCTTAGAGGGAGGATGTAACATTCACCAAATTCCATTACTTTACAAGTTCACATTTCTGGAATGCTGGGAGACCCTTCTGGTGTGCTTACATAGCCCACTCATCTGGCTCCAGAGTCTGCAGCCAAACTAACACTTCTGCTGGTTGTACCAGAGCAGTGAGTGATGGCAGCAGTCCTGTCCTCCCCCAGCCTCCTCTCCCTCACTGCTTGTAGGATAAACAGCTGTGATAGCTCAAAGGATAGCATGGTAGAGGGTCAGGAATGAGAAGTCAGGAGTGGGGGAAAAGCAGGACAGTGCTTTTGGCACTGGTGTCAGCACAGCTCGCTTGCAGCATTCATCAAACCAGCCTCATCCATTGAAATCTCCCTGAGCTCTGAGCAAGCAGAAATGCTTGTAAAGTGGATGCCAGTAGCTGCCAGTTCTAATCTGAGAATGGTATGGAAAAGCAGTGAATTTTAAAATTATGGCAGTTATGTAGAGTAGCATAAGTGTCTCAATGCTTTCTACCTGCCACATTTAAATATCTATCCAAAATGAATTAAAGAACATAACAGAAAACATGCTCATGATGAGTTCCAACTAACAGAAGGGGGTTTTGGTATTTCATAGCCCTAATAGTTCTAACTCATCAAAATTTTAATATAGGAACCTCCAAAAGACCACTGTGAAAGATAAGTGCAATTTACAGTGACTTGCCCAACATTAAAAATGGCATTTGTGGCACAGCACCCATATCCTCACCTCCTCACCCATCTGGTCCTAGAGCTTTCTCACAATGGAAGTCCAACTATTACCTTGGGGAAAACTTTGTGTGAGTAAGCTGAAAAATAGTTATAGAGAAGCACATCAGAGAATGCCTTGCTATTATTTCCTCTTGCAGACGCACATTTTCAAATAAAACTCCAGCATCAGTTCTGAGGCGATGCACGCAGCATTCTCTAAACTGCCCAAACAGTTGTGCTATACCTATAACCCCAATCTAATAACACAAATATTAAAGCGGAAAAAGCTTGCATAAAATCTATATTACCACATTAATCTCAAAAGGACATTTGGCTAATATAAAATTCAGCATCATCTTCATTGATGGTTCAGGGAAATAAAGTTGTAATAAATTGCCTCAAGGCAAAGTACTAATGATTGAATGAGGCTATGCAATTAAGATGTAAGTTTTTTAATCACCTTTGAGGTTAAACATAGAAGAATTATGTGTAAAAGGGCAATTAAATGCCAGAACTTTCAATCTCAGGTCTCCTCATCAAAGATTCAGTTACCTAAATTGTTTTCCACTATTTCAGAGGAAGAGCTGGGGGTAACAATATTTCATGCCCCACAAGAGGATGTAAAGAATACTCTTTCAAACAAAAGCATTACCAGGCTATCAAAATCTTAACAAAGGAAAATAAACGAATCAAGATTGATCTCTGGTGCTCTCAAGTTCCTGAATTCCTAAATGTTAACATTAAGTTATAAAAGGGAGAATTACTGTAAAATGTAGCCATTATCATCCTCATACCACATCCTCAAGTAATATATATCTAAAGGAAATGTGAGTTCCATGAGCAGTGCATTTGATATTTCTGTGACTTTTTATGTAATTTCACATTCTCTGTTTAAAAATACTTTCCTTCTGAAATGGCTTAAGATTTAAGAGAAAAATGGATTCATTTATGCTCTGATCCTTCAGATGCTTTTATACCTGACTGTCTTGTGTAAAATTATTCAAATGTAAGTGTTTTTATGATTGTCAAGCCAATTTAAGTTTTCTTCAAGGGACACATGATAAATCCTAATACTTAGTGTCTGAAAAGTTAACCAGCTACAATCTACGGTTATTTATGAAAGTTATAGGAATATGCTATGCATAGTATTGAAAATAATAACCTTTCCCTACATTTCCATGGAATGTTAATATGGAGCAATTTAATAACCTGACTTGTTTTGTGAGGTTTTGTACCCCTATCACTAGCAGAAAAAAATGGGGAAAAAGAAAAGAGGTTTCTCACCCAAGATCAGTAACATTTCTATTACTGCACTGTAAGATTTTAACTACTATATTTTCATAATATAAACAAATAAAGACCACATGCAATTTTCCCTCGGGCAGAATGAAAAAGGGAGAAGAGAACAGAAAAGAAAGAAGCACATTTAACAGATGCTAGTCACTTACTACATGATAAGCTGTTAGAAGGCGTATCTATTTCAAAATAACTAAATAAATTCAAAATTCACACCAGTTTGTTGCAAGAACTCACTGTTTTTATTTTAGACTAGGAACGTGTTATTTTGCTCTAACTTAAAATAGCCATACACAATCCTCCTTTCAAAAATACCACACTGAAAAATGTTCCCTTAAGATACACATGACAAAACCGACTCTCCTAGTGACTGAAGTGAAACCAAAGTATCCCTAATTAAAAACCTACCTCCAAAGTGGAAAGAAGAGTTTAGGAAGATGGGAGGAAAAGAAATGTATTCAAATGTGGTGCTTTTTACCTTATGTAAAATGTGTGTCTTTTTCTTCTCTTCATTTACACCTCTAAGCCTGCAGCAACAGTCGCAGTTGTACTGTACAAGTTTCACTGTGCTTTGGTTGGAGTAATTATTATTTACTACTGCCATTTTCATCAGGTAAAAAGCCAGTTCTCTGACTTTCAATAAACTTTCAAGTTTTTTCCCAGAGCTATTTACAACAGCCTTTCCAGCTTAACATTTCTGAGATATGTAGGCAGGTTTCCTGACACATGGAAAAGAGTGCGAATTACTGGAGTATTCAGCATCATAAAACACAGTCACTGATATAAAAGCTGAAAATGTGCATACCAGCTTTTTATTGTGCGTTTACAACCCAATTCAAGTTTATGAATAAAGTCTCATTAAAAGTTGAATTATTGCATATTGGGTACGCTGGCATTGTAATAACACTAAACCAAAAACCAGAATCAGTTGCATTTCTCTTGGCTCTATGAAATAGAGCTTCTCCCTGTACATCTGTAATTTTTAAAAATTTCTCCTGCTTCTACAACAACCTTCTGCTAATTTTGTTCAATTTTCTGCTCCACTAACTTAAAAGTCATTTCCTTAAGAAAACAGATGACAGACAACCTGAGTGACTGATTATATTGTGCCATCACTTTGTTTTTTCTCTGAGGCCTTGGTTTAAGAGGATGGATGTTAGTGTAAATGACAGAAAGGGGAGCTTCGCATAGGATTTCACTTCTGTTCAAAGACAAGCTAATGCAGCCTTGCTGAGGTGCAATCAACTTGACAAATGGATGCTGTGCAGCCCTGTGCCTCCCACTGAAACCCGAGAGTCTGATTTACACAATATTCCCCCTGTAAATGGAGGGAAGCCCAAATTCCAATCAGACTTAACGCTGCTCGGCTTTATAATGGGTTGATCTGATAATTCCTCCCATATAATGAAATCTGATAATAGTGGGAAAAAATACATCAGAGAGAATGGAATACATTAATGAACTTGTAAAAATACACTTAAGTCTTAACAGATTTAATAAACAGAGGAAGGATGGCTCAGACCGGGAGTCTTCATATGTGGTCAGCAGTTCTTGGGTTTAACAATGAAGCTGACTGAAAAATACAGTTTCTATTTACAATTGACCACATTCACCACACCTTTTTTCAGATGGCCAGGAAATAAAAAAAAAAAAAGGCATTTAAATATCAAAGTAAGCTTTGTAATATGTTTACATGTCTTGCCTTGTTCTGTTTCCCCTTCAAACTAAACTAATTCTATGATACAAGCTGTTTTCTTAGGGAAATGTGAGTCAGATAGAAATGTTTTCCTACAAGAAAAACAGCGTTTCATTTACTGACTGGAAAGAATAGGAAACATTTGCTTTTAGACTTTTAAGATTTTTTTGAATTGAAAAACAAAGACAATTCCATTTCAAAACACTTTTCACACAAGTTCGACAGCTGGCACAAAAATTAACTGAATGTTTACATAGAAAAATGTGATAGAAATATCTATTAAAATCAGTACTTTTTCTGTATTATAATAAACTCTTACTGTCATTGTTCTCTACAAATAAATATTTTGCCTTAGCAGCTACAATTGTGACCAGAAGCAGTTCTCACACATCTACAAGTTGAGTAGTGCAGGATTTTTAGGGTTTTATTGACTTTGCTGTTGTCACAAATAAAAGAAAAAAAGAAAAAAAAAACTTATGCAAACATTTCATGCTGAAGTGAATGGATTTCAACAGCTGCTGATTTGGTGACATGGAGAACCCCAGTGGAGATGTCCTGCTGAATTAACGTCTTGGAAATGTTAAAAAGAAACTTCAAACAGCCCTTGTTTAGCAGGCGGTCGAGGCTCGCTCTCGGTGGGGATCATGTGAAGACTAGCAGAGCAGTCACTCAGTCATGAATCAGACTTGTCAATAGTTGCCTATTTTCTCAACAGGTGTCTCAATCACACGTCATAATCCTTCCCCCATAGGCTTCTGTTTAACAGAAATGTCTCTGGCATGGGATGCTGCTTTTCCTTATATGAGACATATATTGAGCTCTTGCTTAGCAGCTCCCTCCTCCAGCCTCTGCTGAGCTTTGGGCTTGGTATAAACATGTCTCTCTCGCCTGTGTGAGCCAGCAGGGAAAGAACAGGGACTGTAACACAGGAGCGAGGAAGCTTTTAATCCTTTGTTATTGCTGCAGATAAGCACGGCAAACACCAAACCATCACTCGCTGCTCTGTCAGATAATTATGAAGTGCTGTTATGCTGAGGTACCCTTGGTGAATCCCTGTGCAATAATGCACTTGGTGCTCAGACAGAAAAAGGCATCCCTGACATACAATATCTTATGCTGGCTAAAATTGTAGGGAAATGCTTCATAATAATTAAACAACAAAAAAAAAAGAGTTTAAATTAAAAACCCAGGAAGCCACTTTCAAGTAGGTATTTTTAATGTAATTAACTTTCAATCATTAATTTTACAGCAATTTTTGTAATTAAATTAATTTCCCTAAGTTTTGAAATCCTGATTTCTTTTATACGACACATGCATTCAGGCAACTACAGAAGTAAATCAATTCCTTTGGTTCCCAGATGTCAGAATCCAGAACAAATGCAAGTATTCACAGAACATTTTAAACTACAGTTTTTGCCCTATTAAAAAGTGTTTATATCTATGCTTACCCCTATGCTCTTTGAGTTACATCAGTATTAAGCAAAACAACAGAGACTTAAAGAAACTTTGGTTGCCTTTTCTATCAAAAAGCAACAAACCAGTAAATATTCTACAACTCATTTTAAGCTCGCACAGATCATATAATTTCTAATGTATCACCAAACTACCCTGCGCTTCTTAGCCCTACCTTTGTTTTCTAATTTTACCTATTATATGTCTACAAAATGCTGATGAGCTAAAGCAATTTTCTGTATTTCTAGACCAGTCTCTTCCTGTATCAATGGAAGAAGTGTGCTTGCAAAATAATGTGGGCTGGTTAGTAGCAGCATGCTTCACTTTTATAGTAACAGCTCCTGTAAAAACTACAGTTTCTACATGACTTGAAAATTAAACATAAAAGAAGATTTACAAAAAAATATATCAGCTTTATGTAATGCTTTGAGATCATAAGCTCCCTTGTATCAGACCTTATTAAAATGTTCCATAAGGAAGGTAAACTCTCCAACTGTATACAAGTTAATAATTTTGAAATATCTCTGAAATGCACGTCAAATGAAGTTAGACGGTAAAACTGGTCTAGTTTGATCATTCCAGCCATATGTCAAAATTCTTCCACATTGTTGGATAACATGAAAGTGCAGCACCAGCTTCTGTCATCCTCAATTTAAAAACTTTTGATATACTACCTCTGAGCATGGAGTTGTTTAAATACTATCTCTAACATCAGTAAACTGCATGTACCACCTGCACCATGACTTGAATTACTGAAACACAACACTACACAATTAAAGAGATCTTCTCAGATTTCAGCAGAAAAAACATTGTACTGGAGAAATTTATAGCAAAAGAAAATATTTTAAATGCATTTCAAATGTGAAATATAATTTGATTCTGTATCCGATGTATACTTCATACTGGAAACACCACAGTGACAACATATTTTAAGTATGTTGATAGAAACTTATAGTCTGGGCCTGGTCTTGAAAATGCTATGGGAGTGATTTGACATACAAGTTACTCCTGTGAATTAATTTTAACTACTGACACAAGTGCTTTGTAACGACATAGAAATTTTTGCAATTTCTGTCAGAATGAATATAAAATAATATACACTACTTCCTATGTAGACAGACAGCCTGTCAGTATATTCTTTTTTTTGTTGTTGTTGTTTTTGCTCTGGGGCAATTTGGAAGAACTCTGTTCCTAATCATAGTCCTAATTTTATTATATTCAACACTGTATATGTATAAGTATTTTGACATAGGATTGGATTGGATTAATAAGTTGGTTTCAACATCACTGCTCAGATGGATGCTGCTTCCTGTACATTTGTAGGAAAATTTGCATTTTTAAGATGTCTTTTCTCTATATTTTTGACACTACATAAGGATATTATGCAAAGAGTATGCCAGATAGTTATTTAAAGAACAAATACATTATATGTAAATGCAACTTTTAATGACATTTACATAGAAAACCTACTGGGCACTGATTGATTGATTCTGAATGGGAGCCCAGCCTCATAGAAACCACATTCATCAAAAGCATCCTAATCATGCAAACATGTTAACATTTTGAACTTTATTTTCAGTACTTAAGGAATGGAATTAATGAAATAATCAAATTGAGGGGAAATTCACTCTTATTTTTCATTTATAAAGACCTACTTTCAACGTAGATAAGGCATTCTCGCTGTATTGTCTGCTTTCTCCCAAGCAAAGATTAAGAATTGATAAAAAGGGAGTAAACCCCTAGCATTGACATATAAGCATTGTAAAATGCAACTTTCAATGGGTAATCCAAAATGATGCAAGTTCCATCTCATTCAGATGCAAATCATTTATTCCAGAAAAAGACAACATTAAAAAATTGATATCAAAAGTAAGGCAAAGGCTACAGCAGCAAATGCTTAGGCACATGGTCAGAATGATATCAAGAAACAGGAAAGTGTTATTAGCAGTAGAGATAGTATTTTAGAAGTTACAGCTAAATGTGATCATGTTCTAGTATATAGAACTTGATCACATTTAGCTCTAACTTCTAAAATTTAAAAGGTATATTGAAAGATCAGATGTTTTCTGGATAAAAAAATAAGTCAAGGATGTCTTCCCTGTATTTGAAGACTAAACAAACTTAAGTTATTCTGCTTATGAGACAAGGCAGGGGTAAACTGACAGTGGACCTGCAATACCTACAAGAGAGATTTACTGGGAAATGTCTTAAGAGTATCAAAGACAAAACCAAGGTCTTTAAATAGTAGAGGAAGATGAGACTGGAAGAAAGGTGCACAACTTTTCCCCAAAGTAAAGATAAGTGATACTGAGATTTTTCTTTCTTCTGCCTGACAAGGAATGGAATGGAAACTTCAGATGCAGACTCTGAAATGCTTTTAGAAAGATTCCAGAGCCAATGCACTACACCAGTTACTCACACTGTCCAATTCACAACCTGAAAAGACATTCTGAATTCTTAATATAACATAAATCAAGACATAGCACCTGGTTATACCAATTTTAGTTAGCAACTTGGCTTGTTTACCTCCTAATTTCTACTTGAAATGGAGAACACGACTGCCAATGCGGAAGTTCACAACACACAACATAGAATCTTCTTCCGTCTGATAAAGACCATCTCCCTAAAAACTGCACTCATGATCAAACCATCAGTCAAATACCAGTCTTTGATTCTCTGGGCTGCTGCTCTCTCAATTGTGAATGATTTGTGATCTGGAACAAGGTTTTAGGAGGGAGGTCTAGGAGGTAAGTAAGAGGCATTACTCAAAACAAGACACTGCTCTTCACGATACAACCCAGCCACATAGCTCTTCTCAGGACAAGGGGCATGAATTCCTGAGATTTCAACAACAAGCCTTTACTTTTCTATGCTTCTCGCCACTTCTTTTCCTACAACTGTGAACAAACTTTTCCACTTCAGTCAATTTTGTCCAGCTGGAGGCAATGGGCATGCAAATGCCAGCCACAACGTTTTGTACAACAAAATAGAAAGAGCAAAAGAGAGTTCAAAATACAAATTACTCATTCTACTATAAAAATCATGAGACATCTGGAAAACTGCAGCTTTCATGCACCCTGGGCTTTAAAGAAATAACTATAGGAACATCAACTCTTAACATGACTGTGCTCAGAGATGTGGTGGTTTAGTCTTGAACACTTAGAAAAGAGCCCAGCTAAAACAAAGATGGGATCCTAACCCCAGACGATGTAGCTGCATTTAGTGTTTGCCTCAGGTCAACCTCCACTCGCACCGGTTGAACACCTCATATGTAGACCTACATGAGTACAGAAATGTTTACAGGATCAGGACACTTAGTCAGAATTTCTTAAAGAACTAGTGTTTTAAAAGCTGTGTGTGCTCTTTCTTATAAATACTGTAGCATAAAGTATCTCAAATCAGAAATCCAGAAGTAGAGGATGTATTTGAAACGTAGACTTAATTTTTCTCACAAGGCCTTGATTTGTACTTTAGACTTTTGTTTCACAGTCTGTATTATTTTAAAGCCTTGTGATTAACCTCTAACTTTATTAAAACTATTCAGATGAGTGCTACTACATTGTTACACATAGCACTGTCCTTAGGTTTGCTGAAAGAACACATCTTGCCTAAATAACTAAGCAAGTGATGATAAACTTTGAAACAATTTCTGGCAGGCTGTTACATCAGACTGTTTCATACCGTCTCACACTTTCTTTCATTTAAAAAAATCTTTCAGGCAAATAATATATTCTCTTTTTTATAATGTCATACATTACTTTAAAAAGCTACTTTTTGATTTAATCAAAAGTCTCTGGTACCTTCCAATCACTTTGCTTTTTTGTCTAAAGCTGAAAACTTATTGAAAAATAATGGTTTACTCCTTACCACTTTTCTCACTGTCATGATCTGAAACTAGATGTTCCTTAAGATTTTCCATAATTTTATCAAGTTCTATCCTTCCTGTTTGTTCAACTGGTTTCAGTACAGTTCTCTTCACTGCACTGCTTATTTTGTCACATTTCCCAAGTTTTACTATAACCCAGTGCTTGTTATATTGCTGTATGTTCTGGAGGCTATTGAGATATGCAGCGCTCTTGGCATGTTATTCTAAAAGGCATATCTTGTACACAGAAAATAATCTGATTCTGAAGTTAACACTTAGCTTTCTACTTTTCCTTCCAGATGATATAAAGTATAACTGTGACATTTTATTTGGTCATTGGCTTAATGCAAGTTATTTGGGGCTTTGACAGGTAAATAAAATCCTGCTGTTTACTCATGACTTGCCAACACTGTTAGGATAGGAAGATGTATGTCTAAACATATTAAAACACAGATTCATAAGGCAGATGCAGTATGACCAATATGTCCTAAAAAGTCAAAGTGTATATATATAAGTGTATATATATCTTAGAGCAGTCATTTCTCTAAATGAAGAACTAAGACCTATTGCACTGGAAAGGATTGTGTCGAGGGGTAAGTGTGGACCCACTGCCACGCTGCTCTGCTGACTCCCTGAGAAGCTGCTTTGCTTCTAAAACTTCAGTCATGAACTTCCTCAAAAGTGAAAGTTGCTTTCACCAAGCAGCTCTAGCCATATTAAAGCTATCAGCTTTTGATTTTCTTTTTCACATTTCATTACAAGTCTGTTAAAACATTTGTCATAGAGCAAAACTGAGAGTCCAAACAGCAGTTTCTTTAAAATCCCAACTACTGTTCTTTACTGAATGTTGTCTTGTATCCCTTAACACTCAGGAACACTTCAACCTGAAGAGTGAACAAAGCCATCAAAAATAGGGAGGATTCAGCCAAGATCTTTATTTTTCAGGACTATATACATACTTCTTTTATTCTGATTAAAAGTTGCAGCAAAACAAATTCTTTGAGAGAAGAGTACAAACTTTGACTCTTTCCATTTACATTTTTCTCAGGTGTTACCTTTTCTAAATGCAAAATAATTTGTTTAAAATATAACTTTCCCTTTTATATGAAAAGATAATATATATTATCCAAAACACAATTTCCTTACACTCTACTAAACACAGACGGGGATGGCTAGAGGCTACGAATCTTTAGGTTCTCCACTGATGCATAAACTAAACAAAAAAGACAACCTTACTTGTTTTAGAAAGCTTTATTAGAATAGGAATCTTTGAAGACAAACACAAAAGATTCTAATATGTTTAGATTTTATAATGTAAACAACTAATTTAATGCATCACTAATAATATACAATACTCGCCATCTTGCAACATGAATGCAAGGAAGAAACTGATGTAATCTGTGAGATATTTCAAAATAATTAATTTGAGAATAAAAAAGAACTTTTATTGTGCAAACTCTACTTGTTTGCCTTTTTAAAAGGATCAGAAAACTGCAGCACTTGGACCTTTGTTAAATGAAGGTAACAAGAAATCTTTTGAACTGGCCTCTAAATTAAGAACATGTAATTGCCTGAGAAAGGGTATTTGATCAAAAGGGTTTTAAGTGTTACTTATCAGGAGAGTTCCAAAAAACTCAAGATTCAGTTTATTTAAATGAGGGCCAAGAAACTTTCAAATTATCTTAAAGTAGTTTGACATTTCTAAATAGTGTCTTTGCCAGCATGTCAGACTTCTTCACTAGTATTTTCATTCTGTAAGGGCAAATGGGATTTTAAGCACTTCTGGATCAAGCTAATGTTTGATCCTCCTTTTAATTTCCTTAACTCCCTCTCAAACCCACATCTTCTTGCTTAATTATTTTGCAACTTATAAAACTATGGCAAACATTCTTTTGCCCTTTTTTTTCCTATTATTTTTCTCATGGACAGTCACATGATGGAAAAAAAAAAAAGTTCTATACACTGAACCTTTACTTTTTATTTAATTTGGAAGAATGATCCTGTTTTGTGGCATTCCAAAATCAAACCCTCAGGTTCTGCAGTATTATCTGCACTGATGAACTGAGGCACCCTGGGAAGCCCCACTCATAGGCACAAAGATTCATGTAAGCCCAGTTCCCCACTAAATGACTGATAGTGTATTATTATACCACTTCACATGACAATGGAATATTGAATCAAACATGACAACATAAAAATCTCCTCAATTCATAACTTCATTCAGCATGCTGTGCTAGAAAAAAGACCCAAATTATTCAAAAAAATGTTGATGCAGAAAATATTTAGGAGAGAGTATGAAATAAGACTGACTTGCTGAAGAGCCCAATGCTTTGAAGAAATGTCTAAACAGGCATTCTATGACCTCACAAACCATCTAAAATCTTTCCATTTCTGGGATAAGCCTTGTAACCAGTATCAGAAAAAGGTGTTATTTTTATCTAAGTGGCTGAGACATGGTGGGTACAGGGACTGCTCAGAGCTCCACTGCTATCAGCAGAAGAGACTTGAGGCTTTAGCACTTGCCTTACTTTATCTACAGCCAATACAAGAGATTCAGCAACAGCAGCTGCCAAAATGTCCTTTATGCAACCAAGTTTTAAATATCCTGAACAAATGTAAAGCTCTTTTACAGACAGCTGAAGAGCTGAATGCTGAGGAAAGAAAGATCTTGTTTTGTCTGCAGGTTATGCTTAGAAGAAATACACAAGGGAGGAAGACAAAGACTTTTCAGGTACTGCTGAGGAACACAGTGACTTCATCTGAACACAACCTACTGCCTTAAATTCCCTTCATAGCCCAACCTGGCAGTCTCAGCTCCAGGTCCATGTGGCAACTTCCACCCAGAGGAGCACATGGCTGGAGGTTTGAACAATGC
Source organism: Lonchura striata (assembly GCF_050655825.1). Lineage (NCBI taxonomy): Eukaryota > Metazoa > Chordata > Aves > Passeriformes > Estrildidae > Lonchura > Lonchura striata. Next base: position 125,249,254 of record NC_140704.1, read on the forward strand.
CGCCACCAGCTGGATACCTACCCGAGGCAGGGATGGGGCTGGCTGTAGAGCAGAGCATGCATATTCCTCCAGGAAACACTGGAAATACTTTGGAAAGAGCAGTTTTGCTTTGGCCAAATCTGCTCCCAGACCCAGGATGGATATTCTGCATTTTAAACTGCAAATACTCTAAGAAATTAGAAGTTAATGGCTATAGTTTCTTTAGCTTCATCCACTTGTGGTGAAAACTGAAGGGGAAGAAGTATTGACCATCAAGTCCAGTATTGACTTGATGGTCAATACTGGACTGAGAAAAATCATAGCTTAAGTAGTTTTAACTCCCAGGAAGATAAGAATCATTCTTTTCATTATTCAGATCAAAGGGGTTAATATCAAATGAGAATTCCACCAAATTTTCTGCTCATACAGCTCTGTTGAGCAAACTATTCATTGAGTCAAAAACAGGACTGCTCTGTGGTTACCACTTTGTGCTGCTGGGGCTGCCCAGCTGTGACTCTCTGTTGCATAAGAAGGGTTCCTAAATAGGGTTCATGGTCCTGTGGGGACATGCACAGAATATAACTTAACATCTTTTGCGTCTTGCGTGAGAGTGTGAACCCCTGAGCTTATTGGTAAAATAGTTCATCATCTTTCCCACCAGTTTTGTAAATCTCAGCCATTTTCTTAGCTTCACTACAAATGCCCAAGTAAAAAATAAATTATTTTTTTTGGCTAGAAGCATTTTTTTCTTTATTTTGGACCAATTTGAACTGGTGGGTTTTTTTGAGGGGATAAAGGATCAGAGAGGAGATTTCAGACTGTAAAATCAATTATTTGTACAGCCGTAAGGATCTGTGGAAAACTAGGTCTCACAGTCTCTCTAATGATAGGGAAGAGAAAGAATGAATATGAAGAAATATTGATAAAATTTAAAGTTTAACTTAAGAGTTCACTGCTTTGGTTTTGCTCAATACCTCCATTCTAGTGTTTATTATCTCAAGTTCTGGATCCTTAAGAGAGAGAATTACTTGGAAGCAGTCTTATATTTAGCATATGTGAAGGATCTTGCTGGAATGAAGCATTAGTATTGGAACAAAAACAGTCTGTAAGGGCTACAAAATGGAAGGCACAAGTACATACAGAGCTTCTGGGGATACAGAAACTCCTGTATCAAGTGAGGACATTGCACATTTGATGCATGGAAGAGAAGGTTGGTTGGTGACTCCTTCCTGTCTCAAACAGTGAGATGTTCTGACTCAATAATCTTAGAAACCCAGTGTGACTACAAAAAGCCCGTACAGGTGATGAGTTTGGAAGCAGACAGAGGGACCTGGATTTTATGTTCAATAAGCTATAGGAAAGAGTATAAACACCTTTTTCCCTTGAGATGTCTGGCACTTTCCATCAGGGCATCAATAACAAGCATATAAAAAAGAGAAGTGAAGTAATTTTCTCAGGTAAACCATTAATCATCAAGTCAGGGTAAGTCTTCAGCTCTTTCTTGATGGGGTATTTAAAAAAAAACTTCCAAGGAAGAAAACACAGATGTCTAGGAACTGAGTTTAATCATAATGCTCCTCAATATTGCTCCACAACTTTCTCTTGCTCATACTTACAAAATTACCTGTTACTAGTTACTAATTACTTATGATTCCTGACCTCATTTATTTCCCCTCAAGTCTATTGTCAGAGCATTTATTATGAGATTCTGGCTTCTTGAAATGAATCCTTGAAACAAAGGGATGTCGGATGTCATATTTAGTTTCTGCTTGCACTGTGTAGATCAAGGGGTTGTATGATGATTGTGAAAACCAAAAACAATGAAATTTCATTTGTGCTAGATGCATGCATAATGCCAGCCGTGGGATATTATTTCAAGACAAGTGGAAAAATTAGGTGGCAAACAGAATTTTGGCAAAAGCACAATTCTTCAGATGCCACATGTGCAAATCATTATTTTGTCTTGTAGAATGGTTAAGGAAATGTAACTTGAAATGCCAATTATATAATTAGGGTGTTAAGCAACTTCACTGAAGGACAAGTGATTAAACACAAATCACCAAACAGACATAGCATTACTTTGAGTAGTGTGTGGAAAATGCCACAGAACAACTCTAGCTAGCACTGGGTGGGCAACAAAGTTCAGCGTATATATTGCTAATGTCTTTCTTTGTCTAAAATGGAGGTGTCTACAAAAGCTGGACTTTGAAAGATTTTACCAGTGCTAGAAATTAAAATGGACAAAAATAATAAAATTTAAATGCTGCCTGTCAGGAGTTTAAATGAAAGACCTAGATCTTTGTCAAACCCAACTGCAAGACAAGCTACTTGGGGGTGGGTCTCCTTCCACTTGATTTTTGCCTCTATCTCTGTTACTAACTTTCATCCAGTAGGTGTATGCCTATCCATTTTTAGCTCTTGAGTAGGAGAAGAACCTACCTCTGTTGTCTTCCCCGTGTTTTTCCCTGACAGGGAAAAATCTGTTAGATTTCTTGATAATACAAGTGGGCTGAATCTCCTGCTGAAGCGTGACAAGGCAGTAAACTGACATTTTTAGCTTTTCCAAACTTCTCCAATACCTTTCCCTTTTAAGCTTCTTCCCTTTCCTAACAGACACAGCAGCAAGAAAATTCAAGATTTTTACATTCCACCATTGTCCAACTGAGCCTTAAGTAACTGCAAAACAACCAAACCAGAAACAGATTGCAAACTTAGGATAGTGAACAGCTGGCCTGTGGTCCATGGAAGGTTGGCTCAGTGTATGCTGTTAATGCCTTTCTTGCCACTTCCACATGTTACAGTGCACTGAAAGCTTGCTAAGGTATTTTAATGCAAATAACTACTCAGGGTGCAGTTCCAAAACAGCTAAACTTCTGCAGGTCAGGGCTGCTACAGCCCTCCTCTTCTTCCCTCCATGTGCCATTCCTGATCTCCTATTTGTGCCAGGTCATGCTACTGCACAGTGAACAGCTTTATGGGTACTAAAGACAAACATTTCTACAAGAAATTAACTTTTCTGTACAGTTAATTTTTGCCTCACCTCCTTTAAAAGTAATTTTACGAGGTGGGTAAGCCAAGCCAACAGCTTGCTGCTGTGGAAAGGGAAGGCTCCCTCTCCTCTCCTCTTCAGTGGGCAGTCCTAATGTTGCCCTTGTTACAGCACTGACATTCATCTAAGCCCCACTGGATCATCTCAACTCAATTAGCTTGTTTACACCTAGCTCAGCAGTTTGGGAAGCAGCCAGGACTGGAGATGAAGTAAATGGGAAAGAACAACCAAGGCAGAGTGTCTCACCTTGAAGATACTCAAAAGCTGCCTCGATGTGGCCTGGGCAGCCTGTTCTAGATGGCCTTGCTTAAGCAGGGGCCTTGGACCAGGAGACTTCCAGAGGTCCCTTCCTACCTCAACCACTGTGTGATCCTGTGAACCTCACCACTCTTGTGAAACCTCACCAATAGCAGTCAGGAGGATGTTTCACCTTTTTTCTCTTTTTCCAACAGTCCCAAAAACATGCATGGTCTTTGTCATTCGTTACAAGCTACATGCCAAGCGTGTAAGATAGGCAGAGACTGCAACAGAAGCATTTCATACCCTGCTGTGTAAACAAACATGCATACGCAGAGCATTGAAAAATCCTATTATGCATCTTCAGCAAGAAGCAGTCACATTGGGAATCTACTCAGGAAGCCCTGAATGAGAGGACTGAAAGAGTCTGGCAAGGAGATAGGCTTGCCTTGGTTTGCATTTTTTTCCCATTCAGCAGTTAATTAGTAACCCACTTTTTGAAAATTAAAGATTACACTTCCTGAAGAAATGCGAGCATTTGATCTTGGGCTCATCAAGGAAAACTTTAGCAGCTGCCAGGGAAAAGCAAATGTTCTGTCACGTACATCCAGACTGACATAATGCAAAACAGAAGATGAAGAACATGGAGAGAATGTACCAGTACTTCCACACACAGTCGTGGGGAGCACAACAGATGAGGAAAAATATAAAATAGCAGACAACAATCCAGTGAGCCTAACTAAAACCTGATGGGATGACTCCTTACTGCAGCATCAACCTAAGAGACAGAACAGAAAATAAAACATAGTGCTATATATCAAAAGTAGTTTAAATTTCTGTCCTGCATGAACTGGTTCTTTTGGAGCATTGGGCATTCAGCTGTGGTCATGCTGACATCCCCCCAGCCTACCCCTTGAAGGAGAAGGAGACCTAGCTGTGTAACATGTTTTCATAAGATCAGGTAAAAGTCACGATGCTGAAGGGGCTGTAATGGAATTGCCAAACTTTGGGAAAACTGCTAGAAAATTTTTACTTATTAAAACTTAAATTTTATCATTTTATTGAAGAAGCCACCCTGAAGAAATGATAACTGCATTTACAAAAAGTAAAGTAGAAATAAGCTGACAAATGAAGCATATAACATCACCTAAGAGGAAAAAAAAATATAAAAAAAGGATACATGATGTTTTTTAAAGAAAACCTGAACATTTTTTTTTTTTTTTGACCATGTCCAGGACATAAAAACCCACTGTGAAGTAAATCTTAACATCTAGAAAATACTAACTTCTCATTAAAAAAAAAAAAAATTAATTGGTAATTTATGTAGTGTCCAGTCAGTCATCTGGTTTTCTGGTATGGAAAGGTATCTTAATAAAAAACACAGCCCATTTATCTTTTCTGGTTATTGCACTGGACAATTTTTTATCCTCTGCATACTCAATGACTACACCTTTAGCTATTTTGGTTTTTGTAAATTCTCTAGATGCTGCTTCCTGAGCATGATCTACAAGCAATTCTGAGACCAAAAAAGAGATGTGGAGCTGCTTTTCAAAACTTAATGCTCCAAGCACCTTCCCTTGAGCCTGTCACTCATCTCTTTTGTTCCTTGAGAACTATTCTTGCCCTTCCTGTATTCAAATGCCACCAGGAGCTGATCACACCTGGGCATCCCCAGTCTCTGTTAACCCTGTCCAGAAACGCCTGTTTGCAGGCCAGCAGTGGTGGTTGGATACAGAGCACATTTCAGTTTGCTTGCCACTGCTGTCTGCCAAGCTTTTCATCAGTGATTTCTGAAACTGCTGAGTGTGGCATCTTCCTTTCAGTACATCCTCTCCATGTTGGGCTCTCTGATAAAGTCTATCTTATCAGTAGCTCTTCCACTTCTACAATTTCGTTCGTTCTCTTTCCAGCTATTTTTATACTTGAAAATAAAAGTGTTATTAGTGGTAGATTAAATATAACATTGAAAGTTTGGTATCTTCCTGCAAAATAAAAGTATTTAAAAATAAATTCTGTGCATTGCAAAGTGCAGAAGAGTTCTAAAGCTACAGTCTAATATAAAATATAAATATAATGGATAACATTAAGAAAGTAAGGAATAAAAATATAGGCATAAAATGTTCATTGATATCACTTTAACAGCACAATTAGGTGAAGTAAACAGCTGAACTCAGTAATAAACAAATCTACAGTACTGCCAGCTCCAACAAACATGCATAAGATTAAAACCTCCAAAATCACCAAAAAGTATTAATACAATGAGACTTTAAGACAATGGACTGCTCTTTGATCTGCCTCCTGAAATTCAAGCAAAGAACTGGTCACTCCTCAATGAACATTAAGTTACTTGGAGTTAAAAATTCACTTGTTCAGGCAGAGTACTCCATGGCAAGCATTCTGAAACTCAAAATGGGCCCAAGCTGTTCTTTCTCATCACTAGCACTGACTTTTAAATAATTTTATTTTAAAATGAATGTTCATACTTTCAATTTGCCTGCTGTTCAGTAAGCCTTAAGAATGCACCCAAGATGTTTATTCTTTCACAGCTATGACAACTACAGGAGTGTGATACCCCAAAGCACTCCATCACTCAGAGCAGTAACTTCCAGAAAAACAATTATTATAAAACCACTAAAGATGGTAACATGGCAAGTTTCTAAAATATACATGTAAACATGGAAGCTGAGTTTGACATTGGTTAGTTCAAGGCATAGCAGAAGTATATCACTTCTCAGATTGAAAATAAGTCACAGGCTGTCTTGTTTGACAGAGGGCATCAAATTTAACCTAGCTACCATTATAGTGAATCCAGTGATATTTGTTGAGTGCATTTACTACAACTTTAAGGTATTGACTAGAATCCTCCAGGGAAAACAAATCTCCATTTCCTATAATTGCTAGCATTACAACTTCTAGCTTACAGTTCTTAGTATGCCTGCACTCAAGAATTCAAAGAACTCTTCATGTGTCACAGTTCACTAAAACTGGAAGATATTTATTTGTAGCAGTAACAAGAAATTCAGGTTTCAGTACTTTGAGATGTAGCAGTGCAGATATCTTTTTTTGATGGGGTTTTTGATCACCCCTTCTGCTTAGCTCTAACTTTTTCTCTTTATCACTCTTCTGTGGCCTTCAGATATTCACTTATTGAGAAAATCAATAGAAAGTGGTGACCATTTTACTAGCTACTTGTAACTAAATTTTACTGAAAAATACCTTCAGAGGATAGTTACTGCTAAGGAAAGAGAATTTTAGAGTTATAGTCAGGTAACGAGAAACAGAAAAAATAGAAAGAAATAATTTAGGAAAAAAAATTATGAACTCCATTACATTTTTAAAAAAGAGGTTGGCATACCTGAATGCAAGACCTAGCAAAACATGTGGCAGGATAGACTGCAGTGGTGCTTTAGGGATGTTTCCCCTTTTTTTTTTTTTTTTTTGTCAAAAGAAAAATGAAAGATCAGGAATTGCTTCCACAATACTGCTTTATGACCAAATGAGATATGGCTTGTCAATCAGACATTTGAAATACACACTAATTAGTGTACCAGTATGGTATGTTTACATTAATCTGAAATTGCTCAGATGAAGTATGTGGGGAAAATATTTGAACTCATTAAAATCACAAGCTAAACCAATCTAAAGAATGAAAACTCCCTACAGAGTACAGGAAAAGAGCAAGAGACTTGAAAAACTGCAGTGTCAAGTCTTGACATATTTGAAACAGCCAGATAATGTACTTATGTAGGATTGTAACCACTTTGGTATCTACTGGGTAACAAATCTTCCACTGGATATGAGTATGGATATGAATAGGGAGACACATTACAAAAGACAAGTCCAATCTAAAAGGTATTCTATAGTGCTGGAGATGTCATTGGCAACATAGTTTTTTCTTTTTTTTTTCTTTTAATTTCTATTTTTTTTAATCAGCTGTCACATACCACAGTATCGTGGTTCTTCTGCCACAATATAATGACAAACCTGTATATATCTTTTATTAGATACTCTCACACAATACTTTTCACTCCTTTTCCACCAAAATATTCCAGAGTCTTGTTCCTAAAGTGTTCCATAAAAAACCTTTAGAAATTATAGAATCAATATTTTAAAACAAGTGTGAGGAAAAATTATCTTCATAAGCACAGAAGCTGACAGTTCCTGATGTCAAACTATGCCAGGCCTCACTACTGAGGCAGAAATCACCATCCTTCCCTGAAATCACAGGCTTCCAAGTGATTAGCCCATCCTAATAGCCATAAAATACTACAGACATGATTTTAAACTAACAGATCACAAAAGCTGAAGAAGAATTTCTAAAATTCAAGGTTTATAGCACAGTTATCTTGAACTTATTTAATTTGACACAAATATGAAGTTCAGTTTGACAAAGGTGCAGCATTTCTGCCTCCTATTTTTAAAAGAATAACCATCAAACCAACCTACTGTGAGTAAAATTGTAGGAAACAAGGAAAGACACACCAAGCACCCAGGAAGAACAGAGAAAAAGTAAAATTTATTTTAGTTAGTCAATTAATAGCCCTAATTTTGTCATTAATTTATTAATTCCAGTGTCTTGACTTGCTAATGATTAATTTTTTTCTCTTTTTATTATTTTATTCAGGTGATGGAAAATGATACTTTAATCTAGTCCTGCTACCTCCCTTATCAAACACAATCCATCAATAGCATCCCTCCTCCCCAGAAAATGAAATTCCTTTGACAGTTAGGAAAGGTATGAGCAGAAATTTGTGTGTCCTGTCCAGTGAGTGGATCTATTTTGTGAGACACTGGTTAGCATTTGGCTTTCAGATTATAATTTTCTTTTGCTCTTGGCTCAGATGAAATCTTTGCACGAGTGATGTGGGTTCAGTAACACAATAACCACCAACCACCCCATCATGCAATAACAAAACATTTATCTTTCCATTTTAAGAACCCTTTGGAAAATTACATAACTAAAACCAATTATGAACAGGTTTTTAAACTTCAAATTGAAACAAGATGAGGAAATTCTGGCTACATAATGGCCTGAGTAAATTTAATTCTACCTATTTGTGAATGTGCTATGTTACAATCTTCATCTATGTGATTTTATGCAAATTTTTTTTCTTCTCAGAAGAATATCCTGTTTGGAGCACGGAGAGGGTACATTTGGGATGAAACTAAATGCTTGCACATAACCTGGAATTTCCTAATTTCTGGGTGCTTGATTTGCAGGCTCAATACAACATTTTCATTTAGAGGTCTTAAATATATAATTATTCAGATGCCTTAAATGTGCTTTTTGCTTACAGAGTCTTTTTTCTGTTTACATATCATACTCTAGCCTAAATAAATGCTAAGACAAAGGCCAAGCTGGCTGGTAGCCCAGAATGTAGTTGTTACCAAATTGACAGGGACCACCTTAAATTCATTGAAATGTCTAAATATCATACTTGTGTTATAACGATATTTTAAAAGCCTAACCTTACTGAAAGAAAAATGGGACAGCTTTAGAGCAGCATAAACAAGTTGCTGGATGAAATGAGAAGTGAATATCAAAGTATGGTCTGACTTACCACAGCTCTCCATTACTGTAAAACACCAAATACTTAAGGGCAGGAAGTATCCTCATGTTACCATGTAAATAACTAATGGCCTTAGTTTATGTTAAAAACTAACTTAGGAACTTTCAATAAAAAACCCACCAAACAAAAACATGGCTAAGAGCGTCTGAAACTTTTCCCCAAAAATAACTAATTCTGCTAATTCTTAAGGCAGCTTTCCTTTTTTTTTTCCTTAGAGATCTTGCATAGAGTCTGATAAAATGTACAGCAAATGTGAACACAGTACCATTTAAAGATAACCTGCAAAGGCAAGTAAACATGGCAATTTTTTCTACTCTACTGAAGATATGAAAGGCACAAGGCTTGGTTTAATGTTTTCTTCTGCTTGTTTCCTTTTTGCTTTTAATACTTTCAGAGTATCAAAGTCTTGTCTTGCTTTTAAACATACGAGTGTTGGAGGAGGACAAGACAACAAGAATGGAAGTCCCCCTCAGTTCCCATCTGAAGCAACAGGGTGATAAATGATTAACATTGAGACTTCTTTTTTTCTTCTGGCTGCTTGCCAGAAGATTGAATTAAATGTTTTAGCAACAGCCAAACAAAATGGGAGTTTTACACAGTCTGATTAAAAACGCCTTCCTCCTCTCAAATGCCAGTTTCTTGTGACAGATGATGGCTAGAGATGATGGCTTCATCTCTCTACTTTTCCAACTACTCATAATCTTCTAACAAAAATAGGATAGACAAGACCTGATACATGCATAACAGGAAATAAAACCTTTGCAGAAACCTTACATCTGACTTTAAAACCAAAGCAAGCTCTTCAGGCTTTCCTAATATATCTTAAAAATATGTAAAAGGCAATATAGTTCTGTCTCCATCTCACTCTTTAGATCTAATCAGGATTTTAGTAGTGCAAGAGAGGCAAATCCCTGTGACAAGAACATGCCATATGAAAAGGACAAGATGTGTCAAAATTTTAAATTTACTAACGCTGACATTCTGGCCTTACCAGATATCAATAAAATTACAAGAGTGTGTGGTGAAGGTATTATACCTGGTCATGGCTGGCTTCAATGGAGCTTCCGATACCTTGGAAAGTCATCTGCACAGGAGACAGTGTCAAACAGGTCAAACACTCTTTGCCATTTTGTCTATCACTGTAGTGTACCTATAACAGAATAACATACGTAATCTGCTAAACGCCACGTTTGCACAAGGGAGTCATGCTAAAATACTGTCCCTTTTCAACAAGCTTGTAAGAAGAATTCCAGACATTTACATTGAATTCATCTTTAATATCAAAAAAGGAGTGTGTAAAATAGTCTAGATAGTCACATGCTGAACTGGGGCCTAATTTTCCATGATATGCCTGTTGCATAATTTTTGAAGTGCTGAGTTCTTCACATTCTAACATCTTTCAGATTGAATTCAAGATGTTGTATCTATATAAGAATCTAGCTTCAAGTTAAATTTTCCAACCTACATGTCATTCTTAACAGCATACTGTAGCTTAGTTATAAAACACCCAAGTAAATCATTACAACCTTGAAAAACTTGCCAATAATAGTTTAAATTTTTCTATTTTAATTTAATTTCTAGCAAAATCCACTAACACTTTTGACATTTCTATTATGACACATATTTCAATTAAATCAAAATGACAGATAAAATGGAGAAATCCCATTCTTCTTGAGGTGTCTAGACTATCCTTTTATAAATGTAACTCATTCCCTGTGGGCATCAAGATGTGCATGTTGAACCTGAACTTGCATGAAATACAAAAAAATATAGTGCTTCTACTTGAATTATTCTCTTTGTCTTCAGGTTCCCTTCAGATGGTTTTTAAATCCCCTAAAGAAAGGATGGATTTCAACATGGTGAAACAAAATGAAATTAAATGTAGCTAGCATTTCATTATTAAGAACATGTTGCCACTCATGCTGAATTGTTGAAATATTAACAGTTCTCTTCATAGCTCCTGACTTCTAGACAGGCAGATCAAGCACTTTGTTCTACAGGAGAGGTGGAATTTAGTTTATGGTGGTAATTTACATTGACTATGTGACCCCTGTCAGAATTGGAAAGAGAGATCAACTCTGCTGGAGACAGACCTTTTATGTTAGTATCTATTTACAGCTGTATAGCTCTCAGGCAGAAGGTGCATGGTAAAGCCTCATCCTGACTTTTAGGCTACAAAATCTTGCTATTTCTAAAGACAGTTAGGAACTACATTAGGTTTATTCCTGTGGAAACAGTTTAGTGACAATATGACAATTGTAAACTGTGTATTAAATCCCTTGTGCCTAACTCTTCTCTGCCACAGGTGCAAATTGAGAATACTTTAACTGAAGTAAAACCAGTGCAAAACTGGTTGAGTAAGAAGAAAACCATGCTGCTGCTATGTTTCAGAATTACTTTACTGACAACACACCAAAACAAGTTTGCTGTGGCCAAAAGTAAGATACAGAATGCAAAAGTCTTGTACTGTGTATAGAAATACTGATTTCATTCAGCCCTTCTTAAGGCTTTCTGGATTATTCCTTTCTCTCTCCCTCTCAACTCCCACAGTATGAGCCTACTAAATTGCTTGTGGCTCTCTGCCAGAAAAGCCATACTACTTACTTAGAAACCACAAGAGGCCCCTTCACATATACAATGGTTTAACTTTGATTAATTGAAAGAGGTATGAAGGTATGAAATTTGGCTGACAAATATAAACTGAAGTCCTTTAAATGTCAGGGACTACTGTTATGACAAAGGCTTATCAAGCTTCCACAAGTAGTTGCAAAGTAGAATTTCTGCTGAGTATGTGTTGTGGGAATGCGATGTGAGAAATGGGGCAGCAAAGATCAAGAGGATGGTTCTGTGCTGCAAATATGACATTGCAAAAGAGGCAAAATCTGGTGACCAAGAAAAGCGCATATGTAGAAATGGGGAAATGGCACTTTCTGAACTGTACAGCAGGTTAAGTTTTAATCAGAATGAGTATACAATTCACTAGTGTCCACTGGAATTAAGAATGACTAATAAGCTGAAAGAACAGGACATGCCAGAGGAAAAAACTATTAGTATTTCATGACACTACTATCTGCAATAGCAGGTTTGACTCACAAATCCCTTTAGAATCCCACATTGAAATTGCAGTAAAGTCAGAATTTCGGTATAGGCTTAACTTTCCCAACGATATTTCATTAGGCACTTTTGGCCTCATCTCTATGTATCAAGGCCATTATTTCATAATTCCTCAGACAACAGTTTTCTAATTATTTCTTGCTCTGATGAAGCTCTTCAGCTGAACCAAAAGAAACACTTTCTATATTAATGATATGAATAGTGATATAAAACACAAAAGACTGGAATTTAAATAGGAACAAATAAGACTTTGTCCTTTCATCAAATCTCTCTAGTCTACAGATTTGTGCAGTCAGAAGAAACATTCAGACTTCTACATTTGGCATGCGTATGTGCAATTTCCCAGTAATCCTGTTTTGTTATTTATCAGTCCAGTTGCTACATGTTCAAACTACATTATTCCTTTCCCCTTCAAGTTTGATCTACGAGCCAAAATCTGGGGCTTTTTTATTTACCTATTAGAGCAGAATGTCCAAATAAGGGACTCAGAAAGAAATAATAGTAGTCAAATAATTATCAAATAGCCCAAATAGCAGAAGATATTTCTTGGGTTTTGGCCAGCAGCATGTTGCAAATATTTCAGTTTGCATGTCCCTGCTATTATTACTAAGCCTGGGAAGAATCTGGACATCTATAAAACTCTTTAAAGAATATCATATCCTTTAAAGCAGAGCACAGCAAATACCTTAGTCAGTATCTGTGGTCAAGGAGTGATAACTGAAGGCTGGCCAAATGCTCTGATGGTGATTATGAAGCCATTGTTGAGATTCACGACGACAAAAACAAGAAGTTTCTAAGTTCCTCTGTGCCTTAAAGAGTCAGGGTGCTTAACTACAGCCCATCTCACCATACCTCTGTTAGGCAGGTAAGGACACTTTGTGGACAGATTTTAAATGACTCATCCAAGCTGGATGGGACTGACTGGCAGTGCTGGGACTATAACCCATCATTAAGGTCTCTGCCCTAACCACAATTGGTCATTTTCTCTTTCCATATGTTATAGAGGTAAAAACAAAAGAGTTATGAAAATAATTACTCTCTGTGTCCAGGACCTAATTTCCTGGCTTCACTTTTTATAATTAAGGCACATTCACAGATTAGTTCAGTGCATTTAAGGATTAAACAGCAATGAAATTTCACTCATTAAAATTCAGAATGTTTTATTTAGATAACATATAAGCAGAGATCTGATGGAAAATAATTAGGATCTGGTTAGAAAACAAGGCCAGAATACAGATATCTCTAGCAAGAGTTGTGCAAGTTTCTGCGTAAAATGCAAGACTCCAGCCTCAGACTATTATGAGTGATTTACATGTAATTCTCCTCCAAGGCTTGTCTACACAGCACAAAGCGGTGTCAGCACAACAAGATCCTGGCAATAATTCTAAATGAGATTTCTCATTTATTGGGAAAAGCACACAGCACTGCCAGCTTTTCTCCTGGGTAACTACATACACCTGAGATAAATCATGTACACCAGCTCAAGAATTCCAAACACAGCACTCCACTGCAGGGCACAAAACCTCCCTGCATAAAACACAAATGACATTCCTGATGCCAAAAACCAGAAACAAATTATAGAAGTATATTTTTTCAAAATGCCATGGATTTACTCACACATGTATGTTTTCATTATCCATATTCATATGACATGCAAATGTATATTCATTTTGCTTCAGTCAGGAACAAGCAGCATGGTATGAGTACGTGTGGATGGGTACCATTCACTGGAGTGTGTATATAGAAATTTATGTGAAGGTCTGAAACCACTTGACAACTTATGCTGAAATTTGGCCCTTGTTTTCAGTATTTTAAATTACTGAAGAGATGCAAATATTCTGATGGGTGTTTATAGCTACACATAAAGGAAGATATAAGATGAATGTTTACAGTGTTACAAATGAATGGGGAATGGCATAGCCAGAATTCTTAATTTTGTATTTTATTTTATACAAGAGAAAGTAAACTACACTGAATAAAACTGTAGAGGAAATTACATTTTAGGGTACTTCTCTCATAATGCTGCTTCACAAGCAGGAAATTTCCCATTTATCTCATATTTATATAAAGATGTCTCTTCAATCTACCTTTACTATAATACCCCTCCCTTCTTGCAGGAGTTCTAATGAAAAATGCAAAAAATATTTCAGGATTTATCTTGCAATAAGCTGCTTTAAAATCTAGACCAATAGACAATTTCAGATAATGTCCACAGTTAAACTGCAGAAATTGTTTTGCAAATAAAATGTTCCTAACTTCAAGAACAGCGCAGTCTGTTGACCTTTAACATGCATGTCTGAATTTGAACATCTATCCTTTTGCATGGACAAGGGCTGTGGTTTACTGAATCACAGACAGAGGAGGGTGAGAGACCTGTTGTACTACCACTTAATCATTAAGCTTGACTATAATATCCCAAACTACTCTTAGAAATGAGTTAACTAGCAAGAGTCTGAAGAGAGCACAAATAAAGGCTACTCTTTTCACACACTGCTGCTTAGATGTTCACAGTTTGAAACACAACTTCTGTCAGGACATTTTCTTTCTTGAACATTTAACAGTTAAAAAAAAAATACAAATTACCAAAAGAAAGAAGTCATCTGTGACACTGGAGTTCAAATTTCCAAACTGAAAACTACTCTGAGTCAAAGCATCAGCAGGAGTCTTAGAATGCTAGACAGAAATAAACTAGGTAATAAAATGCCATTATATTCAGCAACGCACAAATCTTCTGGATCGACAAGCCTGGACTATTTTGTTAGAACAAAGGATGGTATTCCTTTAAATCTGCCCCTTAAAGGGAGAGTACCCAATTTAGTCCTGAGTTTACAGAATAGTTTCCAAGATTTTACATAGGCTTGGATTTACAGCAACAAGAAAACCAGAATAGGCTCAGAAATTGGATGTTAAAATAGTAATTTTGATTTGGACAAGAGCCTCATGAAGCAGTTTACTTCCTTTGGCATCTTGGTGAAAAGCTTTATCTTCCATATGGGTCTTTTATCTTCCACTTTATGTTGTTCATCTACAGTTAGTCATGTCAACTATCAAAGAAAAAAATGAAACAAACCTGTCTGAGCTCCAAGTCTCTTTCATGATTATTTATTGGTGAAGAAAAACTTCAGGCACAAAAATAAATTTAATATACTTGTTAATTTCAACCATTTTCTCAAAGCAAATTTTAGGAGCTTTCACCGTATTGTAGTACTTAAAAGCATGAATCCTTGTGTTATGTATTATCCATAGAGGTTTCCTAACAAATATTACATCAGCTCCTTCAGACACAGAGCAGTATGAGAGAGATTCCAAATACCACTTTTCAGTCTTACTACCTGTTTAACAATTCCTTTTTTCTTTTTTTTTTTTTTTTTAGTAAAAATGAAACAAAAAAAGAGGGAAAAAATCCTATCATCTAGACAAATTTTTTTTTAAAGTTGAATAATAGACAGAAAAACCAAACCCAAGTTGGAAAAAAAATTATCCCAGATGAAATAATAAGACATACACTTAAAAAATTTAAAAAAAAATCAGAAAAAAAGCATTGAATCAAACTGTTTCCTGCAATGCTGGAGTTCCTTGATGTAGTGCAATTACTAAATATAGTATTTTACTAATCTCAGCAGGGTGCTGGCTAACTGCATGCCCGTCAGATGTTTTTAACGGCCACCCCCTGTGGAACAAATCTAAGGAGAGTATGAAAAACACCCACATTTAAAAAAGCCCCCTTGCTAGATCATTAAGGAAAGATAAAGGCCTGTACATTGGGATGTGATATATAACACAATCATTGTGCCAAGAAAACATATGTTTGATTAGCGCGCCTCAGGTTCATTAATCGCCGTGTCTGCCGCACAGCAGTGGCTACAGCTTCCTCCGTAGCTACTGCACCAAAGGGTAAAGACACTTGGTAGCTTAAAGACTGACAGTTCAGCAGTAAATCTTCAGCTATTCCAACATGCCTCTCTCGCACAGTTTGAATAGCAGCTGTATCATAGCCTTAAATCTTCATTAAAATACAGTCCTAGGGTTTAGACTACGAAATAAACCATTACTGCACCATAAATAGGCAACAGCAAGCAGACTAAAGGCATTGTCACAGGTTACTGCAGCAGTATTTCATGCTCCTGGCTACAGTAAGGCAGACACTTGACATCTACAAAACTAGCAAAGTACAAATAAAAAGGAAAAATATATTTGATATGGTTTCCAAAGACAATATATAAAATATCTGCTAAATGCAAAGCAATTATGAGCCAAAGAAGCTTGTACAGGTTTTTTTTTTCCTGCTATTTAGCTATCCTCTGTATTCAGAGCTCCTGTTTCAGTGATTCATGAGAACTGGAAGGTCAAGCCATATATTATGCTCAGTCAAGCAAGGGAAACCCAGCTCTGTCCGACCTCTAGATGTGATGTTTGATTTCACAAAAGAGAAAGTCAGCTGCCATCATAGCATAGAGGATAATCAATGCAGTAAGGTGCTTATTGCTCACCTTGCATCTGTTAAATCTTAACCCAGGTATGTATTTATACAGGCAGTGCTCCTTTGCAGCACATGCAAAGTGAGCAGCTATGTTTACAATGGCCAGCACTGAGAGGTGGAAAAAGACCTGTTTGTCTGATAGGAAAGCTGAAATTCAGGAAATGGGACTTTCTATTAAAAAAAAAAAAAATCACACACATTGAAAACTACTTGGCCACCCTGTTCACTTCCTCTATTCTGTAAATAAGATACATATTTTTTTGTTGACATAGGAGAGAGTAGTTTAACTACACTGAGTTTAAACATTCAATACAACCTTCTCCCTAAATAATAATAAAAACGTGATAAAAACTAATAAATTAATTATTCAGAAATTAGCACAATGCAAAGCCCTACAAAATGATGTAAACTATAGTTGATACGTTATTGCAGAAACAACTTGTCTGCCATACACAAAACAGGTAAATAGGGTGTTTCCAGAGAGAGGAACTTTAATTAATTTTATAATTCACAGTCAAAGGAAACATGAAAAAAACTGGCAATCCTGAGATCTCCTGTTTTTATCACATGGCCTAAAAAGTAGGAGGGAGGTGAGAGGGTGTGTTTTGCTAATAACATTCCCTGAGGATGAGCATGGTATGGAGCATTAGTGGATGAGCCTGTGTTTTGGGTACAACCTGAACAACTGATGACACAGAGAGGAACATAGTTTGGAAAGACAAAATTGCTTTAGTTTGAAATAACTTTCTAGCAACAGCATGAATGGAAATAAGTTCTCAGGAACACTCTTTTTAAGGACTAAGGTTGTCACTGAAGTGATGAGTGAAGCAAACATTAATGATTCTCTGTTTACAAACTACGTGTGAAAGCCCCAAATGCTGTGTTAATGAAGGGAGAACAGGATCACTGTGAAACTGTGAATAGAAAATCAGCTCCTGAATTGGCTAAGAAATCTGATGCTGGTACAGACACTGATGTTGTGCACTAACCTAGAAATAGTGCAGTATGCATAAAGAACCACATTTCTTTAATTAAAACAAGAAATAATCATTTCACTTCCAAAAATTACCCTGCTCCATTGTGCTTTCAGTTTTGAATGAGACTGAAGGAGAAGATATCCAAATAAATGCTCTCTAAAAGCCTCAGCTTCCGTTACAGAGAAGAATAAACTCTAACTTGTCTCCTTTCTTCTTCTTCTTCACCTTTTCTTGTTGCTTCTCTTTTTAAGGGTTTTTTTCTTGAGAGCTGAATTCCCTTACTATAATTAAAACTAAACCCCAGTCTGCTATGAATTCACCACTGCACCTTCATATTTTTGCCAACTGAAACTTCCAGTCTTTCAAAGTTTGGGCTCTATTCCAAGCCAAGGTCTGTAGCTAAGTTATCAAGTCACATTAGGATTTACTGAGAAAGATTTTGGCAGAGAATGCAGTCCGGTGTGTTCAGTGCTAGCTGCAGTATTTTGAGAGATCCTTATAGCTTTTAAACTTTCTCATACATAAATCCCCTAAATTCTAAAATTGGCTATCAAAATATAACTCACATTTTTTCCACAGACCAAGTTACATGCAGGGATATGTGGGAGGATTTCAAACCCTTATTTTCAAGATGCCAAGAAGACAAGTTAAAATGTTACCAAGGTGACATCCACACTACACCTGAGGACCCACACACTGCCAGTAGCCAGTTATTCTCTGTTTGCCTTCTTTCCTTTCAGAAACTGAAACAAAGAAGAGGCACCTGGCTGTTTCTGGAGACAAGAAGAGCAAAACTTCAGCATTGGTGACTAAAGGGCTTGAAACAGGGAGAAAAGTAATGATGGCTGGAATAGAAGAAAGCTAGTTTAGATAGAATTCTGGACCAGCTAGTTGGATAACTAGTGCTAGATTTGCATTCGTTTTCCTAATTCTGCATAGAGTCAATTTGGAAACACTCTTTCTGCAGCAAACACTACCTCCTGCAGTATATTCTGTGAACAAACAGGCTATGTTTCCATATTGCATACCTTTCCTTGTGGAAACTCATGAGAATGATTTTTATGTTTCTTTTCTTGCAGAATGCTACCACCATTTTGACTTCCTTTAAGGTCAAAAATAGGATCATATGAACTAGATGGTGTGTAGTCCACAGAATCATTTCTGAAATAAATGGAAACTATAAAACCACTTCTTGTAGATCTACCTTGTCTCACTGCCATCAACTGTTGTGCTGCCTACCTTCCCTCAGAAGTTAGGTGATTAAGAAAACCTATAAACCAGAATGCAATGAAGTCCAGGTGCTTTGACTTTTACATGAGGCTCTCTCTGAAGATCAGTTCTTGCTATCACCTTGTTCTGGTTTATCTCTCCCTCTATTTCACATTCCCAACATATTTTCTTTCCTTTGGCTAGTCATATATAAATCAAGGTTTGGAGACCTAGAAGTCCCTTCCCATATAACACAACCATTTGATATCAAGCTGATGTTCAGTAGCAGGACTCCTGCAAGTTTCTGAGAGCCAAGTAAACTCAATTATCAGGTAGCTTGGATTTGTGCAAATAAGATATGTCCCTTAAATTGTCAAAAAAATTCTGCCTGACTTGCTGTCATTCTTGGAGAAAAGTTTTTTTCCCCTTTAAATACAACAAAAAATAGTAGTTGTCTTGAATAAATTAGTACATTTTGCAGGAAATAACCTGATAAAAGGTGTAAGCCCTCTTCCAAGCACAATGACCGTGAGTTCACATGGATAAAAGGAGCTTTCCTATTTCCTGACTCTGCCTGGTGGCACACAGTGGTGAAGTTGTTATTACTGAAGCATAAAAAGCTGTATCCAGTTTTGACTGGGATGGAGCTACTTTGCTTCATAGTAGCTTGCTTAGTGCTATGTTTTGGATTTACGACCACCAATACTTATTGCTGAGCTGTGCTCACACAAGGGCTCTTCTGCCTCTCACACCACCCCACTAGCAAGAAGGCTGGGGATGTGTAAGAAGCCAGGAGGGGACACACCCAGGACCCCAAATGAGCAGAGGGATATCCCACACCATATGGCATCAGGCTCAGCATACAAAGCTGGGGGATCAAGGAGGGAGAGGGGTGTTTGGAGTGATGGTGTTTGTCTTCACAAGTCACTGTTACGTGTGATGGAGCCCTGCTCTCCTGGGGATGACTGAACACCTGTCTGCCCAGGGGAAGTGATGAAGGAATGATTTATTTTGCTTTACTTGCATGTGTGACTTTTGCTTTCCTTATTAAACAGTCTATATCTCAACCCTTGAGTTTTTGCACTTTTACCCTTCTGGTTGTTCTCCCACATCCCACTGAAGGGGAGTAAGAGCAGCTGCATGGAGCTGAGCTGCCCATTGGGGTATAGCTGTAACAATCGCTTCTGGCCAGTGTGGGGCATGAGAGGTTAGAGATAACAACTGTTTTGATCAGCTGTACCAAAATTATATCTGTTTAGCTATTAATTGTCAGGCTCCTGTGCTTGCCATAGGGCTTGCTTGCCTGGATGTAGGTTACCAGTACTCACTAGTGACTGCTTTTTGCTTCTGTTCTTTCCTTTTCTCCTTATCATCCTATTTTGTTCTGCCTGGGAACATACTGACTGATAGGAATGGGCTGGCAGACAGACAGGGCACTGCTCCCACTCCTATGCTGGACAGGCTGGAACTCAAGCTTCACAAGACTGTGACTGTGGCTAAAATCATGATGGTACAACCCAAAAACATACATGGCCATGGAGGAGTCTATACCAGAGCAGGTACTGCCCTGAAAAGGGAGAGTGGCCTATGGATATTGCCATTCTGGAGCAGCTACATCCCCAGAGGATTGTGGTCTGCAGACAAGTCCACACTGCCCCATGTGGATTGTGGGTCTGTGTGTAATCTGCTGAATCCTATGGTCTGGTCCAAAGGGATGAGGCCTGAAGATTGTAATGGAGACACCTTTAAATTCTTGTAACCCAGGATGTGAGTTGCATGTCATAAATTACTATAGCAGGAACCCCTTGTTGCTAGCCAGGCTAGGAGCAAAGGGAGGAGTTTGCTGCAAACTCTATTATGTTTTCTTGTTAAGCCCTATAATCTGGCCCAAAGGAACCAGAGGTGGAGACTGTCACGGGAATACTTTTAAACTGTTGTAAGCCAGGATGTGAGTAGCATGCTATGGAAATTAGCACATCTGGAACCATCTGAACCAATGGAGGACAAACCTCCCAAGATGTGGAAGTGCAACAGTGGCCCAACCTGAGCTGCCTTTGGTGCCCAGTAACTCCATGCATCACACCACCTCTCCTGTCCTGAGTGAACTGATTGAACACAGATGGAATAACAGATTGAATGCACATGGACTAAATGGACATTTTGTGGACTTTTAAAAGGGTGATCCACAGACTAAAGTAATGATTTCTGTGTATATCTTCCAGGATGGGAAAGAGGAGGTGTTTAATGAGGGAGAATCTATCAGATAATGTGGGACCTGAGCACAGTATCAATAGTATTGAATAAAGGGTTTTGTCTGGGATGGAGCTAATTTGCTTCATTAAAAGCATGTATAGTGCTAAGTTTTGGATTTGTGACCAAAACACTGTTGATAACATACTGGTACTTTAGCTGTTGCTGAGCAGGGTTTGCACAGCACCAAGGCCTTTTCTGCTCCTCACCCCATCCCATTAGTGAACAGTCCAGGGGTGCACAAGGAGCTGGGAGGGGACGGGGCCAGGACAGCTGACCCCAAGTGACCAAAGGGATATCGCACTCCTATGACATCCTGCTCAGTGATAAAAACTGGGGAGAGGAGGAGGGGGACATTCAGCATTATGGCACTTGTGTTCCCAAGTCACCGTCACACGTGATGGAGCCCTGCTTGCAGGAGGTGGCTGAACATCTGCCTGCCCATAGGAAGTGGTGAATGAATTCCTTGTTTTGCTTTGCTTGCACACACAGCTTTTGTCTTCATCTCAACTCCTGAGTTTTATCACTCATGCCCTTCTGATTCTTTCCCTTATCCCACCAGGGGGGAAAGAGTGAGCAGCTGTGTGGGGCTTAAGCTGCCGACCAGAGCCAGAGTTAACCCACAACAAAAGCCTATAGTAATTGGAACACCAGGCAATGGTTTGGTAATTGGTGAAAGTGCAAACTTCCCATTAGAAAAAAATCCCCACAGCTTTTAGAAGACACAGAAACTGAGATAATGAGGGCTTTGTCAACCATTTCTAAAGGTGTTTATACTCCCTGAGGGTAAGAGACCAACATTGCTGTTGAGATTATTGTAGTGGCCATTGAGCATGGCACAGTACAAGCACACCGTAGATAATATCCTTCTGCCAAAAGCCAGGCTTTAATACTTCTGGGGAAGACAAAGCACAACATCATTCCACACATCATTTTACAAAAACTGATCTGACCAATGAGCAGGAACAGTGATCGTGCACCTGATTAAGATCTCAGGCACCAGGACAGGAAACAAAAGCCCAACTCCACTGCTTGTTTTACAGAAGCAAGTACTGATAATATATGGCAGCACAATCACTCTCAAGCTACTTGAAGGGAGTTAAAGAATAAAGTGATCATTATATTTTTAATATAAATTCAATAATTCCCACTACCCTTTGACTGTTAACACTAAGGCAAATCAGCTGATCACAGTTCCCTTTGGGCCTGACTACACTGCTATTTTAGAATAATTTCACTAATATTTGCAGTCTGGTCATTCCTGTTGGGAAAGAAGTCCCCAATGGTTCTGGGGGTGTTGGAAGGGAAGGGGCTAGATGTACAGTTACATACATAGAATTACAGGGGTCTTGGCTTCAAATGTGGACAAATAAATACTGTGTTTAACAGTCTTATTTCAAAAGTATTCTTCTCTAAAACAATCCTGCAAACATCTCCACTTTTTAATATCTTAATTTTCCCTGATTTTTGGAGATAGGATCTTCAAAGAGCCATTTATCTGAAAACATTTTGTGGACGTAGCTGTTTTACATTAATGATTCAAAGAAGCTTGATGCTGTAATTTCAAAAGCTGCCTTTAATTATTATTTGGGTTTTCCACTTTGAACAAGTGATGAGACTTTTGTATTCTTCAGCACTAGCCCATTTTCTGGGATTCCAATCCCAAGCTGACAGTGGCCACAAACTGTGTCTGCAGCCAACACATTCAAGGACAGAACAGCATCATCTGGACTTACATTCTTGTTTTTAGCACTTGCTGCATTTTCTCTCTTTGGCTTTATCTGGAGATTTGCTAAAACACACCTCTGATTTATTCATTTGCAAGGAGCTTTGAAAATACATTCTCCCTGGAAGCTAACACTGTAACTACAACTATCTTCATTATAATAAATTCAGTGCACAGAATCCTTCTATCAAAAAAAAAAAAAAATAGTAAACAGCCCAAGTTTGCAAAACCGTATGTAGGGTGCCCCAACTAGCAAGTGAAGTGGAGGTTAGGTACCTAATCTTCACAGATGTTTATGAAAATCTCAAGCAGTTTCTACCTTTTTGGATTATTTTACAGCTTTAAATGACTTTCTATTACCATCCATTGGGCCTGTGTCAGTTTTGAAAATGGTATTTAGGTGCTTTTTAAAAATCTGACCTGCTTGGAGAAATCATCAAGTATGTAAAGATCAGACCCAAACTACAGGTCTTTCCTTGAAATCCACTGAGGGTTGAATTTCTCTGAAATTCTCCTCACATGCATACCTCAGTAGTGAGATCCAAGCACTCCTACACCAATTTCCAAATCCAACCTCCACAAAGTGTTTTGTTTTGTTTAAGGCCACTGTAGGGAAAGGTTTGAGCTCAGTGTCAACCCTAATACAAGTGTAGAAGTTTAATTTCAGTCTAGTCCTGCCAACAATTCAAACCCAGGCACTGGAATGTATGAGCCACAAGTAAACCTGACTCCAGAGCATCTCGCAAGACCTCTCCTGTGTGTGCAGCCATTCAGAAATGTATGCCATTGGGGAAAGGAGAAACATTTAGCAATGCCACACAATAAAACATTCAAGTATCCATGTATAAAATGGAACAGTAACGAGTAAACAAATGTGGAGGGGAAAAGAAAATTGTGTAACCATTGCAATCAAAGGAGAATATCACACAGAAACTATATCCTGTGTGAGGTTTTGTTATGGAGCCACTATGGAGGAAAAGTTAAGAGCTCCAAGCCCTGCCAATGTAGGAAGCCAAATATGCCAACAGCCACCTACTGGGATTGATTGTGGGCACTGAATCCTGGCATTTTACATTTTCTTCTGATCTTTGTTTCGTGGAAATTCACAGTGGAATTTCCTACTGGACTACCTGCAACTTGTGTTTTGCTTCAGTAAAAACTGGAGGCTCAAGTTATACATGTGTAAACAGCTTCTCTAAATGTTTCCAATTAAACAAACTCTCTGAATAATTTACTGCACTTAAATGGTCAGCAGAAATAACTGTAACTTTCCTAGTCTGGTTACAGAACAATGGCCAAAATACCATACAGTCACTTAAAAATAACAATTTTACCAAAGCTGAATTTTCCTTTAAACCATTTCCAGGCAAAGTCTGCAAAACAATTAACTGGGTAGATAGTATTCATAAATACTAAGCAAGCACTAAAATGCTTTATTCAGAGTTTGTAAAGGCTTGCTTGAAGAATTTGTGTTTAATTATCACAGGTAATTTGAAGCCTGACCTTTGAAAGTATCCAAGCTAAACACCTGTTCTTCAGTAACACTGAGCTGCTGCATATCAATTACAAATGTCTTTAGAATAATAAATCATAAAGAATGAAAATGCAACTTTTTACTACTTAACTATACATTGGTCCCAATTACTTAATATTAAGAGCTTACAATAGAACATAGCTGAGATCATATACAAACAGTTTAGAAGAACTTAAGTTAAATAAATGTGTTTTAAAGACGTGTCCCCTGCAGCTAAAGCAGTTCAAGAAAACCATTCAAATAAGCAAATAACATTGTTTACATTTACAAATGAAACATCATATGAGTATTTATTGATTTTTTTAAAAAATTCAAAAAATACATTGTAACAGCACAGAATGTATACGTTCTTCAATGAAAGACAAAACTATGGTTATCATCTGGACCAGAATACAAATACATGCTAACAATTTAAAAATAATTTTGGGTCATTCAGGAAACATGAAATAAGCTAGCTGTTTGGAAATACAGTAGTCTTCTCCTTTAGTAAATATGCCTGAGAAAGTTAACCTGTAAAGAAATTGGCTTTTAAACTCTAAAACACAAAGAGCTTTCTAGGCTGAAATGGTGAAGAGACTTGTGATATGCACCTGACAGGCCACTGAGCCATTTCCCACAGAGATTCTGTTCACTGCTCCACCTCAGCTCAGCCACCCAGCAGTGGCAGAGTTACACATCAATACCAGGCTTATTCAAGTGAGGTGTTAAAAAGCATGCTAAGATGATGTAAAACCATCAGTTACATACACAGTGGATAGATGTTAATAATCAAGATTCTGTACCAAATTCCTTGCTTTGTATTAAGGCCAAGTAAAAAGTAGTAGTCTGGTTCACGGATGAAAAGGATTATATATTTTGGCTCAAGGTAAGACACTTTAAAAACAGTTTCTACAAAAAAAAAAAAAAACAACAACAACAAAAAAAAAACTGAACAGGACTGAACATGACTAATTAATTTACAGTAATAATAGGCAGGTAGGACCCAAAACAGTAACATAAATTGTGCATCGGTTCTATGAAAATAAACCATTACTAGGAGACACAAGCAATCTGACAAGATGTGAAAGTGAGCAGTGAAAACTTTGTGGATTGAATTTCTTTTCCTCAGAATTCATCTGTTTCTACTGCAGGCAGGTAACAAATGGAACTCAGGAAAACTGAATTCCTATTAGCAGCTTAACTCTACTACAGTAAGGCTGAGGCTATTACTGTTTCTTTCATTAAGAGACATTCAAATGAACGAAGCAAAAATGACATTTTAAAAATGAAGACCAAAAGAAAGCTGAATGTACATTTTAGACAAAAGTGTTAGGTCAAATCCACAACTGCTGATATCTGATCTAAGAAAAAGTAATTTAACTACACTGCTTATACCAACAGAACATCTGACACTATTTCTTAAATTCTAGCAGCTTTTTTAAAATCACTGAACAACTGCATACTTTGTAAATTACATGGGCTTTGACAAAAACTTCATTATCAGGCATGCAAAAGGAACTTCCCATTTTTAGAATTTAGTTACATGATCAAATTACATATGCTAAAGCATACGAAACCAACTCTTCAAATGGAGCAAATTCACAATTGTGAAAAGGGAAAAAACTCCAGACAAAACAAAAAGTCAAAGGAAAAACCTATGACAGAAAAAAGTATATTTCTACATTTATCTATGGTGGTTCAACACAGCAAAATGAGCCACTATCCATATACGTGTGTAATTCTGCATGTAATGGGATAGGGAAGCGGCTTCCTTTTCCCAATATCCATTCCACAGAAATGACTGGATGTACTACAGAGGCTTCCAATGTCCTATGAAATACAGGGTACTTGGCATTGCTGGATAATATTCAACGACTCATGCACTGAGCCAGCATGGTTCATCTTACATTCTTGAGTATTGACTGTGATGGCAAAAACATTGCTCTGACACCAGCCTGGCTTCTAGGTTGCACCTGCTGAACAGAACACCATTCTCAAGTGTCCTGGTTCCAGCCAGGAAAGGGTTAACTTTTGCAGTAGCCAGGAGGAGGCGTGACTAGGACCTGGAGGTTATTCTATAACACCTCACATCACTGCTGCAGAAAGGGAATCTCTTCAGGGGAGAAAGGTTTCCCTTCTGGTCGAGTAGTGTGACAGAGGGAGTGGTTGGGTATTGCCTATTGGTGGGGGGTTCTGTGTGATTCTTGTACTCTCTGTCATTAATATTGGTCAAATTCTTATCTCATGGCTGTTTTAAATAAGTTGTTCTTGTCTCAACCTGTGATCTTTGCCTTTTGTGCCTCCAGTTTTCCTCTCCATCCCATTTAAGGGGTGGGAGGAGGGAGAAGGAGGAATGAGTGAGTGGCGTGTGGTTTGGAGAGTCTCAGTGGGAACACTAAACTGGGGAGTACCATTCCTAAATCACTACAGCCTTATTGGGCACCCCGTGTGTGGCATCAAGGGTTGAGGTAACAACAGATCTGTCCAGAGCAGCTTGGAAACAAATTCAATCTAAGCATTTGTTGCATTAACTTCACAGCCACTGGTCACAATGTTGCTTGGTCTGTTCATGTGGTTGTGGTACCTAACCCTGTATTCACATATTCCCCTATATTCCTATATGTGGTCCTTGTGATGTTCTTTCCAGAGCAAGGGAGAGGGATTGGAGTTGCTTTTTTGCTGTATTATGGGATATCAGTCTATGGCTGCTCAAGTGCTGCTCTCCTACTTTTACTTTAGGCACTGTCTTTGGGAGTCAATTAATAATCATATTCAGTCTGTAGGGGGAACAGGGGAGGATGATTTTCCCCAGTCTTTCACCTCCTTCTCCTCCTTCAGCTGTTACAACAGCTTTTGAGAATTTTGAATTTCCCTTGGATGTTAAGGCAAGCATGTTCCTGCTGCTAAGACTCACTGGTCCCCTCAGTCCACACCATGTAACGAGTCAAGAAACAGATTTCTAGGAAGTTCATTCCGAGATCTGCCCCAAGGGTGGATACTCATGAGTGGCATGAAATGTGGCAAAAAATGAAGCAGTTTTTTTTTAAATTTTCTGCTCCAGTGGTTTGGAAGTTCATCCCTGAACAACTACAGAATCCTGCTAAAGTGACAGAATATTTGCAAGGAGCATGCTGTGGCAGCTCAAGAAAGGGGCAACTTACTGTAGTGTGCTGGGCCTGGCTACTCTTTACTGGACACAGTTACAATACTAGACAGCACCCTCAGGGGAAAGAGGAAGAAAACAGACATACAGGCACTGTGGCCTGATTTGCAGGTGAACCCAAGGAACCACCTCTGCCAGTTAGTTGCCCCTATACAGAAGAAGAAATCCAAATCAGCTCACTTAGTGATGGATAAAGAGGAAGTAGAGCCCTTACAACAGTAGGAAGAAGCAGGACCAGAGATAATCACCTCATCCCTATTCCCAGGTGTACTGGGTTTGCATGGCCTAGGTTTGGGGGGGGCTGGGCAGAGGGGCTACGAGGGTGGCTTCTGTGAGAAGTTGCCAGAAGCTTTCTCCATGTCCAGCAGAGTCAATCCCTGGCAGTTCCAAAGATGGATGTGCTGCTGGCCAAGGCTGGGCCAATTAGAAATGGTGGTAATACCTCTGAGAAAACATATTTAAGAAGAAAGATAAATAAAAAACTTGTGCAGTTGAAATTGTGGCTGGAAAAGTGTGGAGTGAGAACATGTACAAAAAGCTCTGCAGACATCAAGGTCAGTGCAGAAGGAGGGGCAGGAGGTTCTCCAGGCACCGGAGCTGGGATTCCTCTGCAGCCCATGGTGATGACCATGGTGAAGCAGCTCTGCCCCTGCAGCCCACAGAGATCCATGGGGATGCAGAGATCTGACTGCAGCCTGTGGAGGAGCCTCACACCAGAACAGGTGGGTGCCTGAGAGGAGGCTGTGAGCCCATGAGAGACTCTGCAGGGAGGGGCCCTGCTCCTACACTGGAGCAGCCTGGCCTTGAAGGACTGCACTGCATGGAACAATCGCCCATGCTGCAGCAGTTTGGGCATGGACTGTTGCCTGTGGGATGGACTCATGTTGCAGCAGTTTGGGGAGGACTGCAGCTCACGAGATGGACTCATGTTGGAGAAGTTCATGAAGAAGAGTCTCCTGTGGCAGGAACCCCACAGTGCAGCAGGGGAACAACTCTTCTCTCTGGGCAGTGGGAGAAGCCACAGCTGATGAACTGACCAAAACCCCCACTCCCTGTCTCCCTTCACTGTCAGTGAGAAGGAAGGAGGGGTGAGGATATGAGATGAGATAATATTTTGCTGAAGCCAAAATGCTGTTAAGTGAAAGTTGATGATTCTGTGTGGTGTTGTTTGTGGTATGGATTTATTCTGGTTGGTTTGTTGGGTGTTGCTGGGAGGCGGATGGAGTTAAGACCTGAGCAAAAGGAAGCAGGATGAAACACGACAGGACAGAAAAGTAGGTGGCTGGGAGATAATGCAAGTCCCTGAGTACTCAGCCAATGGGAAAGGGGTCAGGGACGCCCCCTAGATGGGAAAAGGATATGTTTTGTAGCCATTCTGTTGGAGGGTATGTGTGTTGGGCTCTAAGGGAGAGAGGTACACATCCAACTCAGTTACATCATTACTAATAAACAGTTTTCTTTTGCTTTGACAAAAATTTGTCCCCATTTAATTGTACCTAAATGTTAGTTCATTTGTAACAAGGGGAAGGTGTTTTCAAGGTTCTTACTGAATTTCTCATTTTCTGCTCTGATTTTGTTAGTAATAGATTCAATGCATATCTCTAAGTTGATATGCATTTGGGGAGTACCAATTTTGCCCATGATGGTATTTGATGAATGATCTCTCCCAGTCCATACCTCAACCCATGGACCCTTCACTGTATTTTCTTTCCCCCATCCAGCTGCAAAGGAGTGAGCAGCTTTGGTGGATGTATTTGACCATTACACCAGGGGAGCAAAAATATGTCAGCCACCAGCCAGGAGAGCCCCTGATGACATGTCTGCTCCAATGTTGGGACATTGTGTCCCATAGTATGAAACTAGGTGGTAATAAAGCAAAGCAACTGGAATCCCTGTCACAAGATGCAGGTATTGACAAAAGGATTGGGAAGGGGACAGAAACTCTCAGCCTTTGGAAGTGACTCCTGCCAAGCAGAGGGAAGGGTGGTCTCTCAAGGATGATCTAATGGTGTGGTGGAATGCCATGGAGAAAGGTATCCAGTATCTGAGAGCATTAGCTGTGCTAGAGGTACTTTAGAGATTCAAATAAAGAGCAGTCCTCTGTAGCTGCAGATGAGGTTCAGTGCACACAGTTCATGTGGTGGAAGTTTGTGCAGAGCACGCCATCATCATACACCATTGACATTAATGGCAATGGAAAGAGAACAAAGAGTGTTTCAGGTGACTACCTGACTCTGGCAATATGAAGATCATGGTTTTTCCTCCCTATCAACTTGCACCTCAGCTGTGGAACGACTGTCAAAGATGGCAAACAGATTTGAAAGACTTGAACAAGCTAGAGAAGACATGTCCCAAGGCCCAGAGTCCTTGCTATTGGTAGCAATCACCCACCTGCTCAAGAGGAAGGGTACACACCATAAGGTAACCTGTGGTTTTACTTGCATGACCATGGAGAGGACATGAGGAAGTGGAATGGAAAACCCACCTGTGCCCTAGCAGCATGGGTACATGAGTTGAGAGGAAAAACAACTACCACAGAAAATCCTTCAAGGATAAGTTTCCAGTTTCTACTCCAGTTTCCAGTAGACAAATCCCCAGACAAAACAGGAGGGCTGATGTTGCTTCTAATGCACTTGAAGTACTTTCAGTTCAAATTTGTGAGCAACAAATACCATGATCAGAACTGGAGGTGTCCTGCCTCCAGCAAGGCAGAGGAAAGGGACAATCGGATCTCTTGGATTGTGTGGATCTGGTGTCTTGGCACACAAGACCTACAGGAGTTTAAGGCTTTAGTTGAGACCCACACCAGAGCACAATGTACCCTCATGCTACCAAGATATGTAGGGGCAGAATCCATCTCTGCTTCTGGGGTAACAGGGGATCCCACAAGCTGCCTGTACTGGAAGGTGTACTGAACCTGACTGGGTATAGTGAGAGACTGGAGGGGATTGCTTGCTCAAAACATTCTCTGTGTGTGTGTGTGGGTGGGCAAAGGGGCAGGTTGGGCCTTGCCCTGGTGAGGCAATGCCCTGCTCCATGCACCCCATCCTCTAGAGCCTGGATCCCAGCTCCATCGTGACTCCCAATCACAGGCACACTGGAGGCAATGCTCCTCCTCCTGTCTCTGAAGCCCCTAACCCAGCTCCTGAGTGGCTGCCAAACCAGATGTCTCACCTGGAGGAAAGGCCCAGGAACACCAAAGGCTAGTTAAGCCAGGACACCAGGCAAGCATATGTCTTGACCCTACCTTCCCTTGGATTTTTTATCAGCTAGAAGACTGCTGGAAACCAGCAGTGGTAGCCATATTCATTATTTTCTGCATCTTTTCTCTCTTTCTCTTTCCTCTCCTTCTTATAATGCCTTCTTCTCAAAGTTTGAGTAACTTAAATTTGGGTTGGTTGGAGTTTGCTAATTTGGTCAGACTTAGAGTTTGCTAAGTTAAGGCTTTGCAAAACATTTTATGTTGACTGAATGTTGTTCTAAACTTTTGCCAAAGTTCTCTGATTTGCCAGTAAAATTTTTGTTGTTTTCATCTCTTGAGAATACCTTGTTGGTATTTCTTCCTTGTATCTAATTCATGGTACATAAAAAACCTGCAAGCCCTTTTAAAAGATTTGTCGAGTGAGTTCTGGGGTCTTACACGAATGAATGTTAAAACCACCCCATTGTGATGGGCCAGAGGTCTTGTACATCCTTGGCATAGACTACCTCAGCAGTGGGTATTTCAAGTACCCAAATGGACATGCAGTACACCTGGAACCAACTGCCCAGGGGTGAAAGCACGTTCCTACAATTTGCCATGGAATGATTCAGACTACACTGGAAGAGAGTGAGGCTTCTTAACACTTCCAATATATTGATGACATTACTGTGTGGGGCAACCAAGCAGAGGAAGTTTTTGAGAAAGGGGAGAAGATAATCCAAATCCTCCTGAAGGCTGGTTTTGCCTTAATGCAAAGTAAGGTCAAGGAACCTGCCAGGAAATCCAGGCGTTAGGAATAAAATGGTAAGATGGATGTCATCAGATTCTCATGGCCATGGTCAAAAAAACAGCATCTATGTCTCCATCAACCAGCAAGAAGGAAATGCAGGTTTTCCTAGGAGCTGTGGGCTTCTGGAGAATGTATATTCCAAACCTCAGGTCAAAAGCCTTCTATAGGTTATGATGCAGAAGAATAATTATCTTAAGCAGAGTCCTGAAAAATAAGCTTCTGAACAACTGAAGGAAGAGATTGTTCATGCAGTAGCTCTTGGGTCAGTCAGGACAAGACAAGATGTGAAAACTGTGCTCCATACTGCAGCTGGGGAGAATGGTCCTTCCTGGAGTCTCTGCAAAAAAGTACCAGGGGACACTGGAGGATGACTCCTGGGATTCTGGAGTTGGGGATAAAAAGGATCCAAGGCCTGCTACACAGCAACTGAAAAAGGAATGCTGGCATCTTATGAAGGGTTCAAGCTGCTTCAGAAGTGATTGGCACTGAAGCACAGCTTCTTCTGTCACCCCAACTACCAGTGCTGGGCTTTTTCTTTCAAGAGGAATTATCTTCCACACATCATGCCACTGATGCTACATAGAGTGAGTGAACTGAGCTGATGATACAGTGAGCTTGAATAGGAAACACCAAAAGCTCAGGGATCTTGGAAGTTTGGAAGTCTTAATGAACTAGCATAAAGGTGACCATTTTTTATTAACATCAGAAGAGGAGGAAGAAAAGGTGACATGTGCTGAGGAGACCCCACCATATTATCAGCTACCAGAAACAAAAAAGTGATACACTTTCTTCACTGACAGATCCTGCTGTATTGTAGGGATACATCAAAAATGGAAAACTGCCACATGGACTGCTGTACAGCTAGTCACAGGAGCTGAGGGAAAAGGTGGATCAAGTCAGGCTGCAGAGCTGAAAGCCTCTAGCTGGCTTTTAATATCATTCAACAAGAGAAATGCCCAGCGCTCTGCCTCTGCACTGACTCATGGATGGTGACAAATGCTCTCTGGGGGTGGCTGGATCAATGGAGAAAGGCCAACTGGCAGCATGGAGGTAAACCCATCTGGGCTCCTGGAGGAACAACCAATGACTAGGGAAATGATACCTCTGCTTATATATATGTATATACATATATATATAGTTGGATCTGGGCATGTAGTGGCATATAGTGTAGGATTTGGGCATGCTATAGATGGTACAGAACAGGATAATGCCTTGGTTCTGGCCAGGACAGGGTTAATTTTTGCAATTGCTAGGAAGGGCCATGGCTAGAACCTGGATATTATTCCGTTATACCACCTCATGTCATCGCCAGGTTTGAGGGAGGGAGTCTCTTCCAGTCGAGTAAGCGTGGCAGAGGGCATACTCAGGTTATGGCTGTTCTCAGGGGGTTTCCATGGGAATTGTTCGTTTCTTCTACCCTCTGTCATTAGCACTGTTGCTGTTACTCTTTGTTTTCTTATCCCACTGCTGTTTCTAGTAAATTGTTCTTATCGCAACCCATGACATTTACCTTTTTTGTTTCCAGTTCTCCTCTCTAGGAGGGGAGGGGAGAGTGAGTGAGTGGCAGTGGTTTGGAGAGTGTCACTGGGACACTAAATTGGATAGTACCATTCCTAAACCAAAACATCACGTTACATTTAAGAGGTAAAGGGTGGGAAGCAAAAAAACCACTTTAATGACCTGGCCTAGAAGACAAATGCAAAGGTAAGGTGGTGCATCAGTAGCTTCTAGATCAGAGTTGAAGGGAGAAACCAAGAGGTGAAGACTCTCAAAGAAGTGCAAGTTAAAAGCATAATTTAAGCCTGTAATTATTTAAGGAGAAGAGACATAGGAGAGAAAGATGGGCTGCAGTAAGATAAGTGTAAGTTGGAAATCTGTATCTCCTGGACCCAGAAACTGCCTCAGACACCAGCTAATTTTACAAGATAAGTTACATGCATGCCCACATTCAAGAGGGCAAGAGCAAAACCTTGATGGCAACGCTATGATTCTGGCTGAAGAGCTTCATTTTCCCCCTCCCATACCTGAAAGCCTTGAATCCTTGCCAAATATTCCAGCTGTTTTGAAGGCTGCACTGTAGAACAGGGGGAAGTAGGAGATACTCCTTTTAGACCTATGGCTTCGGCAGTTGGGGACGTTCCATTCATGAGAAGTTCCCTGGCAATGGTGGCCGTGCTATTTGTGGTAGGAGATATGCTGAAGAAAGAGCTGGAAGTCTGGCTCATTTCTTTGGATGACATATAGCTTACAGTGGTACCAGGGGCTGATTTGTTGCGGCTTGCTTCCATCTCTTGATATACATCAGGAGAGAGATGGAGTATTCCCTTTGGTGCTGAAAACAAAACCAAAGATCATTTTCATTAGTTTAGAATGGGTTTGACATGTAGACAATTTTAATTAACATATTTTACAGTGAAAAACAAAGCAAGAATTTAGAAACAGTATATTTTTTTTACAGTAACTGTAAATGAAGTCACCCAATATATTTAGAAACAAAGCAGATCTGAAGGGGCCCTCTTCTTCCTCTTCCCCAACTCTTTTTAAAATGGTACAAACCCTAACTTTAAAACTAAACTGTGGCTAGCATAGAACACACAGTATGAACAAAAAATATTTGAAGACCTACAGTGAGAACAGATGTTACTTCAAAATAGTAGCACAATCATTATTTCCCTACATTCTTCCACCTCATATCTGATACAATAATTTAGGCAGTTTTTTCGCAAATAATTGAAACTAGTCTATATAAGCACTGTTGCCACCAGGAGTAATTTAGTTTTTTTCTCTCACTTACAGCTGGTGTTTGTACTCCCTAGCTGCTCTATTGCCAGCACCAGCACCTGTAGGACCATGTAGGGATATTCATGAGAATGAGCTGCTGGAGGCAAAGGAAGGGCAGTGTGGTTCCTTGCAGTAGCAGCAATGCCTCGAGTGCTGGCTCAAAGTGTTTGCTGAATCACAAGGGCAGCCTGTGGTTAAAAAATCTTAAATTTCCCTGCAGCCATGCTTACAGTGCTAATGACTCTGATGTGGCTGACTGCTCTGCAGTGAAGAGGAATTTATTTATTTCTTTATTTAGCTGCATATCCTATAGTTTTCATCCTATAGTTTTCAAATAGTTACTTGCCTTTGAGGACGTTTATACTGAAAACAGAAAGAATATATTTGTCCTACTTAATATCAATAGGAGTTAAGGTAAACATTAAAATAGCTAGATTTATTTTTATGAAGAACTTTTAAATATTTCCAGTGAGATGTAAATTAGGGATAATTTATCTACATTTAAACATTTTGAATACCTGTTTAGAAAATATCTCAATCCTAAACTTGCTTGGAAACAGAAATACATATTTTATCAGTTTTGCTGATAGTCCTGTGCATGGAAATGTGCAGAATTAAGTCTGAAGTTTGCTAGTTTTCTTACACAATCAAACATTTTTTTGAAACACAAATAACCAGTTGGCTGATACTAGAGGGAAACCTTTTTCTTATTATTAATGCATCAGTAAATGAGCTTGAAATGTGTAATTTCATATTAAGAACATACTTTAATCTTCTAGCATATAATATGAGTGAACCTGAGCCATATGGCATTTCATTCTAGGGATAATAAACCTGTTTGTTAACTGATTTAGTAATCCCAAGAGAAATCAAAGGGTTCAATGTTTAATTCATTTGCAGTACATATTAAATTAATCTCAGAAAGTAGAATAAATTCAAAGAGGAGGAAATTAATTTCCAGTATGTAGGAAAGATTCCCTTAATCCTAGAAGTGCAAGCAGTACTTTTAAATAAAATGTCTACCACAAGGAGAAGACTCAAAAAATATTACCTGTAATTAATATCCTCATTTTCAACTACATGGTGAAAATGGAACTTCCTCACTGCCGACTCAGCAAACTGCTTACAGGTGAATCTTTTAATTGATTTACTCATACATTTGGCTTTTAAATTCACATTGCTTTTAGAAATCTGGAACATCTGCTATATAATTTACAAAGATGTATCTGTTATTCACCTGATTGCTCTCCCCACCTACCTCCTAGGGAGTCTGGTTGGATCCTGAACATTAATGCTTTTACCTAGTTTAGAACTGGCTCCAAAGGCAGTAGACTGAACTCCAGAGCTGAACTCTAGAGCTAAGCACAAATTCAAGACAACTCTACTAGGAAAGATGGAGGATAGGATCCCTAAAATATCTTTTTGTCCATCTGGGACAATTTCAAACATAATCTAATAGATAAACAACTGTGTAAATACATAGCATTATTTTATGGCACACTACATGAGAAGAGAGACTTTACACACTTTTCCTGAGGCTGTAACCTCCAAGGTCTACCTCTGCCTGTATTTTTAAAGTCTTACACAAGACATAAGATTAATGAAAATTGAAAAAAAAAAAGATAATACGGATCTTGATAGTTGACATTAGGTTACAAAACCAAACAGCAGTAAAAATACTGAGTGGCAGGTGTTCACCACCTCCTAAGAACTGCCCACTGTAAATCCGATTTCCCACGAATATTTCAGAAACAGAAATGTAAACTGAACAAAAGATAAAACAGTCTACTTGTTTAGAAATAACATGATATTAGCTCCCCCAATAAATTTTAGAAAAACATAGTACAATGTTAACTTTATAAAAAGTTTAAAGAAGTTTAAAATCAAGTCCAGTGCTGCAGATGTCTGTTCCATTGATGTAATATTACTTAAAACAAACATTTTACATGCTTTCTCAGCCATTTCACTGTTTTTACATGATCCACCCAAATATCTAACTGCTGTCTGGAACAATGGTTTGGAATACTTCCAGATTACTAAGCTTTCTAAATGTTAAAATAACTAATATGCAGCATATGATGAATAGAAAGATATTGAGCAGAGTATAGCAAATGCTCTTAAAGTACTGACTTTAATGGTGATGTTAAATTAATAATAGTACTTTTACACTTTGCAACACCTTACTGCTAAAGACTTCAAAGTGCTTTATAAGCAATAATTAATTTAAATCATACATTGGCTCTGAGAGGCAGATATTATATTACCATCATTGATTATCTCTGGAAACAAAGTAATGTAATATTCTAGACATTACATTAATGTAGTTGCAAGATATTAACTTTTTATATTCAGGGCCTATGTTTCATGAAGCTTCTTACAAACATGTTTTTAAAAGCCAATAAAAACTTGGTCTCTTTGAAAACTTCTATAAAACATATTAATTGTAATTCATTATGTATTTTTAATGTATTACTGAGGTTATTTTATGTATCATTCTTCACCATTGCCTGCTTACTTCAATTCTGCTGTATTACAGGAAAGTGTATGAATAGATTTAGTTACAGTAGTAGAGTTATCAAATGACAAGGGATACAACAACAACAGAGGATTAAGTGCAAGAACAAAAGAACCCTTCAGAAATTATCTTAATTTGTCTTCTAATAATCAGTTGATTAAAAAGCAGGGGAAAAAGAAATACTATCCTCTAACACATTTATGCATTGCAGGAGAACATCTCCAGTAAAACATTTTCATTTTTTTTTATTTTTCATCTAAGAAAAACTTTTGTGTCCACTAAATATTTATCCCATCCAAGCTTCACCATACTCCACAGGAAGAATTGTAATTACTAGGAGTATCAGGATCTATAATAGACCAACAACACTGCACCTTCTGGTGGACATTAACTTAGAGGCACATTTATGAAACATGTTAAAATAATTTCCATTTACATTATTTAAACCTGTGGGCAAATGCATTACAAAAATATGCAGGCTAGCTATGCAATGTAATCACTAACATTTTAAAAAACATGTCTTACTCATCATTGGCAGTAATTGTTTGCAGTCTCTCACAATCTTCTGAAGTCTATGAAAACACACCAAAGACCTTTCTTACCTAAGAATAAATTTCTTCATTTTCCATTGTTTACTTCTGCTGTCACATACTAGATAATGGCAAAATAGCTAAAAGGCAAATGTATGAATAAGATACAAGATGGCCCAGTGATCCTTCATGTGCTTTGCCTGGAAATGTAATCGCAGCGCTTTGATTTCACCTTTTTTTCACAGCAGCCATAATAGAGATAATCCCTGAATATTCTGTTTGAGTGATATTATTTTTATCCCTAACCCTTTCTGTTCAGTGTCCCCTGGGCTGGGAAGACATGAGGACATTTCTACAAATGGGTCCTCCACTTTCTGGGGTTTGTGGTAAACAAAACTAACCATTAGAAAAACCGTCTGCATGGGTAATGGGATGAAGAACAATGACTGACAATATTACTAACAAGCCTCAATGTAATAAGACTGCAAAAATGGAATTTGCTGATACAGGAACAGTGACAAGTTACCCCACAGCAGTGGGCTACTAAATTAAGAAAAGTTCAGAGTGATGACAGCATTTGCCTGCACACTCAGAGCTCTTAGAGCCTACACAGGTACCTATTTCCAATTTTCTGTTTCTGCCAGGAAGATCAGAAAACATGTGAAGTTGAGGTTTCAATTTTATCATTCAACTACACAAGATGGCCTACAGAATCAGGCTTGTGTTGTCAATCTACCTTTCTCTTCTATACTTAATCAGGAGTGCAGGGATACTCTTCCTCTGCCTTCACTCAATGACTTCTCTGGTTCAGGGACACTCACTGACTTTTCACATTTTTACTTGGTCTAAGCCACAACTTTATTCTTCCTCGGATAATACAGTTTTCTCCCCAAATTTTTGCTTATCCTACAAAAAAGCTATACTTGTTCATGTGTCAGAAGCAGTGCCAGCTGCAATGGCTTCCCCTGACCCTGCTAAGAGCACGTTCTTCCCTGCACTACAACCAGTGATATGGGACATGGCACAAAGGAGTGTTTTCATGTCTTGTGCAATGACGCAGAGCAAACAATGGTAAAATTATGTATATGATATGCTCCTGAATTAAGTTTAGCACCCTTGTATTTGAAATAACCCATCACTAGATGAAGAAAAGACTGTTCCTAAGGAAATAATCAGTAGTTTTGGAACTAAATAAAATACTTGATAGATAATAATCAGAAAGCTTTCTTTCAGATTATGCTATCTGTAGTCACATTGAATAAAGACTTCCTATAATGTGGTACACAAAGTACAGGGAAAAATCTTGCAGTAAGGCTGTAAGAAGGAAATGTTAGAACTGGATCTAATCCTGACTCCAAAATTTTGTACATTAAAATGGACAAGAACTTAAGAGGCATAGGGGATACTCAAATACAATAATTACTCCGTAGAACTGGCAGGTTCTCAACAGGCCCTAAAATATGGCCCATTACAAATCTACTTACATAAAAAAAGAAAAAAGAATTTACAAAACCAAATAACTATTTCAGTAACAAGACTGAAAAATGTAAATATTATAATAAAAATAAATGATGGTTTTATACCCCACTCAGTGTAAAAGGCTATTTATATACTAGAAGATCTTCAAATTTCATTACCTCAGTAGGAACTCAGAAAAGGTCAGTCAGACAATTGAATAGGCAAATAGTATGGCCATTACGTTCTCAGCAATTGTCTACACACAATTTTGGCTTGAAATACCAAGCTGCAATCATTACTTACTTAATACAGCTATCCACGGTATTTCTAAGCCACCAGCTACTGCAATATTCAGACATGAAAAAATGTTTTGTCATTACACAATGTCTTTCAATCAAAAGATCTCGTCTACATGACCTTAAACAAACTGATGTTATATAAAGCCACTCGTTAAAATACAAACTTTGTTTAACCTTATAACAACCATGGTACTGAAGTATATACTATTTAGTTCTTCAAGAAATCAGGTCTTGATCTCCCTAATTTCACGGGATTTTTTGTTTAGCCAAAACAGAAATTGCAGTATCGCAGGATTTAAATTGTATGTATAAATAATACATTTATTATTTAACTAACATGACAAAAGTCCTTTGAGTTCTCCCCTAGCTTTAATGCAACTTGAATACATAACATTTTGGTAAAAAATAAGACACAGTGTTTGCAGTGAGGAATTTCTACAGGACATTCTATGAAATATTCCAATAGACAGATGAAACGTATACACTGTAAGTTTTACATGGTAATTTCTGCATCATAATTTCCCAGCAATATGTCCACGTACTACATACCCAAAGATTAAGACTGAGCAGGTTCAGAAAATAACCAATCACAATACAGAAGAAAGGTCACTATGCTTAGCAGTAAAGAGGATCAGCAAATTTGGAGCAGGAGCAAATCAAACTAGTGAGCTGGCAGATCAAGGTGCTTTTAACAGCTGCTAGAAAGTGATATTTGTGGGGGGAAAGCAATTTAGGAGAGTGCCTAAGTGCAAATGGAGGCAACCTGTGCAGGCAAGACCATTCATTAAGAGATTAAGAGGGGAATGAAAATGGTGATGATGAAAACAAAGGCCTGACCCACACATGGAGAAGAGAGGAAATAATAAGCAGATCTACTAGACAAGGACAGAGAGGTTCTGAAGCTAAGAAGGCCAAGGGGGCCATCAACACGCACAGCATATGTATGAGTGAGAAGAAAATCAGAGGAGGAGAAAGCAGTGTTTGATGTTGAAAGGGCATGAAACAAAGAGTGGAGAATTAAATTTTAGTTCTGGCAGCAACAAAGCTTCAGTTCAGGAGATTCAGTTTTTCAAGGACATGATCATCTTAGACTAAGGGTGAGGTACATGGTGGGTTCCAGGTTGGAGGGAAGGGAACTGGAAAAGGAGAAAATACTCCAGAAAAGTGGAAGTATTTAGAGTTAACACTGTACTGACATGAATTATGTGATACTGCTCCATTTTCTCACCTGAAGACAGAAAACCAAATGCAGATACTTAGCATAATTACATAATTAAATTTTAATTTGAGAGTTAACATCAAAAAAGAGCTCTGCATTTCTGCTTCATGTGCAGATTTTTCTAAAGGAATAGACTAGCAACCTTGAAAAATATAATTCATATTGGCCTTTTAGGAGACTGGTAAAAATGAAAGGAAACATGATCTGAAATTATCTCTATCCATAGAGCTAGCTGTCTCTTGCCATGGTGGCTGCTTCCTCTTTATACATTTTATACACCAAAAGCTTGATGGCTAAGCAGTCTCCCAGACAGCTCTTTCTTTTCTTGAGGGCACCCAAACCACAGACCTCATAGCCCAAGTCTGTATTTCTTACATATGCACAATCTGTACTACTCAAGAACCAGGCAGCAGGTTTCTCACAACTCTTTGTTTTTTATCTGGGTCTAAAATAG
The DNA here is from genome assembly GCF_050655825.1 of Lonchura striata. Classification (NCBI taxonomy): domain Eukaryota; kingdom Metazoa; phylum Chordata; class Aves; order Passeriformes; family Estrildidae; genus Lonchura; species Lonchura striata. The sequence continues at coordinate 125,289,769 of NC_140704.1, forward strand.
GCAGAATATCTGCAAACCAGCCAGAGAACACCTGAATACACATCTGCCCTTTCATTCACAAAGGTTTAAACCAACAGGCAAACTACACTCATGATTACTTTAGATCACTCCTTCCCTGTGAATTCCTTATATTTTAAAAGCATCTGATTGTTTCTTTTTTGGCTGCAAATCATATTAGATACACATCTCCAAAAGGCAACTGCCATTATCCAGATGACTCTGCACTCCATGAATACTCTCCTTCTGCTGAAGAAGGAAACTAAGTCTCCAATGCTCTGGGCACATGCTTAAAACACTAGGCTCTTTATAAACACACACTGTACTCTAAACTCAGCAAAGAAATCATCATCTCTGAAGATGCAAGCTGTGCAGAACTTTAAGCACTTAATTGAGCATCTCAAAAGGGGAAATGTGGGAAATAGAGAAGGACCACTAGCAGTTGTCTTATGCTCCGGAGTTGAGCTCAAATCCCACTCACACATAAAAATGCTAATTTGGATCTTGTCACTAGTTCTCAAAACAGCAAAGAAAAAATAACACTCCCCTGTTTTGTTAATATGTTTTTTAATATTAGGTGTTTTAGAAGTTTTTTTCAACTATCAAAAAAATTATGCAAGAAGCATTTAATTGGTATTATACTGGATAAAATTATTTTCATTGTTAGATGAAACTGAAAAATAACACATCAGTTATTAATAATGCCAAATGCAGCATGGATTTCCTAGTTTCAGTAAATTAGGAAAGAAATAAAATTGAACAAATCTCCTCTGCTTCTAAATTTAATTTTCCAGTATCTTCAGTTAGAAAGAAAATTTAATTAGTAAATTAGCAAATTAACTGAGTAGTTACAGAGGCAAGGTATTATTTAAACATAACTAGCTGTGAATAGAGACTCTAGTCAAGGCTGTGAGACATATAAACTGAGGACAAACGGCTCAGCTGAAGGAACTGCTCTATTGATGGTATAATGCTCACCTGACAGTTTGTTAGCTAAAAATACCCCACAAAACAGAACAAAAGTATTAAAATGAACAGATGGAAAACTATTGTCCTGTGGCCTTTCACCAAGTAAGTGGTGTTGTCAATCCCTTTATTGTGGTTTCTAGTCAGAAGGGCAAATAATTCAGCAAATATTTAGTGATGTATCAATGTAACTCCTAGCAAGAGTACATTACAATTGACAAAACTGAGTAAATTTGGAAGCAATTCAGAAGCCAAGTCCAATGCAAAAGCAGCACTCAGCAAGTAAAAATGCACACAATCCACTATAAATCACCTTTGAAATATACCCAAAAGAATTACATATTTCAGCAAAATATAACACACAAACATTCTGATTAAAAATGCCCAAACTACAAAAAAAAAAACTTTGTTCCAAAACTGTAGACTTCTGTTCCTGCTCATGGAAACACAGGGGTATTAAATTATATACTTGAAGTTTTCACCAAGATCCCCAGTTGAAAAACAAACAATCAGAGGACTATATAAAAAATATCTTTCTGAAGCTACTGAGGGCCAGAACTACAAAGTTCAAATAAGTTTTGTTTCCTTCAATGTGAAGATGTATTAGTAAGCAAAATTTCATAAATATATAATTTATGTTGCATTTATTTTCTCCAAAAAGCTGGTGAAGATATATCTAAGTAAGAATCCAAATGTAGCCATACATTTAGGGCTTACAATAACACCAAATATTTTTGTATTTTTATATGTCTTAATCTAATATTGAAGTAGAGTTTTAAAAATACTAAAATGTTATTTACAGAAAAATATCAAATTTTCTCATTACAGACTTAAGAAACTCTTCAGAATATCTATTTGGTTTTTTCTCTGCTTTTTCTTTTTTTTTGGTCACTGAGAACAATTGTATGAGATCAAGTATCTTTGTTCCTTAGCAGATCATCTGTTCCTGCTGCTCCTTTAGCATCTGAAATCATAATCATCTGTTGGTGACAATCTAATCATCTTCACAGTAACTAATTGTGATGTCACAAACAAATGGTTATGATTTCAGGTGGTGAACAAACAGCAGGAGCAGATGTACTCTGAAGAACAAAGACTGTAAAGTCATGCACGAATCCCAAGTAATAAAATGTTAGGCAACAAAAACAAAGAGTCTGTCCTTTAGAGAGAGGTAGGATTGCTCTGAATGTGTTTTTTTAATTATCAGGTTTTCAGTACTTTGGGACTCCCAAAACTGTTAGAAATAAGTGAAGGAAACCTATACAATGGAAAACTGAAATTGGGAGACATGTAAAAACAGTTATGGTAACTTTTTTCCTTCTTAGAATTATAATATATAAAAACACAATTACATTGTACTTTTGTTACACTGTTCTTCATAGCTCATCTACAGTTTCTCCTAGAACACTTTCTGTATGATGTTTGTGATCACCACATCCAGAAATACAAAGCAAAAATATGTTTCCTTGAAAATGCACTTTGTGATAGGATTGTTCTTTTGTTGCATGTTTTGTTTCTGTTGATAACCAACTTAAATCAAGAGAGAAAAATGATATTCTGTTTACAGTAAACATTTTTTGTATGGGCTTCAAATGCTTCTGGTCCGCTCAGTCTCTCAAAGTCTCTTCCAGAGGCATAAGGGAAAAAACTCAGTCAATGTCTTGTCATTTCACATGTGAAGAATGTCAAAGATATCCCAAACCAAGGAACCAATAGCTTTGTGTTTCATCTTTCTTTGAAATTGTGAAATGAAGAAGACAGGTAAAGAAGTAAACCTGTGGGAAGAAGCTTTGCCAGTGAGTAGGAGGAACAGAAGTGAGGTTTGCCACATGGATAGTGCAAAAGTAACATGATAGAGGGCAGCAGGAGAAGTTAATATTAAAGGATATTTAATAGGGAATACTAAATAGATATTGAGCTACTAATTAGGTGGATACAGACTGTAGCATATTTCTCAGCAAAAACAAACGACATCATAAGAGTACAATGAAGTCTGTTCCTCAACTGTACTGAAATACAGAATGGTTATGATTTTTGTTTTCTGTTTTACTGAAGTATACAAATTCCCTTTACTATTCCAGTTTTATTTGTCTCAGATGGAAACACAGGGCATTATGCACACAATAAAAGACTATCTGTCTGCAAAAGGAAACTGATGCACAATAGCCTGTCCTAGCAGGACACAATTGTTTTCCTGGAATAAAATTACTGGAAATATGAATAAAAGCTGCCAAATGGTAGATGTAGCAATCTCAGAGCCTCAGATTTTCAAGACCACTGAAAGTTATGTTTATGGTAACAAGAAATGCAAACTGTACATTTCTCTTTTAAGAAAAATACAAAAGGGAAGAAGCTGCTCCATTTGCCCTCTTTTAAAGCTTCCTAACTAAAAAAAAATACTTAAAAAACTTCAAGAGTAAATTCACCTACCAAAAAATGCTGTTCTTAAAAATAAACTAGTAAACTCACACCTGAAAGGATGTGACATTTTTTATCTGTGGAACTTGTTTGGAACTGACTTTTAAAAACCTGCACTTCACAGGTGCATGAGAGATCATGCATAGAAGTGATTTATTTTATTCAAAACACCGTGGCAGTGTGGCTGGATAAGCATTTGAGCAATCTGGTCTAGTGGGTGGCATCCCTGCACATGGCAGGGGTGGTTGGGACTAGATAATCTTTAAGATTCATTCTAACCCTCGAACATTCTATGATACACTTTAATCACCTGCTTATTATTAATGTTGCCTCTAGATTGGAACCCTCAAAAAAAGGGGTTAAGGGATTAAGAACAATGGTCTCTGAACAAATACTCCATGTCTATTGGCATGCTCCATCTCTTTCAACTTCCAATTTACTTGTAGATCAGAAGAATGGAAATGAAGGCATTGAGCACTACAGAAGTTTCCCAGAATAAAAACCTGTTTCTGTACTGTGGCTCTAGTGGGTGCAAAAAGGTCTGTGAAAAATAAGTTATTTAGTTAGCACAAGTTTAAAATATAATTTTTGTCAATCTTGTCTCCTATTGAATGAGTTTGCCTTTGTGTTCTCCTTCTAGATTTGGATTTAAAGGTATAACTGTCAAAGTTGTCTTGCAGCCTAAGAGATTGCTTTTTTTGTTGGTTTAACAGAAAATTGTGGATTCAACTCTAAGTATCTCTGCTACAAGATACTGAAAGGACAGGAGAAAAGATAGACGTCTTATTCTGCTGTCTCAAACTCTAAGATGTTAACATTTGAAGATATTTCAGATATTTGAAGATCCTGTCCTTAAAGATTTTGACAATACAAATAGAAATCATCTAAAATTATTGATGGGGATTGATGACAGGGCTGTAAGGAAGCTATTAATGAGAAGACTTAGAGCCTGTAGAATCCTTCCTTTCAGGGAAACACAATGGCATGTGCTGAATCCAAGATCACATTAAACACTAACAAACTGTTGTGTAGGTTGAAGCACAAGTTATTCCCCAGGTCTCTGAGTCCCTCTGTGCTGACTGGGAAGACCATATATATATAATGGAATACTACTGAAACTCCTTAAAACCTGCTTTTAGGACCATGTCTTTCAGATGTATACGGGCAAAAAATAGAAGGTAGCTCATGCGTGTGTCCATGTCTGTACAGTCCTAAGGTGAGGGAGATAATGTTTGGGACCCTTAAGAATTTCAAATCTACACACAATTCTAGAAAAAATCCAGGGCTCATGAAAAAGCAAAAAATAACTATTTGTATTATCTTTACCACTTTAAACAGCAAAAATCTAGCTATAAACTCATCAAGTTCTGTCCTATTTTTTACCTGTTGCAGTGAAACCGAATTCAATCTTCACCAACAAGGTTCCTTGGGCTTTTTTGTCTTATAGACAAAGCTCAGGGAAGAGCAGAACTACCAGTAGCAGAACGTCACCAGAGTCAGGGATGTTGTGAGAAAAGCTAGAAATTAGCCCATATAAATAAAGAATCTCAGAATTGCAGATTGGGTCAGGCTGGAGGGACCACAGTGGACCATTTGGTCCAGTCCCTCTGCTCAAGCAGGGTCATCGCAGAGCACCGGATTGTGTCCACATGGTTCTTGGATATCTCCAGTATAGGATACTCCATAATCTCTCTGGGCAACCTGTTCCAGTGCTCAGTCACCTGGACAGTAAAGTTCTCCCTGATTTTCAGGTGGAACTTCCCATGCATTCATTGGGCCAAATGGGACATAGCTTAGTGTGCTAAGTCAACCAGCTTGTATCATTATGAGGCCACTCTCTCTTCTGTTCAAAAAGTCATGGAGATCAGAAGAAATCTCCAGTGCCTGGAGAAATGCATTATACTCAAAAAAGGCAGGCTGGTCAGCCTCATTCTGGTCCCTGAGAAAATCATGCAGTCCTCTTAATGCCATTTGCAGGCACACAATGTGATTATCTTTCATGATAATATGACTGATTTCATGAATGGAGAGCAGTGGATGTCATTTACCTTGGCTTTAGCAAGGATTTTGACATCATGTATTCCCCAATATCCTTGTCTCTAAGCTGCGATTTTAGAGTAAAGAAATAAATTCCTAGATAATAGAAATCTGTTGGGACCCAATAGCAGCCTTCTAATATCTAAGAAAAGGTTGTCAGAAAAGATGGAGCCAGTCTATATACTGAGGTATATAGCAGAAGAACAGGAGATGACTGTCATAAACAAACAGGAGATGTTATGACAAGGATATAAATGGAAAAAAAAAATCAATGTGACGACAATTAAGCACTGGAACAGACTGCCCAGAGAAGCTATGAAACCTTTATCACTGGAGAACTGTGAAAAAGCCACAAGCAACCTTATTTCAACTCTGCACTGACTCTGCTTTGAACAAGCAGTTTAGGTGACCTCCTAAAATTCATTACAAACTGAAGGATTCAATAATTCAATGAGTAGATAAAAATTTCCTTGTTTCTGCACTCGTTCATACCTACACTCACACACACGACACTCAGGAGTTAATTCATCTAATTGCAACAAAACCCCTGAAATATTTACAAAAAGCATTTCAATTGTCTTGAATAATCCAAATCATACAGAGACAAAGAGAAATAAATATCAATATAAATTTAGAAAGCAATACTTACTATTACTTGTTGGCTCAGGAAACCCAACATTTTGGCCATTCCAACTTTTGTTTTCTCCAAGCTGAAACAGGTAGAGAAAGACAAGTAAGTAAAGAGCAAACTGCTCCCTAAACAGAACATTCCTATTTATAAAGTTAGTTGAAATATATTAAAAAGGATGAGTTGAGACTGCTACATCTGTTCACAAAATGTTGCTAACTCATCTTCATTTTTGAGTAAGGTAGGTTATTTGAGTAATGTATCCTTCATGAGTAAACATTAACAACTATTGCCTAACACTGAAATATAAATGTTTCCCCAAGGATTAGGTTTAACTCAATATGTTACCAAATCAGACTTAAATAAAATTAAATGTTTTAAGCGGCTCTCAAATGAAAACATAAACAGTCAACAGAGAAGTTACATTCTAAAACACGAAGATCCTAATTACCGCTTATGAAGGAATCTGTAAACACTATAAAGTACTTTGGGTGTATTTTTAAAATATTTACTTGTTAGGAACCAATTTAGTCACTAAAGTGGAAGTAAAAATTATTACAATTTTCCATTATTTTCATGTATTTTGGAGGAAGCTAATTGTCTTCAAATTAATTTTACTATGTTTAAAACAGAGTATTACTCTGACATGGAAAAGAGGAACAACTAACACAGAGGTTCAAAATGAAGCCACTACTGAGGTTTACACAGTAAATAAGATGGCAATGTCCTAGGTTTGTGTATAAAACTGGATAAAAAAACCCAAGCTTCCTCATTACATAGGAGGTATCAACAACCAGCTTTAGGAATGTGATATGAATGATCCCTTTCAGATTTCACTGGGATTTTTTATGCAAACAGAAAACTTCACAGCAAAGCAGGCTATATGCCAGAACAAAGTTGTAATCATTTGCTCTCAGAGATGGAGTTGGAAAGTGAAGGAGATGAGAAGGGAAATCAGCCAGCTGAAATCTGTGTCTGCATCTCAGAGATTGCATTAAGGATGTTTAGATTACTGCCGTGTCATAATACAGACCACTAGATGATACATGTTACTTGGAAAAGAGGAGGAGAGAGCACACAATGAAAAGCAGGTATTTCAATGACTGTTTCCCTGCTTTTCATCATCATGTACATCCCAAAGAGCCTTGGCAATGTGCTGTGAAAATGGGAGATATTTGATGGAAAAGGACAGGCACTGCAGTCAGCTTTCAAATTGATCACCTATATCCATACACTTTAATTTCATATAACTTGTTTTATTCATATTATGAAGCAGGTAGTATGTACATTTGAAAATACGGGTGACAACAGTTCTTCATACGAATAAGCAATATGAAATCTATAAATACGTTTGTATTTACTGCTGTTAACAACAGCATGCTTTTGTCAGGAATCCATTCTGACCATCTGTAACATGATACCAGCACAAGCACACTGTTACAATCAAAGAAGATTTCCAACTTTCCTCATTCTTCTCTTTTTTAATTGTTTATTAACTTGATCATGACAGGGAATTTAACAATTCCTCTATGAGTAAGCAATCCTTAGTACTGCTGCCTCACATGAATGCAATCTACCTTGGTTTTCTTCTCTCTAAGAGAATACAAGGGGCAAAAAAAACCAAAAAGGTGGAAACATGAAAAAATTATTACAACTCCCCAATCTTATCCATAGAATTAAAATTCTGACAACTGCAAAATGTCTCCCAGCATACCTCCAGATTGCTGTCCTCAAGGCTCTGCACAACCATTACTGATTTCTTTCCAGAATCAGTTTAAAACCCAGGAAAGAGAAGAGCCTTTACTCTTCTACAGTTACCTGGATTACTTATGCTGCCATCAGCACTACACATTGCTCTTATAATGCTCTTAGGTCTCCATTAAAACAATAAATACAGTCACACTTTATGTAAGAAGGTTAAGGAAAAAACCCACTGAATTTAGTTTAGTTTTTTTTTTTTTTTTTGAGGGAGTAGGAATGGAATGGAAAGACTTGAGGAAAAGGGGGCACAGGGGAAAAAAGAATTGCCTTTTTTAGCATCAGCAAAAAATATACAGGTGAAAATTATCTATTTAGATGCCAACCTGCTACATCAGCCAATCTACACTGGGACCCATTTGGATTCAAACACTGAAAGAAGTATTTTCTAATGGTATATCTTTATTGTGCAATTTATATACAAGGAATTTTGCAATGCTCAAATTGATAGAGATCTAAGGGCTATTTTCCCTCTTCTCCACCACAGTTTTGTTTGAGAGTTAAAATTGCCTCAGCTACACAAACTAACTTGTCCATTGCCAAATATGTCCAGACATAAACACAGAAGATAAAATCAGATGCTCTAGATATTTCATGTCCTTAAACCCCAACAAAGTTTTAAAAATTTGTGATGATTTTGTTATGATACTGCCACTACATGAAAGTTGAGTACTTCACACTTTTTGGATACAGTAACCTATTTGTTCATTGTATTCAGAATAATATTAGGCCATTGTACTAGTCCACCAATCCTAAAATGTCTACATCTGCAAGTATGCAATAAAGCCTGATTTTCTAAAGACAATGTACTTGTAAGAAATAGCTTAATAAATGTAGGGAAACAAAGCAGCAGCATCTCTTTTTAGCCACTCAATTTTTTGGTAAGGATTTCACTGTAACCACAAGTTTTCACCATGTAGAGCTCTCCAAAGAAACTATGTTGTGGGCTGATTTTTTTCAGGCTTTATCTCTGAAAAATACTAAGTTAAATTAGTTCACCCAATTTCAAATCCAAGAATAAAAACCCATGTTTTCATATTAGAATAAAAAAAATTAGTTTTTCTGGTTTTACTTGTTTTTTGGCAAAACTGCCAGTGAAGAAAAAGTTAATAGTTTTATATCATAGAGAGTATATTCTACAGCAGAAACGTCTCAGCATTCTGGTGAAAATGAATTATCATTTGACTCAGTCAGAAGCTTTTTTTTTAAATGGCCATGTCTGCACAGTGTGTTCTCACTAGGAACATCATCCAGCTTCCAAGTACTCTGTTTAGAGTATTTCACACTTGTCTATGACTAAGATATATAGTGAAGAACATAGTGAAGGTGAGTGTGAACAGCACACACATTGCTGCTACTCCCAAAGGACAGTGAAACAGAAGAAGGTGGGGCCAAGTAACCAGTACAGTATTTCTTTTCCTGGTTAGGAATACAGAACATCTAGAACAGAATACCTCCATATTTACATATACATAGATGTGTACATATATACTATATTCAGATTTATTATGTAGTCCTAGAAAATCCCAACAGAACATTTTGTTAGTTACCTAGTGCAGCCACAGTAAATACAAAAGTAATTATCAAAATATATACATGCAGTGAGCCTGTTTAGGGTCTGCAGCTTAGTCAAATACCTCACCATGTATCTTTTCAGAAAACAAAAGGCAAAACTTTAACAGCCAATTTTGGTTACAAACGCCTAATCAATAAATTCAAGAGAGGAGAGGAGTGGTAAGTTGCAGGCAGCTAACGTGGAAATACATACTTGCAACACATATGAATTTAAAATGCAATTCCTTCTTCATTAAAAAAAAAAGTGACGCACATTTTATTTATCAGTCATCAAATGTGAAAAGGCCATTATATTTCTGTAATGCTTTTAGTGCACATGCAATGGGAAGGTAAACACTGATTACTATTTCATACATGAAAGTTAATAATGTTGTTCCTTTCTGTTCCTTCTGTTCCTTTGGGCTCTCATGAATGCCCAAAATGGAATAAAAGCACAAGGTACATTCATCCTGATTTGTAAGTAGAAATAGGTGCATGGATCACATGTACACTTTTGCACACACACTATTCTATGGAAATCTGTTTCTGTTCCTAATTACTCTCAGAGGAGTAGAGGCTGCACTTAATACTAAGGGTAGCTGTAGAGCTGTAGCTAAACAAAGGCTAATCTGTGACAAGCAACTCTCTAAAACAGGCCATGCACAAGTTTAAGCTTCCAGTTTTACTAAGTGATTAGCTGATACAGCTTAAAAACCTAGACAAGGGTAAATTGTGGGCATCTTAACAATTAGTTCTCACCTTTTCTGTCTGGTCTTGAAGAGGAGTAGAGGCTTTATATCCCAGCTGTAGCAACATTGCTTCTGCTGCATTTCTTTTAGCTATTTTCTTGTTTGGGCCTGTCCCAGTAGTAATGTCATTGCCTACTTTTACCTTAAAAAGAAAATATTGATCATAATCATAATAAATGCAAGACTCCTTAATATAATATTCTTGCTGATTTATCAACAGCTGTCAGCTCTTTTGATGAAGATGCAATCTTGAAAAACCTACAGTAGTGCAAAAGGGGACTACAGTATTCACTTGGAAGGACTTGTTTAGATTTTTCAGAAGTTCACCAAATTCATAGCCAAGAGCTGCATTTTTCTGCATCTCAGTGCACACACAGTTACCTCTCTCTTCCACCAGCATCTGTGTTACCCCCATTCTCTCTCATGAACCTCTCCCCCACTCTGTTAACACTGGAATTGCCCCAGTGTCTGCACTTTCTCTTTCTTGTAGGAAGGAGTGTTGCCTGCAGCAGCTCCCCAGAATCATCAGGACAGTATGCAGAGCAATGGAGAGACAAACAGACTTGAGATTTAAGGAGAGTGGTTTCTAAACAAGGATGAAAACTGTATTTGCCTTCCTCCCACTTTGTTGCACTGCAAAGAACACAGGGGCTGGAACTGCTTACACCTGACAAGCTTTGATCCTAACAGTCCTTGGAAAGAAGGCTCCTCAGTGCACCTGTGGTCTGTCCAGTACAAAGGGTTTCTGACAAACATGATGTCTTTCATAATACTAGGAGAAATTAAAACCTCAAAATAAGGACAAACTGTAGGCAATGGAGATCCATAAAATGTGTGGCTCCAACTTAATCCTTGGCTTTGGTACCATTTTTAAAACTCTTGGAGCTGTATGTGTCTGGTTTGTGACATGAGCACTCTCACTGCTATTCATTCATAGCTCTTTGATTGGTTCATTAGTATTTTGCTTGGTCCATTAAGCCCTTCTATTTGCCAAATTGTGTCTCAAAATAGTGCACAGTTTCAAAACCATGTCAAAAAAAGAAAATAAAAATAAAATAAAAATAATAAAATCATCAAGGTGATCTGAATAACAAAAAAAAAAACCAAAACCCCAGAGGTCAAAAATCAGAAACAGTTTGGAAGGAGCTTAAAAAAAATTATAAAAAAAAGGCATACAAATGCTAAATAAAGAATATTTTATATTTTGTAGCTTATGTCATTCAATAATTCACTTTCCTTAATTTATCCTATATGTATTTTCCTAAAAGTTTAAATTCTTCTTTACTCAAATGCATCTTAATTCTAAATATGAAGAAGAGTATGTAAATTATTAATAATCATTAATGTCCCTTCAAAGCACATATATATACATCATTAACCAAAAAGATTTGTCTACCAAAGCCAGAAGTATTAATAATCCTGAAATATAAACTTTTTCTTTATCTATGCTGTTCACAACAATTAGAAAACAGCCAATCTGCTACGAGTTTATATGCAATAAAACTGAGGGACTTTAATGGGACAAGACAAAAAGACAATTTATAGCATAGCTCACAATAAATCAATGTGTTGCTATTTCTCAGACCTGTAAAACTGGTTTAGCTATTATTATAACCTCTATCAAGGATTAAAGGCCTGACTACAAAGAGAAAGAGCTTTCTGAAATTAACTTTGGGAACAGAACACCAACTAATGTCATCAGAGGTTTTCTTCTGTTTATCTAGTAGCCAAGACAAGTAATTGGATCCATTTCATCACATCTAAACCTGCTCTTTGTGTGACAGATAAAAATGAACATATTATCTCTGGATATTTTACTTCCACATTCAATTAAATTTAATGAAAACATGGTTTAAGTAGTTTATACAAAGGTATTTTTTTCTGAAAAGGTTTTCTGCATGTCATAATGAATCCACTGAAATTTCCTGAAGGTGGGATAAATAGAAGAATAATTTTAGTGTGAAGATATTACAAAAGGGTGAAAATGGAGTTTAAAAGTATTTGTAACAAAGCAACTGCTGTGTGGAGTTTCTTTAACTCTTTCTTTCACAAACCTTCTTAGATACAGGAATCTTCTACATACTGACTGCTTTTAAGATTCCTTTTTTATACAAACTGAAGATTTTGCCATTGTTGACACTCCTCCAACAGAAAACTAAACTGCCAGCCCTTCTTTTTAATACTGGGCTCTGTCACACTGCTCTGCTGAGGCCTCATAGCAACTACCAACTGTGCACAGTCCCATGGGGGTCTAAGCATGGGAAATGGGATTTTCTGTGACAGGATCACTCTTTTTCAAATACTTTCAGGTCTCATAAAATATTATAAATTCAAGTTTATATTAAAAAAAAGAGTCTGCAACAAAAGACAACACTTTATTTTCCTTCAGAGAGAAAAATAATAAATCATGAAGAAAGACCACTTAGGCCCAAGAAAATTAAGATCACTATCTTATCTTCATAGACATGAAGGAGGAACTTAGAGATTGAATTGAAAACATAACTAATTTTCTGGAGAAGGAGGTGCTGGAACATCATAAATTTTGCTTGTGATCAGAAGTGACATTTTGGTGTGGTTGGTAGACAGCAAGTCAAAACACGCTGAGGTATGCAGTTCCGAGTTGTTCCAGCACAAAATTACCCTTGAGTGAAAACACAAGAATACAGAATCCTTTCCTGTTTCTAATCTTTCTCAACCTGCTGTTGTGCTATCTAACAAAATATCACAGTTACACCAAATTTTTGTACATGTTCTTAATTTAAATTTGAAAGGAATTTTAATGATCTACTGTTTCAGTATTAGGTCCAGTCAGAGGACAGTATAAAACATGTGGCTGGCTTTTTTTGCTGTATTTCAGAGATAACAAAGTCACAAAGAAACTGGAAAGCTGAAAAAATTTACAACACTATTTTTAAAGCCAAAATGCCTGGTAATATGGACATATGAATACCCATATTTCAGAATACTAGATATTGCTGTCATCCTTGGATCAACACCAGTCCAATTTTTTTTTTTTTTTCTAAAAAGACAAGTAAAAGTAAATAAATCATGAACCATCAGGAATAAAGACAATAACAATCTGGTGAAATAGAAATAAGAGTACAAAATAATGCAAAATGCATGAAAAGCATCTAGAGGGCACATAATTCAATTGCAACTTGTTTCACTAAGAGAAAGAAGAAAGTTTAGATGGGATTTCTGATACTGTATTTCATACTATTCCTGTATATCTGACAGCAAGGCAAAAAGCTAAACAGAAGGAGTTCCACTTCATATTATGCCACTGTTTTGTTTGATTTTGAACCAAACACTTAGCAAGGCCATTATCTCTAACATGACACAAATGATACCTGCATAACAAATTCTCGACGGCGAGGCATTCCTCTCTCTGAAAGAAGAACATACTCTGGCTCCTTCTCCTTTTTGGCCTGTTGGATCTGAGCCAACCGACTGATGGGATTCATTCCTTGACCATATTCTGGTCCAGTCTAAACCAAGTTAAAGGAAAGAACCATTATTTCAGTATATATCCCTATAACTATTACATTGCTTCAATAAGCATTAGGATTCTCTCTTTTGTAATACTCCCTTTGAGAGAATAAGAAGTAACTTACTTTCCATTTTTTGATTATGAGACAAGAGATAAGAATCAGGCTCAAAGCTGCAGAAAGAAATTGTCTGCCATTGTTGCAGGTAGTGTACATACCTTGCAACTGCAAGCTACAAAAACCCCCTCCTATCCATGGAGGTCCTCATAAGGATGGATGAAAATTAGCAGATTAATTAGCCACTTATATCTTATTGCCCTTATTCTAGGAGCCTTCCCCCAACCCCTTAAAATAGCTTGCCACAATGCTGGAACATGCACCACACTGAGAGGAGGTGGGATTTACACAGAGACAAAAACCATTTGCCATACATAAGTATGCTTCCTCTTCCAGCCTTCCTTCTTTCCTTCTCAGCACTCCAGGCCTTCCATCCTACAGTGCAACTTGCAACTAAAAGTGCAGAGGGTTTACTCTATGTGTCGTATGAATTTACCCTAGAATTGTTGCTTATGGTGAACTACCCATAAAGTACTTCAAATGCTTAACAGGCAATAATCCTCACAATCATATTTCCAAAAGTATGGTTGGTGGGGTAATTGATCTCATGCTGGGGAAACAAAAGGACTGACAAAGTGGTCTGTCCAAGACTCCACAGACGGGAGGAAAACTACAGTCCTTGAAAACTCTCTAGCTCTGAAATTCTTTTAATGAATTATTGTTCACACAGCAAATGCTCTTTCAAAAACACATAGCTATGAAAATATTTGTTTGTAGATTTTTAAGAAGAAATTAAGAGCTACAAAAATTTATCTGAAGTCATACTTCACTGATTTACATAGGATAACACAAAGAATGCACTTGCAAATGTAAATGGCATTTGAATGCAGAATTATTTCTATATTATGAAGCTATTTCCCTTTTATGAAACCATTTGCAGGCTAAGAGAAGATAAGCATTCATGCTTGCTTGAGCTTCTCAAATAACAAACAAGTGTTCAGGAACCTGAAGAAATGATCAGCAACTGAAGGCAAAGATCAGAGAGGGATATTATATTTAGAAAGCAGTGCAGCAAATCCTACATAGTGTAACTGCTGAAGTAGTTAGAGAAGATGTAGGTGAAAGAGCTAAGACAATGTCATACACAAGGGCAGCTGTGTGGGCAAGAAGCCAGGCAGAGACAAAATGCAGAGCAGGCTAAATAAAGAGCAGGCCATAAGATACAGCCTCATAAATAAATATACAAATAAAAAGAAGTTATTGTTGCCACTTTTTTGGTGCTCAAAACACATGCAAATTAAATTGAAAGAAATGGGCACATTGAAAGCATTTCAGAAGTTTGGATATTCAAAAAATAAAAGCCATCTACATATTCAGCTTATTTTGACAATTAATGTTCTTTCTAACAAGGCCAACTGTGTATAATTAAATTTGAGTTTGTAATGGCAAATGGTATATGGTAATGTAAGAAATCTTTTCATTACTATACCCTTAGCGTCTTTCCTGAGAAAAACTTTCCAAGATGTTTGGTGAAAACCAAAGCCAAAAACTTTTCCAATCTTCCAGCTTTAAGGCTGCATTAATGCTGATGGTATTCCATTAAATAATTTTCTTTCCCATTTTTTCATATAAGTTTCTGAGAATTAGATCCCCAGGATATTAATAGGAGACGGGTATCTAATTAATCTAGGTTTTCCTAAAAAATCAGTTATTCTGTATTGAAGGCAAATGAAAAAAGGAAGGTGACAAATAAGCCTTTTGTATATTTTCCAAATCAAGTTTTGCACTCTCCAAAGTATTTGCTTATTTTAAAGTGGTTTTCTGGTAGCTGCTCTTTCAGAACTCTGCACTTTGTATCCTGAGTGTACAGATTTCTAATGCTCAAACTTTTAGTAAAATATTGAAGCACTAAAATAGCACCCTATTAATTTACCTTTTCATGTATCTCTCTCCCTCCCTAGGGAGCGGAGAGGGCCCTGGGAGAGAACCAGCAGATATGCTGAAAGGGATTCTCTGAGGAGATGATGCTAAAACTTGACATGGCTGGACAGGGCTGCTTGGAGGGCCTGATCCTCCACTGGACCTGAAGCAAACCCTTGAAGACCTCAGTGATGTGAGATATTTATAAGCCACTCTGTTTGAGAATCCCACAGCATTCTCAGGATTTAAAAAAAGCCCAGGCGTATTAGCACAGGCAAACAAGTAACAATATTGACAGTAACAAGCAACTGTAACAATATTGACAGAAAATGACAAATAAGCCTTTCTTGATTTTAAATCTGACTGTTACTTTCTGAGCAAACATTCTTAATTGTGTCAAAGGTGGAGACATACCTTCAATATTGTTTTTGGACGCTTTTTAAAGTAAAGTTTTGGCTTTTCAATCACAGGAAGAGGAGGAAGTTTCTTAAGTTCTTGTAGGACAGCCATTGCAGCACGTTTCTTTGAGAGTTTCTTACTGTTGCCTTCTCCTTCTGCAGTGAATTCTCCTACTGTAACTCGTGTAACAAAGCTCTTCATGTGAGGAGGTCCACTTTCTTTAATCACCTTTTAAAAGAAAGTAACACTGAGTCAAAGAAGATGATCTAATGTTTGTTATCACTGCAATGAACTTATTACTAGTCCAGTTTTCCTGCTAATTGAAGGCATTAGGTTGGTTTCCATATAACTTGGACAAGTATTAATGACAATATGAGTTTTGAGTACAAAAAATTAAGACTAGTTGGATAAAGCAAATCTAACTACCATATTCAGTGTTTCACAGAAAGTAAGAGTAGACTTACATTTTTAAATATTTATAGAATAACACAATATACAACAATTATGCATATTTAAACCAAGGCTGTTGGGCTTTTTCTTTGCAAAGTGCTTCACATACTAAAGCAATTAAATCCATGAAGGTCTACCAGGTTTTGACTATTTCTTTATACAAAACATATTCAAAACTGTATTAATTTGGCATTACCTCAACCTGTTTGTAATATTTTTTCTATTCTCATCAAACCATTGGATGTTCATAGTCCCAAACTTCAGTCTCAATAGGTGCAAGCTGGATGCCTGCTCTCAACTCCTGCCTTGTCAGGGCACACAGCTCAGAGCAATATCCCATATATTTGAAAGGCTGACACATTCTTGCCTCCATGACTCTCAGCTGTCCCTCCCAACAGTACTGAAAAGAATTACCAGAAGAGCCACTGTAACTCACACAAAAGCCAATAATTTCTGAAAAAAAAATCATTTATTTATTCCCTTCCAAACATATTTAGTACAACAATAAGAAAATCCATTTGAAGTACTTCACTGCAACAAGTTATAGTAATATGGAAAGAAATTAAGTTCTGAATGTTGTACCATCCTTTTGTTGTTTTTGTATCTTCATTTTTACATACATATACACATACACACCACAAACACACACAAACACATCTCCTTTTAGAAGGCTAATGCTAGGATGTGTCCACCCCCAAATTGGAGCACTGCAAGTGTCAGGATAGCCATCCATCCCTTTGTGCATGCACACACCATTTACTGGTCTGGACAATGTCTATCAGGAATTAAGAGACCTCATCTGGGAAAAGGTTCAGTTATTTTGTTTGATGGGCGGAAGCAGCTACCTAATTTAATTTTTGTTATATGTAATATGTATAAGGAGACATTAGAGTATCTGACAGGCATCTCTTTATAATATCTTCAAAATCAATACAAACATAAATTTTTGTTTTCATTTGATGGAATTATATCAAACCATTTGTTGAAGAAGAGTAATGTCTCTTTAGGTTGAGGAGGGAGGGGAAAGGGAACAAAGGTAAAGGCACCAGGACCTTCTTGGTGTAATAACTATAGTTTTAATGTGCTCAAACCTTCAATCTTGACATTATTACAACATGTTTTGTATTAAAGTTCTTTTTTTCAAGGTCATGTCCCTTGCATTATTTAGTTTTGCTGTTGCACTGTAATGAGGTCTCCTTTGGCTTGTATTTCTTTTTTAAGTTCTCTTTTGTGGCAATTTCACCCACAAATACAATTACCACAGCATATATCAATAAAAAGACAAAAAATTAAAATTAACAGACAACTTTGTCCCATTTTCCCAGAATAAGATGACATCTATGCCAGAATGGGATTTTCCTGTTGTAGTCCAGAAGTGTTCCCACTCTAAGATTCCAGGTATTAATTTCAGAAGTCTTTTCAACACTGCCTCAGTTGAAAGTTGCCCACTAAAGCTTGACCACATGAGAAGGCAGCAGTGCTTTCAATGCACTGATCCCCAGGATACTGCAGTGCCTGCACTGGAGCTGGGATGAGCCCATTGCCAGGATCTCCTGCTCTCAGACACGGTCTGGTGTCGTGTCTGTGCTGAGCACCTTCATCGCACTGCAGCATTTCCCACTTGATCCTACAGTGCCTCAAACCATCCCTGTATTCTGTTATCCAACTATTACAACATCCTTGCTGTAAAACACTGCTAACTTAACCTTACTAAGGTCCTTAATTTTTCTGAGGTTCTACTAATACTGTTATATAGGTTTGTCTTTACCTGCAATATACTGTATTAATAAAATATACAGGAATGTCTATACTGACCAGATGAAAAAGGAAAAAATAACTTGGTTAAGAAATATAATTGCTGAGTTCCTAAAATATTAGTTTATATAAGTTTTATCATATTTATATAAATGCACACACACACACACACACATATATATATATATATATGAGAGAAAGAATGTTAATACAAAACCAGATTATATTTTCATATACACAAAAACATATTTCTTAGTATAAAACTAATGCATTCTGATGTGGTTTTAATCTTTTAAATTTTAAGTATGTGACACAAGGTAAATAGTTTACTGGAAAACATTAAAAACTCTATCTTTGTTAGTGTGTAAATGGAAAAAAGTCTGTGCTGTCAATGAAATGAACCCCATAGGATTCAGATGGGATCTGGACCAAGCTAAACATCCAAATTTGGTAATTAAGCAAAAAATATTTACCTAACAACATTTTTGGTTAACCCCAGATTTCAGCTCTTTTTTACTCCATATGATTTCAAACAGTTGTGCTATGAGCCTTGGGATAGCAAACACTAAAAAGAAATTCAACCTTTGCTATCTAAGAACACTATACACATTAGAACATTAAACTATTTCCTCAGTTGAAAGATACGACCTGTGGACCTAATCATGGCTAATTTAAAGCTGAGAATTTGATTAAGGGTGACAGTTCAATATACTTTTCTTTTTCTGTGCCATGGATTCAAAGAATAATTACAGCAAGAGAAAACACATGGGGCCAAAACACATCTAAGGTCAAGTTACATCAAGAATGAATTTGGCTCAACTTAATGAATCATGCTGACAAATGAAAAACAGAAGTACAGTGAAAGAGTAATACTGCTTTAATTATTAATGAAATGCCAGGTAGAAAATTCAAAATATTAGGACAAGATTAAATAAACATTAAATCCTCCAAAAACTTGAGGATCAAAAAACCCATGTCACCTACATTATGAATACATGATTATTTATAAGATATTAAAATAGCAATATATTTCCAGGAGCTTGTGCAGGCAGACACACCAGATTTTCCCAGCTACAAATGAAAAGAAAAGAAAAAATAACTAAAAAAAGAAAAAAGGAAGAGTCTGAATGTCAAAATGTAAAACTGCAGTGAGAAGGGTGGCCATTCTGCAAAAGCCAAATGAGAGTAACTGGGTAGTCAATCATCCAAAGCTTTAATCTCCAGGACAGCAGAAGTCAGATAGGTGTGAAACTTCCTGCTGTGAACTACTCTCCCAGAGTTTGCAATTTGGCCTGTCCCTGGTTCAAAACACAGAAACTCTGATAATTCTCTGCAGAATCTTACTGTGATAAGGCTGGGACATAAGAACACTTTCCAGCAGAACACTGGACGGGCATGGAGGGGCAGAAAATTTGCCTGTTTAGGCACTCTGTGCCTTCACTCCTGATACTGAGAATGAAAATAACATTATTATATTTGCTATTCTAAAGAAATAACACTGCAGTACAAAGAACAATACTGAAAATAAAATGGCAATCGGAAACACCCCAATGTGTTCTAATATCTGAAGCTGTTGACCTCAGTTGTATTTTCTATGTTCATCTATTCCTTACTGACAAATAAGGAATAAAAATCATATCTATTGAAACAACAACAACAACAACAACAACAACAACAACAAAAAGGCAAGATTTTAGCCTACTGTCAAGGCAGGAATAAGATGTGAACTGACCATTCTACAGCTACTCTAACAATTCCCACAGCAGTCACTTCTGTAGTCATCCTTAAAACCTGTTCATTGGGAACCCCACAAATGTCCTACAGCAGTTGCATTTTGGCTTAAAAGTTGATGAATCAAAGTTAACTAAGAATGCACTAGTGATAAGTATTGTTCCTTGTTACAATGGAATGTTTTTATTTAACAAATTAATAGATAGAAAGTTTGTTAAAATCATCCTAAAGTTCCTAGGCAATTAAAACTAGCCACATTACACGAAATAGGACTGTTCACTGCTCATGCAATTCTGAGGACGTGTTTACATAGAGCTTAATATATATTTATGATCATTACTTAGTTGCATAACGCAGCACTGCTGGAACACTGGCTAAATCTTTGTCAGATGAAGAAAAGGCAGATTATTTTATAGCTACCACACACAAAATAAAAGCTAGAGAAGCTTTGATGCCTGCCTGGAATAGCACAAAACCATTAGTGAATAAAATCCTATTAGAAACATCAGATCCTGGGGATTATCCATAATTGCTTAGCCGTTCAAGTTCAATCAAAACTGCATTTGAGAATGTCATCTATATTTAGATTTAAAGGCAGGAAATAACACAAAACCTGTCAGGAAAGCAAAAAACTGTATTTTTTCGATGTTGCTAACATTCTTTGGCAAGTGACACATTAGATTTTTCCTTACAAAGTATTTCGGCCTTCAGTCTCTCCTTATCAAATGCTCTCCCTTGAGTAAGCTCAAACAGGAGTGAAGAAGACATTCAGAGCACTACCCCTCTTTTCTTTACAGCTTCCAAGCTCCTCTGTGACCAGTGACCATACATCTCCTTACATTTTAGTGCATTGATTGGTACAGAACTATTGCAAATATTTTTAAATGTTTAAGGTAGAAAATAATGTTTGAAAACTAATTATCAGCTTTCTTTTTGAAACACAAGCATGTGTTTCCATTATGTTTGCTCTTAGCTAAGAGTTGGGTGATTGGCATGTAGTGGCAAACTGATACACCAACAGCCACAGACACACCAGTTTTATCCTCTAGATTATACATTATCTTAATGTTTTAATTAGTCCATATCAAAGAGACAACATATATTAAGCATCTATGCCTTTGCTATACCAAGGCATTCCTTAGTCATGAACAATATTCTTTGTCTTTCTTACCTACCTTCTGAAAGATTTCTCAGATTTGTAAGAAGGTCCAAATGTCTTATTTGATGTTGGCCAATTCAGGGACATGGGCCAAACATGTCAGTAAACTGCATACAGCACACTGCAAGGCATGCCACAGCTTAGGGGTTTTGATTCTTTTCACATGCAAATACATGCCTATACTTTAACAGGAAAAAGCACTGGAGAAAATAGCCATCACCAGTATAAGCACTATCCATGTCTTTCATGCAGACTCAGTTTAAATGTAAAACAAAATGCAGAAAACTAAATAATAAAAGGCCACTTACATTAGCATTTTCTGCATTAGAAAGAAAAAACAACAAAAACAAAACTAAAAAACAAAACAGCTTGAAAATCTGGCACTTCCTACCACAACAATGTTAGATTTTTACAACAAGGTTTTGTAAGAACTTTCTCATAGGAAAAAATGAGTGTCAGTATCACTCATTCTCCCTTAGTTGCTTCATTGATACCACTGGAGCTATTCCAAATGCTCTTTATCGCTTCAGGTAAACAAAGGTGTCAGAAATGGGTTCATAGATAAAATCATAAACAACAAGCAAAAAAACTTGTGAAAGCTTAAGTAGAAATAGATAAGTGAAACAGAATCAGAGTGGAAGATACTCGTGACTTTCTGAAGACAGCACATTGAAGGTGAAATGTTTCAATTGGAACTTTCCTAGCATATGAATGCCAACAGTTAAAGCAAAGGCTTTGGCTAACTCTTTTGAAGTTTATTTCAAATCAGATTGAGTGTGGCTACAGATTCTAACCCCACAGCTCTGTACAGAAAATGGTTTAACTGTCTGCCATCCCAGTGTTTGCAACCAAATATTAGATCTCTTAAAGTTCTGAAAGAGCATCTAATTTAACAGTAAAAAGTTCTTGTCATAGACTCTGATACACTGACAATTTTTTTATCATTTCCATGAATATGAAATGCATATTTTTCATATATGAATATTATATGTTGAATTTTAGTGGTACCTTTTTTTAATACTTTCTTAGTAAGATAAATATGTAACACAGGTAAAAATGTAATACATACCTCGAAAGTGACAGGTATATTGCGCTTCAAAGCAATTTCAAACACTACGCTGATCTCAGATTTGTTTGCATCTTTATCTTCTTCTGATTCTTTTCCTGTTTCTCCATTCTGAAAATGATGCATACATAATCATACTACAATTCTAAGAAGATCAACAAAATGTAATATACTTCTCCTCCCAGTTTCTCAAAGACTTTTGAAGTCTCCTGTCAGGCTGTAAATCAGCATTTATACATCCATCTCAGCACCCCATTATCAGACATCTGCTGACTGAAGCCATATATATTGTGCTTTTGCTTCACAAGAAAGGAACACATACACCTTAATTTATAAATTAATTATAAACAGAAAAATCATGTCTATGGTTGTTAGTCTTATTACTGACATCAATAACAATTGTCTGAGTACACACTTGTGTCAAACATGAGGATCAAACAGATCCTTTGACCCATTTCTCAGGATCTCTGTGGGTACCCCTTCTAAGCAAGGAGGAAATCTGTGCTTGTTGGAAAGTACAGAATACTGTACTTCTCTCAGAAGAAATTCAGTCAATCACCCCCACACTCTGACTGGGTCACCAGGTTACAGGTGTCCTCAGCAGGTCCAGCTGGTTAATGGCCCCTCCATCAACTTCCCTCTGGGAGTTATGACCAGTGTGAAAAGGTAGTGACAGAGAACAGCTTGCTCAACACAGAACATTATTTATTTATCCATAGGAACATAACAAACAGAGAGGCAAAGAGATAAAAAAACAAAAGGCACATGAAACATTATTCTGCCTAAAATTCAGCTTTGCTTTATTTTTCAGGTAAATCTAAATTTTCTCACACAATCATTAGCACCAGGATCAGTCAGAGTTTTGCCTTTTGCAACTACTGCCTTTGGTGTTTGTCCCCCAGGCCACATTTCCTTAGTTCTCAGAGGCTTCATTTCCAGCTATTTTCAAACTGCAAAGCTCTAAAATACTTCAAACTGGGATCTCTCAACAATCACGTAACCTTGGCCAGGCTTCTAATTTTTTATTAGTGGAGGTAAACATCAAAGACACTTGGGCTGAATTAGGTGGATTCCTGCAGAGCTCCCATCTTACATAACAAAGTCTGATCTAAATCTTCAGCCACCAGCATAGCTACGAAATCCAGATACCACAGCTCTAAAACAACATTAAAAAAGCACTAGGTTCCTCACATTACAATGAAATTTATCAATCTTTTATCTCATTTTTAAACTCTCAATATATTAATCTTTAAGATAACACAGGGCCAAAAATCCAGTACTCAGCTACAGCATGCAGACAAAGAACACCTTTTGTCTCATGAAATTGTTGCAAAATTTTTATTCTCAAAAAATCCATTTACATGCCTGATATTGATCTGGAGATAAATATAAAACAAAATATTGTAAAGTTATAGAACCTCCAGAAAAAAAAAAAGGTGCTGTGCAAAACAATAACAAGGGTATTTACAATGAAATTATGTAGGACCTCTAGCTCATTTCATATAATGAAATTAAAGTACCACTGAAATCAAGAATGTAGATCATTACTTGCAGGACAGGAAATGCATTGATTAGTTTCACTAAGAAAGGTCAGCAGAGTTAAAAGAACAATATTTAAAAATAAAAAAAAATATTTGGGGATATAAAGAATGGGATACTACTATTCTGTAAAAAACATTAGTGAGAATATTATTTGATATTCTGTTCAATTAAGTTTGTGCTTTATAAAGGACATTGATAATCTAAAAAGCTGGCAAAAAAAAAAAAAAAACCCAAAGAATGAATTACAAATTAGAAAAAACAACTTTGCACTGAGACACTACAAAAATAATCAATTCTACAAAAAATTCAAAAATACTTAAGAATAATCTCTAAATATATGTATGGGAGAGATTTTTGATATCTGTTGTTTCATTTAGCAAACATAAGAAAACACCAATTAAATAGAAAATGAAGCTAAATGAATTCTAAAAGAAATACCTCACAAATTATCTTTGAAATGGAGAATAATCAAACACTAGTATAATTTACATAAAATAATATAATGCCCACTGGACTTGGAGCAAGCCTTCAAACCAAGAATGTATAGGTTTTCTATATGTACTCTAGTTTAATTGGATATGTATAGTCTAAAATAGAAACTATACTTTAAATTTTCATGATCAATAAAAACACATTTGCCCAGAAAATCCCTCATTATCCCTTCTCCCCTAAAACTTAACTCCCTGAATATTTTTTCACCAAACATAGTAGAGAACCAAACAGTGAGTAGAGAAAAGGGAGTATCAAGGTTTAAACATCAGTACTGAGCAATAAAGTTTCAAGCCTTAGGAAGATAAAATATGTTCAGGAGTGTCTCAGGCACTTTGGATTTAAATTTGATCCTCATTCCCACAACTGACACTTTAATTGTAAGGCCTTTCTTAGCCTCACATCTATGAGACAGCAGAGGTGCTTTGGCAGACACACAATAGCTCTTTGTGAAAGCATTCACCGGCAGCCCTGCCCTGTTGGCTGATTGCTTCTTGCTTCTGCTCACCTTATGCTCTTCTACACATATGCCCAATTAGGTATTAAGATGGCAACACTCCTTTTCAGTAGTTTAATATGGATAAAGGATTTTATCCTTTATTAAGTTTTTCTAATAAAAGGAAAAAATGCTTGAAATCGAAGAATATACAGAAGGTTTCATTAAGGACAGCCATGAAGTCCAAAAGATAGACCTATAGTATATACTGTGCAAGTGTGTACTGTGCTATATTCCACAGATCCCATTCCAGTCAAGTTTACTGAGTTACTAATGGGATTACTAGATGGGTAGCAGCAGGTCCGTCCTTGCTCCCCCAGGAGCACACTGTCAGGGAATGGGGAAGAAAGAAGCTCAACCTCATAATGCAGTTATGAGTATGATTTGTACTGGCTCCGATCCACGCTTGATATTTGAGGAGCAATGAATCAATCATCTTCCACAGATAACCAAGCTGGCCAGTTTTGCTGAAGGAAGTAAGAGTTTTACTAAGATGGACCATGTCCCATGGTGAAAGCACACACCACCACTGCGTGGTGTCCTGTGTGCACTTCTCACAGACAGCAGCAGGGAGGAGCCTGAACCTTGGCACCATGAAGCCCTTAAGCTCTATTTCACCAATCTCCAGATCTCTGGAGAGCTACACTCAGCTCTACACAGTGCAACACTTTGTACTCCCTCCATCATGATCTCAGCAAAGTGTTACCTCCAGCCTTCTCCAGTCACCTACAGCTCCAACCCAAGATGTGACAGAGGTGTTGTTCATGACTAACCTGAAAACAGTGCCCCTTAACCTCAGCATAACCAAGCCACAGAGATTTACATGACTAAGGATCCAATTTAGTCTCCTACAAACACACACCTGCTGGTGAGAACCTACGGTATCCCAAGTGGTCTTCAGCTGCTCCCAGAGGTCTTGCAAGTACTTGGCTTCTTTGATTGGGAAATGTTATTATATTTTTGCTTTCAATTTAGAAAGAATGCTCTGAGAATAATTTTTCTGTTCAGTATTTTTAAAAATATGACACAACATTTTAATTTTTAAGCAGCATCTATTGCTTCTTACTTAAAGATATAGCAGTGAAAAACCAAGGTCATTAAAAAAAAAAAATTCCTGAAGCACAGACCTGAGGTAATTTTTCTGGAATAGGCTCATTCTGAAGAGCTTGAAGGGCCTTCATTGCAGCATTATGTCTAGCAGCTTGACGAGTCTTTCCTTCACCAAAAAACTCACTGTTGCCAACAGTTAACTGGACATAGAAAACTTTAGGCACTGGGCAGTGATACCTGGAAGGAAGCCATGAAAAGAAAACAACAGTACAAGTTAGGAATTTTACCTGTCCATTTTATGTAAAATAGAGTAGTATTTGGGGATGAAACATTATCTTTTCTCCCAGAATAAGACCCAGTACTCAAATACATGGATCGTTCCTCAGCAAGGCAGTTGGTAACTCTGACAGCCGCTCCTACATGCAAACCAGCTCTTCGCCTACATTTATGGAGCTCTGCAATGAGCTCTACTAATTATCAGCCCAACAGCCTAGCTCTGCTCTCCTCTTGGTTTGAGTCTTGAGAAGATGGAACCTAAGGAGAACAAAAAACTCTGCCTGGGAGAGAACTCCTGTCCCAGACAAGTGGCATGGAGGAAGAAGGATTGTGAGGTTGTTCATATGAAAACCTGTCATTACAGCTCAGCTCTAACAGACAACAAAGTCAGATGACAGAGAATATACCTAGCAGAAATGGATCCTCACTTGACAAATAACTTGTTCATATTTTACAGCAATGTAAGAAAGCCCAGGATTCCAGCATTCCAGCATTCCAAAAGCATGGATAAAAGCAAGTTCCATCAAATTAAACTAGACTGACTGAATCTAGATTCAATCAAACACAGTACTATATTTTCCTTATTCCTCTGAAAGGATCCTTTTTAAAGTGTGCTCTCTCCACTTTCATCTGTGGACATGGATGGCAACTTTTTTATATTCACTTTTTTATAATGTCTGAATTTTCATTAATAAATGTAACCCAGTCATTTCAGCTGTAAAACAAAATACAAAGTTGACCAGAGAGCAGCACACTTCAGAAGCAGACAAGTGTGAGTATGCACTCTGGCGTCAGTGTCCCTAAACTTTGTGCCTAATTCTAAAACTAGATTTATATAGAAAGAACCAAGCATAACACTGGCTCTTAATATGCCTCTGGCTATAGGGTCTTGGAGGAGTGAGCCAAGTTGCCTTTATGAAATGCAAAAAGTGAATATTTACTTTGCTTTCTTGTTTACAATTTAACAGTACAGTTTAACACACTTACTGAGAATTACTAAGGCCTGGAAATGCTTTTGCTTATGTAATATTTTAATAAAATTATATAAAAACTTCTGCTGGAAAGGCTTCTGGAGGTTATCTAGTCCAAAGCAACATCCAGAACGTGGTCAAGACCTGAAGTTAGACTGTCTTGTTCAGGCCTTGTCCAAGGTATTGTGGAGGTCTCCAAGGATGAAGATTCCACAACATCTCTGGATGACCTGTTCTAGTGTCGGACACTTTCTGGGAAACTATTACAAAGTTCCTACATGCCTTATGGAATTCAAACACTTGGCACTGATATTGTTGCAGATTTGAAGATGGAGCAGAAATCTTCCTCCCAGTGCCAAATATTACCAGCTTCCAGTTCTTGCCATCACAGGACTCCCTCCCAGTTTCCCAGCCCAATTAGCACTGACTCTCCCTGCTCCTCCTTTGGTACGGCTGGGAATTCATACTCTTGTACTTGCAGGGACTTAGAGAAGATCCAAGTGATCCCTTACTCATTTGATCTAGTGATGTCAGCAGCCTGTTGACACCTTCCTGCATCTTCATTACTTGGTAAAGGACAAAAACACAAATCTTCCGACACAGCACACCTCCTGCAGACAAGATCACTATCTCTACAGCCTAGCTAGAGCTCTGGAGCGAGCTCTGACTCAAGGTCTCTGATGTAACAGGAGAACTGCTCCAGATGGTGATAGGAATGGTGCCAGGTGGTGCATCACCAGCACTACTGAGCACAACCCCATCCTCAGCAGAGTTTCCAACTCCCTTCTGTATCTTCTGCTGTGCAACCTGCTGTGCCTGCTGCCTGTCTCTGGAAGCAGTGCTCCGGGCCCTGTATTTACATCTGCTCTTCCCCAGCACCTGCTGAAAGGGTGCTTGACCCTTTCTAATCAGATGACTGGAAGGAAAGCTCAGTACAGCTTTTGACCAGGAGTAGATGACAGAGCTTACTGGCAGCTGCTAGAGCTTGCTGGAAACCACAGCCTCCTGTAGATCTCTTTTCCCTGCAGCAACAAATACTCTCAACTTCTTGAAGAGTTCCAGGAATCTTCCCACCATCCCAGAAGATGGAGAAGTGGAAATGGCTGCATGTGTTGGCTGGTGCTTAGCACAAGACAAGCTGTGTCATGCAAAAGCAATAGGCACCTTGATAGCATGTCCCACCTCATTACTTCACAATCCTCTTTAAGTAGAAAAAAATGAGGTAGTGCTGTTAGCAACTACCTCGATTTAGGGAAAATACAATATCCATCAAAAGTTCCTGTTTCCTGTTGAGTTACTAGACCTACCTTTCTCCCCACTGCATGCAAAGGAGGAAAGCACATGAATTTAATCCACTTTATAAACTCAAATCCCACAACAAACCTTCTTTTTTCCCCGCTCCTCTCCCCACCTTTTCTTTTTAAGAGTGTTTAGGGAGCTATTTATGTGATAATAAGGAAAAATGATATTCAGCCTGTGGCTCTAGAGCCTCATGCAGCTCTTTGGCATTGCCAGAATGATTAAGCTTTTACGTGGTTTTGATTAAATTTTTCTTGCTCTCCTTGGCCTCAAGCAGAGTTGTAATACAGCACTGATAATATGAGCATTGCCAGGAAAGTGCAAAGGAACACCTGAAATCCTCAGAAAATGAACAAAATCTGTGAGGCTAATGGCTTCTCTACAAGGAACATGTCAAAGGAAACAACATTCTCCTCTTTTCAGTTATGAGGACAGAGACTGTATTGACAAAAGCCTCAAAAGTAATCCTAGTATTACAGTCTGACAGTACAGTGTGACAATTAAACTGAGTTTTAATAATGAATGTTTCTGCATCCTGAAGATGTACACTCATGTAAAGAACAAGCCCATGGAAAGGCAAAATGCTCTGCCACTGATCATTAACAAACCTTACTAGTAAATTACATATGAGTTATCAAAAAGGGCTGAAAGCATTAGCAATCTTTGGAATATATATATATATAATTTAGTGATTATTCTGCAATAATGTATCAGCACAATATTTTCCATCATAAGAACACCTACATGTCAGCTCTACACTACTCAGTCCTCTGTCACTCTGTTCAGCCACAGAACTGAAATAGTCAGGATTTCAAACAGCAACACCTCACATATGTTCTCATTAGGTCTCTAAAAGTTCTTAAATTATGTTAATTTAGAAATTATGCATCTTCCTGCATTCTACATGGCAGCTACAAATGCTAGGATTTTTCTTGGAGAAAATTCTTATGTAAAGGGGATTTTCAGATGATACTGGCACACTCGACAGAACATAAGCTGACCACCACAGCCAAATGACAGAAGACTGTAAGACTAGAAGACAACAAGATGGCATGTGAAATGATACATTCAGCTGGAAGAAATCAAAGTGTGATAACAGATAATACAGTCACATATAACCTACAAAAACAAGCTCATTTTCACCTGGATTTTCTGAACATTTCAAATTCTTAAAAAGATCCTCGAAATAAGAGGTCTGGAAAGCAGATTCCCTTTATTCCCTTTAAGTTCACAGCATCAGAAATCTACTCTTTTTAGCTAATGCCATTAGAACAGTCAACCTGAAAAAGGATATTTGCTCTATGAATGTGACCTTGAATGTCAAGTTTCAGCAATGAGTAAATATTTACAACTAGTTATAAACCCCCAAAAATAGGGGTTCATAACAGAAATGCTGACAGACCTCAACTAAGTTGGTGTGAGTGGGCGCCACTATAATTAAATAAATCACCAAGGTCTGCTGACAATTAGAAAACTCATTTTGGTTTGCCACAGAGACAAACAAAAATTCTGTTCATTATAATTTTACTGGAATATGATGTCATAACATGTAAGCATACTGAAACAATCTGCTGCTTTTCTAGCCAAAATATTAATTGCATACTAAGGAGCCCTTGGGGCCTCTTCCTTTTTGGCCATCAAATCCACACACACAAACACAAATAAAGTATTAGTACATACGTTATGTGTTCATACTGCATTTCCTGAATTTCTATGGATTCCTCAATGGCATAAATGTTTTTGAAAATATTGTTACCTTCTCCTTAGAAAGAGAAAAAAAGAAAGTACAAGATGCAGATCACAGAAACCGGTAAGTTTATTTAGATTTAGCCTCATGCTTAAACATCAGTGAATTTTTCTCTAATTTCTAATGGTCAACATATTCTTCAACTAATTAAAAAAGAAGAAATAAACCAAATTACTTCCCCACTACACAAGTGTTATAGGAAGTATTACCCTATTCCTATTCCATAATGCAAGGTGAAGAGTAACTGAAACCATATTTTACTGGTCAAGATAGAGGTCACTAAAATATTATCTATTACACAGTATGGGAAAGTCATTCTTCAGATACCAGCTTTGCTGGAAGGATCATTCTCTGCACCTTTTCTATCTGGCTCATTTTCCATATGAAGTCAATCAAGCTGGCAGCCCTACTGGCACTGTTTAATCAGAAAAATGCTTTGAGCTTTGTGAGTGGAGGGATAGAGAGTCACAGACCTTGCAGGGGAGTAGGAAAGAGCATTTGCTGTGAACAACTTTTTCTCCGTAACATTTGAAATTTCTCTAGGGGAGCAAGTTGCTTAGTGCAGCTGTTCCCTGGCTATATCCTATTTTCCTAAGCAGTCCATTAGACACGTGCATTTCTTACAGATGTGAATTCTATGGTTTGAAGAAGGAAACATCCAGTATAGTCACTTTTGTCTCCACGCAGTGAATCTCCTGGTTCTTTCAGTAGATCCACAACAACACCTGGGAACAAAGAGGCTCTCTTTTCCAAGTACTCCTTTTGAGATCTACAGTCTATTATTCTTGAACTGTGTCTACTACAGACTAGGCTGCCTGATCAAGCAGAGCCTATAGATGAAGCCTTGTTTCTCCAGTTCCAGGAAAGATTTTGCTCAAAGGCCCTTGTCCTGCTGGGGGACTTTAAAGACCCTGATATCTGCTGGGAAAGTAGCAGGGCGAGCTGTAGGCAATCCAGGAGACTAGACTCCTGGAATGCGTGGAGGATAACGTCTTAACCAGAAAAAGAGAAATATATCACCTCTAGAAGGAGGATCTGGTAACCTGGGAGGACTGTAAGGATGTCACAAGGTCATCTAGGAAGAAAATTAGAAGGGCCAAAGCCCAGTTAGAACTTGATTTAGCCACTATAGTTTAAGACAACAAAGAAAGTTTCTATAAATACATTGGCAGCAAAAGGAAGGCCTTCAGCATTGGTTAAATGCAGAGGGTAGTGACAGAGGATGAGGAAAAAGCAGAGATACTTAATGACTTATTTGCCTCAGTCTTTAACATCAAGACCAGCTGTCCTCAAAATACCCAGGTCCCAGAGCTAGAAGTTGGTGATGGGGAGCTGAGTGAAGTCCCCATAAATGAGAAGGAGATGGTTAGTGACCTGTTATGCTAATTAAACACTCACAAGACTATGGGCCCAGATGGGATCTACCCCAGAGTAATGGAGGAACTGATGAAAGAACTTGCCAAACCGTTCTCAATAACCTAAAAGCAGTTCTGGTCAACTGATGAAGTTCCAGCTGACTGGAAATTAGCAAATGTAACACCCATCTACAAGACGGGTTGGAAGGATGATCTGGGGAACAACAGGCCTGTCAGCCTGACCTCAGTTCCAGGCAAGGTTATGAAAGAGATCCAGAGTGACATCCAGGGTGACATTGCATAGCACATACAAGACAATGAGAGGATCAAACCCAGCTAAAATGGATTTGCAAAAGGAAAGCCCTGCTTGGCCAGCTTGGTCTCCTGTGACAAAGTGACTCACCTTAGTAGATGACAGAAAGGCTGTGTATGTCATCTACCCAGACTTCAGTACGGTCTTTGACACTACTTCCCCCACCATCCTCCTAGAAAAACTGTTTGCAGCATGTAAGGGTGGACTCTTTGACGATTAAAACCTAACCGGATGGCTGGGCCCAGACAGCTGTGGTGAATGCAGCTAAATCTGTTGGCAGCCAGTTGCTAGTGGTGTTCTCCAAGGAACAGTTTGGGGCTGGTCCTGTTCAATCTCAGTTTAATCTCTTTACTGTTGATCTGGATGTAGCGACAGAGTGCAGTAAATTTGCCAATGACACTAAGTTGGGTGTGACTGTTGATCTGCTGGAGGGTAGGAAGGCTCTGCAGAGACCTGCACAGACAATCAGCGGGCTAAGGATGACAGCATGAGGTACACTAAAGCAAACTGCCAAGTCCTGCACTCACAACTACCCCATGCAGCACTACAGGCTGGAGGAGGAGCTGTTCAGCAGAAAGGGACTTGGTAGTGCTGGTTGACAGCTGGCTGAATATGAGCCAGCAGAATGTCCAGGTGGCCAAGAAGGCCAATGGCATCTGTCTCAATAGTGTAACCAGCAGGTCTAGGAAACCCCCCTGTACTCAGCATTGGTGAGGCCATGCCCCAAATACTGTGTTCAGTGTATGTCCCTCAGTTTGAGGAGCTAGAGCATGTCCACTGAAGCACAACAAGGCTCATGAAGGTCTAGAAAATGTGTCTTATGAGAAAGAGCCAAGGGAGCTGGGTTTGTTTAGATTCAAGAGGAGGAAATGGCTTTAACCTGAGACAGGGGCAATTGGGATTGGATATTGGAAAAAAAAAATCATGATAAGAGTTGTGAGGTATTGGAATAGGTTGCCCAGGGAGGTGGTGTAGTCACTATCCCTGGAGGTGTTTAAGAGGCATCTGGATCTGGCACTGGGTGTTGTGGTTTAGTGGTGTAAGAATGGTAGTGCTGCACTGATATTGTACTTGATGATCTTAAAGGCTTCTTCCAACCTTGATGATTCTACTTTATGATTCCTGAACCGAGTAACAGATAGCCCTACCAGAGGGAATGTGATACTGGATCTGTTGGTCACCAATGCAAGCAAGCTAATAAGGGACATCAAAACTGGAGGCAGCCTGGCTACAGTGACCATGCTTTGGTGTAGTTCCAGTCCTGAGGGATATGGGTCAGAACCCAGAACAACCAGCATCTTCCCATTGTCATAACAATGTAATGAGACTGATGCTAAGAAATAAACAGCTCAAGACGCGTTCCACAGCAGTCCTGTCCCATTCATGATTTATACATAACCCCCAACCAACAATAGTAAAGAGTAAACTTAGGCTCCTGAACCTTAAGAAAGCAAACTTCCATATCTTCAAGGAGATAGTCAATAGGGTCCCATGTGAGACTGCTCTCTGGGACAAGAGCAGAACAGAGTTGGCAGATCTTCAGTGAATTCTTCCATGGAGCACAAGAGCTAGCAATTTCCAGGAGCAAGAAATTGGTCAAGGAAAACCACAGATCAGTGTGGCTGAGTTGGGGACTGCTAGTCAAACTAAAAGGAAAGAAGCAAATGCAGAGGCATGGAAACAAGGACAAGTAACCTGGGAAGAGTATAGAGATGAAGTACAGTTGTGTAGGGATGGGGTGAGGAGGGCCAAGGTGAAGCTGGAACTGAACCTGGCAAGGGATGTAAAGAATAATAAGAGGGGCATCTACAAGTAGGTTAACCAGAAAAGGAAGGTCAAAGAAAGTGCTCCCTGAAAAACAGTGCTAGAAAGCTGGTAACAACAAGTGAAGAGAAGGCTGAGGTACTCAACAACTTTTTTTGCCTGTCTTCAGTGGCAACCTCTCTCATATCGCCGAAGTTGCTCCTATTGTAAGTAAATGTCAGGTTCATGAGCGCTTGAGGAACCTGAATATAAACAAGTTTCTGGGACATGATGGGCTGCAACAGAGTCCTGAGGGGAATAAGTGGATTTAGTTGCCAAGCCACCCTCTACAACATCCCGCTCTCTAAACTGGAAAGAACTAGATTTGATTAATGGACTTTTAGATGGATAAGAAGTGTTTGGACAGTGCAGCATGAATGTGCAGCAGTTAGTGTCTCAGTCCTGATGGACATTCAGTGACAAGTGATGTCCTTCAAGGATCTGCATTGGGATTGGTATTATTTAGTATCTGTAATAATAACAAAGGGATCAAGTGCACCCTCAGCCAATTTGCATGTGACATCAAGATGAGTGGGGAGGTTGTCACACCTGAGGGATGGGATGCCATCCAGAGGGACCTGGGCAAGATCAAGAAACAGGTCCATGGGAATCTCATAAGATTTAACAAGACCAAGTGCAAGGTGCTGCACCTGGGTTGGGGCAACCCCTGGCATCAGCACAGGCTGGGGGATGAACAGATCGAGGGCAGCTTTGCTGAGAAGGACTTGGGGATGCTGGTGAATGAGAGGCTGGAATTAGTGGGAAATTCTTTACTGCGAGGGTGGTGAGGCACTGGAATGGGCTGCATGGAACAACCTGGTCTAGTGGAAGGAGTTCCTGCTCATGGCAGGGAGCTGGAACAAGAGGATCTTTGAGATCCCTTCCAACCTAAACCATTCTATGATACTATGATGAATGAGTCTGTCTGTTTTTTCTAGCTTACTTTCACATCTTCCAAAAACATTTTTAATGAAAAGTGAGCAAGGCACACACTATGTATCAGTTTTAGCTATAGACATCCCTTATTTGAATGCTGACCTCCTCCCAACTACCTAGATGAGAATTAAAAGAAGAAAATTCACATATACTTGTCCCAGATTAGTCTTCATTCAAAATATAGTATTAAATTATAAGTCAAATATCTAAAAACTTTAAATGAATTTAATTAATTCTGAATGATTCAGTATTTTTTCTCTATTTAATATTTGCAATGGTAATTTATGAAACCAATTTTGACCTAGTTATAGAAAATCCCTAAGCAAAAGAATGTTTAACTGACTATGTAAGAATTGCAAAGAAAACCATGGGATAAAAACATATTAACAGAAAGACATTCAAAAGCATCTGTCCATTTTTTAAAAAATAGTCAGAAAACATAACAAAGATGCTTCCCATTTTAAAACATAGAAATCCCTTCTCTATTTCAAATGCAAGAATGTAAGAAAATCCCAAATTAAGCAGTCAAGATCCATGAGTTGCAGGCAACTGCATAATGTAATCCTCTTTATCTGTTAAGGTCCATTAGAAAACAAACAAGATTACTTGCTTCTGCAGGGAGGATGATCTAGAAGCTGAGTTGATACTTAGAAATCTCCTACTGTTCACCTTGGCTATACTTTAACATATGTTATTTTGTTCTGTGTCAATAGTGTCCTGTAACTTATATAGCTTATTTATTTTTTTGTTATTTATCCTCCAAGGTGAGTTTTCCTACTCCCTATCAGCCTTTGCTTTGAAAGGGAACAAGTTTAAGTATTTCAGAACTTTTCTGTATAAAAGGCTACCCACTGTCTTGATCATCCTTTACATCCCTTCCCCATACTTGCTCCTGTTCTGAAATACAAAAGCCAAGAATGGTAGACAATATACCATATAAAAGGTCAACAGTGTCTGTATAGTAGGAATATTTATGTATCTATACCAGAAATATCTTGGTCAACACATCTTAAAAATCACATTTGCCTTTCTGCTAATTCAACCACATTAGTTCTTCTCAGATTATCTTGCAAATACTTAACAATATAACACTTCTGTTCTGCAGTTTTCAACTGAATAACCCTCAGGCGACAACAGAATTAGCACTACTAGTGCCTCTGTTATTAATCTTACATTTTAGACAGGAAAGTCTAGTCTTGTTGCATTTCTAATAGATCAGTCCTCTCTTATCACCCAAGTCTTCCTCCCTATCTTAACCTTTCTGTGTACCAATTATGCCTTCTGCATCTCATGAACGTTTTTCTACGTGTGCAAATACCTTTAACAAAAATAACTTAAAAGGTTGATTGTAAAACTGCAAGAGCTTACTTAATAATCTTCCTCATAGCTTAACTTTTAATACTGCTGATTATTTTTCTTTTCCTTTCCCCACCCTGCATTTCTTACACAAATCCCCTTCTCCTTCAGTTTAATGAAAACATTATCCTTATCTAATACTATAAAATGCTTAAATGAATCTCACAAATATAAGATTTACTTTACTCTCTTTACCTAAAAAATGAGTTGGCACATAACATGTAAGGTTAACACATTAGTCATACACAATCTACCTTTAATACACAGTAATTTCATGTTGAGTTTTGTATCTTTCTGTCTGTCTTTATTTATACTTTCTTTTGAATTTTGTTATGAGTCTGGGAATTTTTCATGAAGCTAATGTTAATTCCCTTTTCTGTTTTCTTTTCTTTTCCTGAGCTAGAGGC
Source organism: Lonchura striata (assembly GCF_050655825.1). NCBI lineage: Eukaryota > Metazoa > Chordata > Aves > Passeriformes > Estrildidae > Lonchura > Lonchura striata. Next base: position 125,325,941 of record NC_140704.1, read on the forward strand.
TATGTAGTTCCTTCAAGCAGTATGAGTAACCTAGTAAAAAAAAAAAAAATGTTACTCATATTTCCACAATCACAATATCAAAACATTCCGAAGTGAAAAAGAAGAGGGAGGAGGATTCAGTTTAACATAACATTAACTAATCTGGAATCTTCCCAGCAGAATTTGTGATGACAAGACAATAATATTGCCACATTACTATTTCTCTGAATTCCATGTTGCTCAATAGATATTTGACTGAAATAAATATTTCAATATTTACTGTCTCCATTTATCACTTTATCACTACTTTGTTTACCATTTAGAGCAAACATACTGAAGTAGCTATGGAGCACTAGTTTCAGAGTAATTTCAAGTCTCTGTTTCCAGTTTTATTGTTCTCTCTCCTTCAATTGAAACCCTTGAAGTTAGGATGAAGCACTTGTCAAAGTTCCAGAAGGGTCTCAAAACCAGCCCAAGTACTCTCTCTTAAAGAGAAACTAGTGTAAGACATATGTAAGGAGGACAAAAAAAAAACAGGCTAAGAAGAAGTAATGGGGAAAAACTCAGGTGAGAAATGATCATGAGAAAAAACTCCCAAAGTACTGTACACTGAAGACTAAGGTATTAAAAACAAGGGAAAACCAACAGAGATGAGAACAAAATTTTATGATCATCTGAAGAAGTATTTTTCCCTATCAACTGAATAACTAAGTAATGAGAAGTGTCTACAAATCATCAACTTATTCTTGACTGTAAAAGTAGCAAAAATAATAAAGGAACATAATAAGAATACTGTCCCCAGAGTTAAAGACATTGGAAAATGTCAAGTGGACAGTGCTGAAATGGAGTTGGGGGCTGGGGGAAGGAAAAGATAAATGCAAGGAAAAAGGTTCTTTTCTGTGACACAAACCCAAGAACAATAAGAATTAAAGGGAAAAACATAATGAAGCTGTGATGTACACTGTATACTTTAGAGGTTAAAGCAGACAGCCAGAAGACAAACATCTCATACTCTTATTTACTTCAACTCATAAAATTTCCCATGAACTGTATTAATCACTAATCTTTACAAGCATGCAGAGTGGTTACTGAGAATGCTGTCCAAACAGCCATTACAGTAAAAGAACATAAACAATGTTGCATATCTGACTACAGAATCATTTTCTTTTTACATAAGAAATTCATGTAAAAAAAAAATATCATGTCACTTGCCAGCCTAGACACTAAGTAAATGAGAGCATGAAGTATCTCACTTATTTCATTTTATCATGGATTTATGCCAGTAATGTAATACTAATAAAAGTGTTACTAGTAAAAACATCTCAGGGCTAGGAGTTCATAGGAATTAATTAACCTGAAAGTCCAGAGGAGAAAGGCCCAAGAACGCTCACAGAGTGATTCTCACCATCCAAATTAAATTCAAATAATTAGTGTGTACTGATCTGCATTCTTTTCCCACTGTGAGAAATGTAAACATACAGGAATTAAATTGCATTATCGTGAGTAAGAAATTTAACCTATCAGTTTAAAATTGGAAATTGAAGGATTGAAAGTAAGAACAAGCTGAAAAAGCACACTTAATTCTGATTTAATAGGCCACCCCTCAGCAGATGAGTGCAGTTAAATGAGGATGCACACACCCCTACCTTGCTAGTTATCAGCTCTGCAACCTCTAAAAATGGCCATGCATGGACAGCTAAAGCTTCTATCCAGAAATCTTCTCCTCTGTGCCATCAGACTTGAAAAGAAACGTGAGAGAGAGCTTGATCAATTACAAAGGGAGAGCATTTTATGTTGCCCTGAACATCATATCAGAATGCTGACAAAAAAAGTTGATGGCCTTAAGAAGGAAGATTTATCTACACCTGTAAGGGAAAAGGAAGGTGTCTGTTAATCAACCATACAGAAGATTGTAAAGGGTCAAAAGGTCAGAAATCAAATATGGTTGGTGGAGCCCTTAGGTGCTTTGATAAATTTCTTCTGAAAAACATTAAAAGTGCAAATTTCCTAGGGAAGCAGACATAGTAGCCTTTAATATTCTTTTTTATTATTTAATATTATTTTTCAATCTTTTAATGGATTTTCACCAGTGACTGACAAGTAAATAGCAAGTCATTGCTAATACAAATGCATAAATAATGCAATGAGACTGCCACAGTAGTGGTCACCAAAGCACAATGACTGATTTCAATTGGTCCAGTGAACAAAATTTAGTACTGAATATTAGCAAAGAAAAAAAATGTAGATCATGTTAGATCAGTACATTAAAATACAAGGTTGCAGACTTTCTAAAAAGTAGGAAATATAAGAAATATTTATAAAAGGGGGTGGAATTGTATTGTAGAGAACAGGGGCTCAAATGAAGTCTTGAAGGACAGAGATACCAAGGACGGTAAAAATGGAATCATAGAATTATTTAGGTTGGAAAAGACCTCTAAGAAAATTGATTTCAACCATTAACCTAGCAATAACAAGTACACCACTAAACCATTTCATTAAGTGCCACATTTATGTGTCTTTTAAATCCCTCCTGTAGCAGTAACTGAAGCACTTCCCTGACAGCCTGTTCTATTGCTTGACAACTCTTTCTGTAAAGAAATTCTTCATAATATGTGGAATGGTTATTACAATGTTTGACTTAGTTAAACAAGGTCAACATAGAAATTACCTTTACTGAAATGAACAAAGGTTCTGCTGCTGATGTCCACCTCCTTAAGGATTCTCATTTCTGTTTCCCTGACACTAGTGTCAGACTTGAATCTAAATCAATAAGGTAATTAGACTCCACATTCTCCTCTGTTGTGGAACAGAACCTCAAAGCTAAATTTTGGGCTGTTTTTTGTCCAGAGACTATTTCCCTTTTAATCACAACACTAAGGGATTCAACCCCATTTTAGCAAAACATATAAGCCAAACAAATGATGGTGCCAAAGTACCTGATGAGCACCTGTGAGTGCACCTATCCTTTCTGTGACAGTAAAAAGCAACTTAAACTGGCATCCTTCTTTAAAATATCCTATAAAGACAAGGAGATCTTTGGAAGATCCTGTGAATTGGCATTTCAGAAGAGATGTTAACTGTACTTTTCTTTCACAGAACACAAGCACCCACCAAAACCGATATTATATGTGTGAATATAGATGTGAAAAGACATTATTACACAGTGATTGCTGGTGAAACGTTCTGCCTTCAGACTGAATATATTCTGTTACAAAACAATCTTTAAAAACTTTCTTCAGAGTACTTAATACTTCCTCATTCTGTGGCAGAACTTTCATTTCAAAAGTGACAAAGACTTTGTAGGGATAGAGTACAATTCCAGTCAGATCTTAGAGAGTTACAAGCTGTTATAAAAATCAGCCACTAACCTTTCTGCTTGCTTCCCTCAGGAAAATTATGGCAACCTCTCAAAGTAAATTTTGAGCTCTAAGAGCAGCTCACCTCTGTCATTACCAAAACAAGCAGGCAAAGGAAGGAGAACATATTCACTAGAAACCAATATTCAGGTTCTGGAGACAGCAGAAAGGCCATAAGAAGAAAGGAAGCCACACATGCTTGTTTCCATTGAACCCACTATCTCACAGGTATCCCATCTGAAATATCCTTAGTTCAGCAGAAGTACAGGAAAAAGACAAGGGTGAATAAAAAGCTAAGTGTGTGGAATGAACAAACACACCCAAAATATTCCTGCTCCTGGAGGAGCATTCTGAATCAGTGCTTGTTTTCATACATACCAACAAGACCAATCTTCTGTCCATATCCTGAAAGTAAAGCTGGCTTTGCTAAATGCAGGGCTAGAGAAAGAACACCCAGTGAGCTGCAAAGCCAACAGACGGAAGCGATTCATGAGGTGCAGGGTGTTGGCTCTGAGGATCTTTGTATCAGAAGGTTTACAGGAAGTCTCTCAAGTGGAAGGGCAGTGTTGAAAGATAGACATTAGGAAACCAAAGGTAAGGACTGTATTACACCTTTTTGTTTTCAGCCTCTGTAAGAACACAAAAAACCACATCGGAAACTTCGAGACACATCTGGAGCCAGATGCATTTCCTCCAGAGCAGAGAAAAATCTGAGGAAGTTAAAGACCCAAAAAAAAGAACAGTGTCCACTGAAGAAGCTTCAGAAGAATTAGTCAAAATACGAGCCAAGGACCACAGAAGGCAAAGGCACTCCTCTTAGCAGATAGAGCAAGAAAGCAAGTGATCTGGGAAGGTCACTATATCATGAAAGAAAATTAATAAAAATATTAATTAAGAAAAGATTGAAGCATTAGGGCTTAGGAGTTCCTCTACAAATAGGGCCAAGAAGTCATTGACAAAACTACTTCATCTTGAACAAAGACTGTTTAGAATGCTGCAATAATGTAAAATGCCATGCCTGATGCACCACATTTTAGGCATGAAGAGCGATGAAGCATCTAGAATGCTCTACAATTAAGGCTAAAATGATTTTAATGATACCAGGTAAGTGCATTAACTTGGAGAATGAAGAGACGCTGTACTTGGAACACTAACCTCAAACCTTGCTCTCTATTCTGTCAACTTGATTTTTAGCCTTCATAACGTTATTTTAACAGCTGTCAGTGTAATAGTATAAATACACTTAAGAACATATATGTTATTGCATATACACATGTGATTACATGCACACTGTGTCAGGACACATCACCCAACATAATTTTGTGTGCATTGTGCAAATTCATAATAACAGGGTGAGGAGATTACAGAAAAATCAGTTGTGGACAGAATTTAGTGGAAACTGTAAATTCCATATCAGAATCTGGGTTTTCTGATCCCATATATCCTATGTATATTTAAGATTTAAAACACTGTAGAAATTAAATATTAGCTGCCAAAAAATTTATTGCAGGAATAAATATCCTCTGCCACTTAAGGAATCTTATTTTGTTTTAAACCAACCATATAATCACTATTGTCTAAACTGATAGCTACTGGCAATGGCAAAGCTCATCACCTGCAAGGTCCCTTGCCACTGTTCTTTTGGGAAAACTATCTTAAGACAAACAGATGTTTCTGCTGTTTTAAACCAACAGGAAATGGACTAACTTTCTCCTTTTTCCTTTCCTAGAAACAGATACTAGCAAAGAAAAATCTTAGCACAGCTGTACGCAACACTTTTCTTGTAACAATATGTCTGTGTGGGAGGCAGGCAACCAGTGGGAACTGGCCAGGGGAAGTGAAATGTAGCAAGCAGAAGATGAACACAAAGAGTTAATTGGAAAGTCTGTGACTGGATTATTACACCATAATGCCAATACACTGGCAGGGAAAATAAAAGGGTGATGTACAAGGCTTCACTTCAAGTATGATATGAATCCTAGCTCAGCTGGTAATGTACACAACTGAATTAAGCATCAGCTGGCAATCTCAGTCCCTTACAAGCAAATAGGTGTTCAAATAATCAGAAAGCTTCTTTAGTACAAATAGACTGCAGGTTAAATGGCCAAATTGTAGTCTTATCTTTAAGGAAATGTTTTTAGGTCAGGCCTGAGGAATGAATTAATATGATGAAATGCAGAATTCATACTTTATGCAGATAAACCAAACATTTAATTGTCACTGCTGGCAAACTGGCATCCTTTACTCACACTAGCTTTACATAAAAAAGGAAAACTGCCATTGAAGCTACTGTATTAGAGCCTCAGTTATTATAGAAGATGAAAACCTGAAGAAAATTATGAGACAGAAAACCTGGTTTTAATTGATTTGTATTGGAATTATGACATTTTAAAGTCCTGAAAAGCTTCCAAATAGAAAAAGGCAACTTTTTTTGAGAATGCTTTTGCTGAGAAATTATTGTACAAATTCATGCTGCCATCTAATGGTCTAAATCAGCTATTTCTAGCTGAACAATTAAATCTGAACAATCACTTGCATTATTCTTTGGACTATGTTTTTTCCTCCCAGTTTTAATCCTTTGAAATTGATATCTGTTGTTCAGAATTAAATAACAGCATATTTAAGGCGATATACCCAATTTTAACTTTTAATTTCTATTTCCAAGTAGTTTTTAATATTTCTTCAAAGGTTTTTTTCCTAAACTACTGGGAGAAGTTTGAGGAATGCAGAAAGGAGTTTTTGCAAAGTCCCTCAGTAAAGATTTTTATCATCACACCTCCCAATCCTTAAAATACAAATTTTAAGGACAGAATTTTGCAACATTGATTAGAAATGCAGGCAAAGCACCTCTGATTCTGGCTTTTTTTGGGGGAAGAATGTTGTACCCTACAGCTAAGGTCTGAAGCTGACAACTGTAGCAAAGTAAAAATCCCAGAGACACCCTACACTGCTCCCCCACAAACCGTTGATTTGTTTGCTGCAATCAGTGCAACACAACAAGCTCCAGAATTGAGGGTTCACTTCATGTGGGGAGCAAGGGCACTGGTATCCACAGCCAAAGAGCTTCTTGCAGCAAAACAGTACTTTATTCAATCAAAAGCATTTCAGTGCTTGCATGCCTGCCTATCCTCAAAACTGCTGTTACCCAGATATGTCCCTAAATAGTTTGTTCTTTTAATACTTTTCTCTCTCACTTCTCTCTGGGGACAGATTTTTGTCTTTTTTTCAGTCCTTCCACTGCGACAGTCAAATTACTCCCACTATAGCACTCACAAAATTATTGCAAATCAACATTCTTAGGATTATTTCTCAGAGCAGGATTCAGCTCTGGATCAGATGCCTAAATTTAGGTATTTAGTTAATGTGTAGAAACTAAGTTGTTAAAAAAGTGAAGCTCTGGAGAGATCCATACAAAACATAGACAAACTAGCTTAAGGCATGACAAACAGAATTCTGGACTAGGAATTGTTCCGACTAATTTTTCCACTGGTTATAAATGGAGACTGAGACTTTCTAATGCACAGGCAGAGACTATTCGAAAGGCATCTGAGCTTGGATCAAATCCCACCAGCACCCTAAAGAACTGCACCTAGCTGTCTAAACACAAGCACACAGCACAGCTTGAGATGCAGTCGTGTACCTAAACATCCCCATGATGTGACACAGAACTGACCCATGAAACAGACAAGTTTCTCACAAATAGCTGGAGTTCTAGTGCATTATATGAAATGTTTCGATGACTGAACATCACTTTTAGGGATTCTGTCAATTGCCTAAACTTAGCTATGCAGGGCCATTTGAAATGCTCTAGGGTATCTGACCTTCCTGACCTTCTGCTTGACCTTCCGCTGCCACTCTAGTAAAGGTCTCCTCTAGGTCTTCTGCTAAATCCATTGGTACCATGTGGATGTCTCACACACCCTACAATGTCTCAAGTGGCATTAGAGACCTATGTTTAGGCAACTTAGTGTCCCACATCTGCCACAGCATATTTGCTTGGGAAAAAAAATCTGCTTTACACACAGCTGTGCATAAAATCTTCCTCTGCTTCAGCAAACCCCAACATAAAACCTCAATAATGGGAATTCAGCAACAGATAATAAGCTAATCATGTGCCTAGAGTAACAAACAAACTACTGCATGGATTAATCTAAATTTTACATTTTCCAGGTTGCTGGCCAATCTAATCAATACGATAGAAGTCTTTCAGATCAAACAACCTTTTGTATTATGCACTGGAATATTTGTGCCTCAGATGAGGCTCTCCATGCAGAGAACAGTCTTTTGCTAGAAGGTTAAACAGGGTGCTCAAGCAGCACAGGAGAACATCTAAAACTCAGGAAAATTCCAGACTTCATTCTCTTTCGGTAAATTAGGTAACAGGGTTGTATAACTGTAGGTGTAGTTTTGGAGATGGCACTATCAATAATTTTTACATTGTCTCCTGCATTGCAACCCACACACTTCAAGTTTGGTGTCTACAGCTGTTCTTCTGGCTAGATTTTCCTTTTTTTTCCCTCATAGGACTATGTAACTTTCGTAAAACAAATTAAGCCTGGTGAGAATTTAGACTGCATTATTAAGCATTCATGTCAAGTAATACTTCCCTCAAATCTTTACCCTTTGATGCACATATTAAATATTTAGGTCAGCATTCATAAAAGAAACAGGCTCTTCATTTTATTCCATTCTTTCACCATACAATCTTTTATAAATATGACTTGAGAATTTTAGCAATTTATCCAGTGCTCACAGAGTCTACTCTCTCTTTGATCATTAGATTGGATAACATGTTAGTTCACTATGAAGCTAGCAGCTGCAGATGTAGTTGGCCAAAGACCAACCCTCAAGCTTTCTTTTATTAGCCCTCATTTTTAAAGTGCTTGTTCAGTATTTAGGCACTGGTCCACAGGGTTAATATACATCACTTCAGGAGCAGAGAAGTCTACAGTTGCATGCAGCAACTGAGTACCCAGCAGGCGAGCAGGTTACCTGGCAGGTAGGCACTACACACCCAGGTAGGGTGATAGCCTGTGCTTTGTGACCAGGCAGTGGAGCTGGATCCACAGGAGGCAAGGATATGCTGCTGCCTTATTTTTCTGAGTCTGGTCTTGCAAAGGGCACTGTAAAGAAGCATTGATTAACATCGAAGAAAAATGTGCTCAGAATGGTGGAGCTATGAAAAAAGAGGAAAAGAGGAAGGGTTTTTGCACTCCCCCGTGCTCTGAGGAGAAAGAGGATAGTCTTCTCCTTAGTCTGCAATACACAATGTATATGCAGGAACAAGCAGCCCTACACAAGACCACGATGAAGGCTCAGTGCAGCAGAAACTGTCCAAGTGCACAGAAGCTGTAGTTTATCCTAGGGTCACCACCACTTTGCGTGACATCCTTGCAGAGCTATCACACCACCCAAATTCCTAAAAACCAAGCAAGAAACTGCTTTAATTACTTTATTTCCGTTCTTTAGCTTGTCATTGTTTTGTACTCCCTTTGTTCCTATATTTCACAAGTGTTTTTAATTTTGAAACCTCTTTTTTTTATATATATATATAGATTTTTCAAGCTCTCTAGATTGTGATGAGACACATATTAAGGAATTTTATATATTAAGAAAACAACTTCTGAATTCTCCCAAAACACAATGGTTGGGTTTTATGAGCTCTTTAATACAACTTTCTAAACTAAAACATCAAAAACTGCTGTTCAGTTTCTAGTGGTTTTATTTCTTGGCTGAAAACTCTTAGTTTAGGTAAATCTGTAAGATATAAATTTACAGACATTCTATAATTGAAAGTATTGCAGGACAATTAAACTTCAGGAATACTCTCTTCAGTTCTAACTGAAGGAAAAAATAAAACAAACCAGCATTCAATGGTAACAAGGGGAGTTGGACAACCCTGTAATCAGAATTGATACCTTATTTTATTGTTTAACTGCTCTAATTTAAACAGCCATGTTTTTAATTCTTTTTTACATGGTTTAAGCCAATTCCATTTAAGCCAGAGATGCGAGGGAGTATGGGTTCTAGCAATGGCTACAGATATGAAAGCAAGCACATGTTTTGTCCTCAGCTCTGCCAATAGTTTTCAAACCTGACCTGCTGTCTCAAGGCTTGGGCTGTGCTGAGTAGCGTGCCAGTTCTCCTGACTCCTGCCAAATGCTGTGCTGACAAACACGCAAGCTACATCAGTTAGCAACCCAGCCCTGAAAGCATCAGCACCTCCTTCCCCAGAGTCAGCCTGGAAAACACTTTGATTAAAGAAGCCATAAAAATGAAATCTTCACCATTTTCAGCTTTTCTGTAACATAGAGTTTGAACTGGAAGGTCTTAGTGTGCTTTTGATGCAAAATTGCTTGAAATTCCAACCTGTGAGTTTTTAAATTGGTTGTATAAAACTGGTAAATTCTGAGTGCCAAAAGAGTATTTTCCTCTATTACAATCTCTTTTAGGAATATAGAAATCTTTGCAAAATAAGAAGTTGTCTAACATGGCTGGATTCAGAGCTGACAACTCTTTTAAAAGCTGCCTTATCAGAGGCCATCAAACTTTCTTTTACCAAAGTTGCATGTATTTTACTTCAATAAAGAAAATCCAGAGAAGACTCCAAGTTGTTATCTACATTGTGAAATAAATTAACTGTAGTATACAGATACCCAAGCTACCAGAGACCTAAGCTGGTAACTTCATATGATTCAGCTCACCTCACACAGACTTCATCACCCTGTCACAATATGCAGTATAATGGCAACTACCCAATGCTGTTAACAAGTTAGCCAGAACTGTATTCACTATCTTGAGTGAAGAGTCAGCATGAAAACATTCATACCTCATCCAGTTCCAAGCTGGACTGTGTTTTATCTACTTAGCTACCCTAAGAGGGGAGCTGACTTACCCTGTACTTTCTAACTCAGCACAGGAAGAGACTTACAAAGCTAAGACCTTACCACGGTGTTAAACACTGCCTTAAATGTCTTGCTCCCTGCCATGCTGAGTTTTGCATGCACAAAGCTCTATAAACAGTCAGTATCCAACACCAACCCTGGTGCAGCACTACCAGCACTGTGAACAACAGGTAGGTAGAACATGTCCTGATAAAAACCATAGAATTACTATGGGAAAGTGTTACTAAGAACATTTGCTGCATTGAAGAGAACAACTGTAAAGAATGCTCATTTGGGACATCTCATCACTTGCCTTCCATGCTGACTGCTAGGAAAACTTGCCCCTTTTCCTTTTATCCTCTAACTAGTTTGCTTTCCTTTTCCCTATGAAAATAGCTATCACCATCACTATAAATTTATGGCATCAGCTGCAGACCTTGCAAATGGATGTTGGCCCCTTACAAACCTATTTCAGCATCCTCTGTTCAACATACTGCACATATAAATATGCTCCACAGCATGTGAAAGAATAGTCCTTCACACATTTAAATCAACCTAAGTTGCCCTTACATTCCAAGTACACCCATCCCTTTCTGCTGAAGGCACAAGCTCCTGTGTGACTAGAAAAGAAGATGTCTAAGTACAGTAGTTGTAAGTCAATAAGTAACTTCTGCCTTCCTCTCCCCTGAAAAATTGATTCATTTCCGAGCAGCTCAACTTCCAGTGCTGAAGGCAGGAAATATTCACGGACACAAAGTCTAGGGACAAACGAAGGAGGAGGAATCACTGCCACTTTGACATAAATCATCTTAGCCTGACAGGAATCTAGCCATAAACTTTGCATACGAATTGCAACTCTCGGATCATGTTTCTATGAGGTACTGAAAAGGATCTTTTGTGCAACTTGAAACACTAGACTTTACTGGTATAGAGATATGCCCTGGAATGAACTTAATAATCTATTTTTTCCTCGAGACATTAGTCTTTCCAGTATCAGAGTTTCCCTAATGCAATCTCCTAATCTTTGTCTGTATCTTCACCTATTTGAAAAGCACATTTCTTTAAACAGAGATCAGTAAAGGGAATGCAGACACAGTAAAAAAGACAAAGCTTCCAATTTTTAATGTATTTTTTATCTTTTTTAATAACAGAAAATAACCTACAGTCAGAAACTAATAAAAATGAAGAAAAATAATGTAGCATATTATCTACGTTAATTCTCATATCTTGTTTTTAACTGTCTATATAGTCTGCATTTACTTGGGTACTTCAGCAGTACTTCTATTCCACTACCCTATTCCCATAAATCAGCAAGTGAATGCTAAATACAATGTGGCAGTAGAAGAAAATAAATGTAACATATTATACCACAGGAACATAACACAGTGCTGCATCATATGCTTCACATTTCAGACCTCACTGGCTATTGTAAACGATCCAGTCTGTGTCTCCAGGCCTGCCTGTGGCGAGGGTGAGTAGGAGGTGCCCAGGATGCTGACAGGATGAGGTGCAGGACCGTGCCCATCACAGCCTGTGCCCCACAGCACAGCCAGGCTGAGCCATGCGGGCTGTGCCGAGCTGCAGGGCCCTTGCTCAGCACGGGCACAGGACGGGGCTGTGCTGCTCTAACCCCTTGGCCACAGGACAGACTTGTGGCAAGAGATGGGTCCCTGGGCAGCTCCCCCTTGGTACCATCTGCACGGCCCTGCCTTTATCTGACAGCACAGCACGAAGTTTTCACAGTACCATCATTCCTGAGTATTCCTGACAGGGTGTCTCCTTGTAAGTCCTGTAAGAGTGTGAATACCCAAGAGGGGTTAGTCTCTGCGGAGGCTGAGGTCTGCTGTGGTGCCTGTGGGAAACAGTCCTGGTCAATGCCACACTGCTCAGGGCCCAAGGCAGCTGAAGGTATGGAAGATTATCTGTAATATCCACTTCTGAAACCAGCAGGTCTAATAAACAGCATTTAAATGATGCCTTACAAAGTCTAAGTGCCTTTCTTACTCTGATCATAAAGGGCCAGCACCTCCTTATGCAAAACAAGGCGAGAAACAATTATTTCTAACAGAGTAGTCCATCAACAGTACTATACAGATCATTTTTCTGCTTCCTCTTTGCTCTGGCATTCATGTGTGTACATGGCGTGTGCACAGCGGGTATGTGTTCATGCAGATAAACAGGTATGTCCAGTTATTTACTACTTACTGTTAGTTATTACTCAATTTACTAACCACAGTATTATTAGCTATTCTGCATGGGTAACTGCACTCAAATAAGCACAATTAAAAAGCAAGCACAAATTGTGGCCTTCTGTCCCACTTAGCCTGTTTGTTTTGTGATCAGAAAAATCAAGTGGCCTTGGCTACCTAATGTGCCCAGAAAAATAACCTTCATGTATCATTTTACCCTAACACCAAAACATGGCTCTCATGAAAGAAAGTTTCCAAAGAAGCAAACTTATAAATTGATCTAGACACACTAATCATTTTCTATGAAAATAAATATTAAGAGTTAGCAACTGCTGAGTGTTTTGATGTTCTATTTCCACCAATACCTTTCCATAATTAAGTTCAGATTCCAGAACTCCAGATTTTATGCCTTTAACTAGCTTTCATTTTTTCCAATATAGCGTTATATCTGCTAGTCAAGTTAATCTCATAATAAAAGCAATTCAAATAAATGAAAGATTTCTAAATATTAAACAAACTCATTTCAAGCATCATAATTATCTTTTTAAACCATGATGGATGTAAATAGACACACAGGTAAGCAATGACTAGAAATATAAGACAAGTGATACAAAAATCAAGCACTGTTCCACACAGTAATTAAAGGGTTTCTTCCGTGTTATTTTGATTTTTTTGGTCTTCTATAATTCTAGGTATTGTTGTTATAACACAACACAACCCACCAGCCAAGCAAATTTAAAAAAAAAAAAAAACAACAAAAAATCCTACTCAGAATGAAGTGTTAAAACCCTACACTTCCCAAATTACCATAATTAAAAAGTCTGGGGAAAAGTAAAATAGAATTACGTAAACTGAAATATTTTCCTTAGACAATTTTGAAATGCTGTTTTTTTTTAAACTCCTTAATTTTTCAACATTGCAATAAATTCAATTTCTAATGAAGAATAATTTTGAACCAAAACACTCCTTCAGAGTTCAAACCCTCAATCCATTTGACAATTATGAGATGCACAAAAATGAACATGAAATTCATCAAGTCAAGATTTATAAAAAATAAAAAAATTTTCACTGATAAAACATGTCATTAGAACTTTCTGACCTGTTTTGGTTTGGTCTTTTCTTATATTACAGATCACATTTTGTCTCACTTTTGGAGCTTCAAAAGACCTGATCTAATACAGTTCCTCTGGGGACAAATATGGAAAAATGGGGAAAAAACCTATCTCAGAGAAAGAAGTTTTCCAGATTACAAATTGACATAGTTCTTAATATAGGTTTCTAAACTGTGAAATAAAGGATTTTTCCTAAATAAACATTGAGGATTAAGGAACTGAGATAGCTGACCAAGGAGAATGGTTAAAAAAACAGAAACTTGAAAATGGTTTCAAGCCAGTTACCAAAATGCATTCCTTCCAATTTTATATTCAATTTCTAAGAAAAGATTGCTTCATTTTTGATGCCACAGGTTCTAATCATATGACAGCAAAGAAAGCAAAACCTCTCTCAGAAGTCAATGCTCTTCTTCCTCACTACCATGGCTGTGTAATGTGCTTTTTAATGCACTTACAAAAGAATAAAAGCAGTTTCAGACATCTTTAGTCGTTGTGATGAGCTTAAGGCACCTGTCTCTTTTAGGAGATAATTATGCATGTTTCTAAATAAGACTGCAGACTCTTCTTAACAAAATTTTTAGTTTCCTTTTACTCTGAAATAACCTAGAAATTTTAGGAAGATTTAGGACATAAAGATAAAAAAAAAAACAAAACAGAAAGAGTACAAACCTCTGATTGTACATGCCCCGGAAATTATAATTTGCTCTGTAATTGGGGATTGGCTTTGGATCTAATGGCCTGTAGATGGCAGGCTCTCCTCTTTTCATCGCCAGACCATTCAGCTCCACAGTTGGTGTTATACTGCCTGCAAAAAAAAAAAACAAACCAGTGTAAGTAAGGTGCTTAAACCAGAAATACAGAAAAACACACAAGCAGGACTGAGCTATAAAGAGAGACCTACACGACTTTTTTTTACACTTAAATTAAAAAGATGCAACTAAAAAAACATTTCAATTTCTGTAAAAGATGGCAATATAGATGTCAACTTAATTACAAGCAATGAAAAAGAACATTTAAAAATCTCAGTGCATTTTCTATGCAGTTTCAGTGGATTAACCTTCACATATGAATGAAAAAGTCAGTGTAAGAATCAGGCTGGTTATTCATCTTTCCTAAGTACCTAATAATACATTAGATACTTCCTGAAAGAACTAGAAAGATAATAGAATAATGTGTCTTTCTGCTGAATACCAATCAATAAAACCACAAATAGAGCAGAGTGTCTTTGAAAGAAGCATGAAGTAACAGGCAGTACTGCAGTCATTCAGGAATCTGACAAGTTAGAAAAAATGTTTTATTTGCAAGACATGAAAACTTAAGACTATGTCTAAGAACTAATGGTCTCATAGGAGTGATCTAACAGGCTGAGCATACAGCTCCTAGAAATCAGTGCAACTACAGCCATCTACTGGTGACAGAATAAAAAAATAGAAGGCAGCCAGTACTTGCCCACTTGAAAGGTTTCAAAAATGCCAAATAAGCTACATCCAGCTTTCTTTTTTTTTCTTAGGTAAAACATTCAGCTACAGTAATCCCCACTTACACTGTTGTAAGAGAATCCTAAATGAGGTAAATTTTATTCCAATAAAAATAAATTAATATATTCTGAAAATATTTTCATGAGAGATCCAAATAAATTTACCCTTAAAAAAGCTATGATTAATTTTCCAGTCTGACATTGAAGATTTATATGCCAAATGATGAAAATGTTTATGCCACTTAATCAAAAACTTACACCAACAACAATTCTTATAATTTCCAGACATTACTATGAATTCAAATTTTTAATAAAAATACAAAATGTCGTTTTGATGAGAAGATACCTGTGCATATACAATGCACCTTTCTTGGAGAAAAATTAGTGTTAAGTGATAAAATTTTAAATTAATTCTCTTAAAGTCTATTCCTCTTGTTATCAGATTTTCCATCTAAGAATATGCTCAAAGACAAAAAACTCTAGAAACTCAGTAATACTCTGCAATGTCAAGAACCAAACTCAGGATCACTTTTCACAGAGATTTGAGCCTTCTGCTTTCTAAGCAGCCACAGTCACAGTGACTGTGAAGCAAACAGGGTAAAACCAATGTCCTGGGTCTGGAGAGGCAACGTACTGATCTCCAAAGGAGTGAGAGAACACTACCACACCACTCTCAAACAATCCTTCATGGCCAATGCTCAGGAAAATATTCACAAGTTCTAAAGGAAATTTGCTCCTGCTTTTCTCTTTTCAACACAGAGAAGATAAACTGCAAAATTACTTCATTTTAAGAAAGTGGCTGAAGAATACGTTTTTAAAAGAGGGAGAGGGGCAGACAGAAATTAAAGGGGGAAAAGAGAAAACAGAAAAAAAAGCGGGGAAAAGGATTGTTTAAAAATAAAAATGAGAAAATATTCTCACCACTTTATTTCCTTTACATTAGTCTGAAATGAAGTTATGATTTTTTTTCTTTATTGATCAAGACAGAACAGATCACTGAGCATGTGCATGAGATGTGTAGTTCAGAAGGTTTCGCATGCACTGAAGGGAACTTGCAGGTAACAGCTCAAAATTAAGGCTGCAAGACACCAGTATGCATTCTTTCTATTATTGAAACAAGTTTCTAAAGACATCTGAAAGCTTTTTGAAAGCACAGGCTGCTCTGAAGGAAAACTCAGCATGCAGGAAATTACCTGTCAAAGTTCTCATGCCAAATCCCAGCCTTTTGTTTACACCAGAGATGCAATTTCACAGGATTGGACTGGATAAAATTTCCAACTTCATTGAAAAGTTAGCTAAAAGAATGCTTTGGGAAATGTGTTTTACCTAATTCAGTCTGGTTTTCTCCTGTCTGCTTATTATTGATCACATACCATCACTTTGAACACATCTAAGCATTACCTAATTAATATATTCCCTTACAGTTCAACCATTTTAGGTATGTGCATTAAGAATTCTTCCATGAAAGCTTACTAGAGGTTCTGCATTAACCAATCATACTATAGCTATGTTTTCATCCTGGATATTTAATTATCTTGTTAAAATTACTTATTTAGTGCTATAATGTACCAACACTTCAACAAGATCTAACACTCAGAGGAAAATATCATACCTGGATTATTGTTTACATTGTTTTTGGGTGGTCTAGGCGTTGGCTTGGGAAGGGTAGTTTCATTCAATGCTTTGCTAGCAGCAGCATGTTGGGCCTTTTTAATACTGCTTCCTTCAGCTTCCCAGGTCTGTTCTCCAAGAGTCAGCTGCACTGTGAACATCTTCAAAGACAAAGAACAGGTAAACACTGGCAAGATTATCACTGTGGATTAGAACAATCTGTATAAAAGCTTCCAGGTCTGAAAAGAAACCACTCTCTCTTTCCATTGTATTCAATTCCCAGATAACGCATCTGATTCTTCCAGAGATCAGTGAGACCTTATCAGTGAGCAACATTTGGCCTTTCAAATCACAAAGTAAAATAGTGTAATGGTAATGTCAATTATCAAAGAACAAAATAATATTTGAACCAAGAATAACATCAAACTGATCCTCTGCTCTTGGAAGATTCTGTATAGGTCAGCTATGAACACATTTCTTCATCTATTTGAGTATGTTTAGTCACCTTACTTGTAGAAAACAAATACTAAACATGCTATGAGAACAAAATCAATTTTTTAATGATTATGAATGAATATAAATTACTACACCCTTCTCAAGGCAGCAGAGAATTTGGCCCAGGTAGTTTTACAGAGTGAATTAATTTCTCACCCAGATTTCTAAAAGTAATGCCTTTTGTTAGGGCAGAGTCACAACTCAAGCACGTTCAAAAAGATAAAGTAAGAAGCAAAATAATTATTATCTTTTCTAATGAAACTGCAGTTCTTAATGTAAGATCTATACTGAGGACAGGAACTGTAAAAATCCAGAGTTCAAAAATGGACTAACTGATAAAAATCATATTTTTCAAATTCTGATAGAGGGCTATTTCAAGCATCCATGCTGTGTAAATTGTGCAGATAAAACTCAATGCATGTTTAAGATATTAGATAGAGTCTATCTTCTGTATGATACATAAATGTTCTGTTTAAATTTGAGCATCTGAGAGCAAGGGGAGAAAAGCTAGAAACTCAATATATTTGCCATATAATTCCTAGATAAAAGGCAGGACTTAATAGTCAGATACACACAGTAAACTAAGAATCACCTACCTCAGAAAACAGACTAACTTACTTGAGTCAAAGAAAAAAAAGATCTACATATTAGTATGAGAAGTATATAAAGTAAAATTTTAATTTTGACAGCTCTCGAATTTTTAAACTTATTTAAACTTGATAGATTCAGGACCAGGCTTTTAGAGATTAATACGGTGGGCCGCCTTTAAATCTGCCTTTACATATAAATTTTTTTAGCAAGTACTTGCAAACAACCATTTGAACACAAGTATGTATGTGTCTCCCAACTCAGCCCTCTGCACATGCACATACTGCATTCAAACTGACTGTTATAAATACATACTGGTGTCTTAATTACAGCCTTGAGTTTTGGCCTACTGTAATTTTCAGAAGCACAATGCAAGTCCCTGTATCACAGCTCTTATTGCCATGTTGTTTTTGCCACAGCAGTCATAACAATTTCCTCATGGAAGAAAAAGAGAAATAGTGTCTTAATTTTACACTCTATCAAACCTTACTCCTACCCCCATCTGAAAGATAAGATGGGTATTAGAGCTAAATACCCATAATTATATAAATTACCTACAAACATATATCCTTATTACTAAAAAGTTGAAATTTGATACCTGAATCTGGATTTTTCAAGAAACTATCAGTATAGTATTTTTATAGGAGGAGGAAAGTCCCAAATTTAAATGAAAATATGATTAATAATGGTTACGTATCTACCTATAACTCTTAGTGCTTAGAGCAATAAATAGGAACTCCAGATGATAAAGTGCTTGCTCAGTAAATTTCTGCCAGTCAGAGCACCTTCTCACTTAACACATCTTCCAAAAAACCTCCTGCAAAAACCTACACATAGAATTAAGCTTACTCCTTTATTAAAGGAATAAACCTTCCTAATCCAAATTCTAGAGCAGACAGTGGAACATTCTAGTCCTGGAATACCAGAGCTAACAGTTCTGCTATTGACTGAGAGACATTTCTCACCTGAGGAAATTTCTATTCCTTACACCCAACATAATTTACCTGATGTCCAGAGAGCAGAAAGGCAAAGGCCACCACACTTGTGCTTGTTTCCATTCTGCTGTGCTTGTAAGGTCAGTCTCTCTAAGCTCTGACAACTCTTTACTCCTCACTTCTTCTGTGCAAAACCTTCTATCCTCCTTCCCAGTTTTTGAAGTGCTACATCCCCCACCCCTTTCCCTCTTTTCTGTACCATCACCCACTTTCTTTTGACACTATTCCTTTGTGTCCTAAAATGACACTGACATGGAAGGACAGAAGACATGATCAATCTGACTTACTTACTCCAAAATGTCATTTATGCTAACAAAGACTTTCTGATTTTTCTTATGATAAAGAATCCACCTGGAGGGCAGACTTCTAGAAACCCTAACTGCGGTGTTAGGAAGAACCCCTTCTCTCCCAAGTGCACTGTTTCTAGTTTTCCATTTCACCCCAATTGTCTAAACTTATTTTCCAGAGACAACTAGAAAAAAGGGTATAAGAAGTTACTAGCATTTGTGGTCATGACACAGACAGCTATCTTGTAGAACATGTCTGAAAATTGTGAAAACGACTAGTGGTCAGGAACCAAGTATGTGTAGGATCAAAGCAATATGAGAAGGTCCTTGAAGGGCCAAGAGCAACAGCAGCACTACATCCTTCAGGTCATGCCTCCCAGGACAGATTCAGGTCTGTTTCACATATTCTGTCAAGTATATAATCATATTATTAGCAAGACATGATACTAAACTGCTAAGAGAGTCATAATAAATTCCATCTCTTTCTTTGTTTTTCATAGGTCAAAACCTGCATAATCTTATTAATATCGCCCTTGTTCTTCATTCATGTCTCTTTTTTTATCTCACAACACAGATCAAAATTAGATGTAATATCCTTCCGAGTCTATAAAGCACATAACTGGTTTTTTTACCACTATGAGCACAATGAAAAGAACGAGGTAAACTGAAAAACTGAAAAATTAAGAAAGTCAATGAAAGTCTGGATTTCAGAAGTGCAGGTAATGCAGACTTAAGTCATTTCACTGATATCAACTCCTTTAAAAGTAATAACAAATATATCATAGAATCAATAAAGTTGGAAAAGACCTCTAAGATTAGTGAGTCCAAACCTTGACCAAACACCACTACACCATACGAACTGTAGTACTAAGTGCCATGTCCAGTCATTTCTTGAAAACCTCCAGGGATGGCTATTCCATCACCTCTCTGGGCAGTCCATTCCAATGCTTAACCACCCTCTCAGTCAAAAAATTTTTCATTATGTCCAAAGTGAACTACCCCTGGCACAGTTTTGGTTATGTCCTCTTATCCTGTTGCCAATTGCTTGGGAGAAGGGCGCCCCCTTCCACCTGTGAACAATTTCTTATCCTACTAAAATTTTAAGCATAATATGAATGTCATATAACTCAAATCTCCTTATTGCTGAGAAATGTAAACAGCCAAAACCACACCATAACCACAGCAATTATTTTTTCACAGAAATGGAAAAAAAGGTAACACAATAAACACAATAGTGAAAAGTTACAGAAAGCCCAACAAATTTAATATGCTGCAACCTAAAACCAACCAGTCAGTGTACCCTGTGGTGCCAAATGCCTCCAGGAAGAGGAAGAGCACTTCAATTTCCATTTGCAACGAGGGATGCTAAAAGCAGCCTCGCACCTGCTGACATCATTTCCACCACTGTAACACGTTCAGCATCACCAGCCAGCGAAGCTGAAGGTCAGTGATTTGCATCAGTTCTGCAGTATCTGGCAACATAGTGTGCAACACAGGAACAAGAGGCAAGGGCAGAGACAGCCCATGAGGAGCTGAAACTGTTACTAATCTACACCCTGGCCCTGCTGCCTCATGTGATTTGGCCACTCCAGAAATACTATGTACAAAACAGCTACTAAATATGCCAGTGTCTCGCTCTGACTTTTCTAGGATTTTTTTTCCTTCCCCAGTTTGCTCCTAAGTAGGGAGGAAATTCAAAATTATATCCAAAAAATACCATGAGGATATTCCTCTGTATTCCCCATCATCTGAAAGCATCCTAATTTTTACTTATTAAGTTGGACATCCATCCATGAGGTGGCCAGAATTAGCTGTCAAATCACTAGAAACTTATATGTTATAATCACATTATGAGTTTTAGCATAACCATACATTGTAAAGTTGCACAACAAAAAAGTTTGTGCCCTAGAAAGCAAGACTCAAAGATAGACTATCAACTTCATGGACAAAAAATTGCATCAATAAGCACTTTAAAAAACGTCACAAATTTGCCATCGCCTGTATTACCATGAAACAAATGCAGAGGTAGTTATCAGAAGCATGCTGACTGCAGAGAAAGACTCATGCAGCCTAAAAAGCAAATGCCCCAGAAAGATTAAGGAAGGATGGTGATACCCTGAAAAGACCTTCATAAGTTCTATATAAAGATCAGCAAATGTAAATTCAAAGATGAGAGACAAAGTAAAGTACAAAATTATCTACAAGGCTTCTGTAACAGAAACACAGGCTTACTTTTGGAAAGTGTAACATAAAAGAGCAGTAAAATAAAGAACAGGAAGAGAAAGCCCTTACACTAGAAATGTAGCTGGGTTTGACAAGCACATTTGTCCAAACCATGATATCTGTTCAGCATGTAAGGTATGGCTCATCACCTGGAACTGTGACCTTACCTTGGCATGAGCAGGCCCTCTTTCATTCAGAAGCTTATACTGGGGTTGAATTCTATTGAAACGGGCTAACTCATTTACCAGACACATTGGAGTTTTCTCTTTGGGGTTTGCCATGTTATCTTGGAGAGGAGCTGTAAATAAAGAGTCTGTAAAGTTTTTGTGGAGAAATGTACTCTTCACAACTTCACAAAGCTTTGCAACAGCAGCATGCTTAAAAAAGGAAATACTTTGGCTAACCACAACTTTTGCATATATGCTAAATACAAAGTTTAAATAGCATTTATATATTCATCACACGAGACTATGTAGTTCACAATAACAACTATTGATTACATGCAATTAAAAAAGCCCCAAAACTATTTCTTCCCAAAATGTCTTTATGAAAGATGACAGTGCAGGAGAGCACATTCATATTCTATATTTTCTATGTCACCATCTATGTCACCAAAGTTTACTGTCAGGAGTATACTGGTTCCTGGAGTTGACTACTCTTTCAGAATTGAAAATTCTGAGTTTTTCCACTCTTTGAAGCAGAAGTGGGTAGCATAGGAGTTATGAAACAAATACAGTAGATGAAACCCTGCAGTGCCCAGTTGTTTCTGCCAGCTTCTTCCCAGAGTTTTAGACTTTTCTCACAATACTGACATCACTCTCAGAACACTCCCATAGAACACCTCCCCCTTTAAGGATTTAGTTCTGCTTTCTTTAGACTGTTTTACTTTCTGTGGGTTTTTTGAAATTTATTTGTATTTATCCCTAACACACACACATTGTCACTTCTTGCTTAAATTGTTAGGACAACACTTCTGCATTTTATACCTAGTTCAGCATAGAAACTACAGCATTTATTGGGCCACAAAGGAAACACCAAATACTGCCAAGCATTCAGAAGACATTCTGTTCTAGGGAAGAGAAATAAACTTGGACCTTCCTGTCCCACTAAAACTTCTCTATAAAAGATACACTGAGAATTTGACAAAATAGACATATTCTTTCCTGAGCTTTTATATCATTGATTAAAACTTCACTCCAAATCTGAGCTCAATAAAGAAACTAATCTTAATAAACAGTTTATTTAGTGAAAACATTTTTCTACATGAGTTTTCTCCTTTATTTTAATCCTCTTTAAGACCTAATTATTTTTTTTTAATTAACAAGTCAAAAAGATTAATTTGAACACCAAAGAAAATACATCTGAACCAGCTTACCTGGTGAGTTGATCAAAGATGTGGGATCCACAAGGTTGGCAGTAGGACTGCTACAGCTGGCAGCTGATTCTGAAATGGATCCATTCATTGAGGATGGCAGACTCAGTGTATTTGTAGCTGTAACTGGAAGGGGTAGCACCACAGGGGCCATGGTGGGTCCAGACAGGTTTGCTGTAGTCTGCATTTTAACTTGTGCCATTGCCTGTCACTGCAATAAGTACATTGTTATCAGCAGAGCACTCTGTATTTTGAATGTCCAATGACTACAGTAGTATTAGCAACACTCCTTTTTTGCTCCTGGATCCAGGTCACAAAACTGTCCACAAAAGTCATGCCTCTGCTAACATTACTTCCAAATGGAAGCACAGAGAAACAGAGCTCAGAGCCAAAGAACATCCCTGGAGAAGAATCCACATACCTTGGCTCCAGGTTCTGCTTTTCAATGCTAGGGTCACCCTGCCTGAAATCTAGAAGGAAGAATTACTATTCTAGAATTAAATTCTACACAATTATTCTGCAGATGAGATAAGCACTTGCCAGTATCTTCAAGACAGGATAACTTTGCAACCAACTGCCATAGCAAACTTGCAAACTTTTGCCATTGTTTCTCCAGTAAAGTGCACCTTATGTATAAAATAAGGCCACAAGAGAAAATCCCAATAATTTTTTTGGCCTGGTACAAAACTAGAAGAGAGAGGGGAAAAAAAAAGGAACAAAATAAGAAACAAACAAGCAAAAAAACCCCTGACCAATGATGTGAGTTCTTTACAAAAAATCACTGCTTATTCAGTCAACAGGTGAAGTACTTCAAAATCCTTGCATAAATTACTGTCAGAGGTACCATGATTTCCTAAACTAGCCTTTAACCCAATAGCTAAAACATTTACCTGGAATATGCCAGGTACTAATTATCTCTTCATCTGCCCAAATTAGTTTCTTTATTGCCCATACCTGTTCTCAGGCTAGGTCTACATGCATAAACAAACCAGGGTTAGGGCACCACTCTATATTATTCACTGGAGTATGCTCCTTGGCAAAATTTGGGCTACTAGCTGAAAACTCCTGCTGCTGCAAAAACTATGCAGGAGCAGTTTAAAGACCTGCAGGCATCCCAGGTAATCCATTCAATTGAGAGAGAAACCAGTCATTGTCAGTCATCTGGGAAAAAGGTTTGGGCTTCTCCTGTCCCATAAGGAGCAGGTTGATATATTGTACTCACTAATATGTACATAGACTGTATTATTTGGGGTTCATACACATGAGCTGATCTGTACAAAGCAGATAGAGAGACAAAACCTGTGAGAGCCAACAAGTGGCCTGGACAACTGGGACTTCTCCCAGCAGCTGCTCTGGTCCTGCTGGCTAAAGCAGCGCAGGGGTTCAGCTCTCACCATTCACAAGCTTAACACCAAGCTGTTTGCTCCTTCTGATGGGATAATTCTCTCTCCCTGTCTAAAAAAATATCCAAACAAACCCATTCAACACCTGAAATTTTCTAACGAAAGGCTTACTGAAATGAATAACCTATATAAAAATTTTGATTACCATCCATATTTTTGCCCCCCCTCCCCAATCCATTTAAAATATCCAAGTATTTACTCAGAGGGACAGTATTGTTGGATTAAGATCCCAAATTGCTCATTACACCTTGGAGTACAAGTACTTTAACACAGTTGCACTAATATAATGAAAATAATAAATCCTATTACTGTGACTCTGTGCTTTGGAGAAGAGGTTCAGACCAGAATGCCATTTTTATTACTGAGGAAAGACAGATAATTAATTTAAGTCTCTGAAAAGGCAAAAGTAGAAAAAAAAATAAAACTGAGGTGCAATCACCTGCCCTTTTCATAAGTATCTTCGTTAAGATACTAATAGCAACAGATTTAGCATATACATATGCAGTTAGCTGAGATGTGTTCAAAAATATGTACTAAATTCATACTTTAAAAATCCTACTATAACTTCACAGCAAAGGCCATACAAAACAGCAGTACTGTTAGAAAGGCCTAACTTAAAGACTAAGAAGTGTAAAATTATAGAAGTCTTTGGTACACAAATGTCTGCTTCTGATTTTAAATACATTAGTATAAACAGGAATTAATTGAATATTCTTAATTGTAAGCATTAAATTCAATGATGGCAGAATCAGGCTTTATATCTTAAACATATTTTAAATGAAACCAATATAACCGGAAATATCAACACAGTAATTGAAGTTTAAGAAACTCACAGTATTTACGGCATTTTATCCTTACAAACATGAGTATGAGAAAGGCATCATTCACATGATACTGCATGAAATACTACTGAATACCTGGTCTTGAGCCCTGCCAGTTGTGAATTACCACTTCAACTTCCAGTAATTTAAAAGTTTATTCTTCATGAAAGCAGAACTTACTAATAAACAAATAAAATATTATGTTCTACAATACTGATATTCTACAGGGAGAAATTGTGGGAGGGATCATTTCCTATTAAGAATAAAACAAGAATAATCAGTTTAAGAATAGTATTGAGGAACTACAAAAATGAGCAAGACAAGGTTTAGGGAAAAAAAAGACACTAAAAGTAAAGTACATAAAAATTAAATTCTAAAATCAGAATTTCTCATAACATATTGGGTGCTGGGTAGTTTTGTTTTTTTAAGCTGCAGAACTTCTAGAAGAAACTGTAACTGTAATCTGTATAAGCAAAGATGCCCAGGCAGTAATATAACTGTAGGGACTAACTCTTAAGCAGATGAGATATGGAGATAATAAATTTGTAATCAGTTCTAAAAATCCATTACTAGAGAGAGAAAGAAAGAATACAGTTGATATAGTGATGGCATGTCATTTTCACACTACCAGGCAGTCAATCTTTGATGTCATGACAAAAGATGACAAAAACTCTGTGTTCCACCTTTTCTGTACATTTTTTACATATATACACCAATGTTATACTGTTTCATAAACAGTGAAGCCAAAACATTTTGGGGCCTTCCAGCCACAAGCACAAATATAATAAAATACATGGCTACATAAAATGTAGGACTTGGGGGAGAGAGATTTCACTAAGCTGGTCAGAGATTAAATAAAGTTATATAATCAAAATATTTTTACATCTTCTATGCAGATATTTTTGACAAATCTGACATATACAAAAGTGATGGTTCATTTAGGATACTAAGATTACAAGAATTAAGATTACAATTAGAATAGTCTCCACACACCCATTTCAGGTGCTCGTTACCCAATTCATATCTAGGAAATTCCTATACCCAATGTCTCCAAAGAAGCTTCCCTTTAAGTTCAACAGTGGTTACAGACACTTGCACCTCTCAGAGAAAGTTGGACTTCAGAGCTGTGCTTCCCAGCTTCATGCCTTTACTCAGCTGCCATGTCAAGACACAACAGAAATGATACTTCCCAATGTTTTAATCACACACATCTATCCAGTCAAAGTCTGCAGGCTGCAGTGCTGCCCTTTTTGTAAGGCTACACTGCTACACTCATACACTTATGAGATGCTGCAATGGTTTCTCCTCATAGCCTCACCCACACATATGCAGTAGAAATGCAATAGCAAACACATAAAGGGATGCAAATATACTAGAATTGCATTTTACTTCACTTCCCCTTTTGAGCACTTACTACATAGGCAGCTACACAGGTTTCATTAAACAGCTGACTTTCTTATTAAACAATGTGCAAGCTGTGAATTTTCCTGACAAACTAAAGATTACCAAATGACAAAACTCCTCACATTTTAAAGTGAAAATATTGCTGTAAAATAGTCCATTCATATTTTTATATATCAGGAAACACAATGTTGCTGTGAGTTGACCATGTTTGTATAACAGGTGACCACAAAAGCTGCCCTATGGCTCACCACCTCAGCTGGACAGGAGAGGGAAAATATAATGAAAGACTTTTGGGTCTAGACAAGTGCATGAAAAGATCACTCACCAATTACTGTCACATGCAGAACAAACTTAACTTGGGGAGATTAACAATAAATTCATTTAATCAAATCAGAGTAGCAAAAGAAGAAATAAAAAGTAAATCTTAAGAACACTTTCCTCCCACCCATTCTTTCTCCTCAGGCTTAACTTCACTCCTGAATTCCCTATGACCCAGATGGATGGCAAATGGGAGCTACAATCAGTTCATCACATGTTATCTCTGCCACTCCATCCTGCTATGGGCAAGACTCCCTTATATTCTTTCCCTGCTCCAGCATGGGGTCCCTCCCACAGGCGACAGTCCTCCACAAATTTCTTCAACGTGAGTCCTTCCCACAAGCTGCAGTTCTCGGTGAACTGTTCCAGGGTGGATCCCTTCCACAGGGTGGCATCCTTCAGGAACAGAATGCTCCAGCAGGGGTCTCCCACAGTGCCACAAGTCATGCCAGTAAATCTGCTCCAGCATGAACTCCTCTCTCTCCCCATGGGGCCACAGATCCTGTGGGTCTCCCACGGGCTGTGGGTAAATCTCTGCTCCACCATGGACCTTTCTGGGCTGCAGGGGCACAGGGCTGCCAAGTGTCATCATGTGCAGCACCACGGGCTGCAGAGGAGTCTCTGCTCTGGTGCCTAGAGCACCTCCTCCCCCTCCTTCTGCACTGACCTTGGTGTCTGCAGAGCTGTTTCTCTCACATATTCTTACTCCTCTCCTCTCCTCTCCTCTCCTCTCCTCTCCTCTCCTCTCCTCTCCTCTCCTCTCCTCTCCTCTCCTCTCCTCTCCTCTCCTCTCCTCTCCTCTCCTCTCCTCTCCTCTCCTCTCCTCTCCTCTCCTCTCCTCTCCTCTCCTCTCCTCTCCTCTCCTCTCCTCTCCTCCCTTCTCCTCCCCTCCCCTCCCCTCTCCCCTCCCTTTCCCTCCCCTCCCCCCTCCCCTCCCCTGCACTTTTTGTTGTGCAGCAACTTTTCCTGCTTCTAAATCTGTTACCTCAGATACACTACCAACAACACTGATGGGCTCAGCCTTGGCTGGCAGCAGATTCATCTCAGAGCCAGCTGGCACTGGCTCTATTGGACACAAGTGATTCTTCTGGCAACTTCTCATGGAAGCCACCCCTGCAGCCCCCCATTACCAAAACCTGGCCATGCAAAGCCACTACAAATATTTAGTTACATTTACAGATGCAGAATACTTTTTAAAATTGTGAACACTGTATCATGCTAAAAACACCATGCAGCATAAAGAATGAGTTAACACTTTTTCTGATTATTATTACTTTTTGTATTTTTCTGGAATCACTTTGGAGCCTTAGATCTCTTGTGACATTAAATATGAACTAAATGCTCAGGTGAAATGATTCTTAGACTATGTCACAGTAATTGATAAATAAAGACAGATAAAGTAGATAAAACACCACAAAAGGCAGAAGGCATGGACAATGAGTTTTCAAACCAAACAGACTTGTACAATGTGGGAAAATTGCAAAAGCAATATTAGAAAGAGAAGTTATATGCAAAATCAACAGATAGAGAAACCAATGGCCTGAACAGTCAAAACAGAAGGCTGGACTTCATCTGTGCAGAAAGTGAAAATGCACATATGCAGTGGAGTCACCACACTTTCACATTGCTCTGTCACACAACTCAAGAGTACCAAATTTAATCTGTGCACAAGTATGTAATGGTGGGACGTATTACATACTTGTGAAGGACTTTACAAATGGAACAATTGAGGGCCAGCCACTGCTGAGCAAGAAAAATTACTTGACATATCTTGTATTTTATATAACCAAGTGTTCTGCTTATACCTTCTGATCAGTGTCCATTTTTCAAAACAGTATTACATTAATGATCCCAGATCCTTTTCTACAGAACTGCTACCCAGCAAGTTCTAGACTGTGCTCTCTTTGTGAATCCATTTCCTAGCTAATGAGACTTTGTCCTTGTCTTCCTTGAATTTTCTTATTTAAAAAACCCAACAAAACAGAAAAAAAAGAAAAATACAATAATTTATGTTTTCAAGATCACATCAAATTTTAATTCTAATTCCAAAATGTTTGCAAGTCTTCTCTAAGCCTGCTTTATAGCATCTCCAATTTAATAAGTGTACTGTTTCATCCACATAATTAATGAAAACATTAAAAAGTACAGGAACAGCAATCCAATAGACTGGGGGCAGTGTCTAAGCAGGCAGCAAGCATCTCAAGGGTTTTTTTCAGTTCAACCCCATTTTAGTTAGAAGCTTGTTCATGTGATTCTTCTGTGAAAGCCCCAAGTCACAGAACTCTAATAGTTAACAGCTTCCTAACTAAGAAGGGTTTGGTTTTAGTCTTAGCTTTAAAATTCCATTAAATGTTCTGTTCTTCTTCTATTCTCCTGATATTAATTCATTTGTTCAGTTACACAAAGCATACAAAACTGCCTAAAGGTAAAACATATTTCTGGTGTGCTATTTCTCACATTTTTAGCAAATATTTATTTGTGGACATTATTATTAAAAGTACTAAAGAAGGTCTAAGCCTTACACAATTTCTTTTTACTGTGTTATATCTGGCAGCTTATTTGCTGTTGACAAAAACCACACAGCTCTGGATTACCTTCAGAGCAGCCTAATTAGAACTTTTGTCTTCTAATATCAAGTAACTAGATGGCCACATAGTAGCAGTTTAGCAGGAGTATGACTTAAAGCAACAATCAGCAGATGATTATCCAGATTAATTAGCAAAATTTATCTTATTTATACATTTGAAATAGCAAAAATTAAAACACTAGGAATGAAATTGCACAGGGTCTCTCTGGTTTTTAAATTTATTTCTGTATTACTGCTGGTCCCCGTTTGTTCTTCCCATTTGCTCCTCCAATTTCATACCTTTTTGCCTTATGAGGAGTTGTTTGCCAACAGCCAAACTGAACTAAGGACTTGCTGCCACAGCAAGGGACAATCCTGTGTCCTTTCTTCCCTGCGACAAAAAGCCAACACTTTCTGTTCACCTCACTGAACCAGTTCACATGGCAGGTAAGGAGAAAGCACAAAGGAGCATCAGGTCTGTACAAGGAGGGCCACAAGCTCCTGACCTGGAGTGGGTGCATGGAATTAGCCCTTTCAACTCCTGCTAATCAGCTTAGCTTTGCTGTCAAGCCATACACTGAAGTTCATCTCCTCCACACTGTTCCTCACAAAGCCCGTGATCTCATCCCTGATGATTACATCTTCAGAAACCTGTGGCCTGGTTTCTTTTCTTTTACTGTGCCTAGAGAATTTACACTAGAGAATTCTCTACACTAGAGAATCTTAGTTTCAACGAACATATGAACATAGCTACCAGCTAATTAACAGCTAAGTGATACATGACAGCAAGTGAAGTGATGCCTTAAAAGCATTTTACTTTGCATAAGATGGGTGCCGGAGAAATCACTAACTCTTTTCTTTTCATTATTTTGGTAAGATATTTTACAAGCAAAGGAAATGACACAGACCATTAGGGACTTATACACAAAATTTAAGGAGCTGCAAGGCTTACAGAAAAGTTCCCCTTGTTGCTCAGTGTTAAACCCAGTCCCTGAAGACTAAATACCACAGTTTCTTCTTTCATTTTGCTTCCTCTGCTCTTGGACTGGAGCAGAAAAGAGTTGTAGATAAAGCCCCAGGAAGGCAAGGAAAGACCAAGCAGCTGCAGTGAACACCAGTTCACAACATCAAATCCTACCACACTTTCAGATATTATCACCCACAGAGGATTATCCTTTGCCAGCACTCATGTACAATGAATAAGGACCTTCCTGAAGAAAGGAAGGGAAGTATTTTTGAAAGAAGAAAAAATCAAGTAGGAAACAGACCAAAAATCTGCAGTCATATTTTTCAACCACTTCTTCAAACGACAGTCAGTTCAACCTCTCTTTTGAATTACTACACAGAACAGGCACATTAAAGCAACACAAAAGGACTTAAAACTCAGAAAACTGAGGTAGAAACTGCTTCACCTTGCATATTTCTTTCATTCTGAAACTGCATCTGTTCCCTAGCTTCCAATATGTTGAACCGATTTGGTACAAAAAGCATGCAAGTCTCTAAATCAATAACCACATTATCATTACCACAGAATCACATTACGTGGGAGTACATATTATTTATATCTGTCACTGATTCAATCCTTCTTTAACAACTTACTTTAAAATTGCTTCATGTAAATTTGAAAAGTAAAAAAAACAAACCAGACAAATAAGGCAGCTAATTACGGAATCATGACTAAACATAAAGATTTTCTCAATCAACAAAATGGCCAAACATGGGGATTTTTGCTCACATTTAGTTATGATGTGTTAGCAGCAGGGCAAGAACAGAAGTCTTACCTTGTAATCAAGATTGGATTTATACAACTTGAAATACATAGAATATGTCCCTGAGTAAATACAATAAACAAACATTTAGGATTTGATAAATTACTTAAACAACTACAGAAAATGTCAAGTAACTAATATGAAAAATTGGTGATCTACAAAGCCATTTACATGCACAGTACCTGTGACACCAGCACAGTCACCCACATTGTATAGCACAACTGTACAGTAAAATATGAGGACTCAGATAAGGATTAAAGGCATCTATAATTCAGGTTTACAAATATAAGTCTGAATTTTCAGTGGAGTCAAAGGAAATACAGCATGGGATTACCATGGTTTACCAGAGGGTACTGGGTTTGCATGGCCAACTTTGGCAGCAGGGGGTTACAGGGGTGGCTTCTGTGACAGCCTGCCAGAAGCTTCTTCTGTGTCCAGCAGAGCTAATCCTTGGTAGCTCCAAAGATGGATGTGCTGCTGGTCAAGGCTGAGCCAATTAGGAATGGTGGCAACACCTCCAACGTATTTCAGAAGAAGAAAAAAATGTCCTTGCTCAGTTGTAATTGCGAGCAGAGAAGAGCAGGGTGGGAATGTGTGAGAGGAACAAGTGTGTGTGCAGATACCAAGGTCAGTGCAGAAGGAGGAGCAGGAGGTTCTCTAGGCACCGGAGCTGGGATTCCTCTGCAGCCCATGGTGATGACCATGGTGAAGCAGCTCTGCCCCTGCAGCCCATGGAGATCCATGGGGATGCAGAGATCTGACTGCAGCCTGTGGAGGAGCCCCATGCCTCCCCATGCAGGTGGGTGACTAAAAGAAGGCTGTGACCCCATGGAAGACCTGTGGAGAGGGACCCTGCTTCTATACTGGAGCAGCCTGGCCTTGAAGGACTGTACTGCATGGAAGAGTGACCCACACTGCAGCAGTTTCGGCATGGACTGTTGCCGGTGGGATGGGCTCATGGTGGAGAAGCTTATGGAGAACTACATCCTGTGGGAGGGACCCCATGGTGCAGCCAGGGAAGGACTCCTCTCCCTGAGCTGCAGGAGAAAAAGCGGGTGATGAATAGACCATAACTCCCATTCCCTGTCTCCCTGTGCTGCTGGGAGAGAATGTAGAGCTGGAAATGAGGGAGGGGTAGGAAGAAGGTGTTTTTAAGGTTTTATTTCACTTCTCACTATCCTGTTCTGATCATTTTAGCAATAAATTCAATTAATATCTCTAATTTGAGCCTGCTTTGCCCATCATGGCAAATAGGTGAGTGATTCCTCCTGGTCCTTATTTCAACTCATAAACCTTTCATTAGATTTCCTCTCCCCTGTCCAGCTGTGGAGGAGAGTGACATGAGTCCCTGATACCAAGCCACGGTCAACCCACTAGAATCTTTTAAAGACCCAATACACAATACCATCTGAGACACCAATTTGAATGCCTGCCTATTCCATCAGCTGCTGCTTCAGGAAGCAAACATTCTCTCGGAAGACTCATGCCACATGTGACACTACATGTGGCAGGCAGTTCAAAGAAACCCTGACATGAAGAGGCAATGAAATGGCAATAATGTATGTGTTTAAAGAAATGTATTACACCAGTCATCAGTACAGCCAGCAGACCCAGGGAATTATTCAAGGTGATCAACAAGTAGGCTTCTAATCTTCTAATTTAGGGTTAGCTAACCACACAGCTAAGTGGCAGCTGAGAAGCAGACAGGGTAACTTAGTGTCTCAAACTGCACAAGATGCCAAAATACAGAAAACTGCATTCTACCCAAAGTCTACTGCCAAACTTGTCTTCAACAAGTGATCATGGATGTTACTAAAACTAAGGCACAATTACAGAAGTAAATAAGCTCCCTTGCAGAGACATGTCTTTTTGCAAGGAATGATGGAAAATGCAGGGGTTAGGGCACTGACTGCAATTGTGCCCATTTTCATGAGCAAGAGTATAAAAACTTGTAACAAGAAACTCAAGAGAAAGTGGAGCATACTTGACAGGCAGGAATGCAACTTTCCCTTGCTTCCCTGGCAACAATGAGGCTGACATGAAAAAGCTGAGAAAAGAGCAACTCAGGCCACAGTGCATCTTACTGTGTACAGCAAAACTAACGACCCCAGACTGTACACATGGCTAATTTTCTTTTATAACAGAGAAATCAGTCAGGTCCTGTGTATGCTAGTCTTGGCACTCAAAGACTCAAGGAGAGACTTCATAGACATCCTAACAGAGATCCTAAGTAGAGAAACTTTACTGATATTATTCTGAAAAAAAGATGGGAAAAGGGATTGCTATTTTGTATTAAAATGGTAAAGGACATCAATCAGATTATCAACTTGAAGATTTCAATGCCAGAAAAAAACCTAAAAGATAAAGAAAGCAAATCTGTTGCATCAGAAACTGTTTGGCATCTCAAAACACTTCAACAGGTTTATAACCCAAAGCCCAATGGGGAAAATGAGTCTGGTTTATATAAATGTTTGCTATGTTAAGATAATCTCATCAGAAAGTCTCTCTCAATTTATTGTTCCTGTCTAGAAAACAGAGAAGATGGTATAAAAGCCATGGAAATTTCCAACAGCCAGTACAAGCTAACCCAGTTCTCACAGTGCCACAAATTTTAAGCTCAGAAAAGACTTTGAACCATCCAGACAGAATATTGGTTCAGACACAGCCATCGGTTTGACCCAGCCAAGATACCCTGAATTACTACAGGGAAGAAAATGTGAAACACCTTCATGAAACAGCAAGGTGATCATCAGAGCCTTCTTTGTGGGAGGCCTTCCTTATCCAAAACTCATCATGGTTTAAGGGAGATCCCAAAAATTAGCTTATAGGTGGCTATAATGCCTTACAGATGAAAGGCAGGACACACACCCTACCCAACACTAGAGGTAATATCCTTTTTGTATTTGCTTACTGCACCTGAGAGCAAGCACCAACCCAAAGCACAAGAGCTGGCCATCCAGTACTGTAACTCTTCAGCTCTCTCCCTTACCATGACAATAAACTACTTATGACTTCTTGAAAACTGGAAATTGGTATCTCCCCCAGACACTCTGTAATACATAGTCATATCTGTACAGTTTTTAAAAGATGAAGAAAGTGGTCATCATAACATCTTACTCTATATACAGGTAACTCACATTCACCTTATATTAAACAAAATTAGTTAGTCAGCTTTCCTGAAGAAAAATAGCTGAATAGAAGGGAAGTGTAAGCTGCTAGTTTAACAATCAATCATCAGCTTAAAAGTGGAGAAGAGGATTAAGAAAACGAAAAAAACATGACTCAAACTTGACACTCTGAAGCTACAGCCTTGTTTGCATCAAATTTGTAACTGGTTCGTTATTTGTGATATTGAAGTCTAATCTGAGATGCTTCCAAGAATATAGTTTCTGATTTAATTTGCATTTTGAAATTTCTCTCCTATATATTTCTAAAAGCCGCACTTTTTTTCCAATTTGTGCTAACAAGTAGTAGTTACATTCCCAGAATCTCCAATAAGCTTTGACTGATTTTAAATTACAATATAGTCTTACTTGAAGTAAAACATCCCTCCAACTGTTATTTTGTTCTGAAGGCAAAAATTACTTCTTGACTTCAATCCCTAACTAGAAATTGCATTTTATTAATGGAATTCAGAAAATCATCTCAGTTTTCCTTGACTGCCTGTGACAAACTACTTCTCATATAATCTGAAGTAGCAAATTTGGTGAAGTAGGAGAAAAATGCCTTTTTCTTTGAAACAAAGTTATAGCTCCTGCTACCAGCCCTCCTCATACTGTAGTCAGCTGGCTATAACTAACAGCTACAAGAGCCTTAGAGAAGGTAGTTTCAGTGGACTAAGCAACAGGTGTTGCACTCTATTGTTAGAAGTAGATAAATTCAGATTTGTGTGCCTTTTTTTTTTGCTCTCCATGAGTATATTTAAACAAAACCACTGTATTTGACAGCTAAAGTGATGAATGCCCACATTGGTCTCATACAGCTTCCAAGAAGTTGCAGCTCCCAGAAACAGCTGGGGTCAAATTGCCACCTTCTGTTCCTGAAATGTTCCCGGAGCTCCCCTTTCTCTCAACTCTTCCATAGACAGTTTTTTAATTGCTTGGATATAAGATAATGTAGACATACAGTTCATAGAGAGACTAGCTCCTTGCTCACTGGGGGTCAGGATTGGGCCTCTGCTAACAGGCACAGAGTACCTGTGAGATCCAGAGCTCTGCACTGATTTGACAGAGCCTTCTTCCCATTCCAAGTGCAGCTCTCCTCAGTCAATGAATTAAAGTCAAATAATTCTGGAATATTGGATTGGGCCTACCAAGTGCTCTGACTGAAATAAACACAAAACATAAGTTTTCAACTGGAGAAAATTAAGTTTAGAGATGTTGTGTTTAGGGGCAAGGTCATGATCAATGCTAAACATTAGCTGAACACTAAAAGCCTGCCACAAATTCAGCTGCAGCACAGAGGCTACACACAACTGGCAGGATGGCAAAATGCTATTTCTGGAGTTGAATCAGCATGGAGGATACTAAAGTAACAACAAACAACAGAAAGGAAAAATGCTGGTAAAAAGACATTTGTTTCAAGTTGAGCACACTGTGAGGGCTCAGAACCAGGCTTTTTCCTCCAACTTATGTAATAGTGTTTAGGAACACTAAGTAGGATACACCATAAAATAGCAAATAGGAGACCTTCATCTATACAGCTGATGATTCAGAATAACTCATTTCCCCAGACCAAAGGAAGTTATAAATGTAACTACTACAGGGGAAAAATGTAAACAAACTGAATTAAAATTTGTAATTGTCTCAAGTATTTTTACACAGATAAAATCAGAAATAAAACAAAAGATAATGGTGGCTTAAAGTGCAAGCTGATGCACTGGTAACATGAAATGATTCAAAATACTAGGAAAGAGTACCTAGAATTGAGCAAAAGCAAAAAAGAAGATTGCATTTATTAAGAATGGCAATGCTGTAGCATCATAGACAATGGATGGGTGGATCATGCTCTGAGCTGCACTTCAAAGGAATGTCTTTCATACTGTACTTTAGGACTCCAGGGCCATTAGACTCAGCAGGGTAAAGTTAGCTTTTGTGACTCTGGAACCACCCTAAACTAGCACAAAAGAATAAACTTGCTTTTGAACTTGCAGGGGGCTACTTCTGTTCAGTACTAAAACTCCTACTCTTTCCCTTCCAAATCAAAATCAAATTTAAAATGGGTACTTCAAAAGGGAAACAGGACCCCAGAAATTTTCTAGGATCTCTAATAGCCTAATGTGCTATTAGGCTACAAACATATGCCTAATACAGTCTAATCCCCTGCAAAAATGGATGTTCCTTTTTAACAAAGGGTTGTGCTCCTAGCCCAAGAGTCATCCAAAATCTGTCTAGGTTGCAATGACAAACAGCAGAAGTTTAGGTAGAAGTGCTGACCCCAGAGCTGTGCACACCAGCAAAGACACCACATTCAAAAAACAGAGCAGACCCTGGAAATAGAACTGCCTCACCTAACCCTGTTCCCCTGCAGTGCTCTGTCCTGTCCTATCTTGGGGATATATCAGGTATATTTGTCTGACAGTACCTATGTCTCCCATACTGCTGTCAGCTATGAGATACCTGAGCAGAGGTGAACAGTACCAGCATTTGCAATGACAGCAAATAAAATAATTTCTTTTTGGTGTCAAAATTCCTAGTGAGCACAGGATTGGCTTAAAAACCTTGAAAACATTCTAATTACTACTGTGTCCAAGAAAATAAACAATTTCAAATACAGGATGGGCAAGTTGATGCTTACATTTATTTTTAAATACTTTTAAATACATTTAATAACTTAAGTTTCACCAGCTACTGCAGCCACTTGCTTTCATGCCTACTGTAACTTGTGAATGTTATAAAGTATCAAAAGGCTCTGACTGCACTGAGATTTGAGGAGAAACAGAGGAGATAAAGTTTTACAGGTAGCTTAATGGCATCCTGGGAAGAGAAAAGGCCTCTAAAGCCACCTCCTCTGATGAACTGCCACTGACAGTAATATGTGGAATGGCTAGTTTCAGAAGAACCTTGTAATGTAACAGCTGAAGAATTTAATTAAATATAAAATTCTTCTCATGGGACTTGGCAAATACTCGCCTGGAAGATCAGATCCAGAACATCCTCATGAATGGCAACTCTGCCAAGTCCATGGAAAATTGATCCAGTCCCGACATCTTCAGCCAGTTTTCACTTGCTTAAGGCTCTAAGTAATAAAAACTGGCCAGTTGAAAAGGGGTGAAGAAAAGATGATATGGGCCACTCTCCCTTCTGAAGAGGTCAAACTCCATATCTAACCCAGTGGATTCAGCTAAGACAGAATGTTGAGAGATGCCTCTGAATAAACAGGGAGCTTTAACTGACTCCTGATCCAGTACAAGCTTCTCATTCCTTTTCACAAAGATAAGACAGCCCTAGCTGCCATGCAGAAGCTGGACACTCATTTAATACACGACTAGCAAGTGTCTTGCACTGAATTCTCAGAGGGTCAGAAAGGTTTTCAAGAAAATCCTTCTGGAGTCATTAATTACAATTCCCAGGCCCTAAACAGGTACAAAAAGCATGTCTCTTGGGTATCTACTCTTAAGCAAAATGCTTCCTTGCATGAACATTGCCTTCATAGATGAAATACTATTTCAGAGCAGGCAAGTTTAAATACTATTATACACAAGCCTGCAACAAAAAGCAGAGAAAGTATTTTCCACAGTCTAGAAAGCAAAAAGCAACATCGTATCCAGGACTGAAGAAGGACCAGCAGAAGGGGGGAAAAATAAAACAAACATACGAACTAACAGTTAACGTGAAATTTTAGAGTGTTTCTTGTTCTTGTCTAACAAAGCCAAAGCTACTACAGAGTGTTAGAGTGTTAATTCATTATTATTTTGTTTGCATCAGAACAACTGGGTATACTTCTAAGTGACCCAACATTGCCCTCTATCAGGCCTACATTTCCACCTTGAGAACAACATTATCTTGATCTCATCCTTCAAAATGTATCAGTTGCATGGATGTGTCATCTGGGTGATGTGGAAAAATTCCCTTTCACTTGCAGACAGTTACTTATCCAGACAATTCCAGTTAGTGATATCAATCTGCACATTTAGTATACTCATATTTCCTTATATTGGTTTAACACTGCTTTTTTAAACTAGAGTCATTGTAGGTGAAACTGGGAACCACAAATACCTAACAGGTGCAAAAAAATAAGCAGTAGCAATAAAAATTATGTTACTCATCTTGATCCAACAAGTAACTATTTTCATTGCAAGAAACTTTTCAAGAAAATCTGGTCTCCTACACTCAAAAACATTTCCTTTAGCCTGGAGGCAAAACAGTCTCCTCAAAGCTGGCAAGCAGTGAAACTGGAAGTGGAACCACTGTGGTCCTTTGGAAGTTTTCAGAAGATACTTACTTGATATAATAACTGGCTGCTAGTCATAACCAGGTTTGGGACACCAACGGGGATCTGAGCTCAAAGCCTGAGTTCTAACCAGTCTAAAAAGTGCCCCCTGCCATCATTTTAATGGTGACTAAATCAGAAGACTATGGGGATACAGTAGCATAGTGAAGTCACAATATTAGCAATTAAATATGAAAAAAGTGCTATTTACTGGGAAAAATTTAAATTTCATAATTTGATTTTATTTGGTTAAATAGAAATAAATTTGTAACATTCTAGCGATGTACTGTATAGATGTATAATTGACTAAAGCAAATGCAAAGATGGAGTATGACACAGTATAACATATTTCATTAATGGGAAACACTCCAAAAACTACCAGTTTAATAAAAAAGACCCACAAAACAAAACCAAAACCACAAAACACTTGCTCTTGAGATGAAGTACAAACAATCTTTAGCACTTACAGACATAGATGTGACTTTAGTGTTACACTACCATAGACAGCTTTTCAAAATTCATTTTTGCACTAGGAGTTGTGATAAGCAATTTTTTTATTCTAAATATTTTTCTAGAACAGTGCCTGAGAAGACATCTCTCAGATTCTTACTGAACTCTTGATCCTTTAATGCAAACACACTTTGGATAATGGTGATTGTGACTCAGTACTGACAATGAGCAGACTCCCTAAATGCAGAGCCCTTGACTTATATATATATAAATTATATACGTGTGTTAACTACACTACACACAGATTTCATTTCCTCTCTTCACAGAGTTTGTCATGCATTTCCACTAATTCCATTCCCCCTTGTTTACATCCTTTTGTCTGAGCAAAACTGCCAACCCAATTCCCCGACCTGCCTCCACAGGACCCCTGCCTTGTGCTCTTTATGCCCTGCCACCAAATGGTGCCCTCCTGTCTTTCTTTCTCTCCTTCTTTTTAGAGAGAGAATTCAAGAACCATTGTGAAAAATACAGGCTATGTGTGATCCAAAGATTAGAAATACAAACCAATAAGTTCTGGCAAAAGACAGGCCTCTTTTCCTATAGACTTTACTGTTGGTGATAGAAAATAAATGTAAACAGTGGAAGTAAAAGTGTAGCTCTAGTGGCTCATTAACAGAAGTTATGTTATTTCAGTTATCCTGAAAAAAACATGCCGGGTTAGGTCCTTCCCCAGCACATCAGTGATACATGCACGAGGAAATAGACACTTTGCACCCTGATCAGAAAAAAATCTGTGCCCATATCGATCAAATATATGCAAAAAAAAAAAAGAAAAAAAAAAAAAAAGGCACTAAAACCCACACACTTCCCTTATAAGACCAGCTCTCCAATGGAATGATGGAATGATACCATAAGAAGTATTTTGGGGTAAAGGACTGAGCATAATTGTTGGGAGTTTTTAAGAGTTTTCAAAGACTAACAAGTCAATAGCCACATATTTTGGGCAGGTCAAAACAAACTGTCTAGATAGAGCATGACAGGTGCACCTTTCCTATGCCTAGAGACCCAGTCTTGGAATAGGAGAATCTGCTTCACTATGGCTTGTTGCCTAACCTTCCCAAGGTCATTTGTCATGACACTTTACAAATAAAACATAGTATTTGATTCACTTCCCACATTCACACCGGTGTAAACCAGAGTTAGAGTGAAGTTTTCAAAGCTGTGGAGGAAAATCAAACCTTTGCCCCCAAAGAAGAGGCTGACGGTGTTAAATGCTCATTTAACTTAGTCCACTCATTAAAACACCTCTTATCAGGTTCTTCTACAAGTAAAATTAGAAAGTTTCTTTACAATCTACTATCTTTAATCAGAATTTAAGATTAGTCGAATTTATTATTATTTTGATGTAATTCTTGGGGAACAAGGAAGGTTGAGCTGGCAGAAAGATACATAAAGACTTTGGCCTCCACGCTGAGCAGCCTGAGCAAAACCCAAGCTGAGTAACATGGCTGAAAAGTTGTCTGCAAGGAAAAGAAAATCAGAACTGTCCTTTCCCCTCAAAAACTACAAACAAGCAGGCAGCCTCAATCCTGTTCCTAGCTGGCAGCAATAGGAATCTTCGCAAAGACTAGCAGGAGCAGAAATATCTGAGGTTTTTAGGTTAAACCTAAGGTTCAGCAGCTGGAAATCAGTATTGGAAATCTTACTCTGCTGCTGACTGTCTAGAAAAAAAAAAAAAGATTTCATTCAGAAATCTGACAGTCTGGTGCTGTTTATATAAGCAGCAATGTCACAACAAAGCCTATACAGAACCTCCTTGTAGTTAGCAAATGGCTTAAATGCATTAGCATTACTTCACTGGTGTAGACTGCTAACCTGGAATTACCACACAACCTAGGAAGACCTTACTCCTGTGCAGCTCAATGCCACTGTTAAGCACAAGTGAGATACACCACTGTATGTTCCCTGACAGAAGCACAGCTCAACCACCCCGAGCTATGGGAGAGCAAACAGCTTTCCTTGTGCCTTGCAACACTGCAGTTACTCATACACATCCCTCAGTACTGTTCAAGGCAGTACTGCACGCAAGGAGAGGGGCTACAACAGCAGCACTTTATCTACTCTTTTGTACAGCATAAACTTTTTTTTAGTACCATGGTAGTTGCACAGGGAGCATTCCAAACATGGCTTGAGAAGCTTACGTCTTGGTATTCACAGAAACAGCTTGCTGGCCGTAAGGCAACATGAGCCAGACACACTGCACGGAATTGTTTTGCTTGGTTATCACTGACTGGTCAGGTGGGACCCTGAGCACTACAGGGAAAAAACAGCTTTGCTGAAGGATTCACCCTCACAGATAAGCTCAAGCAGCCCACACTTCCCCAGGACGGCATGTCTGCGACTTCCAGGCCTGGCTGTATTCAGCATGAACTTTTTCCCACCAGACACCTGAACACTGGGAAAATGCCACCCAGCCCATGAGAAGCCTGGACTAGGCAACTTTACAGTAGTGTGTCTCTGGGTCCCACCTCAAGGACGGCCCCGGAACCCTCGTGCTGGGCGAGGGCCGGTAAACGGCTCTGCCCATCGCTGAAGAGATGCCGACATCCATTTTGGGAGTGGGAGAGTCCAGCAGGGATGGCAAAGTTTGGGGCCCTGTCCGAAGTTTGGGGGCAGCTCAGGCCGTGCAGACAGAGGGCTGGCTAACACACACGGCGCTGAGCCGTGAGGTCCGCGCCGCTGACCGGGCGAGCAGCGCCGGGCGCCCCTCGCCCGCCGGCGGCGGAGCGGCCGCTCAGCGCCCCCGAGGCCGCGCACCGCGACAGGCCCGGGCGCCACACGGGAAGAGGAGCAAGTTCGTGTGGCACAGAACTCCTTCCCGGGGACCGGGGCAGCGCAGGCCCGGCGTGGTCCCCGCCGAGTCGGCCCCGCCGCAAGCCCGGCCGCGGCCCGGCCTTGGCGCAGCGACCGCCGCCGGCAGCCGGACCCGTGTGCCGGGAGCTGCGGAGAGGATCCAGCGGGGCTTCCCGGCCCCGGGGGCGGCGGCGCTGCCCACCTGTGCCCCCGCCCGCCTCCTGCGCCCCTCGGCGGGCGGGCGGCCGGGGGCCCGCGGGGGATGGCGGGGTCGGCGCCGCCGCCCCCCGCCGGAGCGGAGCGGAGCGGGCCGGCGGCGCCGTGGCGCAGCAGCGCCGGCACGGCCCCGGGGAGGCGGGGGGCGCCGGGGGCCGGCGGAGCCCTCGCCCGGGAGCCGCCGCGGCGGCGGGAGGAGCGGGAAGCCGGGACGGAGACTAGGACATCGCGGCTGAAGCCGCCCCCTTCCCTCCCTCCCGGTTACCTGCTTCCCGGGAACACTTTGGAGACGCCTCCAACATCGGCAAACACTAAAGAGAACTGACCCCGCCGCCGCGGCGGCCGCCGCCGGCCCCAACCACTGCGCCCCCCCCCCCGCCCTCCCGCCGGCGCCGCCGCCGCCCCGCCCCGCCGCCCCCGCGCCGGGCGTCGCCCCCCGCAGCTCCCCTCGGCCCCCCCTCGCCGCCGCCCCCGCCGCGCCCGCCGCCCCCGGGGCGCTCCCCAGCGCTCCCGGCACCGCGCTCCCCCCGCGCCCGCCGCGCGAATGGCCCCGTCCGCGGCCCGGCCCGGCCCGGCCCGGCGGTGCGCAGCGCCCCCAGCGGCGGCGCGGCGCCCTGCGCCCTCCGCCCGGCCCCGGCGGGCCCCGGCGCCCCGCGCTCACCTGCCCCCGCCGGGCCGGGCCGGGCCGGGCCGGGCTCCCCGCACGGCGAGGCCTCGGCACCGCGGAGGAGGAAGCCCCGACCCGGGGAGAGCGGCGAGCAGCGGCGCGGGGGCTGTGCCGGTCCGTGAGTGCGGTTGAGATGGGCCTGGCGAGCGTGCTGTGCCCGCTCTCAGCTGCTCCCGAGAGCCGCTGTCTGCACGGCTCCTTGCGCGCCCGGACAGAGCGGGCTGCGGGCAGCGAGACTTCGGGCACGGAAAAGGGCTGGCAGAAATACAGGGAGAAGGGGCAGCCACCACAGCACACCAGAGAACAGGCTTGATTTTATTTTCCCCATCTGCTCTTCCTCATCTCACTCTAGCTTGGACCACTAACTCTCCAACTTATTTCCCCTCTCACCTTTCCCCTCCGAGGGAGCTGTGTTCAGAAAGGTAAAAACTTATAAAGAAGATTTATGTGAATATATTCTTCTGTCTAGAATTAGAACAAATAACTGATGC
This sequence comes from Lonchura striata, assembly GCF_050655825.1. Taxonomy (NCBI): domain Eukaryota; kingdom Metazoa; phylum Chordata; class Aves; order Passeriformes; family Estrildidae; genus Lonchura; species Lonchura striata. The sequence goes on from NC_140704.1 coordinate 125,368,898, forward strand.
AGTTGCTGGGAGCTGCCTGGAGGGAGGCTGCAGGAACGAGGGCCAGGGAGTGCAGCTGTGGAGGTTCAGCCATGGAGGTTCCATGGTGCATCCATGAAACCACCTCCTTCCCCCGGTAGGCACAAACCCTCCTCTCCTTACACAGTGCCAGGGCTCAGCCTCGTAAGACCTTGGGATAAGTTGGTGTTTCTGTGCCTTTCCAACCAAAATCAACTGTCTTTGGTTTTGTCACCATTAAAAATATTTATCTTGTTGCCTTGTTTCAGGTTTGCACATCCCTTATTGAAGGCAGAACTCGATAGAAAAATGTAAAAAAAAAAAGCAGAAACAAAAAAAGCTTATGCACATTGAGATTAAAGTATAAAGTGTTTCTTCCTTTAAATTCAAACTTAATAGACAAATAGAACAAAAAGAAATCAAATAAATAAATTTCTGACCATCTATAGCATGAAAAAGATAACATTCAAATCTTTATCACAAAGTAATCAGAAGTTTATTCTTCATTAATAAAAGATTTCCGAGTTTAATCCACAATCTAACTTTGTAAAAATCTGTTTTCTTGATTGGCTTCAAGTAAAACAAACCAAGAATTTTTAAATCTATGCAAAAGCCAAGTAGAAGCATCAGAACTTGAAGCAATCATCTTCCTACCTGATTTGCAAGGCTGCAGTAACAAAATTCATCAGGCTCAGAAAAAAAAACTAGATTTTTAGGGGGCAAAGATCTATACCTTTTTGCTACACAACTAAGTTCTAATGAATCTTTTTATATGAGAGTTATAACATTAGTTATAGCAAATGTAATTTAAGACAAAACAACAGATAAGTCAGGATCAGAATGAATCTAGGGTTCATATTGCCTGCAGTATCTGCTATTATATGAGAATTTTTTTAATTATTACTTGATACCAAGAGGCAGGTCAGTTCTGAGCAAAAAAAAAAAAAAGATGTAGCTTAACACAATTTCCAAGGACAGTGGAGGAGCACTCTAAAAGCACAGAGTCCAGGTGAATTTTGGTAGTAAGCTTGCATATGGTAGATAATTTACACACCAAATACACATCATGACACCTAGTGGCAGAGCTGCATTGTGAGTACCTAAGTGATAGCAAGATTTTATTCATACTAACAGAACACTAATATGACATTTACAACTTGTTGAAACACATGTTGGGAACTCAGCATTTGCTATGAGAGGTTTATACATACCCTGTATTCAGCAGTGGTAGCTTGTTAATCCTCCCCTTCTCATTCTTCCATTGTTTTGTTTTCTGATTCTGAGCTTCCTTACCCCTTAATTTAATTTAAGAACAGAGGACAGAAGTACACAGTATAATACAATTGCTTTTGTAGTCTTCTGATATAATGTAGCAATGGATAATAATGCAAGTACTTTTCATTAGGCTACTGCAAATTTTTGCATGAGTACAGTTCATTCAGATGCTGAATCGCGATGGTGCTGTCCACAGAAGTTTGTGGGGGGTTTTTCATGTTTGTTCTTGGTTTTTTACTTCATAATTTTATGTCATGTCATTTTTACTTTACTTACTATAAGTTGTTTGAAGAACAATACTACAGTATAGCACATATTTAGCATCAGCACACCCAGAGAGAAATGCATCTAATGAACGTCAGCATCAGATTATGAGGGGGCTTTATGAACTGTCTGCAGTAGACAGGTGTAATTCCAACAAGCCTCTAAAATCACCAATCTGTGCTATTACTTCAATACCTAACATTTTTATAACGTTGCTATTACTAAACAGCTAAAATTTTAGTTTAAAAACATATCTTGAGATACATGTATAAACTCAGAAGTCTTGTATCTTGATATACATTTTGTGGTGCAAACAAAATGTAGCTGGAAGAAAACTGAATGCAAAAGAGCAGATTTTATCCCAAAAGTTACCGTATGTATATATGTATATATATATATATATATATATATAAAAAATAGAACAAAGGTTAATATATTTTATAATAATTTTAAGTTCATAGCTGTATTTTGCTTTTTTAATGTTTCCGATATGATTGGAGCTTTATATGTATGAACAACTAAATTGCATTACTAGTCACTTCTTTAGGATTTACTGCACCCTTACGTTTGAGGGTCTTTTTCCTGCCACTGCTGAGATTCAGGATAACGGCTAGTCAGTTCCTCCAGTAAAAGAAGCTTAATACAACCTAAAAAATTCTCAGGGTTTGAAAAGAAGATGCATAATTTGTATGTACTCTTTCACCCTACTCCATTATTAAATAACAAGAGTGTCATAACTTGCCCAACAATCTAGTTTCAGTATGCAAGTTGTTAATACGAGTGATTAATTCAGTATGCAGTTTGAAAGTAACAAAAAACCACATTAATGCCTAAATGACTGCATAAATGCCTAAGTGGGGGAAAGGATAAAGTTATTCTATTTGGACTGTACACATGATTGCAGGACACTTGAAGATACTTGGCCTTGTAATTTTTAACTTCAGATTCAGAAAAAAATAAATCAGCACTTTTGACACTGACTTAAAAAAATCATAATATTCTAATTTTTACTAATATATTTTATTATTAGAATTGTAGTTTTAACAGAAACCATCAAGAAATGAGTTTCCACCCCTCAATACACTTTGGTGTGACAAACCAAGCCAAAAAAAATCCCCAAAGAAAATGCCCAATGATGTATTTGGGAAGTAGATTTGCAGAACCGATTGGAAAGGAATTCTGAAGGTCTGTTCCAACACCCTCCCTGCCACCTCAAAGCAAGACCAACTTTAAAGCTGGATCTGACCTTCAAGTTAGCAGTTTGCTTGATTTCCTTTAGAAAATTTGCAAGACTGGATATTTTACAGAATTCTGTTTCAGAGTATTAGAAAGTTTCTTTGTAGCTGTACTATTTATTTATTTAAGAACTTGGATATTTGATACTAAAGTTGAAACCATAATGAAGCTAATAGAGTGCTCATAAAACACCCATAAGAAGTTAATAATGCCTTGTTTACATTAGTCAGTCATTCAACTGAATAAAAGTCTCTAATAGCTTAGTACCAGAAGAATGAGTCACTTAATTTTTTTTAATAATATTTTTTCAATCATTAAAAGCAAACCCCAGAAGTTTGGGACTATACTTGATTAAAATCCAGTATTATTAATGAACCTACATCTAGTCAGACCACTGCTCTCCCCAATTACAGGTTCAAATCTGTCACTATAAAAGTAGATCTTTAAACTACAATGCATGACAAATTACTAATTAATTTATCACTAGGTCGTACATGGAAGGAGAGGCATGAACAAACCAAGATAAAACAAACTACAAGTAAATACTGTGAAGTTTTCTCAGGTAATGGAAACCATTTACTCTTCATGCTCCAATGAGGACTTGCAAGCAATGAATTTTAACAACTCACACTAACACACTGTCTTTGATGATTCATGTCTAAAATGTGAGTTCCCTAAACCAGATGAATCACACAATCACTGCAAGGATCTAAATTAAGTGAACTAGAACTTGCACTCATCAGCATATATTGAATTCCCTCACTGTTGGTATAAGGACATTGAGAAACCTCTAGGTCCTTATCCCTTTAACAAATATATTTTTTTAGAATACAAAGTTAAATCAACCAAAAAGATGTGCTGATTTTGCAATTACCAGCCTTCATCTAGGTCTCCTATCATAAAGGCGTCAACGCTGTTTCTTTATTAATTGACCCACTGCTCCTAATTTAAGATTGCTTTGCAGGTAGCATTGTGTTTCTCACAATCACTTGCTGCCATTCCTTTCCTATGTCAGTGCTGGGAATAGTAAAGCCATGTGTAAATAAATGCCTTACCTTTCTAATAATTCAGTGAAACTTTAAAATTATACTGGTAAATTACTTCAAGTAAGTATTAGAAGTTTTACTGCACATTCAAAAAAATTAATTATTATAGTTCATCTATCCAAAACTGCATAAAAGTCCCTAATTTTAATTTGTACATTTGTGTCCCTAATTTTAATTTGCACATTTGTGACAGATATTTCCATAATTTTCAATTTATTTTTGACACAAAGTACTGTAAAAGCTTTCTGTACAGCCATCTCACCTTCTTACAACTGCAGAAAATATGATGTTGCATATTTATGCCTATATGTTAATACATATAGTTACTATACAAACTTTGTTTATGTATATGCACAGATACTTTGTACAAGTTCATCACCCATTATGAACATTGGAAGCTTCTCGAATATCCTATGTGATTTCCATATTTAAAAAAAAACAATCAAACAAAAAAATCAAAAACCAACAAGATTTGGATTACTTCTTTAAAGCACAGAGCATAGAATGGTAGAAGAAAACCAGGAAAATTCAGGTCAGCCAGGGAAACACATCTCATGACTACAGCAATGAAGACAAAGGTAACTACAATTTGATAAATCAGCAAGAATAATAACAGAACCAGCAGACTGAAGATCATGGTGTATTGGTTTTCAATTACAAAGCACACAGACATTTAGAAATGGCCCATTTCTGAATTAGTAGGCATTGCTACCTGATGAGACTACACTGGTTTTGCTTAGGAGAGAAGTATGGGAAAGTCAAAGTCAAAGGAAGCAATAGAGTCTATAAGATTAAATTCCTGATTACAAACCTGGGATTTTTGGGGGTTTAGCTTTACTGAGAGCATTCTGACTACATAAAAGACCTTCAAATAAGTCCAAACACAATGCTAATTCCACTGATAGTGTTGTATGAGAGGATCACACACATATTAAAATGCTTTGGATTCTCATTAGTGCCTCTCAGTGCAGGCAAAGATTAGAGTAACACTTCAAATATAACCAAAGTGACACCAGTAATGTGACCAGCTTGTACATCTGTGTCCATACTAGTCACATTTATTTGCAGTCATGCTCATGAGAGAATGTACCTAATCACACCTATTGGCACCCCTACAAATAGCAGACTAGATGCCAGAGAGAGCAGGGATTAGGCCTTTTACATCTTGAAGTTAGGGCCAGTGTTGGACATGAAAATTATGTATTTTGTTTTTCTTTTATCAAATGTGTATATAAATCAGTAACACACCGGGTTCCATAATGAACTTAAAGTGTAGCAAAGAAACAGATAAAACTGTTCCAAAATTTTCAAATAAGTCTGCAAAGATGCAGTGCCCTGTAATTTGTTTATACTTTGTCTTAATATGGCTTTGAAGAATCAAAACACTGTCAGACATGGGGACGTTTCCCTAACTTCTATGAAGGCATGTTAGTTATTCAACTTTCAGAGAAATTCAGAGAGGTACAGATCTGCCACAGACCTTGCCTTTTTAAACATTTTTATTTATTGTTCCAGGTAATATATTTATCCTATTCTCTCAATAAATGAACACTGAACTTCTCAAATTATGTGGGGGTTTACTCTTGCTTAGATTGTCAAATTCAGTAACATTCAACTATCACAAACTATATATGCTTTTGGTAAATTATTGGATGGCTAGGAAAGGTTTGGCTCAATTATGTGTTATACAGCCACATTTTAGCAAAAATATCCACTTAGGGCATTTGTGTCAATTCTCAAAATATCCTAGAGCTCCAATAACTCCCAAACTCTGTTGTCCTGGCATAGCTAGGACATAAAGGTAACTGATGATTTGGTGATGATGCAAGATAAGAGGGGAGAGTTTTATTGTTAATGGGAGATAATTGCTGCTAACTCATCATTTTAAAAAATTACAAAATTAGAAGTGCTGCAAATCTTACTGTGTACTGTCACCAGACCCAAAAAAAACTTTACTAAGAGGTGGGGTCTTATTTTGGTAGGACTGTAAAATGATGTGAAGCCAAACAACTTTAACCAACTTCATCTAATATGATATGTCATATGATATTCATATGATTTGTCTCACTTAAATACATTGTTCCACTATTTGTTCATTGCTGTCCTCTGAGAAAGTCAACAGTGCCTGCTGTTATACCATGCATAATAAAGAGCAAACTTCTTGCACATTGAACCTCTTGAAAATGGATATTTTGTAGGTGAAACTGAGGATAACAATTACACTTGATGTAAGTGTAATATGCATGGATTCTGTATTCTCAGAGAATGTAATACTGTTGCTTACTCAATTACACTCAACCTGTTTTGAAGCTGTCTCTTGTTACGGTCCCTAGAAGTAGCAGGAATCTTGTTGCTCTAAGAACTGTCACTTAAAAAATTGGGCAAACTGAGATTGAAGCTTGTGTGTGCTGGCAAGAGATAGTACTAACAGTGGATTGGAATTGGATAGAGCACTGGTAATCCTCTAGAAATAAACACCATTTGAGTGACAATGCTGCCAGTTGCCCTTGCTTTTAGTGTTTCCATTCATGAGATTCTATACTTAGAAGCATATGTAGGCAATGCTTTATTACCATTCCTATTGACCATAATAAACCCTTTATGTTGTGTACTGAGTCATGTTTGCAGTACTGCTAACTTCTGAACCTTTATTTTTCTGGGGCTGGGAGACGGAGAACCCTTTTTTCTGTATGATTACTGGGTACGGACAATTTCCCTTTTCTGCTCTTGCAGCTTGGCTTCATGTAAGTCTAAGACAGTTCTTGTTCCAAGAGCATAATAATTTAAGAAACTACTGGTTTAATACAGATTTAATTTACTGTATAAGTCCTTAAGTAATTTTTTTACTTCCACAGAATGGTAGAAATACAGATCCCTTTCAACTTGTCACACAATTGTTCTACTGTCCTGCAATAAAAGGTAGTTAGCAGTGTAACTTAATAGAGATGGATGGGAAGCAAACAAACTATGCAGAATGGGAAGCATCTTTCTACTGGTTGAATTCTTTGGATTAGTTGTGTCCTTTGATCTCTGTATCTGTATCAGGTAAATTTAATGTCAAAACAAGAATGTGTTTAGAAAGAAAGAAAAACAAAATCAACAAAAAAACACCCACCTTAGATTAGAAAATTGAAATCTGAAAGGAGCATTTTGTAAGAATTTGTAAGTTTTAACTTCCAGACAAAAGCTAGCAAGTTCTCACTTCCTTTTATCCACATTATTTTTAATGCAGTATCTTTGCTTTAAAAAAAGCCATGAAGAATGAAAATGTGAATGTTGATTGAATCTTGTTCTTTTAAATGGAAAGCTGCAATTAATAAGGTGTTTGATACTAAGAAAGTAAGGTAAAACATAAAAAGTTTGATATACACTAAAATAAACCCAAATAATGCAAGGCCTAAGCAAGATTAGTACCCACCTTTATATGTACCTACACATGTAACTGCTGCTGAGACCAAACACAAGAAATAAACTCTATGACAAAAAGAAGCATTCTAGTGCAGATCATGCAGGAAGACTCCTTTCCAGAGGCCAAATTCTGTAATAATATTTTGCAAATATAGGAAAGAAATAATTAAGTAAATGCTTTACCAAGTGACAAACTCTCAACAGTGACAGAATTCATTTCTCAAAATCAAGTATCAGTGCATTAACAGCTGCCTTGAAGTACACAAAAAAAGTCTCACCACAGAACAGTATGGAATCACCTTATGCAGAGATCACCACAAATTTTCCAATTAGATCTTTGGTTTACTACCAAGAAAACCCTGAGACACTAAACTTGGTGTGGAGGGATGCTCCAGACTGAGCTGGCTGGCACAAGACAATTCTTGTTATACTTACCCAGGTACATCCAATACTGAATAAAAAGTTCCAATGGATTTACATTTCAGAAATCACTCAAGACCACCTAAGCCTTACTATATTGCATGCTACAGTTCTAATGTAAGGAAACTTACCTTCTGGATATTTATACCAATATCCAAATTGTCAGTCTTTATAATGTTCACTTCCAAAAAGAGTTGCACAGAAATGAGTTTAAAAACCCTCAACATTACAAGGTAGCTGATGGGAAACAAAAAGAAGTAGATGATGTATTTAATTGTGTCTAACAATCCAGAGAAGCTTTTAGGGAAAAGAATTACAGGCTTTTCTGTACAGCATTCCCCAACAATACCCAAGACACCAGGAAAACATAAGTAGTGACTAGATATTATTTAGTCTATTCTTACAGACTAAAGAAAGGAAGCTAACGGAAGACATTTTCAGAATTACAAAACACACAAACTACAATATCTAGTCTGTTTTTCACATACAAGACTTCAAAATCTCTTGTCAGGCACAGTATAAAATCTACTTTGCTGTTTATTAGGGTTTCTGGTAAAACAATTGCAAAGAAAGAAAAGAAACCTATTACCTCAGTTCATGCAGAGGGCTACCCATTCTCTTTTTTTTAATACAGCACATCTCAACAAACTGCTACTAATTGTCATACAGGATCTTGATCCTTCACTTGTATCATGACCATAGTTGCATTGCATTTGCCCTTCTGTAGCTTTGAAGAACTTTGTAACGTAAGAATTATAGATTGGTGCAATTACTGATGTCCTCTTAAAAGCAAGCAAACAAACAAAAAAACACACCAAAAACCAACCAAACAACAACAGCAAAAAAAAAGACCCACACACAAAAAAAAAAAACACCACCAAAAAACAAACCCAAACCCAAAATCCCAAAAACATAGAAACCCAAAACATCATGCCACCAGCCACTGATTTTTAGAGAACCTTCAGGATGCTATCAAACTTAAAACTTCAAGAACTGGTTGTTCTCCCTCCTGCCCTACTTTGTGAGCATAGCGTATCTCCATGTGATATCCTCAGTGTTGGATACAACAGTTTGAAGGAGCATTTTAAAAATCATTCCCAATACAGGACTGTCTGGATTATTATTATTTAAAGAATACAAAGTCACCTCTTACTGCAGCATAACACTTAAGATAATAGTTACTGCCTGGGGCAGATGACAACACACAGATACCTAAGAGATTAAAAGAGTTATAGTCCAAAGTGTGATACAGAAGATACCAGTGCAAGATGACTCTCCCAAATTCTCCCCTCACCTCAGACCCAATAAATTTAAAACCTTATGCAAATCAGGACTTTAGTCTTGATATACTGTGAGTCATCTGGAAATTTGATGACTTATATTTGTCACTTACTTAGTTATGTACACATTCTATACTGCATCCTCCAAAGTTCTGATCTTCAATAAATTGTCTACACCATGTAAATAAAATGTACTTTATTCTGTGCATGCAAAACATAGATAACAATGTTTTCTGCAGACATAGGGACAGTTTAGAGAATAAGAGACTCAAGAGATGTTCACACTTCATCATCAGTCAGAGTAGCAGCTGTCACACCCTCTTCACTGACCCAGCACAAATAAATACAGGTAAAAACCACCAGGTTTCATCCATTCCTGGAACAAAACCTTCAGAGAAATGGATGAGGTGGCAAAAGGTGTGGTTCTGTCTTCAAAACCTCTTACCAGAGTGCAAGAGTCCTGTTTGTGAAGTATACAATAGGTAAATGAGACCTCTGAGACTTGGGACACAACTGTTGTCTGTGTTAGATGACTGTAAACACATCTGGCTTTTTATCTAATCTCAAAAACATTTTATTTGTAACATTATTGCCTTCCTTCTGGAAAAAAAAATAAGTGTAATTTTCGAAACAGTTTCACCACATCTGAAACTATATTTGATTAAGGTTTGACAACAGTGATCTGATAAAAAGTTAACTAAAAATATCCCCACAGAACAATGACTACAGACTTGCTACATTTAAAAACACCAAAAACAAACAAAACAAACAAAACAACAACAAAAAAAACCACCCACCAAAACACAAAAAGCCAACCTGTTCCTGAGCACTAAAACTCAAGGCATCTAAATGGAGAGGTAACAGATGACTCAAACGTTTTCAAACAACTTCATATTTTTTACTGGAAAACAGAGTAAAAAATTACAAGAGAGTCCCCTCCCATAGACTAATAGCCAGTTCAGACCTCCAGCTCTCAGGCTTCTAATAGCACATAACTCAGCTTCTGTGTAACACAAGGTTGCCAATATTTTATATAATATTTTATTATGCAGAAAATTCTAAAGATACAAATCATGTTTGATCCCCCACCTTCCAAACCCCAGCTATACAAAGCTTTCAGTTTTTTGCACTGGCTCTGAAACTATTGCTTATGCAGCAAGCCGATCTATTTTGCTAATTGAGAAGACAGATTTTCACTTTTTCAAGTCGGTTTCCTACTGGTTTACCATGTTAAATCATCTCAGTGCAGACTCAAGAATAAAATTAGATGCAAGGCAGGAACGTAAATCATTAGACTGTAAAGGAAGGAGTACAAATTCCTCTTTCTCTGGTAATAGCAGAAACCATGCTTGATTTTATCTTTAAGGATTAAATACCCTGGAGAACTGCATTAACAGCATCCAGATAATATTGTAGTCCTGGGAAGAGAAAGGGCCCAGAATGTTCATCTGAACAGACCTAACCCTCACCTACTTGGCACTAAGCACTTCAAAGGGCTTGAAGAAAAGAGGTTCCCCAATTGCTTGAAGGTAGGACAAAAGTTTTAAGGTCTTACCATGGAGATTTTAAATAACAAAAAAACAGGCCAGCATAAGGGAAGAACTGTGGTCAGTGTTACAGAAATCCAGATTGTAACAGCTTTCTTTGAAGGCAACATTATGGTTTTTCAACTCTTCACTGGATTCCTATTCAGAAGAGTCTCTTGTAAGCTGCTCCTTCACCAGCAGAGGTCAAGAGAAAAATGTCACTTCAAAAGACAAAGTTACACTGCACATAGCCTGCACATAAAGTAGAGGGAGCTAGATACAATCTAACCTACTACCACTGACTCACACATTAAAGCTCCTATGAAGTATTTTATTAGAAACTATGGACACAAGCTTATAAATCCAATCTCTATATTTATATACACTGCACAGTCAATTGATTTTGCATTTAATTTTTTGGTTTTAAATACAAAATAATTACCTGAATGAAATCTACATGGTTTTGCCTACATATTTCAGGACAGAAATTACTTTGGAACTACAATGTTTGTGAAATACTCTTACTTTGTAATTTCAAAAAAATCACTTTAAGTAGCTGCAGAGATACTTTGCTACATTGAATCAGCTGATTAAAATTCCTTTAACACTATTTTTAAAAGTATATAAAATCTGGAAGAAAAAGAAATGAAGAGTGAACAGATTTTCCTGAATTGCTATATCAGTAAAATGAAATAAAAACAGTAACTAAGTTTGTTCAAATTTGTATTTCTGAATTATATTTTATAGGAAAAGGTGGCTCATGGTATTTCTACTCTCCAATTTTATAAAGGTATTTTAAAGCCAGGAGGTTTGGAAATGTATTATTAGTCCTTGAAACAACAGCCAACAAGTACCTGGCACATGAATCAAATCCAAAGTCTCTCCTCATATTGTTGTGTGACTGCAGCTGAAGATGAAATATCACTAAAACAGCTTAATTCCCCTCATTCAGTTCAACACCCAACTATTCAGGTACCACTGTGTAAATCCAAACTGGACTGGGTGATATGGATTGGAAGTAACTGGTTTTAGAAGAAAATCTATTCATACCTGGCTCTTTAGAATGATCAGGATTTGTGAGCCTACAAACACAAGATAATGCTCAATTGCCCTACTAGAGGAGGCAAAAGCTATACTGACTCCCCCCAAACCTTCAAACTCTATAGCTGTATTTTTGCAAATGTTTTAATTTAATTAAGGTTTTTCCCCCCTCTCTTTTTAAAATATTATTAATTACTGACCTGGAAAACTTATGGTCCCCTTAAAGCATACCTTTAAATACAGTTCACATCTTAGGTTTTTGTCAGACTTTCAAAAAAAAGTAGTAAATTTTAAAAACCCAAACATTTAAAATAATCTTCACAATATAAAATATAGTAATAAATTTTAAAACTAAATTTTTCATTAAAATACATGTTTTAGGTATGCAGTGCCTTGCCTTTTACAAAGCAGAAAAGTACAAAACTGAAAGCAGTTATTGGTACGAGGCAGAGATTTGATTAAACAGTTCTGATTGATGCTGACGAAATAATAGAAACTCTATTCCACCACTGCAGGCAAACAAGAATCTTGCATCTGAAACTTCTCAAGTATTTTAAGTGCTTGTCAAACAGCAAAAAAAAAAAAAAAAAAAAAGATAACTATTTGCTCATCTGTGAGAAATTAAAACATTACATCTTAGTGATTTTTTTTAATTAGCTATTTCTTTCAGCTGTTACAACAGATACACTCTGGAGAATGAGGAAACACCTTGCTGTTATGCAAATTCCTCCTCTGATATGCATCACAACATTTCAGAATAACTGGCAGTTTTGTCTTAAGAGTGGCTGAATGTCAGGAATTATGCTTCTGCAGTGCACCATGAAAAGGTCCACACCTTTTCAAGGGTAGTAATTCAAGGGTAGTAATCTATTTTAAAACAAGAATTTATTGTGTTGTAGTATAAAGACACTAAACACAAAACAAAGTGTTTAACAACATGAATATTGACACAAAATAAAAGCAAGATAGTTTCAAGACAATTCTGTAACTATTCCATGTGAGACACTCCAAGTGAAAGAAAGCTACATACACAGGGTCACCCTTGGGAAAGGGTGGCACCACCTCCATCTAATTCAAGCCCTTTTTCAGGACATCATAGCATTGTCAAATAGTTGCATTATCTTGAGGGCTTGAGTGGTATATAAGCTTTGTCTTGACCCTCTCTATATAGGTGAACTTACCCTAAGATACACAAGGGAACCAATGAGGCATTTCTACTGTAAACTATAAGACCTGAGGTACATTCTCTTCTAATCTACCTTACATTTTCTTGATCTAAGTATATTATAGGGGGTGGGGGTTTATTAAAGAGCAGCATAAATTTGGTTATTTAATTTCACTATAGTCCATGTGACAGCACAGGTCAATAAAATTCATAATGCTTTGCACTACAACACCCATCTTCAACAAAATACATATGGTATGTCATGAAGCTTCTCTGAAACCATGTATTGTAGTTTCCCAAGCCACTATATGAATAGATAACTGAATCTGCAATGTACTTAAGCCATTTCTTCAGAAATTACCTGGTCACATTAAGGTTTCTTTCCTGTGGACTATTTGGATAGGATCCAATATATGAACCAGTCATACATTAATTTCTCAACTGTTTAAATTCATACAGAGCAGTGAACAAGACTATACAGATTAAGTATCAGACTACTGCTCGTTCATATGAACCATTTCCAAAACTAACCAGTTTGATGACCTCACAACAATAAAACTTTGCTAAACAAGAAGTTTAGAGTGTAAGTATTTCTTTTGTTTAAAACAATTTTTTTGGCTCTTATAGAAAATTAAATCAGTGTTTCCAAGGCTCATTGTGAAAATATATACACACATCAAAATTATATCCAAAGCTAGATTTTACCATTGAGTTTTAAAGGCCAAGAGATATTTTCAGTACAGTAGGAAAACAAAAAGCAGTTCCTGAAGTATATTGTAGCCTCATTTCACTCCCAGTATCTACAGTTCTGATGCTGTACAAAATACTTCTCTGAAGCAAATCCATCTAAACTCTATCTACCCTGAGTTAAGCATCTATACTTTTTTTAAAGTGTTTTAAACAACAGGTAACAGGGAAGTATGTACAAGGCTATAAAACATTAGTTATCATACAGCAGATTAAAAAAAAAATCAGTCTTTTCAGCCAATTTTCTGTTTTTTATTGTAGTTAGTCATTGTGGATTTGGTTTAGGGATTTTTTTTTGCTTTTGTTTTTTTTACATCAAGCTATTTAGACATTCATGCATTAACTGCTTGAATTTTTTTGAGTGCAACAATAAGGCAACAGTAAAAAAAAAATTATAGAAATTTTGCATATGTGTAAAGGTATTTAGTTTATAAAAGTGCTTCCTAAAAAGAGAACCTAATTGCAGTATCAAAATATTACAGAGTGCTGAGAACAACTGTCATTTCAGTAAATGTTGCTCCACAGAAAAATGTCTGATTTTAGGCTTTCCCCCCCTTTTTTGGTGAAGAAAAGCCTGGAAAAATTGGCATGGCTACATGGGACAAGCAAGTTAAGAAAATATACTTTAGTCTAAACTTAAATAAGAAGGTCCACACTTTTTTGTGAAAACTTTAAGCCTCTGTCAAAAATGTATTTTTTTTTTCTTTTTATAATACAGGATTAAAAGACAAGATGATGCTTACAAGGTAAAGAAATAATTTACATGAAAATATCTTCTGACAAAGCTTTTCAATCAAAATATTGTTTTGTAACATTCAAACATGACATACAACACAAAAGAAACAGTGAATACAAACAAAAAATGTTATATGGATTGCTTTCAAACACATAAATAAATGAAATATTGGTGTAGGCAGTAGGGCTCATGCTGATGGCTAGCAGGAAATAACAGTGTGCAATCTATTTGGAAAAAGCTCTAAAGTACAAATTACAAGCCCAGTTAAGGACTGCAGCAAGTTCAGTTATATCACTGCCATCCTCTATCTTCAAAATAAATTCTTGTTTAAATCATTCATATCCTAAATTACTCATACCTTTGCTTCAGAGATATGAATAACTATATACAAAAAGTAGTTTTATTTCACCATAGGGATAACATTGTACCTCTCTGCCAATGTCACTTGGAAAGCCGCCCATGTCAAAACAATTTGACAGCAGATAAACAATTTAATAAATACATAATGATCTTATTACAGTCCTTCAGATAGGCATGTTAACTCATGCTGCTAGGTTTGTGGTCACAGTGCATAGAATCCAAATATAAAAGAATGGGCTGGATTTCAGGTAATTGTCAATCCCTTGCTTATATTCCAAATATATCCAAAACTTTCATAAGCTCAGTCATGTGTCAATCTTTTTTGTGGCAGGAGCTAAACCTTTCCCTGGTACAATGTCCATTGCCGGCAATGGATGCACCAAAACCGCCAAGGAGCTCAGTGTTATTGCACAATATATGAAGACCTGGAATTCTTCCAAAACTTAAAATAAAAATAATGGAATTACTCTGACATTTCTGGACACCTGCATTAATACTGTATGACTAATAAAAGCATGTCAGTTGCATGGACTGAACCAGCGATCAACATGCGCCCAGAATGCACACTAGTAAAAATGCAGTCAAAGGAAGTAGTCTTCATTGCCTATAGGTCACTTCCAGTCAAAGGTTAAAGTTCAAAGACTGAATGATCAAAGTGCTCATTTTCTCAGTAGGACTATCTTCTGCTACGAGGATCACAAAATGGTGGCATCAACATGTGTCATCTTTAAAATAAAAGAAGAGCATTTATGGAAAACATATAAACATTCTAATTCCAAATTAGCAAGGTGCTATAGGCAGAAACAAATCCTAGCATATACACTAACATGCAGAGGAAAGACCCTAAGTAATTCTGTGATTTTATTCAGTAACAACTCAGGGAGAAAACAGAGTATCAAAAATTAAACTTCCAAAATACACATACACCCCCAAAGACATTAGTGTTAGCAAATACTCCAGAAAAACAAGTCACTTCCATACTTGGTATTTAGAAAACCACTTGCCAGAAAAATGAAAAATCAAATATGCTTAACATTTTGCACCCTTGAAGTACAGCAGATCCACAACAGTTATCTAATTAAAACATCCTTTTATAAGGAATATATAGGGATAAGACCCAGAAGTGGGCTGTTTCTGATCCATTCTCAACCCTTTATACATATACATGTGTGTGTATATATATATATATATATATATAAATTTATTTATAAAGACTCAACACAAAACAATAGCTGACAGATTTATGCAAAAAAATAGGTTACTACTATAATCCTAAAATGTTAAACCTGAAAGTAAATTACATACACTAAATTTTGGATACTGTGATTAGACAGAACATACTATAAAACTGCATGTCTGTACCTATCTTTTCTGCATTATGCACCATACTAATGCTCTCTCTTTTAAGCATTCTCTTTCACACATCAACCTGTGGTATAATTGCACCTGCTAGTAGTAAATATTGAGTTGTTAACAGAAAGCCAAGTTACTGTCTGCTTATTTTTAAAGGTCTTACTTGTAACCTCCCACACCTAAAAAATGTAGCCTCATAAACATTCTACATTCTCATGGGAAAATATTGTATCAAGGCTATTACTTGTAAAAAAGCTCTAATTTTTTAGTAGGCTACTGTACATTAAAAAAAAAAAAATGGACAAGGATGCAAAAGAGAGAGAGAAGGAATATTTAAATGGTGTACTAAAATTTTAGGCCAAGTATCAGAGAAAATACTTTCCACTTAAGAAAAAAACAAAACCAAACCAACCTCAAAACCCAAAAGCAGCAAGGAAGTGCTGGCTGCAAACAAACACCATTGCCTTTCCCTTCCTCCCCACCTCACCCTCCGCCCCGCAAAAAAAAAAAATCTACCTCCTGAGAACAACAAAGGAAGTCAACAGCTTTATGAAACAAATTTCAGTCTGGATGCCCAAGTCAACCGATCTGGAAGATCCTCCTCTGTCTTTAACACAACATGAGCAACTCTCAGATTGAAATTCAGCAGGAAAGTCAATGTACAGTTGAAACAGATATTGGGCAGGGTAGACAATCTAGAAATATTTTCAGTTACCAAACATCAGGAGCTTTAAAATAGGGCTTGTGAGAACATAATTTTGTAGCAAACAAAGCTCCATAACTCTAGTTGAGGAATAAGTTGTGTTGGGGGAGAGATGATACAACAGATTAACAACTCTGTGTTAAACTGAATGCAGATAGATATTTACATGTCAAAATATGTCTCAAAGTGCTACTTTATCACTCTGTGCTTATCTGGGTTAGCTTTACATCAGCTCCCAGCCAGGGACTATTTTGCTCTCAGGTAAACAAATTCCAGGCACATACTGAAAAAAAAAAAAATCCTTCAAATGAATGTATCAATACATATGATAGACTTCTTCCTATCTATTCAAAACACAGAGCTACTATGTCACATTACAGCTAAACCAGGGCAGCAGACAGCAGAAGTGGCACAACCACGCTGCATCTCCCTCAGGTTGCTGTATTAGCACTGGTATTTAATTTCTCACTACAGTTACCCTTGGGCAGCTGGCTTTCTTTCCTGGGTGGGATTGTTTTTTCATCTCTCATTTATCCAGCCAAATGTGGTTCAACCACAAGATTAGATATATCAAACTTCAACTGAAGCATGAGCAGAAAATAAACATGACAGAAGCATCTTTTCACACTTCCCATTTTACTGTAACAAACCATTTCTTTAAACCTGTTTAGAAAACACTGACAATTTAAAGATCATGCCTTGGCAGTCTTGTTCTATGTCCACATAGAAGAAACAAAACTAACTAAGAAAATAAGCAAATAACACACACACAAAAATGGAAGGGAAAACACTCTAATATATGAAATTTTTGTCCCATGGACATCAGAAATATTTTATTTTTTCATGTAAGAATTCAAGGTGGTGAGGAGCCCAATGAATTTTTAATCAAGACAGTATGAGTTACTTAAATGAACTGACTTGCCTTCTCTTGCCTCAGGTTGGCTTTTAGGTTGCTCTGAATTTGAGGAGGGGTAAGGTTTTATGACTTTCAGACAAAAAAGACTGCATAGTTACTTCATAGTAACTGAAATACACATTCAATGACCTGTAAGCTGTGGTTTTGAGCCATAATAATACAGCAACCTTCAGAATCAGCAACTCAAGATTTCTTTTCATATTAAGTTTCTGTTTTGCTTGTTTAACACCAATTGAATATCATTATTAAGAAACAGAAGTAATATCTGCAGACTGTTCTGCTTTTACATATTTCTATTCCAAATCAAAATGAGACTGGTACAAATTAAAAGTAGTCAGAACATATTTTAATCACAAAATAAAGCAAATAAATGGAACTTTACCTGTTTCTCTTTAAAAGTAATTAGCAAGTGAAAAAAGAAAGTTAACAAAAACTCTCCCAAAACTGTCATTTAAGAGAAACCAAAATTAGAAATGGAGAAGCACCAGACACATTACAAGAGCATGAAAACAGAGAGAGAAAAGAAAGTGACTGCTGAATAATCTGATGAGGATGAAACATCTATCCTTGTGTGCAATATGATTATGATTTTTGGAGTCAACTTTAAAAACAACTACATGATGGTCCCAAGTTTCTTACATATACCTTAATCTCATGACATACAGGAATTCTCTTCCTGTACCTGCAGCCACCTGGGTTTGGAGTTACAATTGCTGTATTATGAGAAACAGAGTTTCATTCTGTTACATTACCATATGTCAAAATCCCATTGGTCTCAGCGAGTATTATGAAACTATTAAGTTTTTCTTGTTAGGCCATCCATGGGCTTTTAAGAATCTTAAGAATTTTAAAGGTGAAGACTTTGGAATTTGCCTCTCCAGTCATGAACTCTCACTGTCTCAAAATACTTGCTCTGGTTTTCACTTCAGGGACAGAACCCATCCTGGAGTGGAGGGGGGGGCATGAAAAACAGAGGATGTCTTATGGTGGAACCTTCACCTGCCTCTGCAGTGATGGAATCAAATGTTCTGCACTACATCAGCATGGAGTATTACCTTCTCTGACATATCCCTTCCCAATGTACTTGTGCTTCCAGTAACTACCATTTGTACAGAAATTTCCTAGGGAAAGCAAGGAAAGCATTGCTAACAAGAGGAGAGAAACAAAGCATGGCCCATCTCTATCCCCTTCTTCTCTCCTTCCTCACCAACGGAGTGGGTAAGACAAGTACATACAGCCAACTGCAGCTCTGGGTGGAGGATGACAAATGCTGAGGCAGAAGAAAGAAACCACAAAGTATAAAGCAAGACACAGAACACATGGAAAACAAAAGTAAAAAGCACAAAAGCAAAGCACACCCCAAACCAAAAAACAAACAAAAGAAAAAGCCCCCAACACAACACTAGCACCGCAGACACTTGCAGTTTTAATACACGTTTTTTCTTCTTTATCGTGTCCATGGAGAATCTTATTACGATATTATTGAGTATTAGTTTTTAGGAGCCTTTAGAGTCAGTCAACTGTCCCATAATGGAAATTCTGATTAAGAGTGGAATCTATCAAAACACATAGCTGTTTACAAATATATAGGTATCTTATCAACAACATAAAAGTTTTTAAAGTGTTAATAACAGTAACAAAAAAAAAAAACTGTTTGGAGCAAAACCTAGTTTCATCATGGACTTTCCCCAATCCAAAACTTTGAAATTGTCATGGATTGATACACTTTACAAGAACTTTCATTCAAAGTCAATCCTATAATTTTAAATATGCTTAAATTTCCACCAGGAATTATTCAGATGTGATATAGAAAAAAAAAATCACAGCAGAGTGTATCAGAAACGGGATTTAAATAACTTTTTGAGTTGAAAAAAAAATTAGTTTAATGCTTTGAACACATGTATCCTACTTTCCTACAATTCAATTGCCTTCAGCCTGAAAAGAAGTTAAAAATTTCTGATTCTAGTTAGATACTTACCATGATACCACCATTTTGTTTTCTTTGGATTCTTGTTACATGTTCTTACATAAAATGAGTTATCTGGAGGTCGTCTCTGCAACAGAAGAAAAGACCTACAAATAATCAAACAATCCTCATATTGTAATACATGAGCTATTTAATAAGATTATGAAAGATTACCATGTGAATGCAGTGAAAATGAGGTAACAGGCAGGATTACACCTTTTTGGTCAAGAAAAATCTCTTAAACTTCCAGGTAACAAATTCTTACTTGAGATACTCCAAGAAAATAAAATAGTAAAAAATATCATACAGTTTAGTGATAAATAGGGGAGAAAAAATGAATAATAAAAAAAAAACAAACAAACAAAATAAACTAACTCACAAGAAACAGCTGTTGTTCAAAAAACTCCCCAAAATTACATTCCTTTGCAGTTTAGAATCTAATTCTGCTCCATTACATCCAATTCCTATTCTAAGGCTCAGCTTAGTGTGGGTGAATAAATGAATTTAAGTATCTGTATCTGATCATTATTACATATTCTTTGGTTTTCTTCGTAAGTGTCATCATTTACAAAACACATAGGATAAAAAAACCATTTTGGGGTGGTTTTTTGACTACATATATGACTAGGACTGATTGGGATACAAAATAAACAGGCATGCTTGGATAGCACATATGGACAAGCTCTGACCACATCTAAATTCCACAGACAGCCCTCTGCGAAAGAAATGGTCAAAAATGAAAGGGCAATCTCTTTACAAAAAGGTTTCTAAGATATTAGTTCCAAAAAAGCAGCTCAGCGCCATTTACTTCCCTGAAGTGAAAATTATCAAGATCACTGAAATAGTACAGATGCAAAGTTAGAAACATCTGCACTAAAGACATTACACTAGTCATTCTGCACTGCCTTTAGAGGAAGGATAATTTTATAAAGAATTGTCCTAAAGCATGATTGAACTTTGCAGTTAGTACAACTGGAAGGGTGCCAGTAATGATATATAAGCAGGTTACCATGAAAACAATGGCAAAGTACTTATTGCACTGTTTATTTTGCAGTTCTAGCTTAGTAATTTCGCAGTAGTAGAAATGTAGATACAGTAGTTTTGCCTATTTCAGAATTTGAAAAATGAAAAGTTTACTTTGTAAGGTAGAAAATTACTAACTTTTACTTATTCTACTTCAACAGTGCTAAAAAAGCCCATACCTTTTCTTTGCAGCTGGAAAGCATGCTAATAATGCTAAGACAAACAGATTGCACTGAGAGGGCTGGAGACCAGTCTTCCGTTAGAATGGATAAACAGATATGACCATTGCTATAAACATGAGGATGAACAGGGATATTGTCTCCAGTAAACATGACCTAAAAAAAAGAACAAAAATAACTAATTTATAGTCCCCATTTTAAATAAAACTATATTGGTTTGGGGAAACAATATAATCTTATTTAAGAAGATCTGCCATTTTCACTAACACCAAATAACACACTTTATCACATTGGGCTAATTCCATTTTAGAAACTGTTAAGTGAAATGTAAAATAATCAATGGAAGCCTAAATAGCTAGTGAAGGTGGAGTTAAATAAATGGTCAAATATAGGGGATTTTATATTAATATAGCATAGAAAAAATGTAAAGTTAACAATGTAAAGACGATGCAAAATCTTGCAGCCTTGGTCTTCCATGTCCTAAGGAATACAGCTGTCATGCCAAAACACTGGATTTTAATGATTATATAAGCCACAATGTTATACACCAAAAAGCACAACAAAATTCACAAATGAATATTTCTATAAACCTGGACACAACAGGAATAAAGTTCTGGACAACTCATCCAGGTTCCAGCATGAATAATAAAATTTAAATTCATCAATCTTATTAACTATAAATAAAGGACTTGTGAAACTAAAATTTGCCAAAAGTTTGCCGAATAGGAAATATTTTTTAAACATTATTTCAAATAGAAGAGTTTTTATTTGACATGGAGTATATAAGAAAGTCATTTAGAACCTCAAAAAGGGCTAGAAAAGCAATTTTGACCACTACTGCTCTTACATCAAGTTTTTTGTCAAACATCATTGGTTCAGAACCAACAGAAAGAGAATAAAAGTGAAATCTTCATATCAGTATTATACTCCTGAACTTCTTTTACAACTCCTTTTATGCAATAAAAACATAAATCTCTACCACTCATAACTATAATACCCAGCAGTTTCTTAAGTGTTTCTTAAACTATATAGGTATGCATAAAAATATGTAAACGTGTACATAGACACCCACCTCCTCACTGGTGACAAGTAACACCTTCATCATATAGGAAACTGAAATTAGAGAGCTTAATTTATCTGCAAAATGGCAGACAGGTTTCTAAGGCATAAGAGAAACTGGATACAGAATGATCTTTCACAGGTCTTTAAACTGGTATTTCTTAAGCATTGAAGGGCTTACCTTCATAATTCTGTAGTGTATTTCACTTGTAACTAATATCCTGTTTTTACATGACAACCTAAACTAGGCAGACTAGGTAAATAAAAGCATGAACTCTATGGCAGACAACATACATTTACAGGCAGAAAACATCCAAGTGATTAAAGCAGCACAAGTGAAAACTGTCAATTCACAGTAACTAGATTTGCAGGAGAGGTAATTATGACCAAGAAATTGTAGTGCAGAATGACCCTACTGCACAACAATGTTTGCAAAATTGAAATTCTAGCCATCTGAAACAATCCAGTATCCAGTACTTAAATTTTAATTGTTTTCTGTGATAAAACTCAGTGTAGATGTATGGATCTAATTTGCTGCTTTGCAATAAATTGCACAGAGCCACAGACACAGGTTGGGTAATGAAGACAAACAACCTGGAACCAAATTAAACTGGTTACTCTTTTGTGGATTACCTATAATTAGTACCTTGCAAAACTGATGAGATGCAGAAGTATAAGTAGCCAGTTTGTTCTGTAAAAGGCTGAAAGTCAGCATTCTAGTGTTTATCATGGTACCTAAAAATATGCTAATTTTTATGGCTTAAGTGCGTCTCACAGCTCCATGCTTCAGTTTTAAAATCAACGAGAGAAGCTGCAGAGATAATTTGTAGAACTCTGAGCTGAGAGAGACAGGACAAGACACTCTTGCTTTTCTCCTTCCTTTTTCAGAAAAGCAGGGGTGATAGCTGACCACTACTCTTATCAGGAATGTTTTGAAGTGTTTCCCTCCGGTAATGGAGGAATGGCTGTACACAGCACATTCTGCAGTCTGAAAGTTCTGCTGTCCCTTCAGTTCTTTAGGCTGTCTTGGAAACAACACAGTATCACATACCTCAGTCATAACATTATTTGCAGATCTCAAGCGTATCATGTATCTATGAGAATCCCTATCAGAAGCACAGTATTTCTTCAGCTGTATTAACAATGGCAGCAGAGAAGATACAAGAGTCTTAAAAATCAACCAGAAAAAATATGCTGAAAGTAAGAAGGGATGAAGCAGCAGTTTGTTTACTTGGCTCCTGCATCACAGTAAAGGGGATCTTCCTACTTTACCCTGTATTTCATGACATGAACACGACATCAAAGAAGCCTCCAGGTTACACTGCTTTCATCTGTTCAAGCAGACATCAGAGTCCTATATTTCACTGTAGAATTATTTGTAAAGAAAAGGCATCTGCATAATGTGTTTAATACAAATTAAAGTAAGCAAAGCTGACACTGGGCTATATGGCTAATACAATACGCAGCACATGTCATAAAGCTGTAACCACAAGGTAGCAGGAAGAGAGAAAGAAGGCAGCAGTTACCTGAGGCGAATCAAATGGATACCGACTACTAAACTTAAATAAAAGCTGAAATTTTTCCCCTTCATAGAGTGTTCCTGGAGCACCTTCCATGTCTACAATCCACCTAAGGAATAGGGGAAAAAGCTGTTAGCTTTGTGGACTGACAAACTAATACTTGTACTCCTGGAGCACTGGACTAATCAAATCAAATATCAATCACAGCCAGACCGTCTAACTTCTCTTCTAACACTACAGCAATCATAAAGGTGAACAATACATCAAGCCTGTATTTAAAAGAAACAAGCTTGGTGTTTTTCATACAGGCACTGACACAGTGATGCAAATTATAAATGTAATTATGACTTGAACTATACACAGACCCATCAGTTCCCAAGAAATGGCTCTTAATGCGAGACAACAGAGCTGAAAAAAAAACCTGCTTGAAAACTTAAAAGGTTTGGAAGGAAACAAACTAGTACACATTGTCTTTTGGGTTGTTTTACTTTTCTGTCAAGGAAAATTCAATACGGTTTATAAAAATAATACTGTAACCAAGGGGACAGGGCAAAGGTCATCTTGTACTTACTGTAAAACTCAGAAATTAAATGGTATCTTGCAGGTAATGGAACCAAAAATGGAGAAGTTAATAGTGAAAAATTAAAAGGTCCCATCAAATTAAAACAAAATTCAAAAAAAAGGGTAATTTGAATCTGTGATGAAAATAACAGCTCAGTGTATCAGTATTCTTTTTCCTCTGCTTCTGCTCCTTCCACAATAACACCATTAAAGTAACTGACTGGTGGAGTTGCTGGGGAAGAGGGTGGTGGTGTTGCATGTGGGGATTTTATTGTTGTTGGGTTTCCACTGTGGTTTTTCTAGTACAGCTAAAACCAGTTGTTTTGCATATTTTTCAACACGTACAGCAACATTCTGCTGTCTAACTTCCCTGATTTTGGAGTCCTGCTGACCACTTAACACCATCCTTTGCGGCATCACTTTCCCATTTTTGGTTTTTTACCTTTGATTGAGTTTTACAGATATAAGCAACATACTAGGACAAAGAGACTACCAAAATACTCAGATATGGTTTACATCAATTCAAGAAAGGCAGCTGAGATTTTGCAGAACAGCAGCATATACTCAGACAAATCAACATCTCCAGCTGGCAGCTCTGATGATCCTTCTGTAATATATACTCTCTCTCTGTATTTAAGCCATGCATATTTTTTATTTTCCCCTCTGTCACTCTTTGGCTTTTTTTTGCTGGTTGTATTATTGTTGTTGTGTTTTGGTTTACGGCATTTTTGAGAAAAACTGCTAGCTCTCACACTCTTCAAGAGGAATACATCTTCAACAGTAGCACAGTGGCTATACAGTGAAGCCTGATGAAGTACGTTTCATATTTTAATTTTGTGAAGATGCCTTTGATTTAATCCTGATCACTTCTCTTCTACTGCCTTCTGCTTTACATTTATACACACAGCACAGCAATACTCTTTAGATTTATTTGTTCTTGTGATCCAGAACTTCCACTTTCAAGTTTTTTAAATAGTTTACTTTACTAAGTAGAAGATAACTTTGCCTGGACAATGCTCCTTTTATGGTCAAGGAATCAGTAGAACACATATTTCCTGTTTTACAGTTTAGCCTTCTCAAATTTCTAATCCTTGTATATTTAAAATAAAAGATTGCTCAATGTTTCAAATTACTCCGTTGCATCATAGGATCCCATTATTTTATTCAACATCTTTAAAAGCCAAGCAAGTATTGCTACACAAATTTTTAACACAACCAATTGGAACTGTAACTTGATTAATGAACTCAAAACATGATACCTGATACCAAAAGCCCTCAAAGACAAAAAAAATCATTTTACTTTTGACAAGAAGCTTCTAAAACAGTGACAGTTTAAAAATCTACCATGACAGTAAACAGGAAGTATTATGTGCAAGGTATTGAAAGGTCTAAAAGTTGTACAGGGCAGAAATTATAATGAGGTAGTATTCTGGAAACAGAGATAACCTTTTCAATCTGCTCTAAACATTGTTTTAATAGTTTTTTGTTGAAATAAGTGAATACCATTATTAGACTGACTCATTTTTGCAGAAAACTAAAACTTGCTATTTCAGTCATAGTCATGCTCATCTGAAGTATCACAAAGGCCATCGTAATTTAAAGAGCAGTGAGTGTTTAACTCAGTATATATGAGTCTCAGAAAAGCCTCATGTAACATGGTCTGAATGCCACCACCCAAAATGCAGATGTGAAAACATCAAAATTCAGCTCTATGTTTAAGCTGCTCCATCAATTGATAACATAGTCCAGAATTTATAGTCTGAGATGATATGCTCATCAATGTTTACAAGAGCTCAATTTTTAACATTTCTCTAAAATTAAACTAAGAAAGTTATGAGAAAAAAATGTCAACAAAGTCTGAATCTTTTGAATTTCTACAAGTTAAAAAATAGATTAATATCAAGAACAACCCCATTCACAAATAAACAATGTCCATTTCAACAGACACTGAATATTTTACCATGTTTCTCTTTCTATTTCACAAATCACGAAGAAAGTCAAGGCAGGGGAAAAAGTGCAAACAAGTGTACCCAGACAACTTTGATTTTTAAGAAGTCTTCTCCACTTGCCTTAGAGAAAGTAGGTAATTAAAACTAACAGCTGTGACACATATTCTATTCAAATGTCACAGAATTCTAAAACAACTACTCCATTATTTCAATAAATCTAGAATAGTTTTGGAGGTTAGTAGCTATGAAAGATAATAAAATTATTTTATTCTAAAATATGCAGAAGCTTTTACCAATTGACAGTTTGTTAGACAGTAAAACACCTAATAAAAATTTAGTAAATTCGCTACCCTGCTCCTGAAAGTGTCCAACACATTACAGCAATACGCTTACTAAGGAGAACAATGTTTCATTGCCTAGACTAAAAGCAAAATTCACAATGTTACTTGGTGTAAGTGGTGGAAGAATGAAGAGAACTTCTCATTACTTAGTCTTTTCAGCACTACAGCAGAAATAAAACAGTATATGTACTTACTGTGTAATTGAATTTTGTACACTCTTTTCATCTAGAGTCATTCCCGGAGGTGGATCATTTTGAAATGCCAATAGTTCTTTTTGTAATCGTTTCTATAAAGAAATTATATGGAATATTTGAAATACTAGATAAAGTTCAACAATAAACATGCACACTTAAGTACATTTCATCAATTTTTGAAAGGTAAAAGGAGTTTTACTTGACAATTTAAAAACAAAGTGAAACTGGAAGGTGAGAAAAAAGGATGACTTTGTTCACTTTGTTAGATATTAAACTGAAAAGACAAAGGCAAAATAAGTTACAAGCTTTAAACTTACTATTTGTGTAAAATACAGTGGCAGTTACATTTGCAACACTGTTAAAAAATTACAAGGAGGTATAAATGAATTGGATGTATTACAAAAACATTTGTAAGAGCTCCACTCCTAGCAGTGAACATTTCATATTTACACAACATCATTAGATTTATAATTACATCTACAAGACTTTAACAGCATAAGCTCCTCCTCTAAGTAACCTAAGGCATGTCCATTTGGCATCTGTGCAAGCCTTTGCCTTGTTCTAAGTCATCCCAGAGGACAGAACAGAAAACTAAACCAAGACTATTTGGATTGCACAAAACAAACTAAAAACTTTACACTAACTGCAATTTAGAACCTACAGAGTCATAGCACTTATTAAAGTGTTATGGCAGTAGCTCAGGTAATTCTTGCCTATTTTGACTGAGAAATTGGTCACTGCAACAAGGTGTTTCTGTAACAACAATCAGAACACTTTCTTACAATCTATTGAGCAAAGGAAATGCAGCCTCTGAGCTGTCACTGGCACTGCTCTTGGAGTCAATTTTCTCCATATAAACAGCTACACAATACGTTTTTTCATTTCCAAGTGATCTAGGTGATAAAAAGTTCAAGGCTTTCTAATTTCTACTGTCTTTTTCTTTTCCTGCCAACAATTTTAAGGTTACCATCTACAAGTCCTTCAACCTTACTATAAGTCAAAATTATTTTATACTCCAAAGGAATAAAAATACATGGTTTGGTGATTTAGTACCTCATTTCCATTCAATAACAATTTTTTTAAAACACAGATCTAGCACACACTTGTAGCTGTTTTCCTGTACTTAGCAGAACTTAAAAAAATTCCCAGGGGAAAATAAAGTGTTGATTTGCCAACACAGAAGTTATTCAGTATCCCATCAAATATATTTGAAATCAGACTACAAGAAATTCAACCACACAACTCATAAAGAAAAGGCCCTTACACATTCATAACTTACATTCTGAAAATACTGAAATAACTTTCTGTCTCTATCAAGCAGCCCTGAAAACTTCCTTGGGCTTCCATATTGAAAGTTCCTACCTTCCACTGAGATATAACATAAATCAAGTGAAAACCCAACTCTAGCATTTTCATAAGCTGTACACATTGCTCACACATTAAACAAACAGGTTAGAATCCTAGTGTTTACCTTTTTATTTCTGTTCAGATTAAGAAAACACTAACATCACTACGTTAGTGTTTCCAGCATCATTATTATGAATTCAAATGCAAAGGAGCAAAGTTACAAAACAATTTTATAAATCCTTAATTTGAATGGCAGAGATGTTATGAAGCCAATTATCTTTCTGGCACTTCCCCAGACCATCATCAAATAAACTTCAAAGGCAGTCAACCTGTGTACACTTTTTCACATAGAGTAATATTTTAAAAGTTCAGAGATAAGAACGTTTTAAAACAAAGGAAATTCAAACTCTGCTGAAGAGGAGATTTGGAAACATTGGTTCCAAAATAGCGAAGAACATATGTATATAAGAACAGCAAATAATTCAGCAGATCCATTTACTTATACATGTAGACCAACTATACAACTTTGTCTATATAAAAAGGAGCCTAAAACACATTTTAGATTTTAATTAAAATCAGAAACATTAAGCTATCAGTGTCTGACAGTAACTTGAAGAGACAAAATTTTGTCTGTTCCGTATCATAAAAAAATTTTCAAATTACCAACACTTAAAATATTATCTAATTTCAAGTTTGCACCTTTAGCCCTTTTTCCAGCAACCATCTTTTCAGTCTAACTCAGTCATGCTTTTGTCCATCTCACTAGTGCAAAAATATCCTGTTTCACATGTCTTTACTAAACAATAAACATACTATGTTTATGGTCCTTTCTAAACAAAAAAGCCAGTAGCAAAAAGAAAAAAATAATAAAAATGTACACTTGAACAACACAATACCACTAAAGTGCTCTGTTCCTCTGATCCTAAAACATTTGCTGACACTGGCTTGAAGGCCTGTCCATTCAGCATAAATAATACATACAGACAAGATACTGCCTCTCATCGCTTGCAATTCAAAACAAAATTCACAAAACATATCCCAGAGAAATAGCAAGAAATACTATTTACACTTTGGGTCAAATGTGTCACATTTGACACATTTGACAAATAATATTCTTAAATAAATTATTATTTCCCAGTTAGCCACTTCAAATAAGTATCAATGTAAGCCAGGAAAGAAAAGTCAAAGAAGGTGTAACTCCTCCTGTGCATAAAAAATCCTGGACAACTGGAAAAAACTGATGAGCAGAAGGCTACAGTACTCAAGATGATTGTGGTTTTTTGCCTCAGTCTTCAATGGCAACCTCTTTTCCCACACCACTCAAGTGGATGGACAGCAGGAGGAAACAAAGTCCCTCCCACTTTAAATAAATGTCAGGTTCATGACCACTTGAGGAATCTGAATATAAACAAATCTCTGGGATCCAATGAGCTGCATTCCAGACTCCTGAGTGGAATCAGTAGATTTAGTTACAAGCCACTTTCCATGTTTGGAAAGTCCAACAGTCAGGTGAAGTCCCAGCTGACTGGAAGAAGGGGAAAAAAAGGAAGACACTGAGACCTGTCAGTCCCACCTCTGTACCTGAGAGGTTCATGGGACACATCCTCCAAGAAGCTGTACTATGACACATGCAGGACAGAGAAGGATTCAGGACAGCCACCATGGCTTCACTGAGGCCAAGTCCTGCCTGACCAGCCTCGTGACCTTCTACAATGGAATTACTACATCAGTAGACAAGGGAAGAGCTACAGATGTCATTTATCTGGACTTGTGGTAAGTCTTTGGCATGGCAGCCTACAACATCCTTGTCTCTACATTGAAGAGATGGTTTGATGGGTGGACTGTTCAGTGGATAAGGAACTGCTTGGAGAGTCACATCCAGGGAGTGGAATGAAATGATCTTTACAGCCCCTTAAAATCCAAACCATTCTATAATCAGTTCCATTGACTTCTATTTGCAGTTCTCAGTGGAAATATCAATACAAGGAAAAAAAAAAAATCTATGTCATTCCCATAAAAAGTTGAAAAGAGCATGTCCAGTAGGAAATGCATGTGTTATCTATTAACAGAAACTCAATAACCCAGAAAAGCAAGACTAACACAGTCAGTGTTATAATGAAAACAATTTATAATAAGTCAATTTATCACACTGAAATAAGGGACTCCACAAAAAACCCTGACAATGATTATCTATCAACCATAGGAAACTTCCGTGCAATTCTGATTAATGGTAAATTCCTAGACACAACTCCTCATTGGACAGGGAGGGAAGGGATTTAGAGGTGAAGAATGCACACCTCTTCTGGATTTGTTCTTGATTCAGAGCAATATCCCAGATAAAACCAAGTTTCAGCAAAAGCATTATTTCCTTCTGCCTTACAGAAATCTCTCTAACCCTATGTCTACTAAATAACTTGTATTCCATTGTACTACACCTTGATGGGTTTTATGCATCTCAGCACTGCTTCCTCCCAAATAAAGAGACTCTCACCCTAGAATTATTCAGGACTGAAGAGAAAAAACTGCTATTAGAAATGGCAGAGAACTCCTTCATTTTTCTTATCTCCAGCTATACTATCTGGATAATTTGCCTTGATATAAAAGATCAAAAGAAATATATTGTAATAAATTCCTGGATTTCTCCAGTCCTCAAAGACAGGAAGTCTGAAAGTGAAAAAATGCTTTTAAAGATTTCCTAAGTGTTAATCTTGCCACTAGAGTTAGAAGTAAGGCAGTTTATATATGAAGACAATTACTTCTACTGGACCAACAGGCACACACTTAAGATGTGATTTAAGCCCATTATTTGTTGGGGCTTTTTCCCCAGGTGGAGTAATAAAATATACTCTGTATTTCAAGACACTCTACTATTCCATTAACCACAACACAGAAGTTAATAATTCCTAATCTGATGAACATACGTGGGTATCTTTAACAATCTTTCATCACACATTTTCAAAATTTGGGGTTTTTTTAATCAAACATCAACTCACTTATTTCTGTACAGAATAACAAAGAGCTGCCTATAGACCTTTTTCCAGAACATGAGAGTATTCTATAGGAACTGGAACAAAACTGCAGAGGGCACAAAGGGCCTACTAATCACAATTCATCCAAACAATGAGAAAAAAAAATGTTTTAAGAGAGTAACTAAGTAATATTTAGAAAATAATCTTTAAATCAAGGTCTCTGGTGAATGCATTCCAGTGTTTCACTACCCATGGTATAAAATGTTTCTTTTGTGTCTTACCAAAATCCTTCATGTTCCAAATTGTATCTATTGCCCTTTGTCTTCCAATAGTGGCTGTTTTCCCTTGATATCTTCCTATTATGTTGTTGTAGGCATCAGCAAGATCTCTCATTTGCCTTCTCTTCTTACAGCTGAAGAAACCCAGTCTCCTTGAAGGTCACACAGTTCAGCCCCAGCCATCCT
The DNA here is from genome assembly GCF_050655825.1 of Lonchura striata. Lineage (NCBI taxonomy): Eukaryota > Metazoa > Chordata > Aves > Passeriformes > Estrildidae > Lonchura > Lonchura striata. The sequence continues at coordinate 125,399,943 of NC_140704.1, forward strand.
GCTTGTCATCTGCTGGACTCACCCCAGAAGTGCAATGTCTGTCCTGTAGTGCAGCTCCTTGAACCCAGCACTCCAGATGTGATCTCAAGTGCCAGAGAGAGGAGAAGAATCACTCTCCTCGAGCTGCTGGCTCGACACTTGCAAAGACAGCCTGACGTGCAGCTTGGGATATTCAGAAAACTTGAGGTATTTTCCACAGATATTATGAAGGACTATATTTTTTCCTTCCTCTCTTTCTTAAAATAATTTGCCTTTTGTCGTGTCTCATTAATACAGAAACTGTATATTATCAGGAGACTGATCTAGTTATTAAAAAATGCCCTTAAATGAAGCCCTTAAAGACCAGATTCATATCATTTAATTAGGAAACCGAGTTCCTCATTACCACAGTAATTCAGAAAACATCTAAAGTTTGAATTTAAAAACTTGAAATTAATTTATATTCAGTGTTGAACAGTATTTGCTGACCAAAAAGGTTACAAAGGACAATAATTTTCAACACAGTCTAAACACCCACTCTTAGCTTCAAGACTCAAACGTACTTGAAAAAAAACACGACTCTGGTATACCAAGTCCAAATACAATAGGTACAAAAGGCACATTGCAACTGCAAGATTCTCAAATAAAGCATTTGCAAAGAAACATTTCAGCATGTGAAAGCCTTTCTTATATTTGACAGCTATGAGTGCAGAATTATTACTTTTGTTTTCACAAGCATTCTAAAAAATTAGCAGCAATATAAATAGGAAGACAAAATATAACAGATTAACACATTTCAGACAATTTTAACTGTCATTCATAGAATCTTATACACCTAGGACTTAAAGATACTTCTCCATCTTCCTACCATAAAAGAAGTTGTGCTAAAAGCCTTTAACATTTTTTCACATCACTTTATCTCTTGCCTTTACAAGTGGAAGAATTTTCTTTACAGTAACAGATCTAGGTGGGTTAAATGGATTATAGTAAAATTACTTCCCTTAGGCTTCGTGGACATGAAAGTGTTCTTTTATTTACTTCAACTCTCACCTTTCCCAATCTCTACTCAAGTAAGCACTTTCAAGCCAATGCAGACTGCCCTCAAAATACCCTTTGGCAGGTTCACTCTGTTGGACAGAACCAAACACCTACTCTCAATCAGACAACCAGTCTAAACAACCAACTACGACTTTGATAACTTGTGGTCTTTATGGTTTCAGAAAAAACAGAGTCCACATGATTGATACCACATTTTTCTTGTGTGTTTATTCATATGTCACATCAACACATGGAAAATTTTTGCACAGTCAAAATACAGCTACTGCTCCTCCTTCACATCAGCTACAGCCCAATACAGGGAGAAAATAATGTTAATTCAATGTGATTTCTTTTCTTAAACCCATTTGGCTAATTGTCTTTGCTAATTGTCGATTGTTTGCTATAGGCATCAGAGACTATTTGGGCCAGTGATTTCCAAAGTAAAATTTTCACATAATAGTACAACAACAAAAATAATATTTATCTTCTGGAAACTCACTCCAAAGAATTGTCAAAAAATCTCAGTTTTAGTTGCTTAAACACTTTTAAAAAGCAAACCAACCCACATAGCTAAATTTTAATTACTGACATAATATCTAGTGTCTAAAGATATTGAATCTGCCCTTCTTGTTTGGCATGTTTTGTCATCAATTCCAGTCTTTGTCACCTATTCTTTGCTTTGCTTTCCTATTTACAGGCTCATTCCTTTCCTCATCTTTCTAATGATTTATAAGAACATCTTCTAATGCTTTTTAAATACATCACTTTAAAACAATGAATCACGAGTAGATTTCACTCATATATGCTTATCCTTTTAACATGAATTACTTAGTTTCACTTTTCTATACACAGCCTCCTCAATCTCCATGTCACTGAACAGGCCCTCATGGTGCCACGCTGACTTTTACTATTATTCCTATTTTTTTCCATATTGAGACAGCTTGATACCAGACATTAGTATTTTTGTCTAAAAACCTGTAGCACCTCAACACTCCAGCTATATTAAGATGTGCCTAACTAAAGTCAATATAACAACTGCTTTCAGCTTTTTCCTTACCATGAGTGAGGAATACATTTTTAATCACACTCAAGTTGCTTTCAGCCTCTCAATCAGCTCTTTCAAATCAAAATAGAAGCTAGTGCAGCTATTCATGCCTAAAATAATGTCCAAACACATTTTCCATACACTGATACACTCTTGGGAGCTGTGCTTGCTTTACCGTCCTTTTCACATCACAAGGCACTCTCTTCAATGTTTCTGCTAACCCATCAAAGGATTTCATATAGAAGCACCTTCCTGCTTGTCCACTTTCCATTGAAAAGGACTGGAAGAAAGCTGCAGACTTATAGGGGAAGAAGGCTGTAGACTTGCCTGAAGGATGCACAGGCAATCCAACTTTTTCTTATTTTTGAGAGAAAATCTTATGCTTAAACATTCTTGTAATATAACTTTAAAATAAAGTTATATTACTAGAACTAAAATGTATCAAATTGATATAAAAATTCACAATCTAGAGCGAAACAGAACAGCTGAGTAAGAATATCAGAAACCCAAGACTGGTTAACAGCACAGTCCTTCAACTAAAGTAATAATCACATGCAAAATGCAGAGGAGTGATGTAACGAGTTTATAGAAGTATTTTCAAGTGGAAATTTTTGAAACCAAGATTACTTATTCCTTACTTATACCTATCTCTACAGGAAAGGATGAATCAGGGATGAAATCAAAGAACACAGCTTAACACTGATCCAAGCACCATTTCCAAAAGAAGTTTATTCAAGTACTTGAGACATGACTGACATAGCAATGTTTTCTATCCTCTTGCTTATTCTGTCAAACAGGATTTGTACAACTCCTTCAATGATCCTCCAAAGATATTCTACAGTATCAAACCCGTAAGACTTCTTACAGCATATGGAAAAAACAACACAAAATTGTGATGCCAGTGGGGGAAAATTCCTGACAGCTCCCCAGACAGGTCACAACCACTTCTATCATTTCTATCCTGACAGACAGCACTCACTGTCTGTCATGGTTCAAGTTAAATGTATGTCTGAAGTCAACAGTTTCTATCAAAAATACACACTCCTCTCTCTCCAAACTAGCACACATCTTTTACTTGGTCACCTCTGGAACTGGGGAGATAACATCTCAAATGCCACAGCTGAATTCTCACTTGAGTTGATTCTGGGTGAATCACAAAGAAGCAGGCAGGGCCTGCACATAAAAAAGATTCAACATGTGAAAAGGGAGAGGGGACAGGAATATAGGACAGGAAGAAATTTAGAGGTTTTCAATATGAGTGCTTCAAAACCAGCCCTAGAAACAGGTAGTTTGGTCACTGTGTATGACTGGGCTGGATATTATAGCACATAAATGCTTATTAACAGATACAAAATTATTTCACTTGTCTCTGTGTCCCTGTTAGCTACCCCAAGTGTCAATAACCTATATTCATAAAGCAAGTATGGCATCATCACCATCACATTGCCCAAAACCAGGGATTATTTTTCTGTTTCTACCACAAACAAGGGACACGTATGGACAGACAGAACAACAGAGCTTAACCACAATCCCTCACAATGAAGTAATGCAAAGGCGTCTTCTTTACCCACCATGAAAACTTCCCTACTCTTGTAGGCATATGAAAATTACCTTTCCCAAGACCTTTAAAAAGGAGTATCACAATATCAGGAGTCTTCTCAGTTCTAAGTGCACTGCCAGAACTCTTACAACAGCTTTGCCCCCCCCTTGGAAAAGTGGAGCACAGAGTTAAAGTTTAACAGAGCTAAGGGCAAACAAAAATGTGTACAGTGAAGGCAGAGGGGTCATTACCAAGTACCACTTATGTACATACAGCTGAGAGCACCTAGGCCAAGCAGTGAGTGTTACTTCAGGCAATGTTTTATTCTTCATAACTAGAGTGAGAAAAGCATACATACAGTGGTACATTGGCTGTTGATTAGCAGTGAAACATTAACACATTAATCCAATCAAGTTTGAATGTATGCCCATACTCCTGGATTATTATATCCTATGAGCTGAAATGACAAACTTTGAAAACATAAATACAGAGAAAATAAAATGGCAATTCTTGAATACTTCACATTTTGGTGTTTCAAGAAATGCAGTACAAAATGTGCAGTGTGTTAAATCAGCAATATCTTAAATGAGTAAACTAAATGATGAGCTATCTTAGTCAAATACCTTACCTACAAACAACCTATTTCAGTGATCTTCCTTTTTATAGAGAAATAAATTAAGAAGGAAAAAAGTTGAGCTGATTAAACTCAAAGCAGATTCAGCAAAAGACATGATATATTAAGGGAAATGCTAAGAATTTGGCAGAAAATAGCTAAGGGAAAAGCAAAACTATCAGTAGAGCAGAAACATACAAGTAGAGCAGAAAGTGTCAAATGGACAAATAGATTCCTTTCACTTCTGCTGGAGGAAATGTTTCATTGCCACACCTTATTTCACCATTAAAACTAGATGTGATGGGCAATTTACCTGAAATGTGGTGACCTTTTCACCTGGACTGGTAGGGACTCAACCAGCCATGTCTAATAAGGTAGTATCAAGATGATACGAAGAAACAAAGATGGAATGGCAACTTCACAGACTAGGAAGCATGCGGGACCAAAACATCTCTATTTGAATTGTGTTACAAACCTTCTATTTCTAGGCACTCATATTCCCTTCTTTTGTTGCAAGAAGCTGTCAATGTAAGAAAGGAATAGTTTTCCAAGGCCGAGCCTTCCTGGACACTGTAAACTCAAATCTTGATATGGCTCAAATATCAAAGAGAAAGAAAATTAACTCATAAACAGTTAGAAGTTAACCATTAATCCCATGGGAGCGCCATTCTTCTATTTTGGTATAAATATATTGGTAGAACTGCTGCACCCTAGGGACACCTGGAAATATTTCTTCCATAACTACCAAAACTCTCTTCCACATCCAGAAATTTCAATAGGCCCAAACTCTGTTAGCACCAAAACACTGCCAATAATACGATAATGTCCTGGCAAAGAATTTACATTTTGCTTATGAGCTGCAGCCTGCCACCTTGCCCATTCAAGTTATAAAATGTTTCACAAAAAGCATCCTTTCTGTTTTGGAGAAGTTCACACATGCAGGAGACAGTCACAGTACAGAGACAAACAGCAAGCTTGTCTCAGTACAGGAGCTGAAAACAGGCTGCAATGACAGTGTTGTACCATGTTGATTCATAAGCAAAGCTTGACTGTTAGTACAAGCTACTAGTCTGAGAGTGTAAGACCACTAGAACTCCATTTTCAGTATTTCAGTTCCTTCCATTCACACATTTCTTACTGAAAAGTGTCTCAAGTCCAGAATATGGAGTTCTAAACACCAGGTAGATAGTTATGCTTTTCAAACTAAACTCATCTACAGAAGAAAAAAATCCAACATATTTTGAACAGTTTAAGTATTCAGGAACTCACTGCATATTAATCTTTAATTAGAAACCTAACTTAAACTACCAAAAAACTGTCAAACAGAAGAGAAACAATATAAAGACTAACAATTGTGACATTTAAGAAAAAGTCACCTGCCACACTTCATCTCACTACTTAAGAAATCTAAAGAATGGCAGTTCCTACAAATAAAAATCTTTTTATTTCCCAATCAACCAGGTAATTCAAGAAAGCCCTTGCAGAATATGTCCCATAATTCAGGTGAGATAATTTGCCCTAGACTCTCAAACACACAAACCATCAAGATACTTGATTTATCACAATCTTGCATTAATTCCTCCTATCAAAATTCCTAGTAAGCTTTAGTCAAAGCACAGAGTAGGAAAGACAGATAATTGTCTGGACGTGGCTAATTAAAGCTTCACAAATGCATAACAAAACAGCTCCACAAAACACTCTGTCCTTATTAAAAAGTAATACTGGGATTGTAGCTCAAAGACTTGTTTTTCAGTTTTATCTATTTTTGGCTGAATAGCAGTTTTCAATCTATACAGAGAATGCAGAAGCAGATTAGTCTCTTCCTCATTTCTTAACACGACATGTTAACATCTGGCAACCGAGTTCTAATGTTATTTCCTCAGACCAACCCTGACTTCAAGATCAGAATGTCAAGCATTTTGCATATTTCTCTCATTTTAAAGAAACCAAATGGCAATGCATTAATCTTTTTATTGAGCCACTTACAATAAATTCCTATCACTCATCTTTTGTTCTTCTGAGCATTTAAAAACTTCAAAAATCCAGTCATGGATTGAGGGTGGTGTGAGGAAAGATTGTTGATTTCTCAGTTTGATAATAGAGTATTATCTTCATAAGCTCCAACACATTCTGAAACATTTGACTGAAAGGTCAAAGCAATACTCCTCTTTAAAAGAGAATAATACGCTTGATTTAAAGTCACTAAGAGACAAGATCAATCTGAAATCGTAACTACAGTACAATTAAAGATAAATCACAATAACTACACAAAGGAAACATTCTGTACTTCACAGTCTGAAAAGCTTTTTGCCAGAAAATCAAATTTTTTACAATGAACCTGTCATTTGAAAGCAAATTAAGTGGAATCCACTATTACAGAATAAGATGAAACTGACAGCGAGTCATCTGCTTTGTAAATGGAGTCTTCAAATGTACCAACGCCCAGCACAAGCCTCACAAATAATAAAAAGTCAACCACAGATAATTTTATCTTTTAAAGAAAAGAGTCTAGCACTACTTGAACTACTTCAGTTAAAGAAATTTATTTAAGATAATAGTGAAGGCTGGCACAGTGAGGTCAACCATATGTTTACCAGGGAATTTCTCATCCCTATAAAAACATTCCAATAGTTGGTAACCAAGATGAAGTTTTCTGACAAAAAGCATTTAGAGAGAAAAAGAGGTAAAATGTTTGAAGTAGCAAGCAGTAACAAGATTTAAATAGTCATCTAATCAATATCTCTAAATATGATGGGGGAGGGTTTCTAACTTAAGAAGGGGCAAGGAAACTGAATGGATTTAGATTTCTTATTACTGCCCACCAATTCCTAATGAAGAAGAACAAAATAAATCAATACGAACAAGTGACATCAAATTCTATTAAGCATTTTATTCCAGCAGACTTTCAGGGACAATATTTGCTATGCTCTGCTAAACTATTATCATCATTTACTGACACACACAGAGATTTTCTTCTTGAGGCTGATTAAGCAGTACTTTTAATTAGGTTGAATAAAAAAAGATGACAAATAACTTTGTATTTGTAATCACCCAAGGAGAAACAATTATTTTTTAGTACTGTGTATGAAAGGATGAATAGCTGGTATCCTCAATGAGATCATTAATTAGTAAAAATGAGGTGTCTCACAATTCCTAACTTAACACCACTAACTTCTGTTCTTCCTTTACTAACACATTAATATTGCTTTTAGGCAGGTAAATTAAAGGTCCTCTCCCTTCTTTCCTTGCCATCCCTGACTGATACCTGTTTTTTATGCCAGTAATTAAGGTCACCTGAGGAAAAACAAGCAAACAAAAAACCAAACTACAAAGGCTTGCAGATTCCAGAACATATTTTTGAACAAAGTAAAAAAAACCAAAAAACAAAAACAACACAAACAACTGCAAAGCCCAGAACAGATTCCAGAATACCTTTTGAAAGCCTTCAACTATCAAAAGCGGGCAGAAGACACGTTACACAACTTTCATTGATCATAAAATGTTGCCTACTGGCTCTTTTTATTTAAAGCATTTAACCTATTTATTTTCATTTGGTTTCATAAAAGAAGTTGTAATAGGTTTCAGTGAATAGATATTATCTCTTCCTCCCTTCAAAAGACAAAAACTAGATATCCAGATGACAGTTCTGTGACAGTCCTTCACTACTTCAAAACCATGCAAGACACACAAAATTCCTGGCTCCAAGTACTGAGCGAAAGACTTTAATCATCCTCTTCCCCTCTGTCCTAGTGGAAATTTTAGCCTGTAATCTGCTTGAACGCTCATCTCTCAGTTGTAAACCAAGGCTCTGTGAGAGCCATGATCTAATGATCTGAAGGCACTTACGTTGGTTGCACACTATGGGTACAAATTCACTGGGAGCTGTGCCTTCTCTTTCACATCAATAGGGGTAATTTAATCCCAGTCTCTGCGTGTAGTCACCAGTATGACCTACACCTGTACAATACATAGTGAAAATCCTTTAGTCTAAAACTCTTCACACTTTTCTCTAATTGGAGCAAACAATTAGAGAAAGTACTTGATCACCGAGTTTCACACATTGTTTAAGCTAAGCTGCTTTAGCTTATTAATGACAAACCCACAGAGCCTCCCAAGGGAGCAGCTTAACAAGACAACATTCCCTGCCTCTTGCAAATGTATTGTGTTATATTTTTCTCTTCTCAGAACTTGAATAGCTAGGTCTAAACACAAGTATAAGATACTATAAAACTCAGAGCAAAAAATAATTGGAATCAACCAGAATTACTCTTCTTTACAACAAACATATGGCTATTTTATTTTCCTTATTGAAATCATCCACATATTCATGAGACACCAGTGTTCAATGTGATAGGTTGAAAGCATCCATGGTTTTTTACATTTTTAGCTGTATAGTTGGTCTATTTGTAAGAAATAGCTGCTGATAGTGCTCAGGGGACACTTGTTTCAATAAGCTTTTCTACTACTGCTTTCTTTCTCTGAAGTGAATTCTTCCATCATAGCTCAAAAATTCTGCAGCTGCTGCACAGCAATGTATTTCCCAAAATTCTATTTACACAGGCAGATACAAAAGCAAGCGAATGAGACTCCTTAGGGCCTAAATCCATAACTTCTATTTTATTTATCTTTACTGAATGAAGGCTATAAATTTTAAATATCAGTTAATATTCAAGATAAAACTTTATTAATAAACTTCCAAGATTAAATTAACTCATCTTGATAAAATTACTAAAAATTTTGTATTTATCTTACTTCATTCTAGCATGTTTATATGCCAAAGCTAATACAGCACACATCAGTACAGACTGATTACCAAAGGTTATGTAAAGGACAAGCTCTTAGTGGACAGAGGAAAATATTTTTATTGTCTACTCATTCTGGTTTCAATTATGGTACTCACATTTCACAGTTTAAATAATTACTAAATTTTTTATCTTCAACAGCATTTCACCAATGGAACCATTAAACACTTTACTGACTACCAGTAATTTTATTTTGTTTATATCCCAGAATTGGTTATACAGCTACAGTACCCACTCATTTTCTTTTTGAAACAACACAAATAGCATCCCATACTATGACACTTAGCAATACAGAACCAATGTGCATAACCATCCAAGTTACAATTCACTGAAAGCTTTCCCCATTTAAGGTTGGAGTTTGGGATTTTTTTGGAACACACAATAAAAAAAGTTTAATACTTTTTCCTGGACAAAGCTTTTAAATAAGAACAAATTATTGCCAAATCATTAAATAAAAACACTGCCAGTGTTGAGCAAAGATTGCACAATAAGTAAATGTTCTGACAAGAGCTGGAAACACAGACTTCCACCAACACTAGAAGCACACGTAAAGAATAGAAGGAAGTGTAACCAAAAGTGTATGTATTTTTTCTGGAGATTTCAGTGGCCTGTAAATATTTTCCTCAACCCCTACATCACTGACTGAAATTACTGGGGTAAAACTTGCAGGAAATCTTTGTATTGTTACTAGCTTGCCTTCTGTGATACAAGTTCACTGGGATCTCAAACTGGCCATGAATTCTGCATTGTCATCTCACATAGTTATTTTATTAGATGGCTGCTTAGACACACATTTTCAAAAAAAATTCTTTTGATGGAACAAGATTTTTCAAGTAGCACTTTATTTTGTTGTGTGCATGTAATTTGATGGTAGCCCACCACAGCAGTTTTCAAAACATAACACAGAAGCACAGTGAAAGCCAACATCCTATACTCTTTACTGAAGTTGTGTCATTAATTACATTACCTCTGCATTCAATCAGATGTAAACACCTACAAGTACAAATCTTATGTGCCTAACTTTACAGAATAGATGAGAAGTTATTCTGGTGATAAAAAACCTAAAACCATCCCTCTAAATATTCTCACAATTGCACAAATAAATCCAAGGTTTGTAGTATTAAAACTAAAAGGAAGTGAAAGGTAAATCATAGTAATTAAGATGTTAGTATTATCAATAAAGTCAATCTTTCAAGTTTGTGATGCAAATAGTTCATATTGGGACCCTGAGGGAAAGGCTTTAATAAGTTAACACTTCATACAGCAATGACGTATTTTGTGTGCATTTTCAACTGAACTTCCTTACTCTGCTTTTACCTGCTCTTCCATTCATAAAGCAAGCTCTGTGTTTCCAGCTGTTCTGAGAACAACTATTTACTATTTCTTCATGATTTGCCTTTAAAGACTTCAGATTACTAAAGATGCTATATCAAAATTTTCTAAAGCAAATCCATTCTATTCCCTTGTTCTACATTACTTGTACCTTTTCAGAATATTTCTGTGTTTTTATCCAGGAAAACATAGCACATGCTTTTTTTCTGGGAAAATTCTTGAAAATAAGTGCTCTTCCTTTAAAGGCTTGTCTAGGGTGTGTTAGCTTTTTTTAAGAAAAAATATGATTTGCCTAAAGTTATGCAAACCAGGTTTAAACCAGTCCAGCAGTGGCAAATTAACAACAACACTGTGGTTAGAAAACAAAACACAAGGTCTCATAAGCAATGGCTTCTACTATCACGGAAAAAAAGGGTTACAGAAAACTCCCATTACAGATTGTCCACACAGATAAAAATCACTGTAAGTTTAATGATACATACAAAGACTCAGAGTCACAAATTACTGTGCATCCACTGAACTGCAGTAACTGTTCAGGTTGCTGCTCAGAGCCATCAGCAAAGAGGCAATTTATTACAAGTTTCAAAGCTTCACTGAAGACTGACTAAGAACAGGCTAATCAGATAACTCTTGTAACTTAATCTGAGACTTTTCTGTGAATCTGTAAAAATAAATGTAATTAACTTGGGGCATCATACACTGTTGTATAAAATTACAGCAGTGTAAGAAGCAACTAGAACTTACTTTGTGCACCAGTGTATCATTTTTATCAATAAAATAAATAATATTGTCATAATAGTACAGTGTCACACCACTAGCAGAGCCAGAGATGGCAATGAGTTTCACAAACGTTTCAGGTAAACACTGTGTATTTAAAAACACTATACTTAATCAGAAATATGACATCTTTTTGTTGTGTCAAGTAACTTAGTACACAGCAGTAATTATAATAAATGATTCTGGACCAAAAAAAAAAAAAACACTTAAAATTATAGATATTGGTTTCCTTTGTAAAACATTTTTTCACACTGAACACTTAAATGTTAATTGACAGAATTCAGTCTTGAAATCTTGGTCATCTGGGAGCATGTCTACAATAAACTTACTAAATTTAGTAAGTTCACTTACTAAATTTGCATTTATGCTTCCAGTTTACAACTCCTTTCCAACATGCTAAACTACATTATTAAATTAGCAGTTTACTAAACATCAGAAATTTATTAGAGCATTATGCAATTAGCAACATACAGACAAAAAATCTCCATAAATGTCCTTGAATCTCTTATCAAAAGACAACAGAACATCACGTAAGAAAACAAAAAGTGCCATCTTACAGCTGGTATTTCTAAAATGAATGCAATTACAACATCAGACTTAACAGGGTGTATTTCAGGAAGTGAGTATTACCCTCCACACATCTGACGTTTAGACAACACTTGTCATTCCCGTATCCTCAACAACCTCATTTAATATGTAACCATTTTTCTCCCTTTACAGAGGGAGCAACAGGAATTAGGGTGAGGCACGCTGTAGAAGGTCATTTACCAGGCCAGAGACAGCAACACAGCACAGCTCTGCCAAGTCCCTTTACAGCGTGTCTCTTTCCCGGTTCACAGCTGCCATTTTCCTACTTTTCACACGGTTTTTTTAAAGGACACTTCTTAAGAAACTACAGCCTCTATTTTGCAGTTGAGCTTGTAAAAGTTTGTACATTAGAAGAAGAGCATTGCAAAAATGCATTTGACAGATAGAGCTAATAAAACCAAGGCACATCAGACTACCTGCTAAGCTACTGCTAAAAGAACATTCTGTACAGTACGTTCAATTTCTAGATCTCGTTTCATTTCAGTAACTGTGAAAGACACACCATGGAATGGGGGGAGGAAGGGGGAGTTATGCTTCTAAACTTCAGGAGAATAATTTTTATCCCATACAGTTCAATAATTTGACATTTAAATCCTTTTTGGCTATGCTAAATCCAGCTTATTATGAAAATTAAACAAATTTCACTCATTTTATACACTCTTTCCATGCTGTTCTATTACTAGTGACAAAAAATGTAAGCTGTACTGGACCAAAATGAGATCTAGATGATTCAAATATAAAAACAAAATGGAAAACTATAAATATCCGAGAAAAAGTAGAGAAGTTACTGGTTAAATAAGGAGAGAAAGGGGCCACTGCCACAAAACCTAGAGCTCTTTTCTCCTGCCCCAGTCATAATAAAGCATTACCCACTGAAAGCAGCACAGTGAAAGCGATCCATTCTACCAGAGAAATTTCTGCAGCCCCTGTTTAAGAACCCCTTCGGAGTAGGTATGAATGAATAATTCAGCTGGAAATACCTGTCAGGCAGCAGGATGTTCCATCCTACTGTACCTACAGCAATACCATCCGGCCGAGAAAGCCAGACGGTACCTGTCCCCAGAGCTGACCCCACACCGCAACCTCATTTTACGGAGAGAAAGAGAACCCCACGGGCAGCAGGCGGCTTGGAGCAGGACGTGCCTGTCCCAGTCCCCCTCGTGCGGGGGAATCGCAGGAGCTCAGGGCTGTTGGTCACGGTCCCACGCCGACACGGGGGGGGCCCCGCTGACCGCGCAGCCCGCACGGTGCGATACGTTCCCACGGCGCCCAGCGAATCCGCGGCCTCCCAAGTCGCGGGGGGCCGGCATCCCTCCGCCCTTCCCTCGCCTGCCCAGGAAGCGGCGGCATCGCCCCTGACGCCTCCCTGAGGCGCCTCTTCCCCCGCGCCCCGGGCCCGCTGCCTCCCCCCGCGCCCGCCCCGCCCGAGTCCGGGCCTCGCCCCTCACACCTCTGCGCGCCTCGCCTCCATCCCGGCCCGTCCGCCGCCACCTGCCCTCCCCGGCCGCGCTGCCCGGGACCTCGCCGCTCTCAACCTCTGCCCGGGCGGTTCCTCCCTCCGCGCCGCGCCGCGCACGCACACACCCGGCGGAACGGCTGCTCCCGGCTCCCCGCGCCGCCGCCCGGCCCCGGCGCTGCCCGGGGCTCCGCCGCAGCCGCCTCACCTGCATCGACGCCATGATGGATCCGCCTCCTCCCCCTCCCCTCCGCGCCGCCGCCGGGCCGGCCCCGCCCCGCGCGCTCCCCGGTCACGTGCCCGTGCCCGCCCGTTGGGCAGCCGCGCGTGCGCGGGGCGCGGGCGGGGCGCGGGCGGGGCGCGGGCGGGGCGCGGGCGGCGCGGGCGGCGCGGGCGGCGCGGGCGGGGCGCGGGCGGCGCGGGCGGCGCGCGGGCGGGGCGCGGGCGGGGCGCGGGCGGGGCGCGGGCGGCGCGGGAGCGGCGCGGGCGGCGCGGGCGGCGCGCGGGCGGGGCGCGGGCGGGGCGCGGGCGGGGCGCGGGCGGCGCGGGAGCGGCGCGGGCGGCGTGGGCGGCGCGGGCGGCGCGGGCGGCGCGGGCGGGGCGCGGGCGGGGCGCGGGCGGCGCGGGCGGGGCGCGGGCGGCGCGGGAGCGGCGCGGGCGGCGTGGGCGGGGCGCGGGCGGCGCGGGAGCGGCGCGGGCGGCGCGGGCGGGGCGCGGGCGGCGCGGGAGCGGCGCGGGCGGCGCGGGCGGGGCGCGGGCGGCGCGGGCGGGGCGGGCGGCCCCGAGGAGCGGGAGCGGCGCGGGCGGGCGGTGTTTGTTTGCGAGCTGCCGGTCCCGCCGCCGGGGAGGCTGCCCCGGCGCTGCCCGTGCCCTGCTCGCCCTGCGGGAGCGGCGCGATGCCCATCACCGCCACCCGCGGGGCGGGAAGGGGTTGATCCCCAGCCCGCTTCAGTTTGTGAAGGTTTTTAGAGGTCCACGTGCAGTGTTTAAGTCACTCGGTTAAATTCGGACTGCGCCCGTCCGTCGTGTGGGTTTCTCCGGGCTTTCCCTGGTGCGAGTGCCATACAATCGTAGGACCATAGAATGTTAAGGAGCGGGGAGGGACTTAGAAGATCATCTAGATCCGACACCCCCGCCATGGGCAGGGACACCTCCCACCAGGCCAGGCTGCTCAGAGCCCTTCGAAGCAGCCTGGCTTCGAACGCTGCCCGGGATGGGGCATCCACGAGCCTCCTCTTCCAGTGCCTCACCACCCTCACAGTAAAGAATTTCCTCCCGATACCTAACCCAAATCCCTCTTCCTTCAGTGTGTGCCATTACTCCATGTCCTGTCACTGGACCCCGCCGCAGGTCGCCCCGGGCCGGCGCCGCGCTCCTTCTGTGCGCTCCCTGGTGCTGCTGTGCCACAGCTCATCTGGCTCTCCTGCACTGCTGTCTGCTCGTGTACGACTCCAAATGAACGTGGGTGTGCTTTAGGTCGGAGCGTTCCTGGGTTCTACGTTTTCCTTTCCTGGACTGGAATAATCCCTGTCCTTTGCACCAGGTGATTTTGCCGTACCTGTGTAGGTGAAAATAAACAGGCAGCACTCAGTAGAGTGATTGTGTGCAATCAACAAATTAAACAACTTGTGGAAACACGCTTCGTAAAGCTGTTATTCCTGCTGGAGTATTTCAGACCTAACAGATCCTCAAGATAAACCTACAAAATGTTTATCCAAAAACAACCTATAAAATTTATAATCCCAGTGGTTATGTAAAACTAAGGATTTAATAGAGAAACTGATTTTATAGGTCATTATAATCCCCGTCTCCCCACTGCTCATGTTGCACATTCCAAAAACACTGAAGCCCCTTCCTCTGCCCCTTCACCCCTCTCCTTTTCTGACAATGTTAAAAAATTCTTGGGTCACCTCTGCTCCAGTGGTAGCCCTGATTTTTTCTTCAGAGATGGACTGAGAAGCAAAAACCAAATTATTGAACAATTGTTTGCAGTTTGTACTACCTTTGAAATCTTCGTTAATTTTAGACCTCTAGAAGGGTTCTGCACCCAAAAGCCAGTCTGACTTGTTCAACCATATTATTTAGTGTGATGCAAGTACTACCTTTACGTACAAGCTTTACCTTCTGGTAAGTTTTTAATATCCTTAACTTTGAAAATGGGTAACTGGAGGAAAAACAAAACCCCAGCACAACTTAGCATCAGTTTCCAACTTTTATCCAGTATCAACACTGTCATCGCTGTTAAAGTAAGCATACAAACTTTGGGGTTTGCTTAAAAGGCAGAACCCTTTAAGCAGAAGAAGACAGCAGGAGTATCTTTACCCTGTGAGGTAGCTGCAGAAGTGAACAAGCCCCATGGCTTTGCAAGAATATGCTGAAGACAAAATCATTATTTGTTGATTTTTGAGTAGGAAAGGAAATTAGGCTACCAAAAGTAATGATGGGAAAAGTATAGTCACGTAAATTGCATCCTATACATTGTCTTGTCTCCCAAATCCAATTCTCATTTATAAATTATGGGCTCCTGATGCTATGCAACCTGACATTGCTCAGCCATGTTTTCCCTGGAAGTCAGTATGTATTACTATATGATTTTTGCAAGACCATTTAGGTTGCAGAGGATTTGTTGCATTAAGCAGACACATAGAGCTGGTAAAGGCTTCTCTTTCCTGCAGTTCTTCAGAATGAACTTAGGCTGTTACAGCACTTAAGTGGAACAGTTACTAGTTGTTGTTTTGCATGATGGAAACATATGTTTATCCTAAAATACATCTCTTAATGCCATATGCCACAAAGACAGCAAGAACATCAAGTTTAAGGAATGGACATGTGTTCAGTTATAAACATGGACATATTGACTATCTGTGTTGATGTACTCACAGCAAGATACAACTGATTTCAAACCATTATACTCAGTTTCTTACGCCTCTTCCAGAAAACCCTGTTGAAGGTCAGAAGATATAAAGCAGCATAAGCTTGTGAATGCCAGAACACTTAACAGACTGCAAGCTGGTTTTGCATGGAAAGATCAGCTTTGTGGTCTTAGGCAAACTGTATTCAGTACAAATATGACTTCTACTCTGTAATAAAGGAAAAGTATCTCTGGATAAAAAGCCATCTTTGCAAAAAAAAAAAAAAATGTAAATCACAGCTTTTAACTGCCCTTATGCTCAATAAGTCTTTTTTATCTATCAGAGCTTTTCAATATTAAAAACAAGCTACTTACTAAGTTTTTTACTGAAGTATTCTTTACTGAGATTACTTAATCTATGCTGCAGATCCTGTTCCTGAGGATACTAGGCATGAAAAGCAAGGGCTAGTTTGCCCTGCATATAAATAGAGCATGAGTTAATTACTACCTACTCAATTTTAAGTGAGTATGTAAGTAATTAAAGCATTATGCTGCAGTTGAAACTCGTGGGCAGAATCCCACATCCCCAAATACACTTTGAGTTTATTCTTACAGGACTACCAAAGGTGTCTTTTATAACCATTGTCACATCTTGTTTTTTTTTAAAGTGTCATTAAATGCCTAATATATATGTGAAATATTTTTTTAGCTCCTTGTTGTTGTGGGAATAGGGGAATCTGGAGAATTATCCCTGTGTTTTATTGGGTTTTCCCCCTTTCCTCATTTCCTGGTAACCTTGCTTGCAGAGATGTTTTTGTACAATGCATAATGCTATAGGGATTAAGGAATCAGTCCCCTAAGCACAGTAAGAAAAGAAACACTATTATCAGACTCCCAGAAAGAATATATGAATATTAGTATCTTAAATTATCCTGTAATCCCACTAAGGAAAGGCCCTAATTCCCAGAGAGGGTAGATTTCACTAGGAGTAAGTTATTGTAATTTGGTTTTCATTTCAGTTTTGACCTTTACCTATGCAAAACATAGAAGAAAACATTTCTGTAGTTAACCCTTCCTAATCTGTTGCAGGTATAGAGATGGAAAGCACAATAACTGGTTTCTTAAAAGGATTGCTTTAGTATTTAGCTAATGCAGTCTGATCTTTCACCAGTCAACCCAAGTTTTGCCAGAGATTTCAAGGATCAGAGTTCTGGGTCCCAAATATTCAAAGCTTATGGGGTAAGAGAAATTTAATCTGTTATCTTCATTATTTCAGAGGCTATCTTACACTGATCTGATCAAATACATTATGACTCACATATCAAAAACATATGGAGCAAATAATGAAATTGTACCTCCTACTAATCTTTTTTTTGGTAAATATTATTGAAGTTGACCTAAAAATCCATTTTTCTTTGAAGTTTCCAAAACCTTATACTTACAGGAAAAATGCAACTAATGTTCAAACTGCATTTATTAGATAATTTTCTGATATACCAAGACAGTTTCAAAGAAGTAAAATATAATTCTTAATTAGGGTCCCTATAATTTTACATTCTATTCCCATGTTGTCCATAATGTTTTCAAATATCACCAAACATTTTTCCCTCTGTTCTCACCCTTTTTATTTTTTCTGTATAATTTTTCTACACACTGAACTGTCACTACCATCTCCTTTATGAGTCCTGGTTCTAAAATGACATGAGAGATCAATTTCTTTTGCCTGTGTCCACTGTACTTTTTAGCTTTTCATCTTGTCTCCTTACACAGAAGTAAACTGTACATTGATGTTAACTCCCCTCATTACTTGAGTGGCATGACACTTGTAATCTGCAGTGCCAGGAGACTGCATCTCCTGAGCATGGAGAACTCCCTGCCCCTCAGGGGAATTGTGCCAACTGCTTCTTCTACTCCTACCTGCCAATTTAGGAAGGGCACTGAGTTTAAAAACTCTGTGGAATTAAGATCTTCGTATAAACAAGCTTGGTGCACCTGCAGATACCTTCAACTAAAGATGCAGAATCAAATCAATAGAATATTATATCAAGAATATAAAAGTAATACATTGCACACATAGCTAAAAATTAGAATAGCTTATTAAAACTAAATTCAAATGCAAGAGAACTTTTAGCTGTTGAGATTTTATTGTTGAGTTATTCCTTAGTGATTACGTAGGTTTTTCATCAATAGTGTATTTAATTTTCATCTTAGTTCTCAATAGTAACAGGCAAAATGTCATTTCCATCCCAGGACTTTCAAAGGCATGAAAAGATGGTAAGGAAAAGAAAAATCTCACCTTATTCCTAATCTGCTACAAGGGCAGTTCCTGCAGGAGAGGGTAATCTTATTCTCAGATGACATATGCCTCCATTTCTTGTTTAGGATTCAACAATTTTGAAGCCACTGGGTGATCTGTAGCTTTCATCTTATCCATAGGAAGACTAAACTACCAGAGTAATTTCCATCAGATCAGAAAATAATTTGTCATATTATGTGGAGATCCAGTTGTAATTACTGGAGTGCTAGAAGGAGAACATGGGTCTAGGGAAAGGGGTGGAATTGCCTGCTTTAGTAATATGCAGAATCACAGAATGAGTCAAGTTGGACCACAGTGGTCATCTGGTCTAACCTCCCTGCTGAAGCAAGGGCAATCCCAGAGCACATTGCTCAGGATTATATCCAGGAGGTTCTTGAGCATCTCCAGTGAGGGAGACCCCACAACCTCCCTGGGCAGCCTGTTCCAATGCAGTCACTTGCACAGTAAAGAAATTCTTCCTCATATTCAGGTGAAACTTTCTGTGCATCAATTTCTGCCCATTGTCTCTTGTCCTATTGTTTGGCACCATGTGCTGTAATTACCAATTTGTAGTAATTATCAAGCCATGTTTTTAGGCAGCAGGAGTCCTCTAACTCTTTTAAATGCTGTAAAAATAAAAACTTATAATGACAAAAGCTGTAAAAATTAAATGAGGACAGTGTAGGACCTATACTCAACTAAGTAGACGAATGCATTTAAAAGTGTAATGTTACATAATTATTAAAAGAAGAAGCATCTTGGGTGACCTCTACAGATCTTTGATAAATCACCATAGTTCCCTTGGGCTGAGGAGCAATTCCTCCAGCTGTGCACATCAGACTGCACACTGCCCTTACTGGACCATGCACACTGCTTACAGAGCTTGAAGAATTTAATTTCCAGGCCTCTACACCAAGATGACACTGGTCCAGCCCGTTGGTTTATTTAATGTCCCTCGGGAAAGACAAGACTTCATATGGGATACAATTACCATGAACCAGATTACATGATACAATTACCATGGACCATGATATAAAAACAGAATGGGTGAGCAGTTGACTATTTCAGATGAGTATTTTCAGATGTTCTCAAGTCATAGCTGTTTTTTACAAGTCAAATATCTATGACAACTGTGAAAGCAGCTTAAATGTTAAATATTGATATATCATTTTCATGTTTCATTTGTAGCAAACAACAAATGCTTCTGCCTCAAATGGAGTGTCACTTCTGAAAAACATTATATGTCAGCTTAGTATGGTAATGCAGGAAGCTTTTCCCTGTATAGAAAGAGAAAATAAATCCTTTTTGCCAAATGCATTCAAATTCTAGATATTTTTCAAGCTTGGTGATAGCAACCAAAATTGACAACTTTTTAATCTGCATAACAGACATCCAGTTGTTTTGCTAGACAGAGTAAGAAGAATTCATCACAACATAAGATATAATTATGTATTATTTATAGTTTGGTGTAGTGGTGATTTGGTAGATAAGTTTTTTATTAGCATAAATAGGATACCATTTTTTTCATTATAAGAAAAGCCTTAGCTATGAATTCTCACCTGAAAAGGGAGTTTTCAACATAAATTAACATTAATGGAATTAACAATATTTGGTTTTTTAACTTCAAAGTAACTTCTGGTTGAGGAAAGAAACTAACTACAAATAAATATGGCATTGCATTAATCCAAGCATGTATTCACTGTGGTAGATAGGGACAGGCAAATGGAAGATTTCGGGATGTGACGGAAAGCAAGACCCTTACCCCTCATCCTGTAATATGTGATCCATTACCCCCAAGACACGTAACCCCACCTAACCCAGTAGTTTTCCACTCCTTACTAATCCCAGAGACCCTACCTTCTCCCTTTGACATAGCAAAGCCCCCCTTGACTATTTAACCTCACGAGATAAGGTAATAAATGCCATTTGACCATCCACCACATTGGTGTCTGTGTATGTCTGTGGCCCGAGTGGCCTGGGCGAGGCTGGGCTGCCGTCCTGTCCCTTGAAACCAGCTTGCCTTGCCTTCTCATCTGAAGGCAACTATTCACAAAAAAACTAATTCCACAAAACTATCCTGAAAACTAGCAACTTTAGCACTGAACTATAAATTTTAATTTATCTAGAAGCTCTCATGTGGTTACTTTCACTGATCTAAAAGACAGTACATATTTCAGTGGAAATTTTAATTTAATTTTCCAATTCTACCCTCAATATGTGGGACAACAAAACATTAGATGACTCACATCTTGAAAACTGACTATGAAAGTTCAAAAGGATAAAATTACTCAATTTGTCAAACAACAATCATGATCTTGCAATTTTGATCTCCTCTCACTTAGCATGAGAAGAAAATCCTGTATTCTGTAAACATAAAACAGTAACATGGTAATGACAGAGACAGATTTTTTTTTGTTAGTTTTTTTTTAATCTCAGTGACCTTTCTCCATAGAAGAGAAATTGCACAACCTAATTTCAGACTCAGCATATGCAAAGCATTATTTCACACACATAACACTTGTTAAAACTCAATAAAAACTCCCTCTTCTTTTCTCTGTGCTGCCTTAGTGATTATACTTCAAGCTTCACAGGTGACTAATAATAAACACAGAGTCTAGTTTGTCCTCTTTCCTAGCTCATCCAAACATTGAGCCACGCCTGCAGTTCACAGCATTGGTTATCTTACCATAAAATTACCATCTAATAAGCTATTTTTAAAATATTTAAAAAGTTGGATTTAAAAAGAAATCCAACTCCAGCCCAGCTCATTATTTGTCAAAAGCCTTCAAAAGTTGAACTTTTTCTATGGGGAAAAACTCCCTAAAGTCTTTTTTTCTTAAAGCTTTAGTCTGTCTTTGAAAACAAGCATCATAGTTTAATTTCCAAATCCACTCAATCTTTAATGAGTTCCTTCTATTTTTCTCTTCTGCTCTTTTTGTCTTACTCAGGGGTTGAAATTAAGCTTATACCACAGCTTCCACCCTTAGTTTTTAGGTAGGAATAGTGCTATTTCTCCTTGTACTTTTGTTACTCCCTTAAATTACATTGCAGTATTTGAGACCTGACAAAATTAAACTAGGAAAACAAAACATGAACTGAGAAATTAACTTTCCTACCCCACTACATTCCTTGTCCACTTCACATAAACCAACAGGTTTAGGCAAGTTTTGGAAGCACCCTTTCAATGGGAAAAGTAAAAAGAAGAAAGTAAAAAACCAGTCACTGCTGCAATTTAGACCTGTGAAATAAAATAGACAGTAATAAAACAGAGACAGATGTAACTGATTTTCCAAACCTCTGATCATTAATTGAGAAATGCCTTTCAGATACCATGTTCAACACCTGTTGAGTGTAATGGCACAGAAAGTCCTGATGGTGAATCCTTCTTTCTTCAAATTCAAAACCAAAAGGGAATTTCGTATCTTGTGGAAGGGAGTTCTGATCATTCCAGATGCACACACTATTTCATATTGGAGACCATCAGAGACTTCTTCAGCAGCTTATACAGACTCAAATGATGCAAACCCTAATGCAGCATGACTCTACTCATTGTTTACAGTTAATAAAGAATCTGAAGTTCTTATGACTAAATCAGCAGTTCAACTTAAAATATGAACCTCAAATATAGGGCTACCTTTCTAAGCAAAAGAAGTACCACAGGACACTTGAAGTTTTCAATATATCCCCAGCAGGATATCCTTGAAGTATCCCTGAAAGTATCCTCTTCAAGTCTGTTCAGGAATACCATGCCTTTTTAGTACTTGGTGCTGAGAACTGTGGATGGTTGTATTCAGAGCAGCACAAAGATATCTTAGCATTTCAAATCTGTGAAACTCTTTAGAACTATGAAAAAACCCACCACCTTTTATTTTATACATGCAGCTTCACAACCTACTACCCAAATACTAATTACATTAGCATTTTTATCACCCTATAGTATAGCCATGAAAATTATGATTCTGCATATGAACATTTCCTCTAAGATGCCATAAATCAACAGAAACACAGGTTTAAAAATTTTCAACTTTGAAATTTATTTAGAACTCAGGGGTTAAGCGTGGTAAGTTTCCAATTGTCTGATAATAGCATACCCATTTAACTACCATGGAAATTGCACTAATTCCCCCTGCCCCCCTCCCCCTTAGAAATCTGGTTCATTTTAACAGCCGGTGGTTTTGCAAATAGTGCATTCTAGGACACTACTGCAATTCCTGAGTGTTCAAAGCTACTGTATAATACATTATGCTGAAAGAAAACCAACAAACTCATTATTCACAGCTAAACCAGCTTACTGCTAAAGTACAGAATCTTAAAATGCAAATGTATTTTAACAAAATTAAGGAAATTGTTCTAGAATGCTTAGAAAGGGGAAGAGAAAAATGAAAAAACCCACTGTTTTAAAAAATGACATTTTTGCCTTAGTTTAAATTTAAAACTAAATAATTTTTAGCCTCAAGTCATTAGCTTCAAGGCTATTAAAAATGGCCAGTGAACTTAAGACTCACTCAGACTGATATGTAGTTGTGACTAAAATATCCATGTTGGTATTCCTTGACCTTTTAGGGTATTCCTAGCGGCTCTAACAAAAGCAGCATAACAGGGTATCTCTGGTTTATCATTCTAGTGCTCTTGTAAATGAGTTACTAACAGCACTGACCAGAGTGCTTACACATGGAATTTCAGACAATCACCCTACAATGCACTTCAGCTTTACCGTGCAAAGCCAATCTAGTCACAAACATCCCCACATTAAACACATTAAATTGTGCCAAAGTATGTGACATGAACAAATGTCAGCTAATCTACCAACACACTGACAAAGTCAGCATTGTTTAAACCCAGAATAAAATTTAATTTGTCACAACTGACCTCCTCCATAAGCAGACTGCAGAGTCTATCTAAGTTACTAATTTTCATCCAGGAAAATCTCTTCCAAGTTGTATTTATGTTGACAAACAGGTTTAGAGGAGAGTTTCAGCCTCTAAATTAGCTGTGAGTTAAAACATCAAGAAAGAGGTTGATGGGATTTTTCCATGATAGACCACAATCACTTCTTGATCAAAACAAAGCTGAAGCAGTGGCAGCTGATGGAAATGCTAATTACATTGTTCTTGCATCATTTCTCATGATGCATTAGTTTTATTCTCATTTACAGATGATTTTAGCAGAAGGGTTTTCAGGCTGCAGCTGAACAAAAAGCAACTTCTTAAGTTGTTTGTTTTCTTTACGGAAACTTGTTTTGAACAAAGAACTGATACTACAGGCAACTGCCAGCAGGATCTACCAAGAGATAACATGTTCTACTCCAGTATTATATCAGTGGCTTGCCAATCCTTTTCCCCTAAAACATTTGTAAAAACACTGGAAATACCTATGAAATTTATAAAACAGCTCCTAAAACATCTGCTTAATGTCCTTTCCTTCAAATATAAAAGACCTCCATGTTTCAGGGTCTTTTGCTATGGGTACAAGGGAGAGTTTAAGGAAGAGGTAAAAGGTAGGACAACTTCTATCTTTTCAGTTGCTATGTTACAAAATTTAAATGACAACTACTCTAGAGATTAAATACAGACTTTACATAAACAATCAGAACAACAGAAATAAACCATAACTGAAGCCATATAAAATTCTTATCAGGTCAAGTGACAGCATATTAAGAAAAACCATATATGTTATATAGAATATACACAGATTTTAGCAGTTATTTTGCCCCTTAAAAGTCACTGTCAGTAGGATCACTGTCTTACTGTACAGACAAGTGACTGGAATATTTGAAATTATTAATGGGGTAAAACCAGGTTATAGAAGCAAAATGTTATCAAGTACACCTTTGCATATTTCTAAACTATGACTTAAATTAAAAGCCTTAAGCATTCTCCTACATACTCAACTTTTAACCTAAATGGAATATCACTGACAGTACACAAAGAGGGCACTTCTAATCTAATTAGTGTAACTATGCTACAGGACAGCTATCTTACAAAGGAGATTAAGTTCAGATGTTTAGAAACTTTAAAAATAAGAGAAAGCTAGAAATGCTTAACAGCTACTCAAATGTAACTATAATTATCTTTTAGAGAGCATTAGACTAAACTCCAGTATTTGCTACAGCCATTGTATTAAAAGAAGGTTCTACCACACCTAAAGGATAAGGCATAGCCATCTACTAATTGGCATATTTGTTTATTTGTCTCAGTTTGTGAAAATGTCCTTATTCGTGTAAGCAGCAAAACAAACTCCAACTGAATGATTGCTATATGCAAAAGAATTGAAGGCAATTGCCTCTGCAGTGAACTTTACAGTTCTCAACAGCACACACGCAACATGCTATCTGAAAAAAGTTACTAACTGAACTACATGTATTAAATACTGAAAAAAGTTTTACATTTTTTATTATAATTTATTTTATTTAACAATCTAAGAAGTTTGCAGCCATCAGAAGTTCCAGTGCAATTTCAGGTGCAATTGGGAATTCAGGAATCTCCGTAGAGCTGTTAGTATAGCGGACCTTGTAGGTGAAATACATGCATACTTTGGATAGGACGTGGGATGGGATCTCTCTAAAATTGACCTCATTTGTTTCATTTTCTGCAAACTGACCTGTAGAAAGAAAAAAACAACACCCAACCAGAAGTCAAAATCTCAATTCAACTGCAAAATGAAACAACTTACCATATTAATACAATGCATTCCAGGGTATTAGATTCTCTGATGTAAAGCAGGATGTGCCACATTCAGAGCCCTCAAGAATATTAAGACACCCAGCATTATGAAATGTTTATTTAGGCCGCAGCCTATCTACATTATTCTGAACAAGTACACCAGAAATTTAGGTTTACTCCAATACAGCTGATAGGTACTTAGCTGTGTGCTAAGCTCTAAGAGGCATCAATCCAAATGTATAGCTCTTTTATTCTAGGAAAAAAAGGTTTCTAGATGTTGCACACATTTATGTGTATATCAGTAGTCCCTTCTATGACCCAGTAGCTTTGAATTCCTAATTTTCAGGTAGATTTGACAAGAGAGTTGAAACATCAAAGACACATTAACTTGATAAGCTGTGGAAACAGCCAGCAGGGACAGGGAAATTCTAATTGTACTGGAGGGAAGTTTACATGCAGTATAAGTTTATCCTTATTAGATATGGAAAGAATGTATTCAGAATTCAAATCCCAAAACACAAGCACATTTGAAATTTGCTTTCTATAGTGCCTAAAAACATGAAACCTGGATACGATCCTATGGTTAATACCACAGGATTTCTATTATTTTTGTCTCTCTTCCCCTCACATCTTTGGACTTTCAACTCATTAAACTGAAAGACAATAAAAAAAATACTAACATTAACTCCATGTTTATGGGAGACTAGCAATGTTTAGTTCCCACTATTTCTGTGGGCAAATCCTTCTAGCTACAAAGCAGAGCTATTTACTAACATCTACATGGATTTGTGTAGAAATATCTGCATGCACTGAAGCCAATCTGGCTTGAATTTTAGTACAGGAACAGTTGGAAGCAAAAGAAGAAATGTTAGCACATTGGCCAAGCTACAGCACTGAAAAAAAGACTTATACATCAGTGAAATTATGACCTACTGAACTAGACAGCAACAGTACTTTTCTCCTTGTGACACAATTATCTTGTTAGTACTTATACAAAATATTCTGGACTGCTGAGTCCTATAGAGTCAATTTCTAGCCCTCTAAGCTACTTTGCCTTTTATTCCTTCACACTGAATGAATTCAGAACCAGTCTTGTAAGTATTCTTCCTCTTAGATGTCTGGGAGACTGACATTGACACAAAACATTTACTATATATTTTCAAATGCAACCATTAAAATGACACTGAGAATTTTAATTGCTCAGTTTGCCC
Source organism: Lonchura striata (assembly GCF_050655825.1). NCBI lineage: Eukaryota > Metazoa > Chordata > Aves > Passeriformes > Estrildidae > Lonchura > Lonchura striata. The sequence goes on from NC_140704.1 coordinate 125,426,133, forward strand.
AAGTATTACTAAGTAATAAAAAAATATATTAAACCAATAGATCTCTCCAGTGTCACCAGAATCTGAAAGAGAACATAAAGACCGTATTCAGCTCCAAGCTCCATGTAGCCTGCTGCCCAGCCACTGAAGTGACCAAAGGTAAATGCAAACTATGAGAGTATAGAAGAGAGAAAGCACTTGTGTTAACTTCTCCCCGTTATCTTCCTCACTCTTTTGGTCTTCAAAAATTAGTTCAGATACTTCTTAAACCAGATCTAGTCTCACACATTCAGTAACACGTGAGGTCCTTCCCTCTTGTAAGTTTACCTACCCTCACCTCAAGCCAACTTGCATCATTAAGCTCAGGAACTCCTTGCCATAGGATGCTGTCAACATGTGGCCTTAACCCCATATGAGCAAAGCTGCTTGCTCATTTGCCCCTGCTATGGGTGGACAAGGGAAGAGGAATAGAACAGTAAAAGCAAGAAAACTTGTAGGCTGAGAGAAGAGAAAGGAAACAAAACAAGTGATGCAATGGTAATCACCACCTCCCAAGGGAAGACTGATGACCAGCCAGTTCTCAAGCAGAAGATGGCTTGCTTCCCTTTCTTATACCTCTCCCTTTTTCACTTTGGAGCATGACATATGGAATGTAATATCTCCTTTGGTAGCTCAGATCATGTGTCTGGTTGTGTTCCCTCCCAGCCTCTTGCATACCCTCCTGTCTGCTTATTGAGTGGGGAAAGACTGAGACAGAGAGGAGGCCTGAACAGCGTACATCTTTCCGTAACAGCTAAAACAGGTGTGTTATTGGCTCTGTTTTAGTCACAAATAGAAAGCACAGAACCATGTGACCTGCTATTAAGAAAATTAACTCCATATGGAATACCTGAAGTTCTGCCATGGATGTGGCAATAAAGAACTACCAGCTCTCACTAGTTTTGAACTTGGCAGCTCCATGTGTCATATAATACCCTCAAGTTCTCACACCATGGGAAACCAGTAGAAATGTAAGACAGAGTAAGATCCCTAACTACTCAAAAGGCAGAGTCTAATTTTTAGTCTGGTACCACAACACCCAAACAGAAATGGACTGTTCTGCTGGAAACAGGAACTAGGCAGGATATCGAAAAGTTATCATTTTTTCAAATTTTCACTTACTGCATGATAAAAATTCAAACTGTCCAAAAGAGTGAAAACAAAGAAGGTAAAGGTACTAAGTCTTCTATACCTACCTGGTCCACTCAACATAGCTTTTATTGTTCCTGATGTTAATGCATGCTCTCTTTTTACAATGAACTCATGGCCATCAGAGGATATTAACTTCACGTACATAGCATCCGGGCCCTCACACCCACCGTATGTTTTCTCTTCTCCATCTGTAATGGAAAAAAAGACAAGAGTTTCAGAACACAATATACTGATTCACATTACTAAAAATGCAAGTTGCAGTTTTTCTATGACTACATTCAGACTGAAGAGCCCAGTACAACCAGAAATGAGAAAGAAGCATTTTGCATATTTGAAGATGATTTTTCTGAAGTAACCAGCAATATGTTTTAAAGTAATTTTGCAAAACTTGAAATTTTTTTATTAACATCCCTCCATCATCTAATTATGACATGATTTTTAAAATCTACATAGGAACGAAATTTTCCTTTAGACACTCTCAAGTCAATTTAACATGCTACTGCCTCCTTCCATTAAATCTACAGTCATGCTTATCATACTAATACTTGCTAAAAATTAACTAAACACATATACTGAAAAATACAGACAGCAAGGAAAAAATACCTTCTGAAGCACTGTTAAGAACAAAAGCAGTCAATATTGCTGCACTGAAGAAATGACATGAAGTAAGACTCATACTCCAACTGCCCAACCAGACCCAGAACCACACAGCATCAGTGCATACCTGTGTTGTGGCCTTTGGGAGAAAGCATGGAAAGTGCCAAAGCACTAAACCCAGGGAGATTTGAAAATTCTGCCCACAGCAGTTTGACTGTGCTTTTTTGTTTCCCTTCTCCCTTCTGTTTTGCTGAACACCTGCTCTCTACTTTGTTTCTTCTGAAGGCTTTATCCCCCTTCCCTTTTTGTGTCTTCTTTTATTGTATCCTGACAGTGCTACTTTACAAAGTTGAATTACTGTTGCTTGTATAACAAATAAAACATTCCCCCAGCCAAGCTGCTTTGTGAACTTGAAGTTAAAATTGTATTATGTAGCTATTACCAATTTTAATAAAGCTCTACCACTGCCAAACATGCTATAATACAGTCAGAGAAAGTACAGACAAAACCAGAATCCATCCAATCCTGTTTCATTAACCAGTCATTTGTTGAGGCAGAAACAGTTTCAGAAATGTATTCATATCACATACAATGTAATTTATCAGAAATCAGTCTGTATTATGATCTCTGAACCAGAATTCAACAGGCTGACTTTAGTTAACAAACAAACAAAGAATTAATTTAAAAAGTATACAGTGAAATTTTCTTGGCCACTTGGCCAAAAGTTTAGTGCTATAAGAGCCTAGAGGCATTCCCATTTTAGCATGTACATTTTCAGGACTATACATGTTAAGCAAGTGAATTTTTTTCAGAGAATAGATAAACTCTGACCAAGTCTTCCAATAAATGAACAGTCACTTGAGAAAATTCTCCTACAAAATATCTATAGGAACTTTGAGGCTACAAGAAGTGATAAGATCAACATTTAAAGCCTTAGAATCCTCCACCTCTGTTGATGTGAGAGAAAATGCTTCAAATAATAGAAAAACAAGAAATACTCTAAGATTGTGAACTTACCCATTCTCTTCTTATAAAAAAATCTGTTTATTTTCAACTGCAGATTTTGCAATAGGAGTGTCTGAAAAAACAAAAGTAGCAATATTTTCAGTCAGCAGCACAATTTTTAAATTGTCCTTTACGTATTAGTCTTTATGTTACAATAAACACTCTTCCAAAAAGAATATGATGACAGACAGCATGCAGTGTTTATGACAGGATGTTTTGAAAACAGTAAACCTATGAAGTTCATCCATGGGAAATGCAAACCCTTGACCTTTGCACCTCCAGTACTATGTGGAATCTGACCTGCTGGAAGCAGCTTTGCACAAACAGACCTGAGGGTGCTGGTGGACAAGTTGAACACGAGCCAGCAGCGTGTCCTTGCAGCAAAGATGGCCAACTGCACCCTGCACTTTATTTAAGAGCACTGCCAGAAGGTTGAGGCAGGTGATCCTGCCCCTCCACTGGGCACTGCTTAGACACATCTGGAGTGCTGAGTTCAGTATGACAGACTGAAGTGAGTCCTGCAGAGGGTCACAAAGATGACCAAGGGATTGAAGCACTTGTCATACAAGGACAGGCTGAGAGAACTGGGGATGTTTAGGCAGAGAAGGCTCAGGGATCAGTCTAATCAGTATGTGCTAAACACCTGGACTTCAACCTGTCCTTCACAAAAGATTGACAGTTCCCAATATCACCACAAATATCACTGAAATAATCAAGTTCAGACATGTAATAGAGGTATTGTCAACCAGGAGCTTTCATAGCTGGTATACTGATATACAGCTTGCTGCATGTATTTTTCTCTATGGAAAAGAAATTTAAGATTTAGAGAAATGGAAGTACTTATTTGCAAAACAAATCTGGTACGTTCAGATACAACTTTTATTTCTTTACCCCAAGCTGCATCTCTTCTGTCTAAAAGAAAACTTGGGAAGAGAGATTCTACCCACCCACCTGATGTCCTAATTCCTTTCATATCAACAGCCACTCTGCAAACATTAACCCAGTACAAATCTATGATACTGCTGTGTGTCCACAGATTCAGGAAAATAGCACAAATGATTCTAGATGGTCCCCCAGCTACCCTCAGGGCTAAGGGCAGTAAAGAGATCAGAACAGAGACCACACCCTACATTTGCTTCCTCCTATGTTTCTGGCAAATGTTTATCAAAAAATATAAACAAGCTGAGGAAGCTGCACAATTTGGAAGGAGTACTACAGACACCTCTTTGCTATTGTTGATCACTTCACTTCTGCCCAGCACTTTGATGCTGGTTTATTCCATCTGTCTTTTTTCACAGCTACATACATGAAGCAGTGCAAATGTCTCCTCAGGCTTTCATAAGAAGGCACTTTGTTATTTATAACAAATAAAACCTCATAAAACTACACACACATAACCAATAGTTTTTAGTTGTCTGCAAAGAAATGAGCAAAAGTAATTCTCCACTTACATTGCTGCTTCCTTTGAAAGTTATCCTGTCTTTATAAAGCTATCTCTAAAAAATATTTTCTTTTCCATATAAGGAATATTTAACGTGTACTCTTGCAGGTGAAAAGCTCCTGAATATATGGCACACTTAAGAATGTTCTTTGAGAGTTAATTTCTGTATGCTATAATAGAGATTCCTTAACATGGTGTGCTATGGAATGCCTTCATCACTTTCCATAATTCTAGCAACTTATCTAAGGAAATTGTGCTGGGACAGTTAGGGCCCAAAACTGATAGGATCTTTCACCCTACTTCAACAGTTTTTGCAAATGCAAATCAGTCATCTTATTGGAGAGTGTCTGTTGCTCAGGAATTGAAAAAATACCTCACATTACTACTTCTACTTTGCAAAAGATGATCACTTGTACTAATTCTTTTTCTAGCCACAAACCATTTGCAACATTCTAAAAGAGTAGTGAAACTACCTATGATTTATAAGTAATAATACTTGGGAAAAAAAACAAAAAAAGAAAACCAATACAGAAGTGATACTACTCTTTGAAAGTGGTGAAGATAAAATAAGCCTTGGTTTACAATACAAATAATGCCTGGGTTTACAATGCAAATAATATAATACAATACTAAACACAGGAATAAAGGCTAGTTACTGGGAATGCAGATATATTAGCACCTTGCAAGGCAAAAGCATAACTTGAGGAAGCTAATACATTGAAAGATCAAAAATGAAGAACTGAAAAAGTCTACACAAAAAAATTAGATGTCACAAAAATACACAAACACCATTTTAATAAATCAAATGTGCTATCATATGATTAGAGAGGGAAAAAATACAGTAATTAACAAAGAAGAAAAAAATTATCAGGTTCAGTGAATTTAATTGTTCTAAACAGTGAAGCAGGATAAAAATGCAGTAAGCCTTTGTAGTTTTAGGGCATGCTGAACTAATCTAGTTTTTAAAAAAATTAATGAGTCATTGTCCTTGGGAAAAAGGAAACTCAAGATGCATTCTGGGCTTCATATATAATCTGGGGTTAAATAAATATGATGAGGGGTAATCTTAAAATGAGAAAGAACCTTTCTACAAGACTACAAGAATACAGTATGGTGTTGCAAACATAGAAAAGAACTACTAGTTCTTAAAAAAAAAAAAAAGTAGATTTTTTTTTTAAACAATGCTGCCAGAAAAGAATAGGCAGATTTGGATGAGACATAAATGGAAAGCATTGCAACAAAAGTAGGACAAAAATGGAACACAGACAAGTGACCAGTCCTGAAAAACAGCGTACTAAAAGCCACATGAAATTCAGTCATAGGAAATCAAAACTCCTGCATGAAGGGACCAATACAGTCTTCTTTCATGTAGTCAGGGTATGTTATTTGGGACTACAGTCTTTCTGCCATCAACTATAAACTGATGCAGCTCTGTGGGAGCAAAAGAAAAAAAAAAAATGGGTGAGGGACAAAGAGGCAAATGCACATTGAGGATTCCTTTTCAATAAAGATAGAGAATATGAGCAATGTTGCACATGAGCAACAGCTTGTCTGGAATACCACACATAATTCTGAATTCCTTTTTTCAAAAAATAGAAGTTTGAATTACAAGAACTACAGAGGGAACCTACTGATATGACTAAAAAGTCTGTTTATGAAGGAAAAATTTTAGCAAAACTGGGATGAAGAAAAATATAAACATTCATCAAAAGGATACACATTGGTGGGCAAACTATGACAGCATAATATCTCAGTTTAAGTTCAACTAATGAAAATAGGCAAATAAATTTATAGTGCTATTCCAGAATCCAAGTTTGGTTCTGGATATGGAAAACTCCAAACTTTTGATTGCCAAAAGTAAAAGATGGCAGGAAAGCCAACCTGCTTCTAAGAAAAAGACATAGTATCTTCCAATATTTGATGCATTTGGCATGTTAGCAAGGGACACACTGAGTTTCACTCAGTTTCCATTCTGATGCAATGATGTGTCGTTATAAAAATAAAATCATGAATACTGTTAGGAGTATAGATTAATTCCTGACAAAACAACCAACAGTAGAGAGCCCAGAAAAATCAGAGAGCCAATGCAACAAATGAGGAGAAAAAAAAAACCAAGAAACTCAGGAACTCTGAAAAACCTATAAAAAACCAGTAATGGTTCCTCTTCTGGATCAAGAAGTGCTCAATCTGTAATGACATTGTATGAAGATCAGAACACTTTCAAAGGCAGAAAAAAGTGCACACAGAAAATAAATCAAAAGAATATAGAAATACCTCTCACAAATTCTTACTTGTGCATACAGGGAGTACAAAAGGAACATGGAGGAAAATTTTCTCTACCTTTTTTTTATTTGACAATGGCATGGCCTTAAGTTTTAAATAACAGGTCAAGGAGAATCAAGCAACCTTGCATGTTATCTTCCAAGAAATTATTTTCTCTCAGTATATTTCCAGTGTACTGTTTATTACAAAACATAACACTATATTTTCCTTCTGTATAATGAAAGCAGCATAAACAACAAGACTATAGGAATAAAGAGACAGATTTCTGAATGTGCCTGGTTAACTACCTATATTTTAATTACTTTTCCACATTTTATAGTTGCCCTGTTTGACTTCACCAAGACTACACCAACGCAGCAGTCAGGCTAAGGACAACACAAGCTTTGTTAACGTGTACTTTTTATATATTTTTGACTTGACTATTTCAGGCTCCTGCAAAGAACCACTAATTTATGTTGAAGTACATTCACAATTCCATTTGCCCTTCAAGAAGCTTATGTGGCATTACCACAAGGTAGCTCAGCTCCTTGACTTAAATCTCAAAAAAGCACATAAATTAGGTATTACTGTTCTTCTGCTTTGCCTCCTTAAAAAAAAAAAAAAAGCAAAAACCTGCATTTATTAAGAGAAAATTTACATAAAAGGGATATGCCACTTTTTAATCAGAAGGAGAGTACAATACAACTAAACCAAATGTATTTGGCACAGAAACTTTCCAACCACTCTAAAAAGGACTTCCTGCTGCAGAAAACATAGAATTGTCACTAGATATTAGAGAGCTGAAAATTGACACAAGCTGCCAGAATGTTTACACCTACAAGGTAAAATACTGAGAAATATCACAAACCTCTAAACCATGGCAGTTAAGCCACACAAGACAAGAGTTCTCATTTCCCTACTTCAACATCTTCTTACACCTCTAAGAAGAAAACCTCATTGCTCTGTTCTCATTTGCACAAGAACACTGAATCTATGCAAACATTTCAAGCATTCAGATTCTTTGATCCCACAGGAAAATCCTTTAAAAAGGCAGCTTCTGGTTTAAGGAAATTAAAATGGCTTCCAAATCATTAGCTGCACGACATACACACAATTTTTGTACACTTCAGCTGCTGATATTTGCATTCTACACTATCCATTTCTGGAAAGCATGGCAAATTGGCCTTCCTCAATTCCAATGTTTTTTTAAAAGCCAAAACTGACAATTTTTTGTGTTATTTAGATATCAGTAAGAGTTTATCAATTACCAAAGGCTTCTGTGTGTTACAACTGCAGCCTCCTACTGTTCAATCCTAAATACTACCCTATCCTGTATAATAACTTGTTTAAAAACATTGCTCTTCAGTTTAGCATTCACTGCTCAGCACACATCAAAAAATAATTAAGGTAATAATCATCAAGGGATTGAAGCATATTTAGAAAAAACATGAGGAGAAACTGGTACAGCATGATTTCCAAATCAGCTGATTCACTACTCCAATATTCTCAGGCTCTAAAATTCAAATTTCCTGGGACACACAGGAATGTGACAGGAAGGCATACCGTATGTGAATGCTAGTTGAGATAAACAGGAGATGGGGTAGGATAGCATGCACAGAGTACCAAAGATCTTAGTTAAGATTTCTTTTCCTGTCTAATAAACCTTCCCTTTTCAGTAATTCCCCAAAAAGCTTCAAGCAAAAAAAACCTCAAAAACATGGGCAGGGGAGTGTCACTGCTTTCTTCCAAAGCGTACTTCCAAGCATTACTGTACAGCTCTTGCCAATGGGGGAAAAGAAGCAAAATTTTACAGGGCATGGATTTCTGCCCTCGTTATAGGCATGCACCAAAAACTGCTGTTATGCAAACTATCCCACAATAAAGCTAACTAAATCCTGAGCATTTCCAGGTGCGAAAAGAGTTGTCAAAATACATCAAAGTTCCTTAAAATAATCTGACAAACCCCATACTTACATAACTTGAGGATTTCTTGTAACATGCACGAGAATTGTAAAAACACAGTAAAACACCTGAAGTTGAGTATCCTTGAGTGCAATACTCATTTGTCTCTCTACAACAATATTAAAACAATTAACAATACTAAAATTACATTAAGACAATGTAAAACCATCTAAATCTGTTCATCACCCACTCTGGTACAGAAAAAAAAAAGGTCTCAAATGGCTTTTCTCTGACACAAGGAAAAAAAAAATGCTGTAGTGCTAAAAGTTTCTACAAAATATTTCAAAGCTCCCAGTGAAAACGTTAGCAAGAATTTTACTGACGTAAACATTTTACTGATATAACTTAAGCTCATTAAAAGGCTGATATCAAGGCCAAGGTGTGTGCCACCTGTGCAAAGATGTGGCCAATGTACAGATAAAAACTAATAAACATTAAGTATCTCTTCAGTTAATTGAACATGATCTCTCCCTCAACAGTTATTTTGATCCTTATTATAGTAAAAGGAGAAAATTGGGAGCATGTAGGGGAGTACTGAGAAATAAGCGCACAAAGTGGTTCTTACCCTAAAGATCTCTCATGTGCCTGTTTATCTATGTTTTTCTGGTTTGCTTCCAAAAATCATCAAAACAAGTAAACAAATGGCCTGTGACTATCTAGGTCTCCTCAGAACGCAAAGCTTAACTTAGAACCCACAGTACCAACCATATCTAGAAATATTTAATAGAAGTTAACTGGTGGAAGACCAAATTGGCTGTCAAAGCAAACTGCCAGCAGCACTATCACCTTTTCACACACAAATGTGAAGCCCTCATAATTTACCAACGCTCAGGTTACCTTGTATTAAAGCAGAACCTCCCTCTGAGAAATACACTGCACTCAAAAGTTCATTTCTTTACCGACAAGTAGGGGTATCACCCTTTTCTTTGCTTACATTCGCCGACCATTACAGCCAAATCACTTAAACTAGCACTTTTCACCTTGGCAAAACAAGCCTTGGGGGCGCGTCCTGAATTCTTTCGGCCTGAACTTTTCCCCTCTCTCTACGGCCCGGCGTAGGAAAAGGGCGCCCGTCACTTTCGGCAGGAGTTTGGGAGCGATGCTCAAACCCAGCACTGCTCCCAGAGCCCCTTTTCCGGCGGCGCCGGCATTCCAGAGAGAGCGCTCTGGGGGAGGAACGCGCCTTTCGCCACCGCCTCGGTGGGAGAACCCCGGCCCGGCACCGCGTCCTGCGCACCCCGACGGGCCCCGGCGCCGCTCCGGCCCCTCCACCCGGCCCCGTTCTGCCCCCCCCCCACGCCGGGCGCGGGGCGAGGCCCGCTGCCCTCCGCGGGGCCGCCCGCCGGGCTACCCGCTCCCCGCCCGCCGGGGCGCCCCGCCCGCGGGGTGTCCCTGGCGGCCCCGGCGGGGTGCCGCTCCGCCGCCGCCCCTCACCCGCGGGCGCCGTCCCTCGCCCCGCTCGCAGGGCCGCGCTGTCGGCCCAGCTGCCTCCGAGCGCTTCCGCCCGGGTCACGGGCCGCTTCCTGCCCCCCGCGCCCCGCCCGCGCGGCGCCCGTGCTCCCGGCATGCCGCGCGCGCGGAGCGGGGCATGCTGGGGCGCGTAGTTCATGGGGGAATCTGCAGGCCCGCCATGTCAGGGGTCGGGGTGTCGGCCGCCAGCAGCTGAATACGACCGAGCGAGTGTTCGGCTGGCCAGGACGGCAGTGACATCTGGGCTTGTGTGCAGAGTAGTGGGGCCAGCAGGACGGCAGTGACATCTGGGCTTGTGTGCAGAATAGTACGGCCAGCAGGAAGGCAGTGACATTTTGGCTTATATGCAGAGTAGTGTGGCCAGCAGGAACAGGGCAGTGATGTGCTCAGCGCTGGTGACGCCGCACCTCGAGTCCTGTGCTCCGTTCTGGGCCGCTTGCTTAATCACGACATCGAGGGGTTGGAGGCTGTCCAGAGGAGAGTAATGAAGCTGGGTAAAGGTTCTGGCTCATGAGTTTTATGAGGGGCACCTGAGGGAGCTGGGTAATTTAGCCTGGAGGAGAGAAGGCTCAGTGAAAACCTGATGGCTCTCTACAACTATCTGAAAAGAGATTCATAGGTGGGGTCAGCCTCTTCTCCCAGGCAGAGACGATACGAAGTAATGGCCTCAAATTATGCCAGGGAAGGTTCAGGTTGTGCACCAGGAGGCATTTCTTCACAGAAAGAATGTTAGACATTGGAATGGACTGCCTAGGGAGGTGGCGGAGTCACCATCTCTCGGGGGTGTTTAAGGCATGATTTGATGTGGCAATTTATACCACGGTGGAGGTGTTGGCCACAGGCTGGACACGATGCCCTCAGAGGCGTTTCCCAGCCCCACTGATCGCGGCGTTCTGCGGCGAGCGGGCGCTGCTGCGGGGGCAACGCGGAGCCGGCCGGAGCCTTCCTGCGGGCGGACCCAGGCGCGGCGCGGCCCCGCCCGCCGTGTCCCGCCCGCCGAGCCCCGGCGCGGCCCCGCCCGCCGTGCCCCGCCGCGTCCCCCGGCGCGGCCCCCGGCGCGGCCCCGCCCGCCGTGCCTCGCCGTGCCCCGCTCGCCGTGCCCCGCCCGCCGTGCCTCGCCGTGCCCCGGCGCGGCCCCGCCATGCTGCCGCTGCTGCTGCTGCGGGCCGGCCCCGCCGCCCCCGCATGGCTGCGGGGCGCCGCGCAGCTCGCCTGCCGCCGCCGGGCCGCTGTGGCCGCTGCCAGGCACCAACAGGTTCGGTGTGAGGGCTGTGGGACCGTTCGGGAACTGTGGGAGCGGGGCGAGCTTTCCCACCCCCCGGGGAAAGGGCGGCGGCCCTGCGGTTGGGGTTTTGCCCTTCGGGGGTTTGGAGGAGGAAAGCGAGGTGCTCCTCGGGGCGTGCCTCCTCTGGTACGCTCAGGCGAGACCCCAGCTGGAGTGCTTTGTCCAGCCCTGGGAGCCCATCGACCTGCTGGAGCCAGTCCAGAGGAGCCACCAAAATGACTGGAGGCATGTAGCACCTATCCTACGGTGAAAGATTGGGGGAATTGAGTTTGTTCAGCCTGGAGAAGAGGGCTTTGGGATGACCTAATTGTGACTTTCAGTGCCTGAAGGGAGCCTACAAGAAAGTTGTATTGGGAAAAGGGTCTTTCTACAACGGCATGAAGTGCCAGGACAATGGGGAACGGATTAATCTAAAGGAAGTTACTTAGCTAATCTGAGATACTAGGAAAAAAATTCTTTTCCGTGAGGGTGGTGAGGCATTGCAAGGTGCTTGAGGCTGGCCTGGATGGAGCTTGAAGCAAACTGGTATAGTAGAAGGTGTCCCTACCCACAACGGCGCTGTTGAACTGGATGATCTTAAAGGCCCAGTTCAGCCTAGGCCACTCTATTATTTTATGATCAGACAGAGATGTGGTGAGGACAGATGCCATAAATGTCTCCCTGCAAACCTGTATGTAAATTGATTGCTGCCTCAATTATCAGTAATGGAGTTACAAATATTTCATGCTAATTTTGGATATTTACATGGTAAGTTATTAAAACAGGCAGCATATTAGTTGGAGTTTTTGGCATGCTTTGGAGTGTAACCTAACTTTAATCCTTAGTTTGAAATGCTGAGGGTGGGTTCAGGGCAAGGAGAAACTCTATGAGTGTATACTTGTACATATATGTGTGTATATGCATGTATAGGTAGATATAAGATGTAATACTGATGTTCCTTACGCCTGTACTGGTTTCATCTTTCAGGTTGCATCTTTTCAAAGAGTGGCTGTTCGCAGCCTCAGCACATCCTCTCCTCATGATCACCCAGAACATGGAAGATTAGTTTATAAAGGAAATTTGGCAAAGACAGTTTTGGGTATGTGACTTGAAGTGGTTTATATTGCCTTTCTTTTTTGTTGTATTTTTAACAGTATTTAGTAACTTTAAAATGAAACACTAAATGTGAGTGTTCTCCTTTCCAAGTTTGCCAAAATCTGGACCGTATGTACAAAACAGTGGTAGTGGTGGTGCTTGGTTTCTGCTTCTCTGCTTGGGTGTGCAGGGAGCTCTGTTCATCTCTATAACCCCTCAGCCTTCTTTGGCTTCTCTTGAGGCCCTTGGGGTGGCTTATGCAACCCAGTAAGCAGCAAAGCTGACCTGTAACTGCTGTTTACATTCTGTGTGCTTGGAAACACATTTCAGTGTTTCTGAAATGCTTCCCAGGCAGGCAGGTGTTATGGTGAAGTGCTCCATCTCTAATGAGACTTAGCAAATGTTTTTTTGACCAGTGAATGTTACAAAGACCTAGTGAAAGGCAAAGCCATTGGATGTTTTCTGATACATATCTTTGAAATGTGTCCCAACATACTTATTTGTCGAAGCATCTTGGGCTCCTGGATTTATGGTCATTTAAGGACTGTGGGTGGTCCACAGCACTGGCTACTGCCTTTCAAGCCACATGCAAAATGGCTGGGGTGTACTTGTTAATATTTAGTAACCCAGGGTTTATGCATGGTAGCCAAGCTGGCTTCTTTGTAATACACACTGAATGTCAACATTAGTTGTTGATGAAGAGAGAAATTCCCTGTCTGCAATATCTGAAGTGAGCACCTTTACATGTGTCCATGAATGGAGTCAAGGCTCATTAGAAATCAGTTTATTCTGCCTGTTAAGGCAGAAAAAAACTTCATTTGTGCATAACAGCTAATAGCTGACTGCATCACAGAAATAGAGCCAGCTTTGACAAACCCAGCATGAAGGTACAAACAAATCAGAACAGCTGCAGTGAGACAGATTGAGCTTTCAATGGTTTCTCCATGAGCTTAAAAAATAGGGAAAGGGATTTTCAGTAACTTCATCAGTTCAAGTAATGGTATTGTTATGTGTTAGAAAAATACAGGTAATTGTAGAGAAAATGTTGCTCATTAGTGTTAATCTTTATTTTCTTTGATTCCTTTTATGTAGGTGTGAAGTTTTTCTCTTACTCCACCAGCATATTCAACCTATTCATGATGCCCTACATCATGCTCAAAAGTGGTATTGGAGTGGAAAGTTTGCTTGTCCAAGCTGCCTTTTATGGGTTGATCGGGATTTTTACATTTGTAACTCCGGTTACGTTGCATCTCCTTACAAAAGGTTACGTGATCCGGCTCTATTATAAAGAGGAAGTGGACACCTATACAGCCATTACCTACAATGCCATCTTGGCAGAAAAAGCAACTGTTTTCCATCAGAAAGATGTAAAGATTCCAGACATCACCAAAATGTTTACAACATTTTATGCTAAAACAAAATCAATGCTTGTTAATCCTATGCTTTTCCCAAATCCTCAGGATTATAACCATCTCATGGGCTATGACAAATCCTCATTTTTTAAATTTGAGGATTTAGAGGGGGTAAAGGAAGCTGATGAAAGGAAATAATTTGAAGATAATGTCAGTATCATCGTCCATAATGCAGTACTATGTAAAAGAATGTAAAAATCTATTACACTTAAGTATCAGGTAGCTGGAGTTTTCCATATGCATTTCGGAATGTGTAAAGAGACAATGTTACAATGTGAGGGTTTCTTTAATGACATAAAATAGAGTAAAAAAAGGAGCTGCTTAGCCCTGTCTTTTGCTTGTTTATTCTTGGTTTGATTGTTGTTGTTAGCTCTCCAGAGAACTGTAAAATGCATGAGCTGCATGGCAGTCTCACCACTTCTGTGTCAAAGACACTCATTATCTATTGAGTATGTAGTTAAGATTTTAAGCCTTAAATATTAATCGTACTTAATCTAAAAATACCAGGCTTTTTGTTGCTGCTGGTGATGGTATAAAGGGAGTGGTCATGGCTTTCCCTTCCCTTTGTGACACCATGGGTAGCCAGGAGGAGTCTCTGGAAAGCAGACAGGTATTCTTGTGAATTCCTGCTACAACTCCCTCCCAGAGGAGAGAAGAACATGGGAAGGATGGCTGTGTATCTATAGAGCAGTAAGTTCTAGCTACTCAAAGGTACTCTCAGGTAAACTAAAGTCCCACTCCAAGCAACCCTGTCCTCAAAGGTGAGGAGCAAGAAGCTTCCCTTCTTGGGCATCATGACATAAGATTTGCTCTGTGAGCATCCCGCTGACAAGAGATGCTGTATTTGAATTGACAAAATTCTAGCAGCTAGTGGTTAAAATGCATTCTGTCAGCATTTATGTAAGGTGAGGAAGCATTTCTTCTAAAGAACACACCTCTTGATTTTCAGCACTGTGAAAAAAGCCACCTTTTCACTCAATTAAAAAGGGGATCCAGTCTTTTTGTGGTACTAGACTGGTTCTTCTCCCTTGAGTATGTAGAGGTTGGATTTAAATTTTTTAGCTCAAAGCGCGTAAACTGACAGATACTTGTTTTCAAAGAATGAAGGACTGAAATATTTTGAGACATAAAAATTACTGAATTGAAAAAAACCCCAAAATTAAAATTAATCCTTTTGTGTTAGCAGTGCCCTTTGTAATAAGAAAATCTGATGCTTGCTACTAATCATCCTGATCCTGCAAATAAAAAATTACAGCTAACTTTCAAGATGTTTTCTAAGTTGTAGCTGAAAAACTATTTAAAAGTTTAAATATCTTCCAATACGATTATTTCAATTTCCTTTTTTAGGATGACACCATGCATGATATTAAACCAGGGTTTTGAATGTTGCTTTTCTGACTGCCCTCAATGTATTTGCTTAGTAGTTAAAATACAAATTGTCCCATCCGAATTTTTGAGGCAGTTTTTTGTGTTGGCACAACTATAATTTTAAAAGGGTTATAAAGTTTCTTTAAGCCAGTATCATATCATGGGTAGCAATAATATATAAATAAAGTTTTAATAAAATGATATTGAACATGTGAGGTTCAAATTATATTGAACAAGCAATTCTGATCACCTGGTTGTACTACTTGTCCTCATTAAAATGATGTTTTACACATAGTTAAAAGAAATCTTTCCATGTCTGATGCATTCATTCACTCCTTTTGGTTCTTGCATTGAAAGATGAACTTGACTTGACCTTCCAATGACAAATATGGGGAGAACAGAAAATAGAGTTTGATGGGGAAAGGTAAAGGCCCCAAAATTATATTTATGTTCTCCATAGGCAATATCAAGATCCTCATCTTCTGGCTGCAAAAAGTTCTCATGTCTAAATTTAAGATTTGGCCAATTCAGAATTAAGCAGCAAGAGTAAGATATCTCCATGCCAGTGGTTAAATTTCTGTCTATGGAAGATAAATATTCTGCTAGTGCTCTGATAGTGAAAAGTAAGTGAAGCCAGTAGGTGGCTGTGTGACACACAGATGATTAAAAATAATATTAAAGAACCCAGAATTCTACCAGAAAATAGGTGATGATTCTGGCTGGGGTGTAGTCTCAGAAAAAATACTTCCAATGTGCAACTTGAAAATAATAGGATAGTACTTTTATATTAGAAAAAAGAAGACCAGAGTTATTGAAGATACTCAATATTCTACTTGCTTTTGCTTTGTTTGCTGCTACACTTAGATTGTGTACTTGGAATTGTAGGACCATTTAGGTTGGAAAGGACCTCGAAGATCATTAACTCCAGCCATTAACTCAGCACTTCCAAGTGACCACTAAACCATGTCCTTAAGTACCACATTTATATATCTGTTTAGATACCTTCTGGCATGGCGACTCAGCCACTTCCCCAGGGAGCCGTGCCAATGCTTGACAGCCCTTTCAGTGAAGAAATATTTCCTAATATCCAGGCTAAACATCCCCTGCTGCAACTTGAGGCTGTTTCCTCTTGTCCTGTTGCTTGCTACTTGGGTGGAGAGACAGATCCCACCTTGCTATAACCCGCTTTCAGGTTGTAGAGATTGGTAAGATCACTCCTGAGCCTCCTTTTCTCCAGTCTGAGCAACCCCAGTTCCCCCAGTGTGGTATTCGCATACCCTCTGAACAGAGAGAGACTTCGTCTTCTCAGGATTTCTCCTGAGAGAAGCAAAGAAAAGAGAATCAAAACAATTCTTATCTCATTCGCTGCTCCTGTGCTTGTGCTGGTGTGGAATGTGGCGTGGAGATTGTTTACCCAAGGTGATTGACTGGGTCCTGGTGATGGTGTTTTGGACTGATTGACCAATTAGGTCACAGCTGTGTTGGGACTCTCGGGAGAGAGTTACGGGATTTCTTGTTAGTGATCGTTATTATTAGTGTTATATTAGTGTAATATAGTTATAGTATAATAGATTAATAAAGTAATTAATTAGCCTTCTGAAATCATTTGAGTCCTGTACATCATTCTTCCTGTGTCAGGATCCCAGCACCGATACCCCCAGCTGTTTGTTCCTCATAAGACTTATGCTCCAGACCCTTCACCAGTTTCACTGCCTTCTCTGGACACACTCAACACCTCAATGTCCTTTGTGTAGTGAGAGACCCAAAAATGAACAGAGAATTTGGGTATACTTCCACATATGTGACTGGTTTCAATCCCTGGAATTTTTGAGAGCAGTTATTCACATTAGAATCAGAATAAAATAAGGGAATTGTAATAAAAAAAAGACTTCAGGATGTGTTTCTTCTTTGCTCTGAGTTCTGAGCAGTCTGTCTTTATTAAGATATTTTTTAGTGCATTGTGTGCATTTCCAGGTGGGAAAGCTCTGAAATCCTTGGTGTCTTTCTACGGTAGAAAATGTGCATATCAGAACAGGCCCTCTTGCTACTAACAAATCCTGCAAGAGAATCAACTGTGGTGTGAGTGTTTCAGTAAACAAATTACTACCAGGTAATTGCCAAAGTCTGTTAGCTCCATGTCTGTTTAACAACCTTATTAATTATGTGAATTACTATTTTTTTCTAGTGTATTTTTCTTCAGTTTCATACACTTGGTGAAAAACCAGTATTAAGTGCAGAAGTATTACTGCCTGCTAACATTTTCATCCCTGGAAGTTGGTGATATTTATTTGGGTGTAGGTAACTTGTATATGATATGGAAGAAACTATGTGATCTAGAGAATGTCCTTGTACATGTGGAGGTTCTGAAGGAAATACTGATGTAGGAGGCCAGTTTTCTGAAATAAGTGATTTAGAAAACTGTTTAATTGAAAGGTAATGCCTACAGTGAAGGCTGACAGCTCCAGCAGCCTTTTCAGGACCAACCAATCACTTGTCCATAGCATCGGGACACATCTTATCCTGGTCCCAGTTTCACTCAAACTGGTATGAAGAGCAGGAATGTATCAATGTGTATCACTAACAGTGTGGCCAGCAGGACCAGGGCAGTGATTGCCCCCACTTCACTCGGCACTGGTGAGGCCACCTCATGTACTGTGTTCAGTTTTGGGCCCCTTAATTCAGGGAGGGTGTTGAGGTGCTGGAGTGTGTCCAGAGGAGAGCAATGAAGATGGTGAAGGCTCTAGAGGGTAAGTCCTGACAGGAGCAGCTGAAGGAGCTGGGATTGTTTAGGCTGGAGAAAAGGAGGCTTGAGAGGAGGCTGTAGGCAGATGGAGGATTGCTGATCTCCCAGGCAACCAGCAACAGGATGAGAAGAAATGTCCTCAAGCTATGCCAGGGGAGGTTCAGGTTGGACATCAGGTGGAATTTCTTCATAGAAGGGGTGATTAGAAATTGGAACAGGCTGCCCAGGGAAGTGGTGGAGTCACTGTCCCCAGCGGTGTTTAAGGAAAGGCTGGATATGGCACTCAATGCCCTGGTCTAGTTGCCACTGTGTGTTTGGTCATAGGTTGGCCTCGGTGATTTCAGAGGTCTTTTCCAACCTAGTTAATTCTGTTATTCTGTATGAAATTACTGAAGTTTCCTTCCTAGACACATTCTTTCTATGCCCTTCCAGCCTTAAAAGCTTCCACAAAAGGTCATGGATGACTGGCTTTTTTCTTTTTTCTTTTCCCTTTGAAGAACAGTTAGGATATATGCAAATTTTTCTTTTCAGTCTTTGACTATGTGTTATTTTCTTGCTAGTGACCCTCTCCCTTTCTCAAGTTTTTGGCTTTGTCCACATTATTTTTCATTAGTCCCTATCTGTTCTTAATTATAAAGTACAAAGCTCCTTGTCATACTTTAAAGTTATTTTTTAAATTAAAGTATCGCATAACCCTCATCCTTTTCTTGCAAATGTAAAATTTTTTATGAGAAAATTATCCCTTTTTGATACTTCAAAGAGAAATCTTTAAAGCTCTGAGGTACTTCACACTGTTAACCACACTCTGTAGAATTAAAAGGTAACTAATTTGACTGGAGCAAAGACATCACATTGGCAAAGATTAAGAAAATCTATAAATTTTTGCATGAAACCATGAGGGCTTAATTTAGGTGATGGAAAATTCACGGAAGTTTCTTTGTGCTGTAAAAATTAAAAGCAGACATGTGAATTACTACAACTGCTCAGTATAACTTAATAGGGTGGAAACTTGGTAAACTGCTGTAAGTTGGTTGCTCTGGAGTTCTGTGGCCATACCACAAATTTCTTCATCCCTCATACCATGGATTTCTTCATTCCCCCATGTACAGCATAGCCTGCTTCAGCCTGCATGAGAAACGGGACAAGTGTGCTTAGCTGTGAGTTGGATCCACTATAATAAGATTATCTCAGAGCTACACAGACCTCAGCAAGCAGCTATTTTAAGCAGGGAATAGCAGAGAACAAGAGCAAACAGCTGCAAAACATGTCCAGCTGTCTCCCTTTCTAGAATTCGGGATGGAAAGTGTTGCTGTGGTGTGCATACTGTGAGCCTCAGGTAGGACACCTCCCTTTCTTGTCCCTTCATCCTCTACTTTCTTTTCTTTTCAGCAATTTTAATAGTCTAATGAATACTTCAGAGTACAACTGTAAGATTTAGTCCTAAACTTGGCTTGCAGAGAATAAACCAAGGCTACTGGCAAGAGGCAGGGAGTAATTTCCAACATTATAGTTTGCACAGGAAAACCATACCACCTGGTATGTGTTTGCTACAATTTAATAGTCTCCAGTGGTTTAATGTGATATATTCAAATCAAACCACTAAGGCAAAGTTCATACAGCATTTAACAAAACGTATTCAGTGTAATGCACAGCACTTTTTCTATATTTCAAAAACTCTTTGGTTTCTTACTCAAATGCTACCAATGCACCACTGGATATGTGCCAGTGCCCTGCTCTTTGTTTTGACTCCCATGGTACCCTCGAGCAGTTCATCAGTTGCCTGCAGAGGAAATGAATCCTCTACCTCTTTATTGTATCCTTGGACATGACTTTCACTATAAACAGTGTCAAAAATAGAGTGAGGCAATTTGAGAGGAGTCTACAGTTTTCTATTCTCCATGCTGATAGTTGAGTGTATTTTTATTTTTTGAATGCAGTCTTATGCCTTATATACAGCCCCTTTATGTTATAGTGCCTACAGTATCAACCCTAAACCCAGAATCAGGAGGAATAAATGTCTGCTTCCAGGTGCAAAATTATCTACTTCAAAAATTCACAAATGGTCCTGCAAAGAAAATTATTATTGCCTCTTTCTCTATTTAACAAATGTGGTTAATGTCTTAAAAGAGTTTTCCATTAAAGTGAAATTTTGTTACATGCCAAAAGCTAGAATATAATTGTTAATTCTGTGTGACTAACACTTTGAAATGGAATACCTTCCCCTGTTATTCTGTTATTTATGTTTCTGTGATGAGATATGATGATCATGCATATTATAAATCTTTCCTGAGGAAGATTTTAATGACTTATAAGTGCTTATCTGGTCAGCGTACTCATCTGCAGCCAACAATCCAAATACAAAGTGATTATTTTGAAAGGCAATCAAAAGTAAGTTAAGCCCTTTTTGGATGCATTGAGAAAAAAGATAAAAATATCATGAATTATTTTAAGGATGTTAACTACAAATCAGTGAGGAAACTTGCAATAAGCTTCTATTATCAGCATCTCGATGCAACGAAATTAAAAGTCATAGGTATGAAGTTCTAAATTCCTTAGACTTGAATTTATGTACTGTTAATTGTATATGAGAGCTGGTTCCTACTGAATTTACTTGCAAAGGATTTTGAAATAAATGAAGTATTTCACTGACAAAACCTCAGTGAAGTAACCTTATTGTGTAGCTCTTTCTGCTTCTCCTTGCTTTTTGCCTTCCTTCTGGATTGGAATATATAAGAAAAAGAATATACTAAAGAAAAAGATTTTGTAAAAGTAAAGTGTGTATGACTTCGTAGTCTTCTGCAGTGATCCGCATACTGACTTGAAAGGAGCAGAACAGACTCTTCACACCACTAGTGCACTAGTTTGGGACTTCAGTGATCGCCACAAGACGTCACTTTTATGAATAGCATCGATGTTGGCATGGAACACCACAAGCATCTAAAACAGAGTTTGCTGGAAGTATTTAAAAATAATTTAGATTATTTAGATTTAATGACAGTTTGACCAAACACAGTGGTCAAGGTTGTGGGCTTTATAAATATGGCCATAAAGGATATTTTATCTGTGATACCAGTAGTGCTTATTGTTCCTGTTTTCCCACTTAGTCATCCAGATCCTTTTAAATTGAGCTTTCTTAACACTGACTTTTTAAAGCATTGGAATAGCCTTGACTTTTGCAATAAAAGTGCAATAAGGAAGGAGCAGGAGGTTTCTGCATGTGTCTGTCTATCCAAGCCACCAGGGGGGACTCATTCCTCATCTATAACTTCTGCAGCAAGTATCTGGAAAAAAACACCTATGCTTGAACCATGTCTAGAAAGTCAATTCAGCAGAGAGTTTCTCTTCTTTCATATTAAGAGAGCTTTATGTAAAATCTTCTCAAACTTCAGTGCTCTTTCCACTCTGCCCATGAGTGCATCAGCCACCCAACACATTGGTCAGCAAGGCCAGACCAAGTCTGGCCACAGAGGCACCTACGTTCAGCTGGGAAATCTTGTACATCAGTGGGGTACAGTCAGTGCCACCCGCTGCCCACTTCAGACTGACCTTGGACTTGTGCTAAACCTGTTGGACTTATAGAAGACTCAGCAGAGAGCCTGGCTTGGCTTCTCACAGATTATCCTCCTTCACACCACTGGTCATGGCTTTGTGGTGGAAAGGAATATTTTTTTGGCTGTATGTGCAAAAGGCAGCTCTTCTTTTGTAGCTGCTTCATTGTCCCTTTGTGATTGTCTTACTGCTCCATTTCTTTTTTCCAACTATTACAGCCTTCCTGATTTATTTCGATTTCACTGCATGTCTTACTATTTTTAAGCAATATTTGTCCATCTTGAAACAGATCTGTGTTATTGCTATGATCACAAAGAGCTTATATGTTTTACAGCATTCTGTTAAACAACAGCAAACATCTGAGTGTGGTGTATGTACTCTGGGGATCTGTCAGGAATGTAATATCATTTTGAATTCCCACTTAAAAGCCAAATACTGAAAATTTCTTAACATTTTGATCTCTACCAGGCCAGTGGGACTCTTCTTGTGGTCTATAGAAGGATTTGGAAATACTTGAGCTAATAGCTTCAGTATTTCCAAATCAATAGCTTTAATAGCTGCATTAATTTTTCAAATTTTTATTTTATTTTGTGAATTATTACATGCTCATTAAATGGTGCTTTCAGGCACCTTTAATTCAATTTTCACCTTCCTTAATTAATCTAGGAACAATCCCTATCTCTGAGCACACTCAGTCATGGTTTTCATGTGCATCATTATTCCTAAATTTCTTTTGTGTTACATGTTCAGACTTCTGAAAAACAATTTCTTAATATTTGCTACTTTACCTTTATAATATGTAAATTATTACCCTGGCATGCACATAATTTGTGAGAATAAAAACTTTTAGGTGTTGTGATGGGGAATGGAAAGAGTCAGAACAACTGATTGTAATATTTATTGGAATTTTTATTGAGTTTCCTGCTTAGCATGAATCAAACTCAAATACCTCTCTATTTTATGTATTGCTTCTTTTTCTTAAAAAATAAATAGTTTCTAATCTAAGAGAAGTCAGCAGACATATACACAAACCAAGAAGGTAACTTGTGAGAACATTATTTGCTTAATTTCTGTAAGTCATTCTTCCATTGAATTCAGTAGACTTCCATATTTCATTATACTGAGAAAAAATATTTAGTTCTGTTTCCCGTCAGGTAGAGGGGGTTCTGCTCTCTTGAATGAGCTATTAGGCTTAATTTGATCTGTTCCTGTAGTTGGGATTAGCTGAGACTAGCTGCTTACTACTGCTGATGAGTCAACTAAACTTGCTCATTATGTACTTCTGGTAGTCATAATGTCGTTTCACTTCCCCATTTCACACAGTTTTCTCTTTAATTTTTTCACTCTGGGTTTGAACTGCATTGTCTGGGGAAAATGTAACAGCAAAATCAGGAATTCTTTTTCTTAACAAAATTTAGTGTAATGATAACTGACAGTGCTGCAGCAGGATTAACAAAAATTGCAGAAAATTTGATAAATAACAGAACTTTCCCCGAAGACATGTGACTGACGATGACTGTGCTGAATTTTCTTCCTCTTTCTCCCAAATGAAGTTTTATACCATCGAATACTGAGCAAAAAAAGTAACTATGTTTGGACTCATTTTGTTCATTTTATTCACCCCCGGAGTCAGTGAATTAATTTGTACATCATCTGATCTTGAAATGTCATATACTTTTTGTGGTAAGTAAAAAAATAGATAATCCTTTTGTTAAATTTGCGGGATAATTACTGTAGTCTGAGGGATTGTAAATTTTCTTTCAAATTTGTTTCCTTGAAGAATACAGAAAAATAAAGAATAAGTATATTTCTGTTATTAATCACCCTGCTAAAGAATTTTACTTCATAGGCATAAATCTTACCACAATGCTGGTTTCAGCAGCTAGGAGAGAGAGAATTTTATTCTCACATAATGTTTTTGTTCAGGAAATATTAGAAAATAATGGATTTAAATTTGTTTCACAAGAACTCTGTTGTATGAATTGTAACTATGGAGTTAACCAGTATGTTACAATTGAAAGCTTGAAGTATGTGGGAGAAAAAGAGAGAATGTCATATTCTGTTAGGCTGTGGTACCAATCAGGTTCTGAGACAGCATGGTGTATCCCTTCTTGCCCTGTCTGTGTCATGGGCTGATATTTTTTGTATTTTAAAAATACAAGGTGGGTCAGTCACAGAGTAAATCTACTCAAAGGTTCATTTACATTACTTGGAAAATATGCTAGTGCATTAAAAATATTTTTTAGCTCTTGTCAGCATGATTAGCATAAGTAGGGATATTTTCAGTAGAAGACCATGCTGGTTTAGTGCTAAAAAAGAGTTTGTATATCTTCAAAAGAGAAATAAAGGCACTTTTGTTTCTGTTTTTGTGTGCAAATTATCATCAGCCAAAAATTGACTTCTCTTTACTTAAAGAAATATGATAAAGGTTTTGCTGTCTGAATATAAAAATAATTAATAATATAATTAAAAAACATATTTAATAATTACCACATATATTGAATAGTTTTATAGCATGTAACTTAAATACATTTTAAAATATGTATATGGTTTTTGTGTGTATAACTGTATATTGGTATTATTTTATGGAGAAGCCTATTCAAACTATCAATGTGAAATGGTTTTTTTCTGTAGATTCTATGGCTCAGGCTTTCATGTTTAATCTGACACCTTGCAGCGTGACCAACGAACATGTCTGGAAGGCTGCTCTTACCTGGATTCCAAGTGAGTCTCTCTTAACTAGACAATTATATTCTGGAAATGCTGAAAATGAAATACAACTGAAAAACTGACACTTCATCTTAAATGCCAAGTGATTTAGGAAATTGGTTTCTGGGGTTAAAAATGGAGTGGCTAAACTATAGTCATGGGCAGAAATGATGATTTGAGAAAATGTGTTTGAGTTTTACTTGGACGCAGACTGTCACTATACATTCAAATCTGTGACAGTTTAGGTGTATGAGCATTTTGGTCTTCTGGCCTGGAGAAGATCCGAATCTTTTAAAGGAGAGAGAGTATTATAAGGCCGTTGAACTATGGCAGGACTTCTGCAGAGAATATGTATGTTCCAGAAGCTGGAAATGGTACTGGATTTTGTGTGCAAACCTAACTGTGATCTTTAAACCCAGCTTTAAGCCAGCAAGCTCAGCTCATGAAATGTTTAGGATCTGGCTGTATCATAAATTTCCCTTTCTGCACTAGGTTTGCTTCCCTAGAAAGATATCTTTGTGATGCATTCATGATAGTTTGTTTGCAACACCTGCTTAAAACTAAGGTCTTCATTTGAGTGTGTGTTTAGATTAGCTGTGGAGGTGAATGAACTCTGGTTTTTTTACTGAAGAAATTAAAACTAACTTTGAAATTTTTCTCTCAAATATTTTTGAAGACTAATTTTTTGTTGTTGTTAAAAACAACAATATCTTTTTTCTTTTTCTCTGGAAGTTGCAGTTTTCAAAATATATGCCTTTTTAGTTTTGGGGTAGTCTTACAAATACACAAGTATTTGTATTTTGCCAAGTATTTTGGCAAAATCTAGGTTTTTTCTAAACAGCATGTCTCCATATATGCTTTTCTCCCCCACCAGTTACCATTTTCTTGCTTGCAATTTTTGAATTAGGAAGTGACATCCACTTTTTGAAGATTGTCTTCAATGTCTGGTACGATGGTGCCAAAGCGCTCTTCTGGAAAGAACTCCTCTGCAGCGGAGCTGACGATGAATACTCAGTGTGTGGAACACTGAAAGGAGGTTGGTGTGAAAATACATGGTGCAATCAACCCATGCAAACAGGTTTTTATCTCTACAATCTACACCTTGCTTGGCAGACCTCAGAGCAGGCAATTCTCCCATTGCAGAATGCCATTGAAGTAAAAAATATCCAAATTCTTTATTTTAACATCCTTGTACTGCGGTTTCCATCTCCATAAATGAGGACTAAAGGCCTGTAAGGAGGTCAAAATACAGTCTGTTTTCCATTCTTTAAAAATCAGTATCAGCTCTCTTCAGTTACCATTCAAGTGAACGACTATTACAAGTTAAATTACTGGAGTTATCACAGTAGGATTTGTCTGGAGGAGATGTTGCAGGAGCACTGTGGTTAATGTCTATTTTCTAATGTGGTTTCAATAAAAAGTCAGAGCTCTGAGAGAAGAACCAGACGGGGGCTTTATCAGTGAAAGAGTAAATGACATTGGCAACTGCTGCTGAGAGATATGCCATATTGCTTTGAAGTGATTTAGGCAGTCTGATTAATGGCTTTATGGTTAAATAACTCTTTGTATTATAATTATCTCTGTTTTTCAGAAACACTTGCATCAGCATTTGACATTAAAGGCTCAAGAATAGCATTTCCAAAGGTACTTTTCAATGTTTTGTGTAATAGTAAAATCACATACTTACAGGTGTATTTTTTCTGAAGAGAGATGTTCACCAAAACTGTAGAAAACAGAAGAGGAAATGTCAGAAAACTTTCATATAATAGAAGTGATGACACTAAAATGGTAGCATCTCTGAAATGCTAAGATGTTCTAAGGTTATTATTCCTCTATCATTCCTCCTTTATTTTATGAAGGAAAAGACCAAAGTAATCAGTTAACATCACCTTAATTATTGCATTTTGTTTAGTAAATTATTCTCTTTCTTTTTACCTGTTTGAGTAAATCCATTCATATTCCTTCTGCCCTTTTCATTCTTTATTTTACATTTTTTTCACATGCTGCTCTCTTACTCCCTGAAACCATTTCAAAGGTTTGAAGAGAGATAACAATATCCAAAAAGTAAAAGTAGTGCTCTACTGTTAAAACAGGGGCAGCACCAGTCCTCAGGTTAAGCCATTCTGTCTAACAACTGCCTCATCAGTTGTCTGAGCTTTTCCAAGACCCTTATCAACCCTATTAATCCCTAAAAAAAGCACTAAGGAGCTTCTACTGGTCCAAAATCTCCACCATCCCCCTTAGCTCATGGACTTCCAACAGTCCAACACCTCTTGTAGCCCCAGAGCTAGTAATGGACAGGAACATCCTCTGCCATGAGCTGTCCTCATATCGATGAAGAGCTCATGGTAGACTTGACATTTCCTGATAGGACTCTGCTAGACCAGGAAATGTCATTCCTCAGTAGTCCAGCCATGAGAAGAAAGCTGAATACAGTTTTATTTGAATGCACCCATATACCTGACTATACCCAAGAAAGCAGTTTTGATGGGAATCTATTTTTTTCAGTTCTAACATACATCACCAGAACCATTCCAAGAGACACTTAGACAAGAGCAGGCAGTATTGTGGACTAATTGTATTTTTTTTTTCTTGCGTGTTTTAGGGCAATTATAGTATTGTTGTGCAAGGATTCTCTGATGATTCTGAGAATAATATGGTCATATGCTTGAATTTCACCATGATAGTAAAACAAGATCTTTTCTGAGTGCAACAAACTTCTCAAATAATTCCAGAACATGGAGATCACTTCTGTAAGCAACTAGAATCCAAGCTCTGAAATAATATGCAGTCTGAATTTCCTGAAGCAGAATATATCATGTGCTATCTGGGAAGCTTTATAGTCTTACTCATTTGTAGCACAGCCATAATCAGTTGCTTGGCCAACGTGCACCAAATCTCTGGGAATCAGCTATCCTGGTTAAGCCACAGAACTACCCTGACTTGATGTCAGTCTGGACTTGCATTTTAGTGCTGTGCCTTGAGTTACAAAAAAGTTGATCCTTCAGGCTGACATAAAGTAATCAAGAATTTTGAAGTGCAAGAATCAGAAGTTCATCAGTATTCAATTTAAAATAACACAGCAATTGAATTTGGGAATCCTGCTGTGAGGTGGTAAGGGTGTTTTTTGGGTTTGTTTGGGTTATTTTCTTTTCTTGTAACAATAAAACTTGTACAATCAATCAGTTTAAGAGATGGTTTTTATTCTCCTGTTATTTGCTAATGTTTCTTCAGATGTTTCATATTGTTCTGCTCTGTTTACACCAAACTGAAACAGAGGAGTAATTTGTTATGTGGTAGTAGCTGATGTGGATGAAATCCAAAGTGGAACACGTTCCCAGTTACACTAATACAGTACAGCTGAATTTAGCCAGCCAGAGCTGCAACTATAATCCCTTAGAATGTTTTTAGCTCTTGCTCAGAGTCTGAGGAGCAGAGGTTACACAAGCTGTGTCCTTCAGAAGCAGGAGGTTGGTGTCACACAACAGGTTGATCAATTCCTCAGTTATTCCTCAAAGGCATTTCTAAAGTTTTCCTGCAGCTTTTGCCCCTTGAGCAGACAATACTGAGTACCCATCTGCCCCCTCTGTTGCTCCTCTGCACCCAAGATCTTCAGTCAGACTTTGGTGGGGTATGAGATTTAGTCCTTAGGAAAAGTGCTGTCCTGTTTTCATCCTCAGCCCCCAGACAGCAGTGCTGGTGAATTTAGTGAGTTCAGAGACTTTTCCCCATCTAACAGGATGCTATTGAAGCTGCACTTTGTGTTGGCTACTGGTTCATGCTGTCTAGCAGATTGCTTCCAAATGCCTGAAAAAAATTAAAAGCCAGAACAAACCAACCTCTTTTAGACTGCCAAATACCAAGCATGCAAATTAGAAGTGAAGCTTTTAATCTCACTTTACACATAAAGATGTTTTTCAAACTTGCTATCAGAAAAGTCAAGGAAAAACCCCACATCCAAGTTTGTAGATACCCCATTTTAAACGTGGGTTTAATCATAAGTAGTTTGGCTAAATAAAGCAAAATGATTAAGAGTAAATAAAAACATACGTAGAACTGCATAGAATGCATAGACTGGAGATAAGAAGCCAGAATTACTTACAAGTGATGGTGGCAAAGCATCTGTGCTTTCCCTCATTCCATAGACCATTCCAAGTAGTCCAAGAAGGAGTATCACAGCATGTTCTGCTTATGTCTGAGCTGATTTACTACAGCTGTGATCTATTTATTCATAACCTGAAATACCAGTCAAGAAGCAGCCTGGGAGTATGACAAGCAATACCTACCTTTCTTCTTCTGTTTTGCTTATTTCAAATAGTGTTTGTTTCAAATTATTGACCTAAGGAACAGTCTTACCTTATGATGTCCCTGTGCATACATTTCACAGCATCCAGCAACCACAAGTCTCAAAATCATCTGCAGTGACTAGGTGTCCTGAGGTTTTTTTGGCCTGAATTATTTGGGGTGTTAGAATAAATATTTTGTTTATTAAGCAGCAAGCAACACACGTAGGAGAGATTAACCCTCCTGGAGATCAAAGACATTCATGTGCTCTATTTTATATAAGCATGTTTTAATGCTTTATGGATGTTACAGAAAATTTGCAGTACATATAAAGGTATAAATAGAATAGAGACATTTACAGATAAATATATGCACTCAGTATCTTGCCTTGCAGACTTTTGTAACGTGGATCTTCAGCTGAAGGGTTATAATTGTACATGCCAGCAGATAGGACAGCAAGGCAGAGCCACACTTTATAAAGAAAATACTTTTCAGGGGCCTCAAGCTTTCTCCTTCTATGACTGCAAATTTCCACTTATCCCAGTGCTGGTGACTGCCACACTACATTCTCCTCAGACAAGAGGATATAGATTTTGTAGTGTTAGATCATGCAAGCAGCTTACCCTGAAATTGCTGTGATACTGTAGGGTGAAGGGCTGAGCTGAAGGCAGAGCTTTGCTCTTCATGTTTGGTTCCTGGGACAGAGTTCTTAAAAGGTTTTCCTTCCTTCCTTCTGTTGCTGTCCAGAGCTGACAACAGTTATCACTTATTTCATTTCCAAACTTTCCTGAGCCCATATTCAGGGCTCAACAGCAAAGAGAAGTTTCCTTAGGATGAAGTGAGCTACTTGGGCTCCATGAAGACTAATCTGAATGTTTCCCTTTTCTTCACTTTTATTGGTCCAGTAAACTTCGATCCATTTTTTGTTTCTTCATGTTCTGCCTCTGTCTACAGAGTGTGAATACTGTGAAATAAAACACCAACTAAGAATTTCTTTCTTAAAATATTCTGTGAGAGCTACATGCTCTGAGATCCTCTATTTTGCCAGGAGTTCCTGTGAAACGTGCAAAGCCTCCTCACGTGCAAACAAAAGTAAATCAAGGAAGGTTTTGTGTTTGGCATATTTATGTGAAATTAGTATCTAAAGCCTTCACAAATACCTCTTTTTCTATCCCCCATTTCTGTTGTTTTAAAGAGGCTGTCAGGATTTTCTGCAGATGGGAAAAGAGCTTTTCTTCACCCCCTCACCCTCTGTTGCCAAATATGTAATTATGAGAAGAAGCAGTTCCTGTACATTGTGGTTTCCAATAAGACTGCACACTTTGAGCTGTGCTGTTACAGTTTTATTTGATAAAAGCTATAAAGTATTCAAAATTTCAAGTGATCAAAGGCTTGCTGACCACAATAACAAGTACCTCTGCTGCCTGAAATTGTAACATCATTTGAGATAGATGCACAAAAATAATTCCATGTAATTCGGGTGTTACAACAGCATCTCTTGTGTCCAGGGAAGCAATTCTCTTGGTCACCGCTTAACTTGGATGACACAGAGCACAGACACTCAGATGGAACAAATCAAAAGAGAAGCAAAGCAGCATTAATCCCTTCTGCACAACATTTTTTCTTGGTGGAAAGTGCTAGCAATTGCCTTGGAAGGGTCTGTGTAGCACATCATGCTGAATGACTCCAGCTCCTTCATTCTGCCTGTGAGTCCCTGCCAGCACGACTGAGTTCAGGGACAGCAGATGGGGTAGTGACATTTCTAATGGGAAGAGATAGGAAGGAGGGAGGGAAGGGAGGGGGTTCCTGCCTGCAGAGCTTAGGGGAAAGAGGACAGGAGAAAGGAAATTTGGAAAGTCTTCTTGCTGTCAATAGAAATTGCTGGACTTTGGAAATCTTGGATAATAGGCACTGTGCACACATACTTGTCTTGTGGATCCCAGGCACCCTTGTAGATCCCTTGGCTGCAGTGGATGGATATGTCCTTTTCTTCAAGATACATTTTACTACTGACAAAAAGACAAATATATGTATATAAAATACATGTATTTAATATATATGCATACATATATATATATATATATATATATATATATATATATATATATATTAGGATAGGCATAACAGCTTTCCAAAGTTTTCCTTGAGCCTTAGCTTAAATGAATGTCTTAGCTATGAGTATTGTGTTTTTAAATTCAAAGTTTTTGCTAAAATAATTTCTTTCTGACATAAAGCAAAACTTTTAATAGTGAACCTGGTTGTTTGCTCACAGGAAGGAGCAGTCACTCATTTTAAGTACTAAGATTTCCATCTGCCCATTTCCCCATGCTGCACAAAACCTTCGAGAACTATAGAGTAGATAGTATTTTTTTTTCTTAATTTGTAACTTCTGCCAACTGCATACATTCAATGAATGTTTTGTGAGAAGTTTGGCATCTCTACTGAAGTACCTCCATACTGATTATGAGGTTGGTTTCATTCTTAAATATGTTCTCTTCAGTCACATTCCATTTAGACTTTTCACTGTGTTACCCACAATTTTTATATTTTTAGTATACCAGTGCAGTTTAAAAATTTCAGTAATATAAATAAAAAAAGCCAAAACCAGAAAACCAAAAGAAATGTCATACAATAAACAGAAAACAAAATAATGGCTTTAGTCTTGTGAAAGCAACAAAGTTGAAATAGCACTCCTTCACTTACAAGATGCCTAAAGGAGGAAATAATAAAAAACACTGTGCATATGAAAGTGAACCATTGTTCACTACGACTGTGAATTAATTTGATCCTGTTTTAGAATTACATTGCTTCATTTCACATCTGAATATCAGCTGAACAGACTGGTAGCTATCTTTTCTAATCATATATCACACTGAAGTGGCGTGCTCCATGTCAGAGGATATTGCATGTAGTGGAATTTTCCACTATCTTTAAAGCATTAAAGATACTATCATGACACAGATGTAAAGTAGACAGAACAATGAACATCATTAATGAATATTTCACAGATGACTGTCAGAAAACAGACTGTCAGCAGGAGTATTTCTTTCTGATTCCCCAAGCTACATTCCAGTGATTCTGACTGCTAATTGTACAGTTTCTCTAACCTGTGAAAGTTTTTGTGATTTTAATATTCAAATTACGGAGGAAAGAGGATCCTAAAAAAAACCAACTAAAGTAATATGTTATCTACAACAATATAAAATATTAAACCAAAGAAACAGTATTGTCAGATGAGTAGTAGGGGAGAAAAGTGGTTGTGGGAAATAGATAATTTTGATTACTCCACAATGTTGTATTTTTGCAGAATGTTTATTTTGAACAAATGACTTTAAAAAGAGGAGGTTTCAATTCCTTAAATCTGTGACACTTCAGCAAATAAGAAATATTTTTCTGCTTTTGATTTTTGACAAATAGGTATTATTCAAGCAAAGATCATTGTGCCACAAAATCACTGTGGTTTGCTGATAAGCCAGGACTTGAGCTGTGATGGTTGTACTCATGTTACTATCTACTTGACACCCTGAGTTGTCCTTTTGGGTACAGGAGCACAGCCCACTTCTAAATGACTTTATATGCCTTTTTCTGGAACTGATCAGCAAAGGGCAACATTACAATTTTGCAAAGAGTACAACAGGAAGCAAATTGTCAGGGGGAGTGGATCAAACCATTTATTTTAACTGTGTAAATTATAATTTTCTTTCTGTTCTTCTGGTTTTATAAAAAGTAAATGCTCCAGAAAATAGAACAGCTAGACAGACTGATGTGGCTCTTCTGTATGCACCTTTAGGAGTACATAGATAGAGTAACCAAAATTTAGAATAAAATAAAATAGTTCAGTTGAAAAGGCTCAGTGATCACCTATCTGACCACTTAAGTGTGGATCAAAAGCTAAAGCATATTTTAATGGCATTCTGGACCTGATGTGCCAACCTCTGATAAATTCTGCTTGAGGTGTTGAGTGTCTCCAAATCTCCCTGAAGCTGTGAGTTGAACATATTCAGCAATATATAATTTTATATATCCCAACCTTAGCACAGTCACAATGCAAACTATTTTATTTAAGTGTTGATGTGATAAATAAGGAAGTGGTATTTCCTTCCAGATTGGTATTAGTTCTACAGTGATAAATACTGAAGTGGTATTTCCTTCCAGATTGGTATTGGTTCTACAGCAAATATTTTCTACAAAAGTTACTCTGTTTAAGTTGCCAAGCCAGGATGTTTGTGAGCAGAATGGGGAGCAACACAGAAGGAAGTGTCTTCTTCTGGCCTTGCTGGAGGGACAGCAGAGTCCACAGTCACTGTCACTGCTGTGATGGGAGGGAATCACGGCTGCTTGCTCTTTTACTGTGGTTTCTTTGACAGGTACCATCAATCGCTGTGGTAGTCCACTTCTTCACCCAAAAATCACAATGTTCTGGGAGGAAATACAGACTAAAATGATAAATGTAATTTCAGTTTTGGAAACACAGAAGTAAATAAGAAAAGAGTGTATGTGGTAAAAGTTACTTAAAATATACATTCAAATGCAAAGTGTTTGAAATACTGATCCGCAAACACCACAATATCCGTAAGTCAAGCATTATTAGGTCTATTTGAAGAAGGTGACTTTTTTCAAACATTCTGTCAATACAAGGATGACTAAGACACCATAATTCTGTGACAAGTGCTAAAATTCTCCATGAGCTCGAGGTATTCAGCAATTACAATTATAACAATCTGGTTTTTTAGCACTTGGATTGCAGTGGTGCCTCCTGTGAGTAGCTTGTAATCAGGACTGTTGCTTCCCTGCTGCATACCATATAAATATTTATGAAATTAGTAAAATAATATTTTAAGGGTTCTTTGAAATGTGAATCATAGCCAGATCCAGAGCACCTACTAAGCATCTAACACCAAGGGAGTGACCTGGAATCCCTTAATTCTGCAATGAGGATTGTTTGACCTCTCCAAAGAGCAACCCACAAATCCTACACAATTGGGGACTGGTTCTGTGCCATGCAAGACAACTTTCTGCAGAGCATGGCAGACTGAAATAATTCTTATTTTCCAATGCAATTTCCACTGTCATTTGTATTTTAAGGAATTAAATGCCTGAAAAGCACATAGCATGACACAGCAGAGCATATGTCATAACCTAAGGATTTTGCTGGACTACTAAGGTGGAAACAGAGCCAGATTCCTAACTCTGATGAATCTTGACTGTATGCTTTGTTTGGATGTTTAATTTGATGTCATGTGTGCTTGCCATAAAATTCAGCTGCTTTTGGTTTTTTTTTTTTTGTTTTTTTTTTTTTTTTTTTTTTGCAATAATCTAGCATGTTTCCAAGGGATATCACAATGATCACAGTTCTGGGAAATATAAGATGGTAGGCAAATGAAACTATCTCATTTTCCACCACAATAAGGAATGTGGCTGTGTTATCAAAAAGCTCCTAACACAAGAAGTACATTCATGCAATCTTTAGACCAAATCTAGTTTTTAGTTATATTCTCCATTTTTAGGTTCTATCTGAAGGCCAAGAAACTAAGAAAAAAGCAATATATTTTGAGGTACATTACCCTAGTGTGCACTGTAGTCAGATGGAAATCTTTCTGTCTGGTGTCCCTTGCTGGGCCTGGATGATTTTCCTTGATGCACATAAAAGCAAATTGCACAATGTCACCTGCATGCTTTATATTAGTTTTGCTTTATTCATTTCTTTGGAGGGAAAAAAAAAAAAAAGGTAATTTTTGACTTTAAACAGGTAAGATAAATACCATGTTCAGGAAAGAAATGGATTACACTCTGTTTAGGATTTAAATTCTTAATAACACTTCCAAAGTTGCATCAAGCCCAGAATAAAAGGGGGAGGTTGGCTGAAGTTAGCACCTCTCTTTTAAAATCAACAGCTGTTCTCAGAATTGCAGTGCTGGAGAGTTTATCCTTGCTGACTACTGACAGGCTATTTTCTTGCTGAATAAAAAATGAGCAATCAAACATGAAAGGAATCCCTGTGCATAGAATCAAATTCTACACATTCTTAAGCATGGCACAAACTTGCTTAAGTCAATGAAGACATTTTTGGGAGGATTTTTGCAGCTTGGCCCCGATAAGGTGAGTGCCTACACATAATGTGTCCTTGTCACCATGGTCCCGAATGACTCAAACGACTTCTTATGTGGCAGAAAGCTTTTCACCTGTAGACTGTCAGTTTGAATCTGTCAAACAACCAAAAGTTCCTGCTGCAAGAAATTTTATGCAAAAACTCCAAGCAATGCTAGAAGAATATTAAGGCTGCATATATAGTTGTATACACATTTCAGGCAGGGCTGTCATTCATTTTTAACATTCCCCTTTCGGCTACAGCAAGATGATTCCATATTTAATAACTCAATCACATAACACCCTTCAAGCAGTGTGGTAGAGGCATTTTCCCCAAATCTGCAGAAATCTTTGTTTTGATGAACAGAAATCTTTATTCAGCTTTTGAGCACCCTGTTTTTCCCAGTCTAAGTGAAGGAACACAAAAATAAGCACATATTTGAATGACACTGTACATCACAGTCACTGTCATGATCAAAGTTTAGTTGTATTGAAAATGTCTTTCCTGAAAATCAATTGAATTAAAACACCAAAGCAGAAAGGAGAAATACTTGTTTTAAATATGTGAAAATGGGTCCCTTATATAAT
Source organism: Lonchura striata (assembly GCF_050655825.1). NCBI lineage: Eukaryota > Metazoa > Chordata > Aves > Passeriformes > Estrildidae > Lonchura > Lonchura striata. Next base: position 125,461,139 of record NC_140704.1, read on the forward strand.
TAGAAATATTAGTGATTGCAAGTTGTAGGTTAAATAGCTTTTGCCTCCTGGGGTGTTTGCTTTCATCAAATGAAATGCAAGAGATCTAAATGCTCGTTTAGCCTTTCCACAGGAAAATCTGACTCTGCTCAGCTGAATAAGAATCTCTCCAAAAGACAGGTTATGTTACCTTGATTTCTTGAAGAAACTACGCTTTTGAAGGTCTTCTGTTTCCTGCAGATCTCTCCACATATTAGCAAACTTCCCCACCTCCCCTTACTATAACACCTGCTGCACAAAAATCTCCCACGAAACAGAGGGCTTGTGGCTAGGCAAGTGACTCAGGATCATCCCTCCCGTGTATAGGTTCAGTTTTGAAGATGGTTTTGTTGAAGCATTGATCACTGGCTTAATCAGAACCTTTCTACACTCCCTATGAAAATAAAATTTGACTAAATGAAGATGGTATCTCCTGTGGTGGTCATTTGTGTTGCTGCTGTTGCAGCCAGCATAGTTTTTCTCTGTATGGTTGTATAGGGAATCTTCTGCAATGCCCTGGGTATTCTTTGAGGAACATATTTGTTGAGAGTCCTGAAAAATCCTGCAAAGCTAGGAATCGACAGAACTGGAAAGTCTTTGTAGTATTGTAATTTGTTTGGGCTAATGATCCCAATCAGCACTATCAGGTCAAGGCTTTTGGGAGCTGTTGGGCTGGAGGCAAACTCAAATTTAGTCATACAGTACTGAAATTAAATTCTGCTTTAAATGAGGTGTTAATTATCTTAGTAATTGAAAGCAGACTAATTAACTCGGAGAATGATTGACATCACTCGAGTAGAGTTGTAAGAAATGCTGAGCCACTGAGGAAGCACGTAGCAAGAGTGCAGTCAAGTATCCCTGGTCCACTGAGGGGTCCTTGGCTTGTATGGCAATTTTATGACTGCTCGGGCACCCAGGAAGAGGACTGGGCTGCAGTGGCGTGTCCTGGCCCCAGGCCAGGGACCTGTGCTGGTGTCCCCCGGCACACCTGGGCTGCTCCTGCAGCCACCAGCTCTGGCCTGGGCTCCACCTCCCCCTTCTCCCCATGTCCCTGTGTGCACTGACGGAGAAAGAAGAGGAACTAGGAGGCACCTGGATCCAGCAAGCACCTCTGTAACTCAGCATCAGCCTGAGAGGAAGGCTGGGAAATATTATTAACCAGAGAAGTGAACAGCTTCCGTTGCCTTGGAGCTATTGTTTTTCTCTCTGGCAGGGCTGCTTTGAATATTAAAGAAACTAATGGGGATCCAAATTAAAAACTGTGATTAATGTTGTGAACCAGCCTAGTGTGCTTGCTCTGTGAGAAAGCAAGGGATAAGAGAAAACAATCCAAAGCCTGTCTTGCCAAAGTGAACAAGTCCATTAAGTTGTATGGTGGCTGCTGCAACAAAGATATTTTATAGTGCAAAGTAACTCCTATGTTGGCATTTGGCAGAAAGCTACTATTCTGGTGGAAACAAAAAACATGTATTTTGAACATTTTCTTTAATTTTTTTTTTAATTGTGTTGTGGTTTTTTTTGCTGGTAGTGTTGTTGAAGTCCAGAATACTACTGTGACTATATCCTGTAATGATATGTTCATGAATATTATTTTTAGTTGCAGCTTGGCCATTCTTTTTTACAGGCATGGTATTAATTCAAAAACATTTCTTCTTGCTTCTGTTGTTATCTTCAGTTACCACCCCCATATCAGCCCCATGCTCTTCTGCATTCTTTCAGTTTTCTTTCCAATACAATTTCTAGCTATTGTATATAGATATATTTTTAAAATTTATTTGACTACTAAACTAAATTTATTCTTCAAGCAGCTTTTCTATAAGATACATATGGCCACGAAATTATAGTATAGTAATATTTTTAATCAGCAGATGCTAAAAATGTTTATTCATAATGAAATACAGAAACAATTATAATAGCTGATTGAAGAAATAATGTGTGTATGAGTATATCCATCTGTATATAAAAGCTTTAGCAGCAGACACAGCAAAGGGTCTGGAGCTTCTTATAGCACTGGTTGATGCAGTCCAAAATCTTAGCCTGATGCAGGTGTTCCCTTCACTGTCCCCATATGGGTCAGGCCTGCAAATACTGTTACAGCATGAGTATGTTGAGTTTATTGGGGTGGAAGCCATTTCTGTGCTAAAGACTCTCCTTAGGTCTTTCCATGTCCTTTCTGTGCAGACACAGATCTCATCCATAAAGATAAATGGTCGTCTGAATATTTTCTGAACATATTAAAAAGCAGACAACAAATCCTCCCACAAATTACAAAAAATAACACACAAACCAAATGACCAACAAAACTCTATGACCTGTCGAAAATATATGCCAGTGGTTTCTTCTTGCAAGCTCTACCTTGTGTTAAGAGGTGTTAAGCAGCCACAGCTTAGAGAATTAGAACATTCAGAGTGCTGAAAAATCCAGTGATAATATGAGATGGTTCATTTAAACCTACATGCTAGATGTCCTCAGTATTGGCTCCTTTTTCTGGTTTTATCAGTCTTGGCCTGTTCAAAATCGAAGAAAGAAAACTTTTCTGTAGTATTTTACAATTACTGGACAAATTGCACATGGTGAAAATTGATGCAAACACATTAATTTTGTTCAGAGCCAGAAAGTCTTTGCAATGGTTATGGTGAGACCATGTGACACAATACAGTTTGGACAGGTTTTTATATGTACTGAGAATTTAATCTAAACTTATGTTTCTGCAGGAATTATTTCAACATCAGTTCCATGGCATTAAGACTTTTCATTTCCTAGCTTTGAAAAGTGACACTCACCTGCTTGCTAATAGGCTAAATAATTGCTAATGAGCAGATAGGAGACCTCAAGGATATTCCTTTTACAGCTGTAGAATATCTATTATGCTCCATGCAATCAGAAGGAACCATTCCCATATTTTCACTGAAATTCCAAGAATAGCTAGACTTTCATTCAAAGAATCTGAATGAAGAAGATCCATAAAACTCAAACATCAGATTTCAAAAGGTGATGACTTTCTGCTGCTACTGTCAGTCCTGGCTGTGAGCAATCCTTCAGATTTGCAGATAAAGGCACCCTGCACTGCTGTTGGAACAGGGCTACCACGTGTGAGCCTGCCTTAGGAGGTGGCAGGAGGGCAGAGGCGTGATGCCCTTGCTGGAGCTGAAGTGTCCATTAATGCAGAATTATGCTGCTGATTCTTCAATCATGTTGTCCTGAAAGGGGTTTCAGTGGAAATCTGGCTACATTGTAGAGAGATGCCGAGCCTGGAGATGCCAATTTCATTGCCCAGGTGGCTGAAATGGGGAGATGCCAATCTCAAGGGCTGTTGGCAGACCAGAAAGCTGGGAGAGCATCCTGGACCAGGCACAGAAACTGAATTCTGCCCCTGAATAATTAGATAAAAGGATGTGTGGTTGAGTCTCCTCATAACAGCAGACTGTGAGGTAACCAAACAGGACTGGCTGTTTATTTAAATGTAGAGACTTCAGTAGCTTACAGTTCTCCCAGAATTCTGTATGTGTGTCTTCTCCAAAGGAAACCCTGAACAGCTTTCTTTTAACTGAGTTTTTACCTCTCCACGGGTCAGTGTTAATACTGAATGCAATATTTAGTCTAACTTATGTACCAAGAAATAAAGAATTCTATGTTTGCGGGTTGTATGTGTCTTCAAATTTGCAGACTGCTCAGCAAATAGAAAATTCATAGAAAATACACAGAAATGTAAAGCTGCTTTTACACTGTGTTCAAAATATAAAGTACAGTGGTCTTAGTGACAAAAATGTAAGTATTTAAGGATGGAGGTGTTGATGCCAGCAAAATAAAGAGTTGGTTTATTAGATTTTATTAGATTTACCAGGTTAGCACTTCATTTATGTAATATTGTCCTATCTATTTAATAGCAGGCAGTGATGACACTCCTGATTTTATATCTTACTGAAATGTTTTGCCTTTTTCTGGCCACTCCATGAAATGTGAATTTAAGTCTAACCTGAAGAATGAAGTTCTGCACAATAATAGTCTATCTTCACTTATGGATAAAAACCATTTGTTTAGGTTTATACACAGATGAGAGAAGATTTTTCACTTTAGTTGGGTATTTGATGACTGAAGAAAGTTTAAGGAAAAAGGAGAAAGTAGTGAAATTTATAGCCTGAAGGTGAACTCAAATCCAGATTTCCCTGCCCAGACATTGCCTGCTAGAATAGTTTTTCAGCTTGCTCAGGAGACACCAAACTACCTCCTCTGCAGGAAATATAATTGGTATTCTAAGGACTTTGTTTGTCATGGAGTAGTACAGAGAGTGGTCACTAGTAGAATTTGTAATAGAATAAGGGACTGTATTGTCCATATTCTAGCAGATCTTAGGGAAGGAAATGTTCTTTGGGCTACTCAGAAAGTATTCCCTGTCAAACCCATGGCAAATTCCCTGTGATTTGGGTTGAAAAAGCGCACAATTTGGGTAATGCATATCCTACACACACCACATCCAGGGTTGGTTTAATCCTGTATCAGATTTAAATTAATTCCTATGCAGCTATATGTGTTGACCCTGGCTGGACACCAGGTGCCCACCAAAGGCACTCTATCACTACCTTCCTGAGCTAGAGAAAATATAATGAAAAGCTCATGGGCTGAGAAAAGGACAGGAAGAGATCATGCAGCAATTACAACCATGGGAGAAACTGACAACTTGGGCTAAATTAATTTAATTTATTGGCAATCAAATTGGATTTGGTTGATGAGAAGTAAAAAATTAACTTAAAGCACCTCATGTCATTAAGGACCCATAGACAGCTAAACAGAGACCATAATGCAAACTTCCCACCAGTGCTGATGTCAGACTGGCCTACAACATGGAGCCCATTGGTCCCTCAGAGCCAGCACAGGACACAGTGTGCTCCCAAACTGATGAGCTGAAAACTTTAATCACCAAATATGAAATGGCTATTATTTATGCAAAACAGGTGACCACTGCTATCAAACATAATACTGGCTGCATTGTCAGCATTGCATCAGAAATAGAACAAACTTCTGAATATCATTGGTATGGTGCTTTTATGAGATATGCACCATCTGCAAATGGCATATTGCATCTTATATTACATCCTGTGATTGTTGTACTATTGTGCTGTATTTTATTAGTTTTGCTAGTAATATATTTTTATATCTATGTTTATCGCATATCTCCCTGTGATGGAAATATGAATCACCATTTGTTACATGATTTGGGCTCGAGTACCCAAATCTTCACCTGAGAAAGACAAGAGGACTAACAGTTCCACCCCTCACCTGGCTCTGGTTTTTCACAGAGTTTGGTCTGTGGCAAAGGACAAGGGTGATTGTCCATTCAACTCTGGTTTTGGCCCAACATACAGATGATGCCACACCCCAGCAGTGGCTGTGCTGCCACAACCACTAAGGCACAGAGAGAGCAACATGTAAGTTAGAGAGTTTGTGAGCTGGAGAATTTGTGAATTAATAAAGCAATGAATTAGAGAATTCATGTTTTCTAAATAAAAAGCACTGAGCTCCATTTATTTAATTTTTAAATTGGATGAGGTCTTGATATAAAGTTTAATTTGTTGAGTATGTCATCATGTAAGGTGAGATATCCAAACAGTATATGACCTTTTGGTGTATGGTAAAAGTAAAAAACTGAAAAAGGAAAACTGTCTTTTTCTTTCCTTCAACTTTTGAGTCTCTCTTTTGATTACTAAGGATTATTCAGTTTAGATGTGAAATCAATACAGCATAAGTGACCTGTAAATCACTATAAACAATTATAGTAAAATATTTATTTTTAAAGGAAGGCAGCTCTGTCCTGGCCTTTGAGGATAAGAAAAATCTTTGCCAAGGCACCTAAGCCAGGTAAGAGTTAAAGTTTCTCCCTTTTCTTTGTCTGTCACTATTTCTGTAGGTGTTAGGAGATCTGCTTTGAGACATGTCTTCATCCAGAAAGGCTGAGGTGAAGTAAGGTTGTTTGCATTTGTGCTTTGTGAGGATTTACTTTTTAAACAAATTATTCAAGTTCAGATGTTTAAACATTTGCTCTTTTTCTTGTTTCAGCTTATGAAAATTATTTCTATCCATAAAAGAGATCTTAGTGTTTTCTGAGGACTTGTGCTGCTGTAAGATTTGTCAGTCTGTCCTTTGCTTCCCTACTGTTGTCCTTATCTAGGGAATTTTCCTCTGCAAAGGAGACTACAAAGCTTACAGCATGCCATGCATATCTTACATGCTGTCCCGGGAGTCAGCTGCAGAGTCACCATTTCTATCTGTTGTCCAGTCAATGAAAATAGATTCTCAGTCCGACGATTACGAATCACAACATGAGTCCTGGCTGCCTTGCCTAACTTTGCTTGTTTTATGTGAGCAAAAGGGAAGATGGAAGGGGCTGGATTTTCAAAGGAAAAGGCTACACCACTAGCTAGTTACTGAGCCAGTACGCCAATTCTAAAGCCACTTGGCACATTTCAGTGGAAAGCCTCCTTTCCTTTCCTAAAAATAAGCTCTACAATTATTGGGTGTTCGATAAGAAAGCAGACTGTGTGAAGGTGTTCTGGAGAAGCTGCTTCCCAGCAATCTTACAGCCGGTGTTTGCTCGTTAGTAGGAGTCAGTGGCAAGCAGCGCTGCAGTCCCTTGAGCAGTCAGCGCCTCTGATTGCTGGGGATTGCTCAGAGGAGTGTCAAATGCTTCCCTTCACCTGATGTGGCTGAGAAAAACAGCAATTACCCAAACATTGCATCTTGCTGTGGCAGCCTCCTGCCTTCTGTGTGTGAGGCCGAGTGCCACTCCTGGAGAAGAGGAGCGGTTCACTTCAGTGCACTGTGTACGTCAGAGTGCTGTGTCCAGCTCTGAGCCCTCAGTTTGGGAAGGACATCGAGACACTCGAGCGTGTCCAGAGGAGGCAACAAGGCTGGTGAGGGGCTTGGAACACAAACCCTGTGAGGAACCACTGAGGGAGCTGGGGGTGTTTAACCTGGAGAAAAGGAGACTCAGGGGTGACCTTATCACTCTCTACATCTGAAAGGTGGCTGTAGTCAGGTGGGGGATGTTCTCTTTCTCCAGGCAGCAACTGACGGAACGGGAGGACACAGCCTTAAGCTGCACCAAGGGAAATATAGGTTGGATATTAGGAAGAAGTTTTTTACAGAAAGAGTGATGAAGTTCTGGAATGGCATTCTCAGGGAGGTGGTGGAGTCACCATCCTTGGATGTGTTTAAAAAAAGATTGGATGTGGCACTCAGTGCCATGGTTTAGGAAAGATGTTAGGGCTGGGTTGGACTTAATGATCTTGAAGGTCTCTTCCAACCTTGTCATTATATGAATTCTGTGAATTCATTGTGTCTGGACTTGCTCCATCTCCAGTGTGCCTGGAGACACTGGACAACTGCCCCAGCAATTGGTTTAAGTGTGGTGAGGGCGAAATCAGGGAGCCTAAATTGCAAAAGGGATTTGTAGCCCTGTTACACAAGACTGCAGTTTTAATTCAAAGGCATGTTGAGCCCACACCTCTTTTGTGTCTGACCCCTTTATCTCACTCTTAATAACATCACTATTGAGGGGAAGTGATTGTGGAACTCACCTGCATTTCCTTGTATGTTTTATTGCCTGTTCCTTTAGAAATTCAGTAATAATTTGGCAGAGAGCCTGGTAGCAAAACCAGACCAATAAACTGAGAGTTGGCCATTACATTTGGTTTGCTTACACATGTGTAAACAGCACAAAAAAGAAGCAGCAATACATAGTTGTCCTGGGTTGTAAGATAAGCTTGTATTCCATTTGCCATCTGTCGAAGGCGAACCGGTTGGACAGGTTTTTTGTTATCTCTCTCAGAGACAATGGTTTGTGTATACACCTTCGACTGATTCAATGAAGGGGGTCCCACCCAGAGGGGGGAAGCAGCTCTCTCCCTCTTCTTCGCGGGACTCCGAGAGAAGCAGCTCTCACCCTCTTCTTCGCGGGACTCCGAGAGAAGCAGCTCTCTCTCTCTCTCTCTGCGCGGGATTCCCGGGGAAAGCAGCTCTCTCTCTCTCTTTCTTCGCGGGACTCCGAGAGAAGCAGCTCTCTCTCTCTCTCTCTGCGCGGGATTCCCGGGGAAAGCAGCTCTCTCTCTCTCTCTCTTCGCGGGATTCCTGGGGAAGCAGCTCTCTCTCGCTCTCTCTTCGGCGGCACTCGCAGCGAAGCAGCCGGCGCGTTGAGCCGACGGCGGCGGAGCTCAGAGGCAACCCCGGCGCAGAGGAAGACCGGCCCCACTGCCACCAGATCTTCAGAGGGAAACTATACCCTTCTAGAGATCACCACTGCAGCTACAATTCACCAGCCACTGCAAGGGAAGCAAATTGTCCCAGTAGAACTGATACTGGCACCCCGCAGGTTCTGGACTTTTTTTTTTTTTTCTTTCACTGGTTTTGTTTGTACCGATTGCATTTGCCTTTTTAAATTGTTGTCTAGTTTTCTCCTAGTAAAGAATTGTTACTCCCACTCCCATATCTTTGCCTGAGAGCCTTTTAATTTAAAGATCCTCGTAATTCAGAGGGAGGGGGGTTTGCCGTTCTCCATTGCACAGGAGGCTTTGCCCTCTTTCACAGACTCCTGTCTTGTCGAACCAAGACAGAATTTGGCGCATCAACGTGAGGCCCGAGGGCATTGAGAGGGAAAAAGGATTAACAGTTCTTAAGTAATTTGGTTTTGTTGTGTGTAAAAACATCTTCAGCATCACCATGTGGTCTAGTTTACCTTGGTTTGGGTGGCATGTGATCGTAGCTATACTTTTCCCATTTGCAGACCCTTATCTAAAAATGGGTCCTATAACTAAGGCTACGGTGTCTGTTATCAAGTTTGGCTTCTGGGTTAATTGGGTGAGGAATTCATGGATCTTTAATTTCCTCTGGAAGGCAGGTACATGGATTCATAGCTATCACACGTTAACTGTATGTTTTTGGGGTTACTTTAATAACGGTACCTACTGCGAGGAAATAGCACCTGGGCAAACTTTCTCTCAACCTTTTAACCATCTTTTTGGGTCTGCTCCACCAGTTCTCAAAGGGTTAAGATCCTTTATAAGTGCTAATGATACCATACAATGGGTGGTGTTGCTGATAGTCCTGTTATATTTAGCATTCAGAGATAAGGGAAGATTAACCTGGATAACTACCCTCACACCTACACCACAGACTCGAGATGCTGCTGCTCCAGAGCCTGACCCTGCCCCACAGCCCACCTCAGAAATGAACCGCCCAGATTGGGTGAGGGTTCTGGTTAAGGAGATACGAGAGATGCTGAAGGAGTGCATTTCCCCAGCTGGTGAGAAACCGGCCCTTTGCCTTGAGGAGGGACAGTCTAATAGTACAGCTGTGGAACCCACAGATGTTACAACTGTCCAGGTTCCAGCTGAACCACAAAGGCAGTCACGGTCAGCAGCAGTGGCCCCGGTAGAAACAAGGAAGTCTAAGGTGAAAGCAGAGCACCCTGCAGATAGGGACAGGAATGGAGGAACCTCACAACCCACAGGGGAGCCAGAGATTGCTATCATCACCGAGTCCCTGACGTACGAAAGTCTTCGCAATCTGCATAAAGACATTGTGCGACGAGGGCGTGAGGCTTATGCTACCTGGCTACTCCGGGTTTGGGATCTTATGGGTACAGGCGTGCAGCTGGACGGTGGTGAGGCAAGGAACTTGGGACCCTTGACCCAGGACTCAGGTATAAATCAGGTTTTTGTAAGGGAACCAGGGTCCCTTTCTCTCTGGGAGCGGCTCTTAATGAGTGTCAGGGAGAGGTTTATCCACAGAGAGAGAATGCAAGAGCACCATCATAGAATGCGCTGGAAGACCCTCGAGGAAGGGATCCAACAGCTGAGAGAAGTGGCAGTATTGGAGGTACTCTTTGGGAGGGATGGACGACACAATAATGATCCTGACAAGGTCAGGTGTACGGGACAAATGCTGTGGAGTCTGGCAAATCTTGGGCCATCTCAATACGCCACCTTCATTGCAACGATCAATGCTGACACCCACCGGGAGACAATAGGTTCTGTTGCCAACAAACTTAGGAATTATGAGAGTATGATTAATGGCCCAATGCAGGCTCATATCTCAGCTGTGATTAAGGAGTTTAAAGAGGAGATGAGGGAGGAGATAAGGAAGGTTAATACAGCACCCGTGAGAGTCACAGGCCCCAGAATCAGCACCCAACAATCCCCAGCTAGAGAGAGAGGGTACACCCCAAGGGCTAATCTGTGGTTCTTCCTGCGTGACCATGGGGAAGACATGGGGAGGTGGGATGGGAAACCCACTTCTGTCCTGGCAGCACGGGTCCGTCAACTCAAGGAGGGAAACTCTAACCGGGGGAGTTCCACCAAAGTGAAGGTAGCCTCAACCTCCCGTGACCAAGCTTGTGGGTACGATCTGTCAGACCCCCTTGAAGGGACCTCTAGTATGTATGCCCAGGGAAGGAATGATAACCAGTGTTAGAGGGGCCCTGTCTCTAGCCAGGGAGAGGCACGGGAAAACCGGATCTTCTGGACAGTGTGGATCCGATGGCCTGGCACATCAGAGCCACAAAAATATGATGCTTTAGTTGATACTGGTGCACAGTGTACTCTGATACCATCGGGACATGTGGGGGCAGAGCCTGTTTCCATTGCTGGTGTGACAGGGGGATCACAACAATTGACTCTGGTGGAAGCTGAGGTGAGCCTGACTGGGAAGGAGTGGAAGAAACACCCTATAGTGACTGGCCCAGATGCTCCGTGTATCCTAGGCATAGACTTCCTCCGGAACGGATATTACAAAGACCCAAAGGGACTCAGGTGGGCTTTTGGAATAGCCGCTGTAGAGGCAGAAGACATTAAGCAATTGAACACCTTGCCTGGACTGTCAGAAAACCCCTCTGCAGTAGGACTCCTAAGGGTGGAAGAACAACGCGTGCCAATTGCGACCTCGACAGTGCACCGCCGGCAGTATCGGACGGATCGAGATGCCGTGATCCCCATCCACAAAATGATTCGGGAGCTGGAGAGCCAAGGGGTGGTCAGCAAAACCCACTCACCCTTCAACAGCCCCATCTGGCCTGTGCGCAAATCTGACAAAGAATGGAGATTGACTGTGGACTATCGTGGCTTAAATGAAGTGACTCCACCGCTGAGCGCTGCTGTGCCGGACATGCTGGAACTCCAGTACGAGCTGGAGACCAAGGCAGCAAAGTGGTATGCCACCATTGATATTGCTAATGCGTTTTTCTCCATTCCTCTGGCAGCAGAATGCAGGCCTCAGTTTGCTTTCACCTGGAGGGGCGTGCAGTACACCTGGAACCGACTGCCCCAGGGGTGGAAACACAGCCCCACCATCTGCCATGGACTGATCCAGGCTGCACTGGAAAAGGGTGAGGCTCCAGAACACCTGCAATACATTGATGACATCATTGTGTGGGGGAGCACAGCGGCAGAAGTGTTTGAGAAAGGTGAGAGGATCATCCAGATACTACTAGAAGCTGGCTTTGCCATCAAGAAGAGCAAAGTCAAGGGACCTGCCCGAGAGATCCAGTTCCTGGGAGTGAAATGGCAAGATGGACGGCGCCAGATTCCCACTGAGGTCATCAACAAGATCACAGCTATGTCCCCACCAACCAGCAAAAAGGAAACACAAGCTTTCCTGGGTGCCATAGGTTTCTGGAGAATGCACATTCCTGAGTATAGCCAGATTGTGAGCCCTCTTTATCTGGTTACCCGAAAGAAGAATGATTTCCACTGGGGCCCTGAGCAGCAACAAGCCTTCACCCAGATCAAGCAGGAGATCGCTCATGCTGTAGCCCTTGGCCCAGTCAGAACGGGACCAGAGGTCAAGAATGTGCTCTACTCTGCAGCCGGGAACCATGGGTTGTCCTGGAGCCTTTGGCAGAAAGTGCCTGGGGAGACTCGAGGCCGACCACTGGGATTCTGGAGCCGAAGTTACAGAGGGTCTGAAGCCAACTACACTCCCACAGAGAAGGAAATCTTGGCTGCCTTTGAAGGAGTTCAAGCCGCCTCGGAGGTAATTGGCACAGAAACACAACTCCTCCTGGCACCCCGACTACCGGTGCTGGGGTGGATGTTTAAAGGAAAGGTTCCTACTACCCACCATGCCACTGACGCCACATGGAGCAAATGGATTGCCCTCATCACTCAACGCGCCCGTATTGGAAACCTGAATCGCCCTGGGATTTTGGAGATAATTACGAACTGGCCAGAAGGTGAAAACTTTGGTCTCACTGATGATGAGGAGCAGGTACAAGTGACAAGGGCTGAAGAGGCTCCACCATACAACCAACTACCAGCAGAAGAGACCTGCTACGCTCTTTTCACTGATGGTTCCTGTCGCATTGTAGGGATGAACCGGAAGTGGAAAGCAGCCGTATGGAGCCCCACACGCCAAGTTGCACAAGCTACCGAAGGAGAAGGTGGATCGAGCCAACTCGCCGAACTCAAGGCCGTTCAGCTGGCTCTGGACATTGCTGAAAGGGAGAAGTGGCCAAAGCTCTACCTTTATACTGATTCATGGATGGTAGCCAATGCTCTGTGGGGCTGGCTGGGAAGGTGGAGGAAGGCCAACTGGCAACGTAGAGGAAAGCCAATCTGGGCTGCTGATATATGGAAAGACATTGCCTCTCGGGTGGAAAAGCTGACGGTGAAAGTCCGTCATGTAGATGCCCATGTCCCCAAAAGTCGGGCTAATGAGGAGCACCGAAACAACGAGCAGGTAGATCAGGCAGCAAAAATAGAGGTGTCAAAGATAGACTTAGATTGGCACCATAAGGGGGAGTTGTTCCTGGCTCGATGGGCTCATGATGCCTCAGGTCATCAGGGCAGAGATGCCACCTACAAGTGGGCACGAGACCGAGGGGTGGATCTAACCATGGACAGTGTTTCCCAGGTTATCCATGACTGTGAGACGTGTGCTGCCATCAAACAGGCCAAGAGAGTGAAGCCCCTATGGTATGGTGGGCGGTGGTCCAAGTACAAGTATGGGGAGGCCTGGCAGATTGACTATATCACACTGCCCCAGACACGCCAAGGCAAGCGCTACGTGCTGACCATGGTGGAAGCCACCACTGGATGGCTGGAGACTTTCCCTGTACCTCATGCCACTGCCCGGAACACCATCTTAGGCTTGGAAAAACAAGTCCTGTGGAGACACGGCACCCCTGAGAGAATTGAGTCTGACAACGGCACCCATTTCAAGAACAGCCTTATCAACACCTGGGCCAGAGAACATGGTATCGAATGGATATATCATATTCCCTATCATGCTCCAGCTGCCGGCAAAGTTGAACGGTGCAACGGACTCCTTAAGACTACCCTGAAGGCACTTGGTGGGGGAACATTTAGAAACTGGGAAATTAACCTGGCAAAAGCAACCTGGATGGTCAACACCCGGGGGTCTGTCAATCGAGCTGGCCCTGCTCAGTCAGAACCCTTACACGCAGTAGATGGAGATAAGGTCCCTGTAGTACATATGAAAGGTATTTTAGGGAAAACTGTTTGGATTAATCCCACCTCAGGCAAAGACCAACCCATTCGTGGGATTGTCTTTGCTCAAGGACCTGGTTACACTTGGTGGGTAATGCAGGAAGATGGGGAGACCCGCTGTGTACCACAGGGAAACTTGGTCTTAAGAGAGAACTGGGTGTAAGATTTCATGGTGTGCAGATGGAAATAGAATAAGGGGTGGATAATGTCCTGGGTTGTAAGATAAGCTTGTATTCCATTTGCCATCTGTCGAAGGCGAACCGGTTGGACAGGTTTTTTGTTATCTCTCTCAGAGACAATGGTTTGTGTATACACCTTCGACTGATTCAATGAAGGGGGTCCCACCCAGAGGGGGGAAGCAGCTCTCTCCCTCTTCTTCGCGGGACTCCGAGAGAAGCAGCTCTCACCCTCTTCTTCGCGGGACTCCGAGAGAAGCAGCTCTCTCTCTCTCTCTCTGCGCGGGATTCCCGGGGAAAGCAGCTCTCTCTCTCTCTTTCTTCGCGGGACTCCGAGAGAAGCAGCTCTCTCTCTCTCTCTCTGCGCGGGATTCCCGGGGAAAGCAGCTCTCTCTCTCTCTCTCTTCGCGGGATTCCTGGGGAAGCAGCTCTCTCTCGCTCTCTCTTCGGCGGCACTCGCAGCGAAGCAGCCGGCGCGTTGAGCCGACGGCGGCGGAGCTCAGAGGCAACCCCGGCGCAGAGGAAGACCGGCCCCACTGCCACCAGATCTTCAGAGGGAAACTATACCCTTCTAGAGATCACCACTGCAGCTACAATTCACCAGCCACTGCAAGGGAAGCAAATTGTCCCAGTAGAACTGATACTGGCACCCCGCAGGTTCTGGACTTTTTTTTTTTTTTTCTTTCACTGGTTTTGTTTGTACCGATTGCATTTGCCTTTTTAAATTGTTGTCTAGTTTTCTCCTAGTAAAGAATTGTTACTCCCACTCCCATATCTTTGCCTGAGAGCCTTTTAATTTAAAGATCCTCGTAATTCAGAGGGAGGGGGGTTTGCCGTTCTCCATTGCACAGGAGGCTTTGCCCTCTTTCACAGACTCCTGTCTTGTCGAACCAAGACAATAGTCCAGTGAAAAAACGGCAATTTTAAGAGCAAACAAGTAGATAAAGAAGTAAAAGCAATTCTGCAGAGAGGTGGCAGAGGAATATTCTTGCTGTGTGGAGGTCTTCAAGGTCTGTCTGTTTGAGGCCTGACAGCCTTGCAGAAGTTGAGGCACATCTCTTTTGTTGACTCTGCCACAGGGGAGTCATGTCTGACACAGCAAGCTGCTGGGCTCAGAAATCCTGGAGGAATTCTCAGGGACACTTGTCAGGTTTCATTAGTCAATGTCCTTGCTATAGTATGGAATGAATCCACCATGCAGGTCCATGGGAAGGAACTAATGAAGGTTTTAAAGTTTCAATTAGCAGCCTGACAAAGGAAAAGTGATATGTGGAACAGTTCTCAGCTGCTTGCAAAGAAGAAATAGGAAGTATTCCTTGTGGCCTCAACAAGGAATAACAAAAAGCGTGGGGGAGATCTGTTCTGACATCTGGTTTGTGTTGCTGCAAGTCATCCCTGAACAGCCTTCCCTGTGGGCTGGGGTGATCTGAGGCTGTTCAGCACCATGGCTGTGGTTTGTCACAGGTTTAAGTGACAATACTTTTGGGTTTTGAGTTTTGTCCTGCTAGTGTCACAAATAGTTTGCATAATAATCATCAGTGAGCAGGTGGGAAGGACAAAAGTGCAATTCATTATCCTCAGAAGAAAGAGTATAATTTTGAGGCATTCCCAGGGCTCAGGAGGAGCAGATTTCCTTTGGTGTGTCCAGAGCTCTTGTAAGAGTAACTACACCTGGGCTGTTTTACACACAGAAATCCTGGACAAGTCACTGAGTATCACTTCCCATTTCACATCTGTAAAACCCCAGACATGTCTGACTGTGAGCGGCCCTGAGGCAGCAAGTCCTCTTCATCCCACAGGTGATGGACTTGCTGTGCATGGAGTGTTTCTGGGGGTGGCACACCCTGGGCAGAAGCTGACTTCAGGACACACAGGCTGATGTGATGGTCTTAGTAAGGAGAGAAAGCATTTGGGTCTGAACTTTAGTATCTTCTCCACAAAGCACTCACTGAGGCAAATTTGCTGATCAAAGTCTGCTCAGCAGCCCACAAACACAAATTAAATGTATCTTAACTGAGAATACAGGCTTGATTTTTCAGCAAGTAACTGAGGAGAACATTTAATGGACATTAGAATTCTTCTAATTCTGAATGAATGATTCTCACACATTGAGATTTGCTGTGAATTTAGCTGCTTCTTCAGCTCATGAGTTTCTTACAAGTAGCAGGCAGCTTTCTCTACATTATTTGTTTTTCAATTTTAATCAAGTAGGGCCTTAACTTAGGAGTAAACTAGGAGCATGACAAAGAATTTCTGTGGCAGAATATGACTCTGCATTAATTTATATGTTGTCTTCTTTCCCCAAGAGATGGAATTCTAGATAGTCTGAGAGAAGCGTTGACTACTGAGTATATGATTTCAAGTAGTCCATGTGTGCTATATTCCGGTACATGGTGTAGCTGACAGATGCTCTGAACTCTGGTAGCCAGAGAGACACTCAGATCTTCACTCCTGGTTTTGTGCCTTCTCAAGAGGCAGGGAGCATGTTAGGGCAAGATAGCAGATGGCAAAATTTATGGTGGTTCAGGAAATGTTAAATATGCTTTTTCTAGGCTAAGGACATCCTGCCAATTGATTATTCTTGAGTAAAATTCTAATATGAGGTGTTAACTGGCTACAGTTTCTGTCAAGTCCATAGATATTTAGCTGTGAAGCATTTCACAATGCTGTGGTCTGACAAATTACATTTCTTCTGTGCTGGGATGCTGCTGATACCTTTTGAGAATTTTGTCTCTCTACTTTGTGGAAAAAAATAAAAAACTTAGGTTGCTAAGGAGCACAAGTTTCATTGATTCTCTAAAAACATTAATGGGAGGCATATGTCACAGGCTCAGGCAGACTTCACTGATTATCATGCCATACAAGATATTTCTCTGGAGCTCTAATATTCTTTAATGCCAAAACACTTAAAGCACTTTGAAAGGTTTATTTCTTCTAACTAGCTTGGGTATGTGGGGGTTTTTTTGTTTGTTTGTGTTTTTTTTTCCCCGCATATAGTAAAATCTGAAGGGTGCTGCAGGTATATGACATAGGCTATGCCTGGGGCTAGAAAAAATTCAAAAGTATTGATGCAGAACTGTGCAGAGCTGTTATGTACAAAGGGTATCTGCTTGTGGACTTTAGCAGGGCAGATAGTATTTGCTTTGCTATTGATTTTCCTTCCTGGCCTTGAGGGTCCCCAGAGAAAGTGGAAAGGGTTGGTGTTTCTCAATCCTCTTAATACAGACATACTCAAAATGATTTGTCTAAAATTTCCATGCCACTGCAGAGAAGTGACCCCAAAGTACCTCACTTGCACCCTCAACATATTCTGCCTAGGCAAGAAGAGAGAAAGACATCACTGGTGACAGTGAATACAGTTTCAAGTCCTGCCTTGGTGCCCTGGGGTCAGATATGGGATACATGCTCTGCCTGTGATAAGACAGCATCTAGTAGAAAGCTGAGATAGTTTTTTTTCTTCAGTCTTTCCAGGTAGGAATGTGGGCTTGGATCTTGCACTGGATCCCTTCTTCTCCATCCAGGCAGCTCCACAGCGGTATTTGTCACGCCTCAGGGTAACAGAGCGACTTGTTTATCTGCTGCAATGAGCACTGCTGAGTCTTCAGAGGAGTGGAATTACATTCTGGATGGTGACTTGGGCTGCAGCCATGTTACTAAACATTGGCTAAAATTTCCCCTGGTTGTTGCCCTCACTTTATCCCACATCAGTGGGAGCAATGTTAGGGGCAGTAACACAGAAAAATCTGCAGAAAATGTTGGCATTTTATCCACTCTGTCATCTTGCTGTCTTCAGCTGGATGACATTGTGCTGCAAATATTGTAAATATTAGTTTATGCTTGTGTTGCTCTCCCTGTTGCTTCTTCTGGCAAAGCTTTGTTTAATTTTTTTTTTTTTTGTAGGGGTGGGTAAGACAACAAACCCTTCTGCTCCCATTCAGGAGCAGACAACTCCATTTATTCAAAATTTAACTATAAAGAGACCAAACACAGTATCAGGGTTCCTTAGGATTTTCCATACTCAGTTTTGAGAGCCAGTGAGGAAGATTGTCATGTTCCTGGTTTCACAGAAGCTGCAGCTTTTGCTGGCACAGCTCTGAGCAGGGTAGCTCAGCCTGGGTGCACATGGGGTGAGGAACAGCTGCAGAGACAGAGAGGGGCTGCCAACCTGTGGACAAGGATGTGGTGGATTTTAATTCTTGTGTACATAACACCCACTTGAAATCTTTTGTTTAGCCAGTTTTAGGAACAGGGAGCTAGGTGCATGGTCTGTAAGTGTATAACAACCTGTTACTGCCCTTACAGACCATGCACCCAGCCACTCTGTGGAGCTGTGCCACTCCCATGGTCTTCAGGAGGTTACAGTCTGATCTTCTGCCATTCATGACCTGTGTTATCAAGGGAATTGCTTGGACAGAAGAAAAGAGTCTAATTAGGAGAATAGAATTCCTTTAGGACAAAAATGGCAATATATTTTTCCTTCTCAACACTCCAAAAGAGAGGATATAAATTAAATATTTAATATGAAATAGGAGATTTAATTTAGATAAACAAAAGCAAGTGCATTCCTGTTGGTACATTGAAGTCAGTTCCTTTCCTAGAATCTGCAAACCCACACTTCTCTAACACACATGCACAAAATCCACCCCCTTGCTTTCAGCGAGTCCTCACAAGACCTGTGAGTTGCAAGAATGACTCCTGGAAGTGGTAAAGCTGGGTGAGGACAGCTCCTTTCAGTCACTAGCCTACTGTATAACAACTGCTCTGGGCTCTAACTAAACTTTGTCCATTGCACTGTGGCCTTGGATTTTTAAAGCAGGTGCTAAAAAAAAGGCCCCAGGGTAGCATATGGAACATGATCCCATATGCCATCCATTCCCTTGGAAATGGTAAGAGGGACTCAGGGGGAGCTGAAGCATAAAAAGAGCTTCTTTGCAATGGTCACAGTTAACGAGTCTGTACAATAAAAGGAGGGTGAAAAGAAATAAGGAGGTATACAAGGCTGATACTGATGGAAACCCTATTACTTAGGCAATGTTATTCAAGAACAATTTATCTGTGAGAAAATATGACATTTGTAATGTAGCCAAGTCCTTTGCAAGCTGTAAAGGCAGCTGCACAGTCATGCCTGAGGCATTGAGTATGCCATCTGAGCAAGATACAAGGAAATCTCTTTAAATAAAAAGGGGAAAAAAAAAACCCAAGCAGTTCATTAATATTAGGCACTCTGTGTCCTGCCAGAATGTTTTCTTTTATATCAAGGGTCTGATTCTTCAGAAGTACATTTTTGTCATCTTTTGGATTACTGACCGATTCAATGGAGAGAATGTGTAAGGAAGCCAAAATCATATTCACTCATGAAGAATCTTTGAAATAGAGCTTTCTGGATTGTCCTATATTTGAAAGCCTCTTTCATGGGTACATGGTGTGTGATTCAGCCACAAGCAGAATGAGGTTCCTCTTGTGAAACTACAGATATATGAAATATCTTCATCTGAGCTATCTCTCAGCCCACCCTACAATAATCAATGGAGAGGAACAAACAACTACATGAGTCTGCTACTTCTAAAGTGTTTTGGATATCCATGTAATCAAAGGTGATTTGTGCCTGAGGAGTGCCATCTTCTTTCTCTTGTCAGTAGAGATGCCTTTAGATACCTACTGTAAAGTTAGGGGAAATGAATCCCAGCATGAAAGTATGCATTATTTTAAAAAGGTTAGCTCAAAAAGGTTAGCTCTGGATGACCACAAGGCATCCAAATCCTGCCTTCTCACCTTTTCTTTTTACATTCTCTGTGACTGATACTCAGTTTTCTACTCAAATTCCTCCTTTCCCCCAAAGCACCATCATCTTTCTTCAAATTTTTCTCTCATTCTATCTGCAGGTGAAGACAGCAGAATACCCCTTGAGTAGTACCCAGCAGTACAGCTGCCTCCTAAACTGCGTGTGTCCAACAAACCACAAGGTGAGTTCTGTAGTAAATCCCAGCATACCAGGTGTTGATAAACAGCATGACAGAGCAGCTGGTTGGGATTTTTGGATTAATGTTTGTTATTAGAAAATGACAGTTCACAGAAGTAAAAAGGACTGGCCGGAGCATAGTGGTTCCAAATTTTCCAAGTGGAGCTTTTTGGTTTGTGATACTGAGAGATAGAGTGAGCTTGGTCTGCTACCATGAGTAACCCTGGTTCATGTCCTGAGAGATGTCTAGTTAGATCTGGAGGCTGAATTTAGCTCTCCCATGCAAGAAGAATCCACTCGATTGAGACTAGAAAAGGGAAACATTTTATATAAAACTTTGGGAGGTGTCAGAATAATTTTTATCTGAAATGAGTACAACTGTTCCCTGTAAAAATATGTATGAGAAAACTGTTCCTGTCCAAGAGACCTCAGGAGAGGCCTCCTGAGGCCTCCTGAGGTTTTTTAGGAGACTAACAAATTTAAATGCACTTCATGCTTGTTAATGCAAGAGAGATAAGTAGTAGGGATTTAACTTTGACTTATATAAACCAATTACTTTTAAAAAATCCAGATAGTTAATAAAAATTATTGTAGGGTCCAGATAGTTCAGTTATAAGTGAAACACAGTTTCTGCTTTGACTTTTTTGCTGCAAAAGACCCATGTTGCTCCATTATTTCTCAGAAAGTTTTACTGAATGCAAGAGAAATGACCCTGGAAAAGTAAAGGAGACACTCTGAAATTATTTCAAAGCTTTTTTGTTTTCCAAGGTGGAAATGTGTTCTGCATCTAACACACAGAGCACTTTGCAGTGAGTTCCTGCCTAGCTGGAGATGCACACAAATGCTTTCTGTTGCTAGAGACGACAGGGACAACAGTTTGTTATTAATGGAATGGTTTGGGTTGGAAGAGATCTTCAAGATCATCTGGTTCCTACACCCCTGCCATTGGCAGGGACACTACACTAGACCAGTTTGCTCAGAGTTCCACCCAGCCTGGCCCTGAATGCTTCCAGGTATGGCGATTTCACAACTTCTCTGGACAGCAAGTTTCACTGCCTCACCACCTCTTAGGAAAGACTTTCTTCCTAATTAAAACCTACACTTTTTTATTTTGGATCCATTCCCCCTTCTCCTGTCACTACACGCCCTTGTCCATAGCCCCTCGCTGACTTTCTTGTAGGCCCCCATTGGGTACTGTAAGGCTTTTGTAAGATTTCCCTGGAGTCCTCTCCAGGCTGAACAACCTTAAGTTTCCCAGTCTGTCCTCACAGAAGAAGTGCCTCAGTCCTCTGATCATTTTCATGGCCTCCTCTGGACTTCCTCCAGCAGGCCCACATCCTTTTCACATTGAGGACCCCAGAGCTGGAGGCAGCATTCCAGGCAAGATCTCATGAGGGCAGACTAGAAAGGCAGAAAAACCTCTCTTGACCTGCTGGCCACTCTGCTTTTGGTTGGATTTCTGGGCTGCCAGCACAGATTGTTGGGTCATGCTGAGCTTCTCATCAACCAACACTCCCAAATTCTTCTTCTTAGGCTGCTTTCAATCCATTCTCTACCCAGCTTTTACTTTTGCTTGGGATCCTCCCTGCCCATGTTCAGGACCTTGCACTTAAGCATTGTCTTGCCCCAAGTAATCCAGGTGATGTGAATTGTCTTTGGAATAAATGAGGTGGAACACTATAACAGTGCCAGATTTAAAGTTGTTTGGGACTTTTTAAATAAACATACTAGTGACCTTAATTTGACTGGTAGGTAGCCAATAGCCACTTCAGTTAGCATTCAGTGCTATAATTAGCTATAAAGAGTTTTGACAAGATCAATAATTCACCCATTGATCTTTTGCATTCATTATTTTGCATCTAAAGGGTGCCTAAGCATTAATCAGAAAATAATTTACTGATATGGTGTCTTGTGAAATCACTGTCTGCCTCCTAAAAGGCAAGGGAAGGAAATGCTACACAGATTTCAGGTGAGTTACTGGTGACCCCTTGTCTGGGGCTGGCAGGACCCAGTGGCAGGGGAGTACCTGCTACCCCTGCCACCACTGATTTCAGCCAGTGCCATGATCTCTTTAGGCACCTGCTGATCTGTGTAAATCTCAGGGCTGGCCCACACAGTGCTCTGCTTTAAGGCTTTTGGCAAGATCACACATTTTCTGAGAGCTTTGTTTGTGGGACAGTATGGGAAAGCTGGGGGTGCAGGGTAACAGTGTCTGCCGCCTCAAGTGCATAAATAGTCCAGATGAAGACAAAAGGCAGGTGGCAAATTAGGACATAAACTTTGGTCTATGAGACCAGCAGCCATAGGATACATCAGGATCCTTGTGTGTCCAAATGACACAGCTAATCATTGGGAATTTGCACCCTCCCCATCCTCACTCCTTGGCTAGCACCCACCCACAGTCTGCTACAGTTTTGCAAGGCATTCACACTGTTTGTCCTGGTCCTGTATCTCACAGAGTCAGTGCCATTGGGTATAAAAATGTCTCAATATGCAGACAAGAGAAGAGACACAGACAGAAAAGCAGCCATGGTTGCAGCAGAGACTGTGACCTCCTGCCACTGGCAATATGCAGGCTGATCCCAGCCTGGAGGCATCAGCTGACACTGGCAACCCCAAAGCCAGACTGTCTGAGGCCACCTACCCCAATTTAAATTTGATCTATCTTGTTACATTCTCAATTAAGGAAAGCAGCTTCCATGCTAGTACCTCTGTACCAGTTCACACTGTACAGTTATTTTCATCATCTAGGGAAAGTGGTTGTATTCTCTGCAGAAACCTTCAGCCACCAGGAAAGCATTTTTTTCCCCAGGCCCCCTCCCTTTCCAAGCTCAAATAAGTAGGAAGCTAGTTATTGAGGAAAAAAAAATAATATGAAGCTAGGAAATATGTTATGGGAAAGGACAAATAGCTGAATAGCAGCTAAATTCCAACTGTAGCATGTCTGTCGTTCTCCCAAAGATCTTTGGAAACATGCCTGCTTCATGCAAGCTGGATTTATATTTCAGGGAATGCATGTGCACTACTACTGTGTTATAAATAAACATCTGCTGTACCAGGTCCACTGGCTTAGTACATCCAACTTCGCTGAACTCTCCCACCTATGCTTTTTGCCTTTGGATGTGCACTGCCTGACCCAAGCAAAGACACCATCCAGTCCCTCAGAGATAGCAGGATTAAGATCTTGGAATATTTTTGCTGTTTAAATAATGCTGTAATAATGTGTCAATTAAACCAGGAAGAGCTTTTTGTGGGTTTTAAGACTGACTTATATCACTCTGGGTTGAGGCAGTAATAAATTTGAAACAGGATTGCACACATGCAAGTTGTTGGCTTAAGTATCTCAGTTTCAGTAAAGCTGATGTGACTTCTGCATGTAGACATGGCCTACAGCTGAGGGAATGAGAGAGGGAAGGGATTGCAGAAACAAGAGTTGACAATGCTGTGTCATGGCTCCCCTCTCTTTCTCCTCCTCTTTCTAGTTTCACATTCCAGATTAACTGAGTAAACTTCTGATGTCTGGCATCCTGCACCTATGCCTAGCAAAGCTGCTCTGATTGTACTTCCCCAGGTTTTCGTAGGAGTCAAATGTCCATTCTGGGGTTGGTGGTGGAAATTTATTTTTAGGGTAGATCACAGCCAACCTTGGAAAAAGCCTCCTGTTTTTTTGTTTTGGTGGTTTTTTTTTTTTTTTGTTTGTGTTTTTTTTTTTTTTTTTCTGTTGAGGATAAAGATGGTTTTATAACCGCAACAATTTTATTGCCATTTTTAAAATTGAAATTTAATTGAAGGTTAAAGGGAGTAGCACAACTAATCTTAATGGAGATTTGTTGTCATTTATAAAATTGTAATTATAATTTTTTTCTATTGTCTAATTTGGATTACCTTTTGTGCTACCTCAATTGAATACAGCTGTGATATTATGGTATACACATTGTATTTGAAAGTAGAACTATTCACTTAGGCAGGTGTTCTTGAACTGTCAGGAAAAAAAATGGTCAAACTACAGTATAAACTGGCTACCCTACAGTATGGAGACTGGATTTGATAATCACAGGAGCTTGGATCAGAAACTTAATTCTTGAGCCGTATGAAGTGTGCTGCTCCGGATATCTTCACTCTGAAGTTTGGGGAGACATTGTGCTGAAACTTGGCTGAAGCTGAGGACAGATTCAGAGATAAATGTGCTCTGTTGCCATTTGTACACTCTGATTATATAGCATGGCAAAAAGAAGACTTGCATTAAATTTAAGCTACATATACTTTGATCTGACAGACTTACATTTTTTTAACTTCCTTGGCAACATTAGGCAGCAATTATTTCTGTAATTTTACAGTAATGGGGAAGTTCAGATTCGTTAATTTAAACTTCTTAAAACTATGAGACACTTAAATTTTGAATCTGAGTCATATGTTTTGGACCCATTTCTGCTCTGTGCAATTAATTCCATTATGAATTCCCAAGGAACACAATGCCAGCATAAGAGGTTCTTGTATTACTATTTCCACAATCTCAGTCACAAAGGTCATCAAGAGTAAACTGTTCTGAGTGCCTTTCCCTGGCAGTCATGTTTTTGATAATGTTACTTGTACAGACATTCTGAATCAGCTTCCCTGCAGCTGCAGGCACTTCCCGAGCAAAGAGTACAGGAGCTCTGACTATTTCCTTGTCTTTACATCTTCTATCTGTATTTAAAGGATATAACATGAGATATTTCACTGAAGCAAAATCTCTCATATAGTTCTTCTATCACACTTGAAGAAATAGTATGAGTGTTTTTTGAGGTTTATTGACCAGAATAATTCCCCCTTTTCCAAAACAATCTACCAGCTCTGCTCTTCCAAAGGAAAAGCAACAGAACTGTGTGTTAGCCTTCTCCTTTCCCTTTTGTCCTTTTAAGAGGAGAAATTCTGGATTATTGCACCTAAAATTCTGAGTCTTGAGCTATTCCAAGAAGTCATTCATTCAAAGGTCTAGAGATATTTAATCTTAATATAATCTTTAATGTTTTTGATAATTAATAAAATTACTTGCAATTTGATGACAATGTTCTC
Organism: Lonchura striata; assembly: GCF_050655825.1. Classification (NCBI taxonomy): domain Eukaryota; kingdom Metazoa; phylum Chordata; class Aves; order Passeriformes; family Estrildidae; genus Lonchura; species Lonchura striata. Next base: position 125,485,843 of record NC_140704.1, read on the forward strand.
TTCAAAGGTGGTTTTGGGGATGTTAATTCTTAGAGAGGCAGAAGAGGCAAATCATTGAAGTAACTTGTCATTACACTGAATTTTGGAAAACAACGTGGCTTATTTCCTGGCTTTTGTTTTTATTGTGAAGCTACAGCACATAAAAAAAAAAATATTGGGGGGTTAATAGCTTGTGCTACTCTCTGTGCATTAAGTCTTTCAGTTTTGAGAAGAAATAAAATCTATCTTTCTACAGACAAACGACCTTTCATAGTTTTTTTCTTTTATAATTGGCAGCTGTGTGTAGGGTGGAATAGGCATAAAAATTGAATTTTATGCAAAGACAGAAAGACATCCAAGCATTATAGATCTGTTAAATATCCAAGGGAAGTTACAATGTGTCAGTTTTTGAGGCAAAGCTTAGCTATTTAGTCTGTAAAGTCCTCAAGATAAGGGGTTTTCATGATTTTATTTCAATTTTTGTTTAAATAGTTTATTTCACATTGTTCCCTCAAAGTATTTCCAATACAAGAACTGCAACATAGGTTTGCTGCCTGACAACAGAACTGATTGAAATACAAATGGAGCTGTCACTGTTGAAGTTGAGTGAAACATAAAAAGGAAACAAGTGACATGAATGATGAAAACCAGCTTGGCTTTTAAAGCTGTTCCATTATTGTTAATGTGAGATGTTGTTATTGCAGGCAGATTACAACACCTTGTGCACTCCATCTTTACATATTTGTTTCTTATCTTTAAAAACATCGAGCCTGCATTTATGTAGCTCCCTGAGCACAAATGCTCTTAAACTTACTTTTGGTTTCTGCTGTTGGAAGTAGTGATGGTGACAATAGAAACATCTCCAAAGTTTTCCTTTATGATCCTTTATGAGGATATTGAGCTCTTCAGGCAGTGCTTGCAGCTTGATGTACTGTGGCAATCATCACACTTACATGAGCCACAAATTGATAAAGCTTGGCACTTTAACTTTGGGAATACTACACCAATCTAAATAACATAAGGTGAAGGACTACAGAAGGGATGTGAGGAATAGTTGTTATAGTCCTGGGAACAGTTGAGGAGCAAAGAAAAAGTCTGAGTAACTACAGAGCTGCTACTCTGACCTCAGTGTCCATGAGGACCTGTGTATACGATAGCAGATACAGATTTTTAGGAATTATGATTAAAAGCTTTCACTTCTGAGCTATGAACTGGAGTACACATTACTAACAATGATGTGACATGGCTTAGCTTTTATGCAATGCCAGCATTATTCACCAATACAACTTTGATCTAAAAAAAAGGAATGCCATTTTTTTAGTTTGTTTTCAGTTAGCAACAAGGACATGACAGAGAAACACCTTTTGCTGAACCAACAAGCCTTGATGTGAGCTGGGGGAAGGAACTCAGAGACTTCAGCTTGGAGGAGTCTTGGAACTTCATTGCAGCAACAGCAGACTCAAGAAAAAGCTTTGGGAGGACCTGTACCTTGTTAGCCCTTCTGAAGGGTAGGGATAAAGGGCACAAGGAACTTCACTGAGCTCCCTGGGGCAGGGCAGGAAGAAAGAAGTGACTTGTCTATTCACAACATGCTTGAGATGGTAGTTGAAGCCATGAGGCAGGTTTGATAAATCTGTCCAGGCAGTTTTTCTACCAAGTCACTGGAAAACAGCTGAAGCCTTTACTCTTGGTAAAAGACCTCTTTGAAACAGGGCTGCAAAGGGGCTGCAGCCCCAGACCAGCAGAAACTCCACACTTTTTCTTTCATAAAACTCTCCTAGATTACTCTGGGTATGCTACTCTGATGTCAGCATATGTAAGGACTTAAAAGACATTTTGTAGGAGGTTTTTAAAGAAAAAGCAGAAAGCAAATTCTAAATGTTTGAAATTCAGTGTGAGAGGCATGGAAAAATGTAACCAGCTATTTACCTTTGATAACCTTGGCTAAATAGGGCACTACCTAACCCCTATTGCCTGCACTGACACCTTAGGTTCAGAACCACAGGAGAAGTTGTTTGAGCTGGGGAAAAGGGCTGAAGGACCAGGAAGACAGATGTGGATTGCATTGGAAGGGTCCTTGTCAGACTGGGAAGAGGTCATGATTGAACTCTGGTGCCAGTCCTTCTTTCGTATGTTCATTAATGACCTTGTCACAGAGAGGACTTGTTTGTTAATGGAATTTGCTGATGACATAGGCTTAGGACAGAGAGGATTCCTACAAGAAAATAAAGGGATGACTGTGATAAATAAATAATAGAAATAGGATTGGATTTAGCACTACGAAGTGCTAGCTCATATGCTTAGGGAAGAATAAAAGCACTTTCCACTTTCTTGCAATGTGACAGGAGTTCATCTATTGAAAATTACAGATAAAAAAAATAGTCAGAAGCATCTGTAGTAGTCATGGAGAAAAAAAGTCACTTAGGACACCAAAATACATAAAATATTTCACTTCCATCAGAGATTTACATAGGGATTAACTCCACAGGGGTACATTTCACTATATACACCCTTCTGCAAGGCACTGGTGGGACCTCTCCTGCAGATTCATTGTTGTAATGGTCACACATAATCAAGTATTATGAACTCACATTACAATACTTGCAGAAAACAGAATTACCATTTTATTAATGATGTTTTAGAACATATTAAAAAATATGTTACTTTACTCAGCAAAATGAATTGCTTTCTAGTAGTGTCTCAATAGTACAAAGGCCAGGGAGGGAAGGAAATACTTAAACTAAAGAACAGTGCTGTCATTATACTAAATGCATATGTAAAACAGGAAGAAGTTCCTAACAGAGAAATGAGGATTTAGATCCTCTAGTCAGAGCAGTAGGGCCCAAATTCCTGCCTCTTCCTCTCCAATGCCAGTGTTTGATAATGATGGACAAAGAGCTAGAATGTTTTAGAAGCTGTCTAAGATGCAAAGAATAAAGATTTTTAGTCATGAAATACCAAACGTTATTTCGTTAAAGTTCTCTTGCAACAGCTGTCCTGACAGTCCACGACTGGTTTTGTCAGTGGAAACCACCCACATGGGAAGTCTTAGAGAGGTCTAAGAAGGGTGCCCTTCCCAATGCTGCAATCTGCTGTATTTTCATGGTGAGAATGGGGACAGGAGTAATATTAATATGCCAATAACTTGATTGCAGCACTCATTTACATTCACAAATGATGTAAATGGACACATTTCCAGCTGATGAAGCTACACTCACTCAAACGAGCTGGTAACCCCTGTTAGCTGTTAGCAGTGTAATCCTCAGGATATGGAGCATACTGGGTGTGATTCTGCCCAGTAAAGGGCCTTGCTGGAAACACACAGCCCATCATGCCCTGCAGGAGTTGCACCTCACTGGAAACTTAGGCATGAGCTATGAGCCACCTTCAAGCTTGTAACAGGACATAGTTTCTTAATCTAGCCAACTTGTCTTCTCTTCCCTAAGAAAAGAAGCAGAAAGGATCTCTTTGTCCAAGGCCTGACCCCTCTAGACATCCTGTCTTTCTTAAAATAACTCTTGTTGTACCCCAATTAAGGAAGTTTATCTTCTCCAGATCCTATTACATGTGGTGCTGGTGTAACCCAATGCACAAAAATGTATTATCCTTTATTTTCGTGTATGCACCTGAATGTGAGTGTGTGTGTGCACACTGGTCTATTTAACAATTTTCTTTGATTTACAAGGTGTTTGCTGGTAATTATTCACAGGAATATATACCAGCAGCTGAATTCAGATAAATAAGCAGCCTTAAAAAAACAATGGAAAGGTAAAAATGCCATACACTCAGATGTCTTTTGGCTCAAAGGATTTACTGAATGTCCCATTTCTGGTCAACAAGCATATAAATCTTCCTACTAAAGACAACTCCAATTCTAATGAGGAGCTATTAGGGAGCAGCAGAAACAAATACCTTTTCCCACATTGCTCAATTTTTCCTGAGGTCAGATGTAGCGTTATCAAAGGGACTGCAGGGGTACATGCTTGCTATGTGTGTGTGTTGGAAGGAAAAGGGAAATTATTATGGTGTGGAAATTGCACTATTTTGAGTTGTTCTGAGGTATAACTGGCATGACTTCAAGTAGTTCTTACAAATACTCTGCTCAATATATTCTTCTTACTTTTTTATTTTGATAGAAAAAGTTTAATCAACTTCATTTTCATTGAGAATGAAAAGTCACATTCTGACCTAGAAGAAGTAAATTAAATACCTTTAATTTTGAATATTATAATGAGGTAAATTAAGAAGTAAATTAAATATAAAGAAGTATATAAAGAAGTAAATGAAATACCTTCAATCTTGAATATTATAATGAGGCAACAGGTACATAGCTGATTTTACAGGTTAGGATGAATAGTTATTATTCAGATTAATGTTGGTAACATGTACAAGATAAGGCTGAGTTGGAAGGGGCTCTGAACAACCTGGTGTGGTGGAAGAGGTCCCTGCCCATGGCAGAGGAATTGGAACTACATGACATTTAAGGACCTTTCCAAACCAAACCATTCTAGGATTCTAAGATAGATGGCATCAAGATCAAGGACTTTGGGAAAAATTAATATATGTAACCCAATGGCACAGATTTACTGGATGATTCTTGAAGTCTTAAAAAGTCTGTGTTAGTGTTACAGATTATAGAAATGTAATGTGTAGGGAGATGTCTTATGGAAATACTGCAAGACAGTTTACAAGATATTGGGTACTTGTTTCTTAACAGAGAATTTGTTCTGGAAGTAGAAAACAAAATACAACTATAAACTCTTTGAAATTGAATTCTTTTAAGCCCTTTTGACTGCTTTTTGTTTTCTCTTCCTTTCTCCTTTCACATTTTATTAACTTGAATAGAGTGGAAGAGAAGATATAAAGTAATTTCATTTATTATACTTTTTTGCACGACCAAATGATAGTATTTTATACTGGGAAATGTCATATTTACTAAAATTGTTCACTCTAAAGCATTTATTTTCCTCAATTCTTAATGGTGATTACTGTTGTGGTGATAGTCTGAATAGTGTTTACTCCATCTACCACCGTGTAACAGCACTGAATCTGTTTCACAGTTCCTGGCTAAGAAGTCAGTTAATAAAAACTTGTAGGTGCCTCAAATTTTCACTCCTTCCAAACAGCAAATTTAGCCCTCAGAGTCTTCCCAAGCAAACAGAAAGCATATCTCTTCCAATGGAAGCATCAGCCCAATGGGTGTGGGAATGCTTTTCATGAGGATGGCAGCGCTGGCCGCGCGCGGTGACGGCAGGGACACCAAACCGCCCTGGCGGAGCAGCGATGCTGCTGCGTGCTGGTAACTCCCTCTCTGCTACCACTCACTGCTGAGCTGCCAGAGAACAGCAGAAGAATTCTCCTCAGTTTATCCCCTATACATCACTTGCTTATTTAGCCTAAAGCACCCTTCCTTCCCATCTGTGAGGCTGCATATGTCTAAGGTCAGCTAAGGGAATTCTGTTCCTTATTAATGAAAGCTGTGTTAAAATAAACCCACCATGTGTGAAAAAAAAAGGAGAGTTAAGAAAGGCTATAAAATCTCAAAATGAATATTCATCCTATTTTTCACCCTCAATTAAAAAAAATCATTTTGTAAAGAAAGCATTTTCCTCCTGCGATTTTGTTGCTTCCATCACAAAGCCCAAATTAAGATTGCACTTTGCTATATAGGTGAAAAGCTGTATCTTCAAATGACGCAGATTACAGAGCAACTCAGCACCCTCAGATTTAATTCTGACAGGCAGGAGCAGGTGTATGCCATGAAATGCAACCTTGGAAAGATGACCCCACATGACTATTAATTTACATTTGATAGTTGTAAGATAAAGTAAGGGTTAATTAAGGAACGTCCAGAAGGGGCACAGGATGTTCAGTGAAAGGTGGAGCAAGGAATATGTGTTGACCCAGAAATAGGCCAGCTGGTTTATGTTATTTTTTTTTTTCCTGAGAACTTCAAGTGATTGTAAAGCTCTACAGGGAAATGTGCACTGTGATGACCTGAGTATTATGTCAAATGCCTTCGAGGCTGAGGCACTGGTTTACCATATCCTGCTGTGAGAGCATTGGAAGCTAGGATGGTGCCTTGTAGACAGAGTAGAAGGCAGGCACGCTTTGCAGTATTGTGTTATGAAGCTTTGAAAAATATGTTTTTCACCACAGGCAAGATTGAAAAAATGGACAGGACCCAATAAAGTCTTTATTTAAACTTCTTCCATTCATTTCCTACCATTTTCTCTCTTCTAGCCATAATCTCATTCGATTTCTCTGTACCAGGGTAAAGTAGAATGAATGTTTCTGCTTTTGCTGGTATAAGTTGTCTCTCATACATCATATCTGCTCATTAATTTTGCTGTTAGCAGTAATAACATGGGCAGATGAGCTACTGCATCATCAGACAGAGCTCCCATTTGGGAAGGGTTTACTTTGCTTTGATTCCCTAGTTCTTCCCCCCCCCCCCCCACCTCAGGAATTATTAAGCCAGTAGGAATGTAAAAAAAAGTTAATAAACCCTGATGCAGAAGAGAAATTTCTGCTTGCAGTATTTTGTGGCTGTGTGGTTTTATTTTGCTCTGTTAAGAATCCAAAATAACTGCACCTTCTCAGGAAGTGGAAAAGACTGTTCTCATTAGCCAGGGAGCTGGATGGCTCTTTTACCAAGAACAAGCCTTGGATCTTCTAGGCTGTGGTTTCCTCCTTCCCGATAAATACCTCCTTCCCTTTCTCATTTATTCTCAAGTGTTGCAGCCCTCCACATTGCACCATCTGGGCTGCACATGCTGATTTGTGTTCCTGGAAGTAAGAGAGATTTGTGCTGTTGTGGGGAGAACTACATTTTATAGCTCTTTTGGTAATCTCTCAGGTGACATCTCTGCTCCTCTGTTCCACCTCTGGTGGAAGTTCATCATCTGTCCAGGAAAGGAAACTCATTGGTTGGTTTTGTAGTGACTTTCTAGCTGTGATATTGAACAGGGACAACACAGCTTCACACTTGGAAATTTTTGAAGGTGCTAGAAGTGGCTCAGACCCACCTGAACCAGCCTGAAAGTGAAGCTTATTATTACTCTTCCTCTCATTTAAATCAACATTTTTTTGACACAAGCTTATCAAGAAAGGCAGACTTCTTACCTCAGCCTCTGGGCCAGAAGGAACATCCTGTTCTGTTGCTTTTCTTCCTTTCTTCCCCTTTCTCCTCCCATGGGATCACTGGTTGCCACTGTATTCATTCCCAGGCTGGCCACGGGTTCACCTGGCTTGGTCACTCAAATGTGCCTCTAGAGATTAACAAAAGGCAGTGATGTTTTTGAGATAGGGAGTATATTTTTTCTTTTCCTGTCCCCTTGTTCTCCCTTTGTCACACTGTTGATTTTACACTGCCAAGGTGTTGTGCCAAAACTAAATTCAAGTATTTATGTGGATGTTTCCAGCATCTTCATGTTGCTCAGATTCAGGTAGTGAGGCAGGTTGATGGGCACCCTGAGTATCCAGGCACAAGACACTCCAAGGAATTTGGGGAAGCTGGAACATTAGCACATCTTCAGTTCCCATGTTATCTAGATTTTCTTCCTCTCTGTCCCTCCTCAGTTGGCAATAGCATACAGCCCTCTTATGCTGAGTACCAAAGGAAAAACACTGCTTTGTCGCTAGACTGACCAACTTTTCCTTGTGTCATTGTCCTCCACAGCAAACAGGGCTTAGTACTGAAACACTGTGCATCCCCAACAACTCATTTATGAAACATTTGATGTGTATTGGAATTTTTCAATACTCCACATTTGCTGTTATAAAGGAACTAACTGGGAAAGTTCACTGCCATGAAAATCAGTCGTGTGACGCTTCCCTATTAGCTTTATATAGGCCCAAAATTTTCCAGCATTCTTTTGTCATCCTTAATTCACGAATGAAAAACACCTGTATTATGAAGTGATTCTGTTCAGTCATGTTCTTTAATGACAGATCTTACTATGTATAAGCAGTTTGCATAGGACCAGACTTCAATATTCAGGCTTGTTTGTTAGTTCAGGCCCTGGGTCTAATGTCTGCCTTTGCATCAGCTACTAGTACAAGGGTTGCACTCTTATGTTGTTTTTTTTTGGCATTATTCAAAGATTTAAAGATAGCTTCCTAATTTTTTTTAATAAATAATAAATTTTTAAAATCAGTGTGCCAAGACTAGGCTTTAAACTATAAGGCTACTTGTCATGTTAAGAATAAGGGAATTTTTTTTGTTGTATTAAGAGAAAGATTTGGCAGAAAATAACCCCCCTTGCATTCCAGCTGGTTCTCAGATATCAGAGGGGCTGGGGGTGGCTGGGGGTAGATTCTGAGCACTAAGCAACAGAGGTGCAGAGCCAACTGGCTCTATAAGTCCAGCCACATTCTCTGAGATTACCACAATTACAGATTCACAAATAGTGCCATACCCTGTAGGTCTGGTCACGCCAAATGAACTCTCCCAGCTGGATTAGAAGTCTGGTCGTGTTCAATACCTCTCATGGGCAGGTGCAAAGTAGCTTATTGAGCAACAGAAATGAAGGTTTTTATTGGATTGTCAGTGATAAAGACACTGTCTGCAGAAATACATGCGAATATACAAAATATGAATAACACAGCCAGCAAAAAATGCTGTAAATTGTGAAGTGACTCCATAGTGCTAAAGGCATGATCACCACAAGGTTGCTTTCTGAATTTTCCAAGGAAGCATCCAGTACAGGTGACTGCTTGAGTCATAGCCAGTGGATGTCCTTATGAGGGAGGAGATGGGTGCAGCCATAGTTAACCATCCCAGGATACCAAGATGAAATCTCTGACCTCCTTTTCCATTGAAACTGCATTTATATTGGTTTTTTTTAAAGGAGGGGAAAATGTAATATTACAGTTGATGTGATTTCACATTTAGGTGGAGTTTGAATGACTTTAATCATACATGTAAAGCATGTACAGGTTTTACTTAGCATGCCAGAATATGAAAAGTAATATGTGTTTTTGAGTCAACGGTACAAAGTTCAGCTTTCAGTCACCATTTGGGTTATTTCTTTGGCTTTGTTCCTGTTAGCTGCATTGTTTTAAACAGAGCATGACCACAACACCTCTGTGCCACCCCATCCTTTGTTCCATGCCTCTCTCAGGGCAGTACATCAAGTTCCCTCAGTGTTCCTGCTCCTAAGGCATGCAGTCTGTTTCTGGTGAACTGTAACCAATGCTTGCACTCCTTCTTGGTGAACTTTGTTTCTCGGTATTTTCTCCACACTCCTATATGTTGGAGAAATCATGTTCTGTAATAGTATTCCAAGCAGTTCAGGAATTGAAATATGAATGCTTGCATGGAGATCCCTCAGCTGATGTGATTGTGATATCCTGGGACTAAACAAATCCTTTCTATTGTTGTATTTAGTGAACAGGGAAAGGAACAATTCCTTTAGTTGTGATTAACTGTCATATATAGACACCTTCAATAGGAGTTTATTTTATGCAGGAATATACAGAGACTGGTTTTGAAACATCAGTCCAAAACATTGAAGTTTAATGTAACAGAGCCAAAGCCTGAGAGCTCAGTCAGGTCAGAAGGACTCACCCCTGAACAAGTGAAAAAACCATGGGGGACCCTGGTTAGCTTGAAGAACGTCCTGACATGCAGGTGTGCAAAGCTCAGAGGGTGGCTGTGCCCAGGCTTGAAGGAAAACCCATGCAGTTCTGCAGTCCCAGACCTTCCCCCTGTGGCCCAGCCGAGGACACTTGCTGGGGGCAGAAGGAGAGGCTCCGTGGGTGGGCAGTGAGGGCTGGCATGTGCTGGTATCGGATGCTCACCCTGCCTGGGGAGAGCCTCGAGAGGTCTCTGTGCCCCTGCCAGGCTTAGGGGGATGTTCCTGATTTGGGTGCTCTGGAGCAGAGCTCTCTTCCTCATCTGCATACCATGCCTTACCCTTCAGAATGAAATCCAAGCAACCTCAGGAGCGAAATGTAAGCATTTCCTAGACCCTGCAGAGGGAAGGGTGGGACTGGGACTGCAATTTCTATCTGTCCTTGCATCAGTACTGTACAAATGAGCACTTGCATGGTGTATTTTTAGACAGGATTGAAAAGTCTCAGAAATTTTGATACCAGATAGGGTCAGTGATTGCCTTCAAATCTACAGAAATAAACTGGCTTTTCTGGTCTTTGACATTATTTAATTTTTCTTATTTCTAAGGATTTTTTGTTTGTTTTTTGAACACACCTAATGTCTTTAATCCTTAGCTCCTTAATCCTTTATTAATAGGATTATTAAACCTGGCAAACAGCTTAACCAGAGAAGCCAATCCAATGGTAAAGCAGAATTTGATCTAAGTCTCTGAGAATGTAAGCCCACAGAGTAACTGGCCTGCAGATAATTCAAAATACAACTCTGGGTATATGTTCATCTTGTAGTGTATACACTGCAATAAATCACACAGAAAAGACAGGGATAACATTAAAAAATTTTCAGAAATATGTTTATAGGTGAATTCTAGCTGCTTAAAGAAAGTGATGCATTTTCAGAATGAGAAAAGATTATACCACTACATCTTTGACTTTAGAAAATTTTTTTTTAATTTAAAGGTGTTAAATTTGATTCTGTGTATTGGAAGCAATTTAATTATAATTTCAATTATCACTGTTCTTCACTATTTCAGAGTTGGTTTTATAATTTCTAAAATTCCAGTAATATTTTAAAATATTTTAAAACACATAAAAATTATAATCAGGAAAAAAAAATCTTTGAACTATTGCAAAATTCCTGCAAAGATGTGGAAAAAATATAATAATTCAAGAAGAGATTTTTTCTTAGTCTTCATAACCCAAAGAAGAAAGCTCTTCCTTTTTGATCTCAAGTTACAGAAAACTTAAACATATATGAAAAATATGAGTATAAAATGAGTTCATGAACAATAACATGAATATATCTGTATAAATACAAAACTATAAATATATAAATAAAATGTTATGCACTGGAAAAAAATCCAAAAGTGAAAATGTTATTTCAATGAGGATAAAAATCATAGTGATTGGAACATTCAGGGAAACACCCAAATAAAAAAAAAAAAAAAAGCTTAAAAAAGACTAAACATAGTCTCATAAATTATTGTCTTGTTCCTGGGGAAAAATAAGGATATTTAAGATTTATATTTATCAAACTGTCGCATCATAGACTCAAGGTACTTAGTACTAGGTTTTTGCTTGAAAAATATCTACAGTGTATAGAAGAATAAGGGCTTAAATGCAGTTCTAAGTGAATTAGGAAAGCCATGACATGTTTTTTGTTTTAGGAATACCAGTAGTGTAAGCCAGAAGTGAGCAATTAGGGAAACAGCAAAAAGTGACTAAAAGGAGATGCAATGTTTATCTCTGATAGGAAAAGAAAGAGGAAAAAGAGATTTTGATGCCCAACAGAGAAAGGAGAGCTTTTGAAAAGCTTCCTGAAAAGCAAACTCACTCTTTCATTTCTGTGACTTCATCAGATGCCTGAGACCATGATACCTTGAGAGGGTGAATGTCCTGATCCCTTTGGTGCTGTCAAGCCCAGGGAATTTGGTGCCCTCTACACATCCCTGAATATCAGGCCATGGATGAAGGTAATTAAGGCAGTGCAGACCTATGTGGTGGGAGAAAGTAATGAAGGCAGCAATATGTGCTACTGCATCAGGGATGGGTTCCTGCAAAGCAGCTTTGGAGAAGCCAGAGCAAGTTGGTGCTAGTGGTTATTGATTTGGGGAGAGAATATCTCAAGGGCAGGGTTTGTTGTGTGGGAACCACAATGGGATAGAAAACACACTATCCAGCCCTGACAAAATAGGCTTAGCTAGACAGGTCAGCAAATTTTAACAAGGTTTTTGCTACTTGATATGGTGTGGTGCTACCTCCTGTAGTTCTTTAATTGTGTCTAATACTAATTTCCCTTTCTAAAATAAATGATGGTCTTACCTAGATGCCCTCTCTAGCTGAGCAGGCCATCTGTTACCCCAGGACTGACATCTCAGCCTGTCCACACCTTCCACACTTACACATCCCTGTGGACCCACCTGGACTCACCTGGACCACAGCAAGTCACACAAGACTCATGTGAGAACTTCCACAGAAGTGGTAATTGTCTAGCAGACCTTGATTACTTGGAACTCCTTCTCCTTAACATTAAATTCAATCTGGCCAATTGAAGACAGAACCAGTGTAAAACAGCCTTCACAATCTCTCAGTATTTTGCACATCCATGTTTTTGAAAGCTAGTTATTGCCAGTGATTAGGAGAAGCCATGCTGCAGTGAGTGGTGCTTTGTGAATGAAAGGGCAGCAGTGCAGGACTGACTGCTGGCAGGCTGCCAGAACCCCTTTCTGAGGATCTGTGGAGAAGCTGGAATAGAGGATCCTCTGTACCCTGGGTGCTCCATGGGCTCTGATGTGTCCTGAAGACTGGCTTTGGAAATGGGTGCTGGGTGCAGGGGCTCTGTCACAGGGCGTCTCAGAACCAGGCACTGCATAGAAGGAAAAGTTGATCAGTGTTCAGGAAAGACTCAGACACCAAATTCCTCTTTGATGCAGTTTGTCCTGCTTAGCTGAGTGAAAATTTTCACACTCAGAAAATAAGCTGTTTAGGTACCTGGTGTCTTAATGCAAAGCCATTTCTCTAAGATCCAGACCCTTCAGGTGGCTGACAGGAGTTAAAAATGAACCTGATAAACATGTGGAAGGCCTGGATCTTAGAGAAATGGCTTTGCAAGGAACACAGGCAATTGCTTTTGTATTAACTTGTGAGACCGACAGCAGATCATTTCCATCATTGTTACTGAGCTAAGGTAGAGAAAACTTCATGCTGAAGAACTGAGCAATATAATTCAGTGAGATCTTAGACTTCCACAATCATAGACTTAGTCAAAGCATGGAAAAAACCCCAGTTTTGGCCAGGTTGTCCAGTTTTTCTTGGAACAGAAAGAATGTAATGGTAGTGGAACAGAAAAGAAAGGCTGATTACAACTCTGCAGCTGGAGGAGATGGTGGAAGAGAATGTTTATGAGGAGCACAGCAAATTCATCTCCCTTGGCTTTACAGAAGGGATAGTGTCAGTAAGATGAGCTTCCAGAGTGCAGGCTCACAGTTTTCCTTACTGTCAGTATCAGGACACCTCACCTCCACATTCCTAGAGCATGTGGAGGTTTGGGTGAGGGATTTCAAAAGCAAGGCTGGATATTGCCGTGCCCCAGAGCCCAGGCAGAACAAAGCTCCTGCTGTGAGCTCTGGATGAGTGTCTCAAGGTCTTCTGCCTATGCCTCTGCAGGCAGCTGCTTTGTTCACTTACAGATATTGAAAATAAATTATTTTTATACAAAGTAAATAGGACTGTATTTCTTGATGGGCTGTGAGGGCAAGTGTATTGTTTCTGTTATTGACTGGGAGCTGCAGCTCTGGGGCAGGACTGGGTTGTACTGGGCTCTACACCTGTTGGGAGGGGAGTTTCCACCCAGACTGGACAATGAGAAAATGAGTGCCTTCAGGTGGAGAAGGACAAGGAAGTGGCAGACAACTTCACACATTATGGTCTCACCATATCAGTGATTTTCCTTACACCATATTCTTACATGCCCTATTCAGTGAATAAAATATGGAGGATTTGGATGACATTTAAGCCAGCAGTTAAACCATCCACTCACATATAAACAGACCATGTTTCCTTGGGAGTTGTCACTGTAGTGCCTTGATTAATTTAATTTATCATCCTTAAAGTGTAAACAAAGGTAATACAGCAAGCATAACGTAACATGACAGAAGTAGGAAATAGGGCAAAATAGATAATATTAATCGCAGCTCATGTGAATCTTCTGCACTATGAGTCATATAGACTGTAATGGTTCATTAATTGTGTGGAGAGAGATGGCCAACAGACACATTCTTGTCCTGGCTGTCCCTTTGTTTGGACAAGGAGCTTTGGGAACAGATATCATTACTGGGTAAAATCACAGTTAGCTAGAAATTTTAGTGGTGTAGGAATTGAGGTCTTCTTCCACTAAAATCAATGCAGGAAACATGCCTATTTGCATGCTAGTAATGAGCAATTTAGCCACATTATATAGTAATTAATGTGGTTTTGCTATTCCTTAGCAGATGTCCATCCTATCCTTCTTGGTGTCTGGAGACTTACCCAGGTTCAGCCTGTGGTCCATGGCTGGGGTCCCTCCAAGAGGTCAGCCAAAGGCAACTTCCAGAAGTGAGACTGGTGTGAGTCTGTGAGACTGGAAACCATAACCAAACCACTGGGCACATAGAGGCACCTTGCACACAAAACACTGATCACTGCTGCTGCAAATTGAAATGACCACTCAGGAAGGCACAGGAACAAATGTTAACCACAGCTGTCGGTGGTGATGCTGCCAAGGCTCTGTTGATCAGATTTTGCCCTCCTGTGCTCTCTGTAGGTTGGCCTCACTTGCTTGAAGCTGCAAATGTTGTGAAAGGGAGCCTAGACTGGTTTATAATGTGCTTCCTCCTCCTTTTTCTCAGTGCCTTTTCCTGACTTGGCTAGCTACATGAAGGTACTTTTTTTATAAAATAGGTATTTTATAAAGTATGTTATAAAGTAAATAAACACTTTATATATTATGTATATATAAAAAATATGTATTTTATAAATATATATTCCAGGGCAGTCCTGTGGCCACCTTCCATTACTTACAGAAGACTTACAGGAAATATGTGGAGATACTCTTCATCAGGCAGTGTGGTGACAGGACAGAGGAGAACAGCATAGGTTGTAGCAGGAAATTCTGCACTGTGAGGTTGGTGAAGTACTTGAACAAGTTGATCAGAGAAGTTATGAATGCCCCATCTCTGGGAGTGTTCAAGGCCACACTGGAGGGGGCTCTGAGCAATCAGATCTAGTGAAAGGTGTCCCTGCCCATGGCAGTGTGGTTGGAACTGGAAGAACTCTGAGGTCCAAACCATTCTGTGATTCTACTCAACAGAAATTACTATGAACTTGGCATGTTTAACCCCTTCTTTCCCATCCCTTGCCTCTCCTCTTTGCTCCATGCTGTTTGTGGGGTCACTGTTGTGTTTTTTCCTGCTGTTTGTGTTTTCCTGGCTATCATTAATGTAGTTGTCCAGGCTTCTTCTATCCATGGCAAGATGCAAAAATGTAAGTGCTTTGAATTAATATGAGAATACACTATATATGGATTTTAGGTTATTTCCTTTGTCACATATACACAAATATAAACACTTTTGAGTTGATAGCGTGATCATCTCACAGAATAGACTGAAACACCACCACTGTCTTGGAGAAGGAGATGTCGTCTCCCTGGAGCTCCTTCTTTGGTTAAAAACCAAAAAAATCACACCTCAAACAAACCTCACATTTTGTCTTTCTTGCCAGTGTATTTTTTCTTAAATCATTGTCAGGAATATGTTTTGGTTTTACTGGTATATAAGTGATATAATAAATCCTGATTTACAACTTTTCTTATCCTAAATTTAAATACAATCAATAACAAATGTTAGTATCGGGTCTAAGTTAGAATTTTCAGGAATGGGTGTTAACTAATGTGCTGACATATGACCAGCCCCTTCAGTGGGACTGCATCCACTCCAGCAAAAGAATTTTGCTCTTAGAAATAACAGGCTTTGAAGTAAACTAAATAGGAAGCACAGGCCTGAGAATGTGGGCAAAGATGATGTGCTTAAGAACCAGCTCTAGAAGCTCTGTGCTCTGGGAAGATCTCAAAATGGTCCAAATGTATGCTTTTGAACATATAAGCAGCAAAATTTACTTTTCGAAGAAGCACCTCTTAGAAAATATGTATGGTTCTTTTCCTTACTACTTGCTCCCCTTCTCTATTTTTTATGCCAAAAAAAAATCCCAGACCAACCCAACACCCACAGTTTTTTAAAATGTCAATTTTAAAGTATCAGACGTGAGGTTTTAAGCTCTACTCCCTGCAGACTCTTAAAAAATAACTTTCAAGGTCAGGAAATTAAACTTCTCATAATGAAGCTTTTATGCCTGCCTTTCAGATTTAGAAATTGCCCTCCGTGTGTCTGGGATTTGTGAGTTAAATCTTGATGGCTGCTGTTCCAGAGGACAAACAATCTCTTACAAAAAAACAAAACCCAAACCCTACAGAGTGTGGTACTGCCTGTCAGTCACCTGTAATTTCCTTTGTTGGCAATCTAAAATGATAACAGCAGAGCAGCCTCAGCCCAGCAACTGTTCCCAAGCAAAGGACCCTGAGAAAGCTGGGTGATGGGAGGAGGTTTGTTGTGACTAATGCAAACTGATAGTCCTTGCAAGGGGATGGCAGCGCCTGGGGGCCCTTCGCCTCCTGTTGTTTCACGGGAGCCTGTGGAAAGCAGCCTGGGTCAGGAGGAGCTCTCAGTATTCCCTCTCTGGAAGAGAAAATGTGTGCTGGCACTAATGAGCGTGGAAAAATTCTGTGACTGAGTTCCTGCATTTTTCAAAGGCACAAATCAGGGTTGAAAATAATGTTTTCTTTTTTTTTTCTCTCTTTTTGAAATTAAGGAAGTTAAATAAGTAATGTGCAGACAGAAGAGACGTATTAGGACGTACATGGAGCTTTAAGTGGCACTGCTTCCTAGAAGGGGCTGAAACGGGAAATTTCCCTCTTGTTGAATGTGTTGTATTTTTAAAGGTGGTTATTTATCACCCACTGCCGTATTTCCCTAGCTTTTCCTCTTGATATCAGCTTCCCTTTTGACACATTTTTTCTCTCTCTTTATACTGTTTCTCAAAAAGAACCTATAATGCCATAAACAGGCCTTCACCAATTGTATAACCTTCTTCTGAATTAACAACCTCTTCATCAGATGCTGCCCACACTTTTCAGCCTCTTTGTCCTGCTTTGTTTTGAAAGCCTGAGATTGCCAGCTGGGAAGAGAAGACAGAGATTTCCCTTTGCTTCCTCCCCTGCCCACACCTTCTTCTCCTGTTGTCAGATGTCAGATGTGATTACCCAGGCCCAGAGAGGGGGATCCTTGCTCTGGCACCATGAGAACCCTCAGAACTGGAGGAGGTGTGGAGGCAGTGGGAAGCAGGATCAGCCGGACTTGAGCACAAGCAATAAAGCAGCCAGCTTTACACACCAAGAGCCCTGGCCAGGCTCACAGTTTAATCTGCAAATGATGGTGGTAAGAGGATGATAATAACAATGATATGTCACTGTGGGTGATGCCATTCCTGCTGCGAGTGGTCAGGAAGCTGGCGGCGCTTCTCGGAGGCGGGAGTGACCTCAGGTTCCCTTCTGCATCAGGATGCTTTGACGGCAGTGCAAAGCTGACCTTTCATGAGCCTGCCAGCATAACTTAGAGGAAAAAAGGATGTGTGAGCCTAAGGAAGAAGAGGAGAAAGCGCCAGAGAATGTTTTATCCTCCTTTTAATAAAGCTTTTGCAGGAATAATTATGAATAAAAGCAGTTAATAAAAACACGGTACACAGCATGGGTTTTTTTCATCAGAGTGGGAAAACTATAGGGTACTGAAAGGTCTCTTTTCTGTTTCTATAAGAAATTGATAATAAACTTGCAGGTACCTAGAGAAAACTTTTATGAAGCCTGTATGCGAAACCCACCACCAATTAAAGCCTCAGCATGAGAGACATCAAGTCCTTGTGCAAAAAGAGGGAAGTGGATGGGGAAAGGTAAGTGGGTAGACCAGGTTATTGCCAGGTCAGATTTAGTGGCTAGATGGAAAATGCAATATCCTGGCTGTAGCTGGGGTGTTTGACACTGACTGGGGTTTGGCAGCAATTGGGTCAGCCTGTGAAAAGGAACACTGGAGAAGAGTGAGATTTCATATCCTTGTGTCCTTGTGCCACTGCTCCACCAGGGAACTTGGGTTGCTGCTGCTTTTGTTTTTGCCACTACTGCTCAAGGATACACCTGTGAATGAAGGGTCTGGGAGTTCAGGCCATGCTGAAATGGCTCTTAAATCAAGGAGTTTGAATTTAGTAATCTAAATGCATTTATTTGAATGCAAATAATAAGCCAATATAAATTAAATTTGCAGCCAAAATGATGGCTATATGGAATATGTTATACAAAACCAACATCAAGTCTCCAATAAATCAAACCAGCATCTCTTCATATCCACAATTCCTTCCAAAAATTGTCTAGTTTTAAAAAGAGCTTTTTCACAAGCATCAATAAAATTGCTGAAAGGGGGAGGTACTCAGTGCTTTTGGAAACAGATCTGTATAGATATAGCAAAATGTAAGTTCAGTGCCTATTGTTGATTAATATCCTTTGTCATGTTCTGACTACCTTTGCTGTTCAGAAGTCTCTGTTGTTTTGCATGAAGTGAGCAACCCCAAATCCCACAGGCCTTAATCTCTGCAACAGAAGCTGAGTTGATGATTTGGAAAGCCTGAAGTGACAGAAAAATGGAATAATAATAAATGATTTGAGGATGGCTAGTCTAGGAGACAAATGTACAGATGGAATAGCCTAGGTTAGACTTATTTGTGTATGTAAAAAGATTACTTCTTTAGATATCTTAGAAAAATAATTCATCAATTGCAATTACTGAACAAGTCTAGCTAATGCTTGGCTTTGTTTTAAAATGACTTACTATGTTAGTGACCACACTGCAAGTGGGACTTTATAAATAATTGAAAAAAAAAATTGTAGATTAAAGGGTTTTGGCTAGAGAAAGGTAAGTATAGCTGATTAGTTCATTGTTTATAACACAAGAATAGCAATTACCTATTTTATGTAAGTGTTTTTATAACCTTTCTCTGGTAAATGGCTGCAGAGACAAGCAGTGTTATTCAGAAATGTATATCTGAAATTGTCAGTGGAAAAGCTTGTGTCTTAGGAGAAAAAAAAAAGAGAAAGAACCCAAAATTCAGATATCTTCAGATATGGAGAGAAGATCTGGCAACACTGCCATGGTACTGCTGTTATGGCAGACTCATCATCTCCATGATGAATCACTGGCTTCCTATATTTTCTTTCTAGAAAACTTTCACCGTGTGTTTTTGAATCACATATACTGGGTTCTTTGGTGTTTTTTTTAAGGATATGTAATTTGGAATTTGTTAAAAAAGTACTTAGCAGGTATGTCTCAAAACTGTTTTAGTAAGATTCTATACCATTCAAATGCTAAAAATAAAAGCAATTCAAGTTGATGATCAAATTATAGAATTATTGTTACCATACTGCAAATGTCACTGTGACAGAGCAACAAATTTCAAAATTCTGAGCCATAGACATCTGTTCATTTCTCAACTGCTATCATTATTTTGCTGCAGTGAATATGATTCTTCTTTTTCTGTACCATTTTTAGGTTGTTTTTGTGCCATATGGGCATCTTTTGATATTTGGAAAAAACTTAGAACAGTTACTTTGATGCACAAAACTTGATATTGAATATATTCTTTGTTCTCCTTTATTTCTAATTTGAATGGAGTGTGATCCATGCACGCAGAAAGAGGAGAGAAAATGTGCTGTGCTTTGTTTATTCTATATAAGCACTGGCTTCTGTTGTACCTTGTACCCTTAAGAAATCATTTAGGATCTCCCTCAAATTGTTTGCAAACAGCAATTCTGAAAGGGAGTCAAGAATCTCTGCCACTCTGGCAGTAGGGTAAGCAGGACTTTATCCAAGCTGTAGTGCCCTGAGGAGTGTTCCTCCTGCTCTTGGCATCCTCAGTGCCCAGCAGCACACCAGCACTGGTTTAAATATTTCTTCTCTTGTGCTGGGAAGTGATGAGTGAAAAAAAGCTCATCTTTCCTAACTGATAGAAAATATTAGGACGACATGCTCCAAGCCAGATCTTGGGCTGGTATTAGTTAGGCATGTGTACACCAGCTGAGCTCTTCCTTCTTGTCCTCATTGATTAGCTCTTCCTGTGGAAATATCCTACCATAAAGACAAATGCCTTTTTGATTCTCTGCTGAGAAGGTGAAGGAGAAGAGGCTCTTGACCCCAAGGTGTTCTCCGTGCACCTACTCAGTTTGGTGTCAGCCCATGTGAACAAGGGGCATCAAATTTTGGGGAGCCACTGGTCACCCAGCTCTTTTGAGGAGGTCAAGCCAGCAGCCTGGTGGACACGGATGCCAGGCACTCCTCCTGCCAGGGCTGGAGGGGAGGAGAAAGGAGGTGAGACTCCTGCACAAGCAGTGCCTGGAACCTGCTCTGGCCTCACATTCCCTGGTCACAGCTTCCTGCCTGCCCTGTGCCTGTCTCGAGTCACACAGGGCAGGCTCAGGGCGGGACTCCTTTTAGTGGGCCATGAGCCAAATCTTTGGATAACTGTTAAATTACAGTGTTTACTTTGTAAAATAGTGGTAATGTTCAGAAGTGACTGAAAGGTCAATTTTTCTTCTATAGCATTTTTGTTTAAATCTAGTTTTTTTCTTTCAAATCTATAGCGTTAAATTCTCAGAAACATATTTTCTCCATATTCTAAACCTAAGTAGAGAGTATTGGCTTATTATTTCACAAAGAAATGTGCTTATTAGAATGTTAATTTAATACACTCAGTTCATCAATGATTTCCAGTTCTTTGATTCATATGATGGAATCAAATTGCACTGGATCAAGTGAACTGCAAAGCACAGCCTTCTTCCTACAACACGTATCTCCAGGCATTAGAAATGTCCTCATACTGAAACAAAAATACATGTAAGCCCTTACTGTGAACAGGGGAGAAGCCAAGCATGTTTTTGCTCAACTGACAAGCTTGGGAAGTCAAGAGACAACTTAATTGAACAATTGATTCATCAAGTGGTTGAAGTCTTAAGTTACATGAATGACAAAACCATCAATTATTTTTTTTTTTAAACACATGGTATTTCTTGCAGCAGAGGCAGCATGTAGTAATTAAGGGTTGGGCTTTCTTGCTTTCACAGCTCAAGAGAAGGACTAGACTCCAATTCCAACTGACACAGCATAAATGAAGTGTACTTTTTCATAATGTAACTAGAAATTCTTTGCATCTTACATGTCACTTTATATTTTTCATGGGTTGGAAAGAATAGTTGGCAAAGAATAGACAAAATAAAAAAAAATCTTGGTTCTCCTCTACATTTCTGCTTTGTTCCTTAGAGTTGTTTTTCTTCATTGCTTGTTTTTCTCTGTGATTGACAGGCAGGGTGCTGGTGAACAGACCAGGTAAGTGCCCAGTAAAGGTATCAGGAAGCAGCTGAAGCTCAACAATGGGTTATTCCGAGATTGATGCCTCCTGAGTTCCTGTGTGCTGGTTCCTTCATGCTGCCTTGAAAAACGAGACTCCCAGACTACAGGAAAACCCAGGAAATGAAGGACTGGGAAAGCAGTGAGAGGGAGACTGGAAGAGTGATGTCTCCTCTGAGTTCCGTCACTGACCTTCTGAGCTTCTGCCAGTAGCTGCAGGGCTCTGTCCCTCGTGTAGGTTCTCTTGTCTCTGGTGCTGCTTCTGCCAGCTCGAGCAGTGCGACACCAGAGCCGAGTCTTCAGCAAAATGAAGTCCACAGGTGTCTCCTTATCTACATTAAACCTATCTGCTCAGTGCTACCTCTAATTATTTCTAAGGGTGAATAGAAACCCAAGGCCTTTATTCTACCTGTCTTCTGATTTATTCTGTACAAGGTTACTTAGGTTTGTATCCCCTTGAAATTTCCCAGTGTTGTCTTCAGCCTCCACAGAGTAAACACTACTGAAAAGAGACCTTTCAGACCCCTTGGCAACAGTCTTTGAGCTCTCTGTGGACAGCAAGTTAAAAAACCCACATATGCTCAGTGAGATCTTGGGCTTGATAATATTATGAGCCCTGTTATAAAGGAAATTCCAATATTTTTTTCCTTTAAATCTTGCCATAAATACAGGGAGAGCTGTCTCAAGTCTCTTTGTGAACTCTGTATTCTGGTGATAATATCATGTACATAAGTGAGACAGATTAGAAAAGTATTTTTCTGTCAACAGGAAAAATCCTGACATTTTGAGCATCACCCTCATCTGCTTCCTAGCCTTATGCTCTTCTCACTTGCAAAATTTCACCAGTAGTAGTGGGTTGACCATGGCTGGACAGCACATGCCCACCACAGCCACTCTTTCTATCACCTCCTCAGCAGGGCAGGGGAGAGAAAATGAAATTGTCAAGATCAGGACAGGGAGAGATCACTCACCAACTACTGAAACGGGCAAAACATTCAACATGTGGTGTGGGAACTCAAAATGTCTCTCAGATATTTTTAGAGGTTCCAGGCCTTGGTCAGAAGCATTTTAGATCACGGCAGACAGCTGGAAACTGCTGTGATTTTGAGTTTGAGCCATGGAATGAGTTACCAACTTTGGAGGTGGAACAAGCAGTCACAAAAGGTTAGATAGTATAGTAAAAGTAGCTACAAAACAGAGGGGAAATTTTTTTAGTATTGTACAGGGGGGGTTTAGCACCTGTACAGGGGGGTTGTTATTTTGTACATGGGGTTCAGAAGTTCTAAGATGGAGGAAAGTGGGCTGATCCTGTTCTTCCTCCTTCTTCTTCCTTGCCTCCATGTTCTTGGTGATGTTGGCACTCACAGATTGGTTTAGAGTAGAAAAGCACTTGGTAATATAGGTAGTAGGTATTGGGGAATAACTGTAAACATGTAATATGTAATATATCTTATAAAAGATAGCAGCAGCCCTGGGTGGGGGGAGAGAGACGAAGAAGACAGCAGACAGAGAGGATGTCAGTGTGTGTGTGTGCCTCTGCCCAGGCTGCTGACCAAACAGCTGCAGCCTGAGAAGACAATTGTTTAGATAACTAACAATAAACTGCCTTGAGACCGAACATCAAAAGGCTGCAGAGATTTTCTTTGGACGCACGTGTTGGAGGAGAGACTTTACCACCACACGAGACCCCAAACTAAACCCCGGGTTCTCACAATGTGGAAATGAATTTAATTTATTATCAATGAAATCAGAGTAGGAAACTGAGAAATAAAACCAAATCTTAAAACACCTTGACCCGCTCTTCACAGGCTTCACTTTTCTTACAAAACCTCTACAGTCTGTCCCCCAGTGTCGCAGGGGGATGGGGAATGGAGGTTACAGACATAACTCATCCCATGTTGTCTCTGCCTCTCCTTAAGGACTCCTCATACTCTCCCTCTGCCATCATGTGGGGTTCCTCACAAAGGAGACAGTCTTCCACCAGCTCCTGCAGCATGGGTCCTTCCCATGCAGTGACAATTCCCACTAGCAAAACTATTTCAGAGTGGGCTGCTCTCTTCTTGGGGCCACAGGTCCTGCCAGGAGCCTGCTCCAAAGTGGGCTTCCCACAGGGCCACAGCCTCCTCTCAGGCACCACCTGCTCCACTGAGGAATCTTCCATGAGCTGCAGGAGGATCTCTGCCGTCCCCCACGGGCCGCAGGGGCAGAGCTGCTTCACCGTGGGCATCACCACGGGCTGCAGAGGAATCCCAGCTGCGCTGCCTGGAGCACCTCCTGCCCCTCCTCCTGCACTGACCTGGGTGTGTGCAGAGCTGCTGCTCCTCTCACGCGCTCTCACTCTTCTCTTGCTGCAGCTGCTTCTGTGCAAGAGCTTTTTCCTCACCTTCCATCTGCACCCCAGCGGTGCTAACACAACTGCTGGTGGGCTCAGGCTTGGCTGGCAGCAGATCTGTCCTGGAGCCAGCTGGCCTTGGCTCCGTCAGATATTGGGAAGGCTTCTGGCAGCTTTTCACAGAAGCCATCCCTGTGGCTCCCCCCCACCAAAACCTCGCCATGGAAACCCAATATACCAGTTACCATGGATTTGGGAAATTGACAGGCAGACCAAAGAGAGCACCACAGCTTTAGCAATTTATTTTTAAGGAATTTGTGAGGATTGGGATGCAGAGATTATGTAGACAACCAGTTTAAACAGTAAATGCTACTAACCAGTGGAACATCACTAGGACCTTAATATACTTTTACATTTACAGGAAAATGGAGAAAATAACAGAACATTTTTGCAAAAGATACAAAACCATCCAGAATATTCTAAAAGAATTGATTGTGCAAAGCCACAGTGTGATCTCCAGACCTCACAGCAACATGTCAAGAAAGGCAGATGATATTCAGTGCTGACAAGGGCAAAACATGCACATGAAGAAAAGGAAGTTCAATTATATCAATGCATCAAGCTTGCATACTCTACTAGAAAGAGATTTTTGGGAAGCTGCTGGATCTTGCAGAGTGTCAGCCCAGGACTCATTGGTGATGCAAAAGATACACAGATTGTTAAAGGTCTTGGAAGCGCTATCGAGAGACAGGCTTGTTTTCATTACTATTATTGTTAAGTTGCAGAACTCTGTTTTATAGTCCTGGGGGTGGAAATAAAGTGCAGGACATTTGTGCATTCTGAAGCTCACAAGCTCTGAAGAGAGAAAACCAAAATAAAGTCCTTTGAAATGTTATTAGAAATCTGATTTTGTAAGCATATTGACTCTGAATTCTCCAGATTAAATACAATTTTATTTCAATGCTTGGGGAAATTGTGTTACAGGAAAATAATGTCTCTTTTTGGGATAAAGAAGTAGAGGTTTTAGTGTCTGAACTGGATCATAATCTTTCTAAAAACAGATTGCAGCCCTCTTTAAAAGGAAAAAAAAGGAAAAAGGAGAATTTAATCACTTGAGCTCTGTTGTAAAACCATTTTGGTTTTTTGCTGGTCTTACTGACATCCATGGGAGTTCTACTTCAGCATCAAAATCAATAAACCAATGGGGTAAAGAAAAAATACAGTATTTGGCATTTTAATTATTGGTAAGAAGTTATGAGACATGAGCATAATGCATAAAGAAGCAAAATCTGAAATCAGGGTATCCTCCTTGTTTTTTATGTCAGAGTTGTTCTGACAGCAAAATATGAACTGAGACACTCTTTCCACATTTTTTAAAGAAACATATTAAGTGATCCTTAAGCTAATTAAACAACTTTCCTTCTAGATGTACAGCTTGTGAGCTAAAAGTGTGTAGTTACATTATAGAGTTGCCAGTCCTAGACATTAAAAATGCTTGAATCAGAACATTCAAATGATGATATTTTGAAATAGAGTACAGTCCTGCTTTTCTTTTCTCTCTGGACTTTCAGCTTAAAAATATTATCATTGTAACCAAAGGAGAGCAACACTTTTTTTTTTTCCTTTTCCTTTAAATGAAATGCAGTAGAGAGTCTTCAAGAGTTAAGTCTCACTGTCTGGTCCTAGCACCTAGCAGATATGAATGAAATTGCTGTGAATCTGAAATAGCCCATGATTTGCAATAGGAAAATGAGATCTGACAGCTGGATGGTTGACATATAGGTAGTGTAAAGAGAAAGAAGGAGACCAAAGCCTGAAAAGCTGATGTGGGGTTTGACAGCTGGACTTCTCCAGCCATAGCCAGGCAAGACTCACGTAGTTTCCAACAACAAGCTGTTCTGCTACAAACTTCTTCTAGAAGTTCATATTTAACTCCAGAAAAACATGTGCCTACAATAGTAATTAAAGATGAGGATTTGTATCCTCAAGTTCCAATCTCTTCACTATTGTTATCAGTGACAGGGTTTAAGGAAAGGGCATGTAGCTGAGCTGGGGAGGACTGGATTAGATAGCAGGAAAAGGTTCTTCACCAGAGGGTGTTTGGGCACTGGAACAGGCTCCTCAGGAAAGTGGTCAAGCACTAAACCTGACAGAGTTCAGGAATTGTTTGGACAATGCTCTCAGGCACATGATGTGACTCTTGAGGTGTCCTGTGTGGGACCAGGAACTGGATCCAATGATCCTGATGGGTTCCTTCCAACTCAGCATATTTTGTGATTCTGTGATTCTATGATTCTAAATGCTGTGGTTTTTTCAACCTCTGCAGTCAGGAAAAAGCCATGGTTTATAGTTCACTGTGGATGGACATTTTTAGAGAGATTAGGCACATTTAAGTACAAACATGCATCCAGAGAATGTTTCACTGCATCCATAAAAATATGCTTTGAATTCTTAGAACGAGATGCCTGATGGAGAGTCCTCTCTCTTCTCTTTGTTTTGACAAAGGACAACTGACACTTTACTTGGCCTCAATTGCTTGGGGTGTGGTGCTGCAGGCAGCTGACCAGAACTTGAGAAGGTAGGTACTAGTGCATTTCCCCCTGATTCCTCATACTTTCCCCCAAGCCTAAAATAAAACTGGTCCCTTCTCTTCTCTAGTTTTTGAGATTCAAAGATAAATACATCGTGCTGTCTCTGGGAGATGGTGCCTTATGGAATTAGTTTGAGAAAAATTTCCCATTCCTGTTGGATTATTCCTGTTAGCTTCCAGAAAGCCAGTAATGTAGACTTCTCTAGGAAGCTGGCAGGATGCACAGAGAAATCAATCCCACATTGATTTACTTTCCCAAAAGCCACTCATTCTCTATTCCTTTTTGTTTGGTGGGTATTACCTGTGGGTTATGTCATGAGGGCTATGAAAATCCCATTATGTGGCCCTGCAAGCCCCCACACAAGCCAATGTCCCTGAGCACTGAAGTGACCTGCAGCTCTGGTCACAGTGCTCTAAAGCAAGAGCATGGTTATGTGCTGCACAACCCAGATTGTTAATTTGGCTCAGCATCACAACCTTCAAAGCCTGGCAATACCAGGATTTTGATTCCTTGTGTATATTAACTGCTCATGTCCCCAAGTGTGTTGTTGAACAAGGACTGCACATTTTATTCCAGGACAGTTATAAAGAGATTCAGCTGGTTTTGGCTGAGGCAGAGTTAATTTTCTTCACAGTAGCTGGTGTGGGGCTGTTTTAGATTTGTGCTGGAAACAGTGCTGATAACACAAGGATGCTTTTGTTATTGCTGAGCACGGCTTACACAGAGACAAGGTCTTTTCTGCTCCTCACCCCATCCCACCAGCAAGGAGACTGGGGGTGCACAAGGAGCTGAGAGTGGGCACAGCCAGAACAACTGATCCTAATGGACCACAGGGATATTCCAGACAATATGGCAGCATGCTCAGCATATAGAGATGGGGGAAGAAGGAAGGGAAGAGAGATATTGGGAGTGATGGCATTTGTCTTCCCAAGTCACCATTTTATGTGATGGAGCTCTGCTATCCTGGAGGTGGTTGAACACCTGCCTGCCTGTGGGAAGATATAAATGAATTCCTTGTTTTTCTTTGCCTGTGTGTGAGGCTTTTGCTTTACCTATTAAACTGTCTTCATCTCAACCCACAAGATGTTTTCTACTTTTACTCTACTGATCCTCTCTCCCTGATCCCGCTGGTGGGGGTGTGAATAAGTGGCAGTGTGAGGCTTAGTTGCTGGCTGGGGCTAAACAACAGTGGCACATTTTAACAAAATTTAAGCACATTTAAACAACATGCCACATGTTGTGGGAAGAGCATGCCTGTGATTCAGGGGTACAAAAAGACTCCCCACTGGGTATGCAGTAGTGCCCAATTATGAGATTTTTTTTTCAGATTTCTACCTCTGTTTGTCTATCCCTTACACTTACCACTAAAATACACCCACTTCCAGAAAGCAATGCATCAACAGATTGAAAGCTCACAGCATCTTACGTAACAATCTTTGTCAGAAAGTACCAAATATCACATTAAGTCAAAACTACTGCAAGAATAACACTACTATTACGTACAGAAAAAAATGTGGCTAACGTGTATTCTCCATTTTTGGAAGCAGCGTCATAAGATCCATATTGATGGCAACTGCCAGACTTCAGCTCAGAGTGATTGAGATTTTTTATCTTCAGCATCTGTTCCTCTTTCTCCCTAAGCAGTACTTTGATTCAAAGTAAGACATGCAGATCTGAAATATTTTATTAAGTAGCTTGATTTTTGCATTATATAGGAGGAATAGAGAAAGAAAATGTTCAGAAGTTTAACACATTAGAGGAAAGTAAAATTCTCAAATCACAAGCACAGAATAAATCTTGATCAATAGTTTGCAAGACGTCTCTATCACAGGCTCTGTCACAAGGTAGAGAAGAGGTAGGACAAGTAACCTTTCAACAAGAACCTCCTTCTCACTGGAGCTGCTGAAAAACATCATCATAAGACAGAGATTTTTAACCCATCTTTAGTATAGGCCTGTTTAAGAGTATCTATTTAAATAATCTTACATCTTGGACTGGTCATGAGTTTTCTGAAACTTAACTCTGCTTGAGTGCTCATTCCAGTGAATTTAAAACAATCTCATCTGAAATGTGTGAACATAAATGAGTTTAGATATTGCAAACATTTTTTTTTTCCCATGTGGACTTCCTGCACAGCCTGCCAAACGAAGTAGGGGAATTTTGTTTCCCTGGGGAGGTTTGGGACCAGGCTGAGCAGACACCCTAGAAGCATTGTAGGTGCTGCTGGTGCAGTGTGGTTGTAGCTGCAAGAAATGGACATGAACCTCCTGAGCTTACTCCAAGAGATGCTTTGCAGACTGGTTTTCTGTGAGGCACCCTGATGGCATTACTTTGATGAGCTGAGAGATAGTAGCTTTCAGCTGAACCTGTCCTGGGCCCCCAGCAATAATCTCCAGGTTTGTGAGAAGGAGCTGAGGGTAAAGGCACCTGTGCTGGCTGGAAGTCTAATTATGTTCCATCCTAGAGTGATTTGCAGGAGAGTTCAAACTACAAAACTCATAATTCTTTGTGACAACACCATCTGCCATGAGTGAACTATATAATCAGGGAGAGTTCAGTTAGTACCTAGTTATTTCTATGGCTAGAATTACAATTTTCTATTTTATTTATATAGCAGCTCTTTTATTTACTTCAGACCAATACATGTGGCTTCTAAAATAATTAAATGTGTAGAGGGATTGTTGTTTCTGAGATTATACTGAAGAACTTTCTAAATTATGTTCAGATTGATTAGCTGACACTAATTTAGTAGGCGATCAAATAGATGGTAACTTAAATGTAAATATAAGCTTGATGAAATGGTAAAAAATATATGAATTTTTACATTCCTCTGGTCTTAGGATATCAATTACTGTCCATACAATCAAGAGACATGATTTCCTAAGTCTTGAAGGGACTGAAAATGTATACACATGTTGGAAACAGGTTCTTTGCAATTCTTGCTTTCAAGGCAATTTGCTAAATATTATATTTCAAATGGACTGATATCCTTTCTCTCTTCTGAGAAAGCATAGCAGCACATAGCACATGAGCTTCCTTCCTGCTGAGTACATATGTGATATGGTTTTTGCATATCTCATTTTAAATTGTGTCAGAACCATATAACTCAGAGACATCAGAAAAGAGCCTGTACTTTAACACTTGTATAGTCATTGGCAGGACTATTCAAACCTATTCACGTATATTTAAAAATCCAGAATGTAGAACATACAATTTGGTCTTAAAACTATAAATTTGGCCTTTTTTTTTTTTTGCATGATAAACTCAGTCCAAGTACTTACAGTGCTATTATAGATTCTGAAGCTTTTATTGTTAATTTGAAGATCTCTTGGGATTCGCTTTTTATAGCTAAATGCTGACTTGCTATGAGAAGAAGAGACCATGTCCAATCACATCATCCAGATCAGCTGATGATCCAATTTCTCATCTCAGTAATGGGGATGCCGCTTCTCTGAAGTCTTTAATAGCCTTGAGATGAAAAACTGGCTTAACAGAGCTGCCTGTGGTTTGTTCATTTTCCTGAACAGTGCTACACTGTGCCTGACTCTCAGGATGTCTTGAAGTTAATGAAGAGTATCAATGAAGTAATGATAATTGAAATAGTGATTTAAATTCACTAATAATTCCCAGTACTAGACAGCTATTTTGCTGAATATATGCAAACCAGTATACAACAAGACAGTGCAAATTATTTTTCCCTTCCTACTATAGCTGTCTTGATGCTGATGTAACTGTGCAATGATGACTGAACAAGCAGAACCAACAAGCAGTGAACTTACAGCTCTGCTATTGAAATTGTGCCATCTCGTAGGGCCTCAGCTAGAAGATAATCTTCATGTTCCTTCTGTGTCTGCAGAAGAACTGAATTAAAATCAAACAAGTCCTCAAATGGGAGCAGAGTGTGTTTCTGAGCTGGATTTTCGTTGTACAGCACCCTCACAGGGAACTCGGGAAGCTGCAGGCAGGGGATCCACCAGGGAGACGTGTCTGGTCCCAGCCAGGAGCTCCTGCAGGTTGTTCTGTGTATGCCAAGGATATTGTTTTTTCGGACAGATAAATCTAATGGCAAAAATACCCTCCTGACTCCATTATTTCTAAGAAGGGAAGCTGGGCTTCCACATCCCTCAATGGGACCCCTGAGTGCAGTGATTTCAGGACACCAAAGAGCTTGGATGTTAATTTCCATCTGTAATCTTTCCGGTAGAAGAACTTCTTGGGTTTAGGAACAATGGTGCCCGTTTGCTTAGCTCACCAGATTTGCACCCTGCCCTCTCCCTGTCTCACAGCTCCATCTGTTTCCCTGATTTCCTGCTTGTGTGCTTTTCTGGGCTGGGTCTTAGGTCTGCCCCAGCCATCCCCACTGGGGACAGCTCCTTCAGATGTGTTTTCTCCAGCCCAGCCTCACTTTGCAGTTTTGGGCTGTTTCCTGACAGCTTCCCATCCTTCTCGATCTTGAGGTGTTTTTACAAGTAGGGTGGACTGACAGTCTGGTAACAAAACAACAAATCCTTTGTTTCTCAGCTGGAGAGGGCTAAAGTAAAATTATACTGGACAGAAAAAATCTGCATCTCCAAATAGACGCTAAGTGATGACAATAAAGAAACACACATTATTTACTTCTGAGCTCTACATCTACAAAATAAGAGTATTGAATCAGTTCCGTCTTTCCCATCCTAGGGAACTTGTCTCTACTACTGCTCTGCACATCTGGCTGCATAGTAGGGCCTCCAGTAGTGACAAAATTTCAGTGAGGTCTCTCCGTTGCCAAATATAAGACCCGTTCAGCACCCTGTACCAAAAATCCATTGTGTGTGTGCCAACTTTGCAAGCACCCAGGTTTTGTGGCTAATTTTTAATAATTTTTAAATTGTGCTGTTGGCTGTGTGAATGTAGTCTGTCACATTTCAATGGAATGGTATCCTTTTAAAAGTTATGCATTTTCTAGCAATCATTCATTTGCATACATATTTGTCCTGTTAAAATAAATAAAAGTAACTATACTCCAAAAACATCAGAGGGGGTTAAAGTACAAAACCATGTGTATTTATTTATTTCAGTATTCATCCTTCTCTTTTTATAATTTATTTTAAGGCACAAGTGGAAAAAATTACTGTTGTTTAGCTGGTTGGTAACAGCTAGTGATATTTTATTTCAGTCTTATCATTATTAACATAGCAGATAGTCACCATAATAAAATTCATCAATAAATTAGATGTTCCCATCTTATATGCTACAACTGGAATTTCATTGCAATTTAGCACAACTGAAATGTTCATTTGAGACAAAGTACTGTTAATACCTGAGTTAAACAAAATAATTCTCTTTATGCCTAAGCTCTGAGGTATTATTTGCACTCTTGCTTTAAAGTTGCATGTCCTGAAATAAAGATTCAAAAATGCTGAAGAACTTCAAAGGATTCATAATGCTCAAGTAATCCAACAAGTATTAACAGTCTCTCCTCCCTAAAAAGAGAATAATTACATAACTAATTAATTTGCCATAGTACATAATCTGCTGACATTTACAATAAGCACCCCTATTGGAGGTTGAAGTAAATATTAAGTTGCATGTAAAACTATAAATAGCAAGAATTCTGATGCCAGGCAGTTTCAAAATACTGTGGAAAATAGATGAGCACTGGCTAGATGAAATAAACTCGAAAGTCTCAGCAACATGACTGTGGAAGCACACAACTATCAGTGAATGTAACCATGGAGCAGACATGCCCAATGCCCTCTGGCCATGCTGGCAGGGAGCTCTGGTCAGGAGGTCCTATGAATGACTAAAGTAAAGGATCTGAAGTTTGGTTTTGATAGCTTTCAGCTTTTTTGTCCCAGCTGGAGGGAGTCTCAGCATGAAGTCTCCATTTAAAGGCTGAAGCACAGTTGTGTGTGTGATGGGATCTCCCCTTTGACTGCCACAGATAGCAGGGACAACCCCTCGTAGGATGGAGGCAGAGCAGTTCTCGTGTGAGACCTTTTGGGCAAGGATTAAATGTACTTTTGGTTGCTGTCACAGCTGCAGATCTTAGCTGCTGACAAAGCTGCCCACTGTGGCCCTTCCCTCCATGGAGGTTATGGAACCCTTTAGTTCCATTGCTTGGATGGGCTTGTTCTGTTATTGTTCTCTGAGTGCTGGAAGCAGGAGCCTCTTGGCTTAGCTTCAGGGCAGGTGGCACAGCTCACAGGGGTTTAAAGTGCCGAGGGTGGAAGCTGCAAGCACAGAGCTCCTGAGTGTGGGATGTGCTGCGCAAACTCTGGCGCTTTGGGGTGCTGGTGCAGCATTGCACCTTGACTACCAATTACTGCAGGTCTGGCACAGTGACATGAAAGTTCACCTCTCTCCTTTCAGTGAAGTTCAGGTCCCTCTGCAACTGCTGTCTCCAATTTGTTAGCAGAAAGGCTTCTGTTTCTATGTCAAGTATGAACATACCAAAATCCACCCCGGTGTATGGGCCCCTCAGTGCAAGAAAGACAGGGAGCTACTGGAGGGGGTCCAGCAGGGGCCAAAAGGAGACTGGAGCACCTCTTATGAGAAGAGACTGCAGGAGCTGGGCCTGCTTAGTCTGGAGAAGACTGAGAGAGGATCTCATCACTACATATAAATACCTCAAAGGGGGGTGAGAAGTGGATGGTGTCAGATTCTCATCAGTGATGCCCAGTGACCGGATGAGGAGCAATGGCCATAAACTAAAACACAAGAAGTGTGTTCCACCTCCATGAGGGAGAACCTCTTTACACTGAGGGTGGCAGAGCACTGGAACAGGCTGCTCAGGGAGATTGTGGAGTCTCCCTGTCTGGAGACATTCAAAACCAACCTGGACATGTTTACATGTCACCTGCTTCAGGTAACCCTGCCTTGGCAGGAGGGCTAGACTAGATGACCTCTAGAGATCCCTTCCAACTCTAAAAATTCTGTGATATGCCCAGAGCCTTGGGTTCTGCAAAGCTTTACTTGAATTTTGCTGAATGTTTAGATGTAGATTTATTAAGGATTTATTTTACAAAGGTGGTTAAAAAAAAGAAAGATTAATTGTATTTCATTGTTTCATCTTGATTGAAAAGAAGCTGAAGATTGTCCTGCAAATGTCCCTTTTTCCTGAAAAGACAGTGTTCCTGCATTTGGATGAATGTTTAGTTATTCTCTTGTAACAGTAACTCTATAATTAAGCAGATATTAATTACATCCTCAATGCAATTAAATTAATGTAATAAATCATCACCTTTTTATTAGATTCCAAGTATCATTTATGTGCTTGTGATATTCTGATTTTGTTTATGTGGTATAAAAGCTTCCTAAATTTCATGTTCTTCCTGGTGAAAACAGTAAAGGTGTCAGTGGGAGAAGGTAAATCACCTAATGTGTTTGTGTACCTGAACTTTTCCAGTGGATGGTACTCATTCTGAAGTCATACAATCCTGACAAGAATCCTGTACGTGAAGCCAAAGAGAAACAACATGCAGCATCTTTCTGTCTTTAAACAAACAGATATTTAGTAAATATCAGAAATTTACTGATGAGCCAGAGGGAGAAGAAGGAAAGGCTAAGGTTAAGCCTCCAATTTCTAAATTTTAAATCACTAATTTGAAAGCAGGATGACAATTTAGACCTTTGAAGTCTCCTGGGCTGAATGGTGTGAATGTTCACTATCGAGCCCTTCTGCTGCCTCTCTTTGGAGCTGTGACAGTGCAGCACATTTTGTACCCATGTCCTGACTGAAATTTGCTTCTCAGCATTAAAAAGAAATATCAGTGTAAACTCTTACATATTCATTAATAAAATGCTACAATTTGGATTGCTGATTCCTATTTGTTTTAAACACCAAAGGGCCAAATTATGTGGATCTTTGAAGAATATGGAAAAACTCAGGTGAGCCAGGCTGACCTTAGTATGTCAGGAGGAAATAGGTAGCTCATGTTTCTGGCCTGGCTTTTCTACCTGCATCATTCATCTAAAGTTGCCAGTCAAGATTCTTTCAAAGCAAGTAATTTTGCTTATAAGAAAGCAAATCAGCTAATAAGCACTCCTCTCCAGCAATACATCAACTTTGTTAATTGCCATTGAATTTCCTACAGTTTATAAAAGATACAGATTAATCACCATTACCACTAACTTAGTATATTAAGTTTCTACCTTATGTGACTTGAGTAATGCAACAAAGGTAGGTTAAAATGGTCTGTCTACTGTAGATCTGCCACAAGCAGCACCTGTGGCTTCCAGAACAAAGTGTCTTCTATAAGACACACAGACCACTAAGGATTCAAAGGTTGTTCTGGAGTCTGATCTATGCTTGATGTCAATTACCTCTGCTATGGTAAGTATTAAAGTTAGTTGGAGTGGCATTAAAAAAAAAACCAAACCAAAACAACAGAACACAAAAGGGAAAAGGAAAGGATGGCAGAGAGCAGGGAGCAGATCCTGTTCCTAATTAAAGCAGGTCTATAAACAACAGTGATATCTCAGGTCTGCAAAATTTGTTCACCTTTTTCATAAATTCCGGAAATAACAGAGTTATTTTCACATTTTCTTACCTTGACTTTTCCCAGATTTTCCCAGTGTCTCCACAGCATGCATCCCAGATCCATTTCAGGTCTCCACTGCTGTTATTATTTGGGATAATATTCCAAATGCAATCCTACTCTACTTAAATATCTTAATAAAATTAATATATTGCAAATATATCTGTAACCATCTCCTTGGAGTATTTGATGCCCTCTGAAATGGGTTCCTGTTTAGTCTCTTGATACAATGGGAAGGTCTAGAAGAATAGGAAATAAAACACTGCCTGCAAACTCATGTCATGCCAGCTATTTCATGCCAAATGTTGTTCTCAAGCACCTGGCAAGCACAATTCATTCATTTTCCAAATGTCAGTGGCCAGCCAGCTCCTCAGGACATTCCCTCCCAACACAGGGACACTTGATAGGCACAATCGGGCAGTTTTGGCTGCCAGCCTTATTCCCAAGTCACGTGCACGAACTGTAAGGACGGAATCGCCTCTTGTTTCTGTCTTCCAAGTGGCAACTTTTTATGCTCTCCTTCCAATTTATTTTACTCTGCCACCAGCATTTTCACAGTAGTTCAAGAGGGCTTCAACAGAGGCATATCTGGAATACTGAAAATCCCCCTTAGGTGCCTAGATGCAACAGCTGGTTCCTGCTGTGACATTCAAACCATTAATGGCACGCTGCAAGCACTGAGCTCTGGGTGGCTGTAGGAGCCAGGCACGTGTGCAGGTCTCCTGTTGGCACCACCATTCACCACTGCCCTCTCCAGGACACAGGGAGTGCTCCAGACCCGGGGCTGCTGGGGCAAGTGGAGGTGCCAGGAGGCCTCTGCCCCAGCCCAGGCTGCTCCAGCTCCCAGCCGTAGGTCACACCACCACTCCTCTGCCCTAAAGCTTGCACCTACAGCTGGCTGGCAGCTGGAATGCCGTCCAAAGAGTGAACTGAAAGAAGCCTTGTGCCCACACAGAGGGTGTCCTCAGTAGGGCGTTTGTGTGCAGCCTGTCTTGCTGGCCTAGAGACGCAGGCTCGGCCCCTGTGTACATAATACCGCTGCACACAAATGGGCTTTGAGGTTCTCGGACTCATAAACATGACCAAAAAGCACTTGTCATTTCCATCCAAAATAAACTCAAATGATGCTTCTTCCTATGCCTGCAAATACATTTTCTTCAGTGTTTTCAGTCTCTTTCATTTAGTGTGAAGAATGTGAGATGTGTGAACACAAGGGTTTTGAAATGTCAGCCAATTAACTACTAGTCATAAGGTGAATTGAAAATATTTTTCTTTCTGCTTTTTTTCTTCGCAAGATGACATCTCACCTATCTGAACACTTAGCAGTCCCTATTCCTGGCAGCCAAAGCCTGTGATTGACATTTTTTATGCCAATCCCTGAAGACCTGCAATTTATGCAACCAAACAACCTGCCTTGATGCCTAAAATAATTAAAAAAAGACGTTTGTACAAGTGAACAGAAGCATTAATGGTAGACTTTATAGCTGTCTATATGCTCTATGCATCCTGTATTTTTTTACCTGTCTGGCAGCAATGGACTCAGAAGTGCTCAGTCTCCAGGGTAAAGGATGAAGTTCACACGTCTATGCTGAGTCTCTGAAATGTCTCTGCTGCCTTCAGGCTGCTTGATGGGGAGAAATGACCAATTACTGGCAGCAGACAGTAGAACTGC
This sequence comes from Lonchura striata, assembly GCF_050655825.1. NCBI lineage: Eukaryota > Metazoa > Chordata > Aves > Passeriformes > Estrildidae > Lonchura > Lonchura striata. Next base: position 125,522,082 of record NC_140704.1, read on the forward strand.
TGTTCCTTGTTGCCTGAGAAGGATGGACACCAGACAAGAAGTGCATGCACGTGCGTGTATGCAAAATCTCCAACAAACTCCAACAACTCCAGCAACAAACCCTGCCATCCAACCCCACCTTCCATGAAAGAAGTGGGGCTTGGATGAAGCCCTAAATCCTCAAAGGTGTGCAGGTGCCCACACAGCCTTTTGAGGACCTGGCACAAACTAATTGGCACTCAGGTAATCAGAGGGGATTGACTGAAGTCTGGTTTACTAGAAGGGGTCTGTGGCTACAAGTTGTCCTTGGCCCTACATTTGTTCACCTTTAGGGAAGAGCCCATATTTCCTCTCAGCATGGTCGGTCAGGAGGCAATTCTGGTGCTTTGGAGAGCTGTTATTTGTTTGGAAGGAGGGCTGCATAGCTGATGGTGCCTTCCACTGGTTATGTTCTCACCCTGTTCTTGGTGACGTCTGCACTAGTATGTAGAAAGAAATAGCACTCTGGATACAATTAAACCCCAATGCAACTGCTAGCTGTGTCAAGGAGCAGCACCTGATTACCAGCACATATGGCCATTGGTGTCAATGGAGCATTATAGTTTACTCTCTCACTGAGTCATCTCCCCTTGAGGAAGTTGCATGAAAATAACATTTAACAGGGGTGATAAGGACTGTAGAGATAAAAGGGAGTGAAAAATCTGTTAGCAATATTTCTGTAGCAGGCAGATGACTGAATGTATTTCCAAATGTTACGTAATTTGTGTGACTCACAACACCACAGTCTATAGAGCATATGCAACATTTGGTACAGCAGCGAATCACTGTAAATACCAACAACATTTCTGTAGTCTGAGATCACTGAAGTTTGAGATGTTCGGAGACATAAACCTGCAGATTTGCATTAAGGTACTTTTCAAATAGCTAATAAGATTATGCAGTGGTTATATTTTCTATTTGTTTGCTTTATCCCATCTTTATGAAGAGTAGGAAACTCCCATTGTAAAATACTCTTCTTGGAGAAATTTTACACAAGGAGTTATAAAATGCACTGCTACCATGTCTTAATAACTGACTCTTTTCAGTGGAACTCAAGCCAGCCTGCTGTAACAGCAAGCTGTTGTTTTTTGCAGATTTCAGACACAGATGTTTCCCTAAACATTTAAAAAGGAGGCTTCCTGATAACTTCAGTTATTTCTACAATTTAAAAAATGTATCAAAGTCCACTGAGTATCTTCAGCTGATAAAATGACAAAGATGGACCCCTGTGGTGTTGCTGAACACCTGATGCTTCCTTGCTGTTGCTTTATGTCTTTGTGTCCTAAGCCATTTTTGCTGTGCTTCAGTGTGCTGTTCTTGCAGGGCTGTCTAAGGCTTCCCAGCCCACTTCCTATCTGTATTCCTTCCTGCACTGCAACCCTGCATTTGTGGGCTTTGCCCATTTATTCCCTTTGCTCTTGTGTGCCTTCTGTCAACCCCGACATACTTCACTCTCCATGGCTCATGTTTTCTTGTTCCTCCCATCTGCCTTGTCCAAACATCCTCCTACTTTATTCCTGCAGTACACTCTCATTTAAGTTTCTTCTGTAAGTAAAGAACTCATCCTCTTGTCCCCAGTTCCTTCCCACCACACCTCTGTATAATTTTCACATTCCATAATAATCACCATAGAATGACAAAAAATAGGCCATTAATGGACATTCAGCAATCTTTCAATATGTAATCTTGTTCAGAGTAAATAAATTACCATGGTAATATAATTCAAAGATATTATTCTTACAATTGGAGAATTTTTCTAAATGCTCAATTTGGATCACAATTTTCATGCAATTTAAGTCCATCTGTTTTTTTCTTAATCCCTGTGGGCCTGGAAAGCAGCTTTCTAGAGCAGCTGTGGATGGTGACTTCTCAGTCTTCTATCCCATTCATATTCCTATCTAACAAATGTCTTCTAGGTCCAGTATTTTCCATTTCCTTAGTATTTTTCCCCTATAAACAATCTCTTCCCCTCCCTTTTAATGCATATAGGATCCTCATAGCTTCTCCTTTACCCTTTATTCCTTTTCCCCATGCTTTCCTCTTTCTTCTGCTTTAGATTTCAACATGTTGATACATTCTTGTTCCTAAAGATTAATTTCCAATCTTTCTGACAATGCCTGTTCTGCTGTGTATCATTAGTGCAAGTGGAGGCTTGTTGCAGCCTATGCCAGGAATGTGTTGTCTTGGAATGGCAGGAATGCATGGAAGCCATCCACTGTGATGTAAATGTCTTTCAATTACCTTCTCTTTGCAGAAAATCTTTTTTAGTCCTAGCCCCTGTGAAATGCTGCTGGTGCTCTTCTGTCTTCACTGTTTCCATGGTAGCCGATCCCATCCTTTAGTGAGTTTCTCGTCAGTGGCCTAAACAAAATCTAGAACTGAGCTGTCATAATTAAATGGAAGGCAGCTTTACGATATTTTTGAAGACTTGGTGGTATTACATGATAAAAGTACTTTGCAGCTAAAACTGGGTAAGTAATTAAGCACCATTACATTGAATGATGATGCTTTCTGAGGTATTCTGTGGAACACATCCTGATTATAGTCAAATTGCTGTTAAATAAAGCTAATGACACTGTTCCAAAAGTACAGAATGTAATGGTTTAATTAACCCAGAGTTACAGCAGCCTGATTTTAAGTAACTCCCTCTCCCTCCAGCCCCTTCCTTAACAGCACTCCTGGTTCAAGTAGTTCACTTATATGCCTTACGAATCAGATCTAGATTTGGATTCTGACTGAAATCCCAAAATCACAGCCTCTAGCTCCAATGACTGATTCAAAACCCAGATCTAAATGCTTTCAACTTTTGGCACATTTTGTAGGCCAGAGTTAACACTTTCATGGACTGCAGTTTTCAGTGTAATATCTGACTTCTCCCTTTCCCAAAATGTCTCTGAATACTAACCATGGGGTATTCAGAAGTTGGGAAATGTTTAAATTTAGATCATTAGGTGTAGATGAAGAAACCTAAATATGCCTTGATAAGGCTGACCTAGAACAGAGGCTAGATGGAGTTAAAGAATAAAGTAGGTATTTATTAAAAGGCCTCAATGGATACACCTTGGGCAGTACAAGAGTCCAGCCAGCCCTCTCACTTTTGTAAGTTTTGGTCCATTTGCATATTGGAATTACTTGTCCAATTACAGCTTCAGGTAATGAAGTCCCATTGTTCTTGTTTGCTCCCCTCAGTTCTTTGTTGTTTATACTTTTGGACCTGAAACTCGTAAGGGTTGTCTTTGGTCTCAAGCTGGAAAAGGATTGTTTTGTCTAACTACTCTGAAGAGAGCTTACTGATATTTGATATGAAGCTCAGAGCTACACACCTAGGCAGCACAGAATCTGAGAAAAATGAAAGTTAGAACTTAAGGCATCAAATACAGGCAGCCATTCTCAAAACTCTTGGTCAGTATCTGTGTTTTGTGGTCTAAAACAGTGTCTCTGTCAAGCTGCTATTCAGTGAACCAGACTACAAAGTTGAGAAAGACACATCTCTTTCTCCAATTAATGTATGATCTCAAAGGAATTCAGGTACCGTCATGGATTAACATACCTATTACTGTGAAAGACAACATCTGAAATTCTACTCTTTGACTCTATTCTGTATTTTTTTCCCAGTCTTTTTATGTTGAGAAATCTACATAAAAAAGGAGATCTCAAAGCCCATGGCTTAAAGCCTACGATTCACCTATCATTTATTGCTCTTAATTAGTATTGAAGTCACTTATGAACATAAAATCTAGGCCTTGTGTAAATATATGTGACCCAACTTCTACAGAGCTGCCTGATTAATCAGTATAAGACATGGAGGAAGACATATGTAAGCTCAGGCAGGAGAGTAACCCCAGATTTCCAATACAGGAGGTATTTTATTCCATCCAACAATCCACATGTATCTATCTCAGGTCCAGAAATCATCCTACTGCACCATCCCAGGAAATCACAATCCTCAGGCTCCTTGCTCTTCTGATTTGAGAATCAGCTTCAGCTGCATGGCCAATCTTTTCCCCAATCTTAGTGTGGGTATTTGTAGAGGAATTCCCAACCCAGCTGATACCAGATTTTTTTTCCTAATTATGTCAGCATTACCTCGGTTTCTACGAATTCCAAAGAGCCATCAGAAATCTCTGTGTATGGCATCACTTCCAGTATTTTTCTTTTCAGTTACCACGCACTGCATTTAAATCACTGTCCTGACACTGGAGACAATGAGAAGAGATTTGAAATTATAATATAGTTGCATAAACCAGCACTGACAGTACGCAGAGAATGGACCATGGAAACTGTGATATGACACATGCAGTTTGTTGTGGGCAAACTGCAGGAGAGATGGGCTGCACAGCCACAGAGAGCTGAAAACTATGAGCAAGTGGCCCATGGAAAACACAAATTTCTGGAGTGAGCAGCTGAAGTCTTGAGGCAATGTCCACATGCAGGGCAAAACTGATTAAGTTGAATTGGTCAGAACTGGGAGGTGGGTGGACACTGGCAGTGAAGGACAGAAGATAATTAAAAAAACTAAAATTAGTGATGGCATAGTGAAAATACCACCGAACCCATTTTCACTGGAGGTAAGGGAAATCCTGTTTTTTTTTTTCATTACTGAGAAAAACTCAATACCCTCTTGAAGAAATGACGTTCAATATGCTGCCAGTTTGTACCTAAAATCTCATAGATAACCAGTCCCAACAGATTGTGAAAAACATTAGCTGAAGCAAGCACATACTGGCATGATCAAATTTAGATTATTGGGTTAAAAAAAGGGGTCTGTTCCCTGTTCTCTCCCCATCCCCTCTTGGTAGCAAATAAAAGGAAGAAACGTGAGTGATTGTTATCAAATTCTGCTACCAGCTTTATTTTTGCTATTGGTTTTAGGGGCATCGGGAATTTGTTCTGCTCTTACCGTCACGGTCACAACATAAAACTGTTCAGATAAAGGAAGTGGCTTTTTTCCTTCTAGTTTATAGTCACAGACATTATAGACTGTTTTTCTTAAAAATGTTTAGTATAGGAATTGTATTTACCTCCTACAATGGTGGGAGGTGTAATGTTTCTTAGTTTGCAGTTTCTATGTGGAGTAGGGAAAAAACAGACAGATACCGTAGATGGCTCAGCTATAGCATGCTGGCGTACACAGTTTCTTGCTCAGACGTAACATAATTTCTATTTTTGGCTGTTTCTGTGAATATTAATTGAGAGAATGAGAAGGCTACTTAATTTGAAAGTCTTATTTAATCTCCCTTAATTTGATTTGTTTACTGAATTACATTTCCATAGCAGAATGGCCTGTAGAACCGTCTTCCCTGACTAAAGAGTTCAAATGAACTGTGAGTAAAACCATTCAGATACAATTCAAAACCATGTTTTATTAATAACTAAGACTGTTAGTGAGGCCCAGCATGTGTTGAATTGTATCTATGTTATTGTCAGGATCTTTTCATATTGTGTATCTTAACAGAGTATTTAATAAATATGTAATCACAGAACATCATTAGAAGTTATGTAAATAAATATTTCAAAATTTTTAATTTAACTCTCATGAAGAGGTGTTTGCTTCTTTTAAAGTCAGCACTAGGCTGTTATTCGTGATTTTTAAAATGCACATTCGTAGCTGAAAGGCAAGTTGTAGCCATGTCTCAAAATTTCTACTCTCGAAGTGAACCCCTCCTTTTGGTAAGCAAATGCCAACAATTCCTCTGGAACTCTTAATGTTCCTTATTGCTTTTCTGATGGAAAGGCAAACTACAAGCTATGACAGCTTCCCCTTTTACCTCAGCCTTGCTGACTCGCTGTCCAAGTGCACTGTGCATATGGTTTGGCCGGAGAACCGGAGCTGGCCAAGAAGCCAGGCCCCAGATTTGAGGGTGACAGAGCTCACTGCTCACTGCAGGCAACACACAACTGTGCCAGGAGGAACTGCTTCGACTGAGAAAAGCTTTCCTTGCTGGAAGTGGGGTGAAAGTTTTCATGCTGGAGCAAAAGTTGAAGCATTAAATTGTACTGTGTCCACGGGTTTGTTTTATTTAGGCACAACAGATGTGTGGACACTGGTAAAGTCATCTCAGATGGGAAATGGCTTGAAAATTATAAGAACTTTCTTCTTCTATTTCCATGCACATCTTTTGGTCTTTGCAGTTCAGATTTTTATATGCCTGAGTATATAATCACATTCATACACCTTAAGAAGTATTTCATGGACACTTTAGTTTCATTTCTGAACATATAGACTGTGGATCATAAATGTCAGAAAATAATAATTTCACTGAAGTTGACTTTAAAATTTTTTGGCATTAAAGTTATTTATGTTAATTTTTCTTGAGAATGCATTTTCCTCTCCTTAAAGACCGAAAGATTTTCTTTAGGGAGCAGGCATTGTGCAGAAAATAAAAATTCTTAGAGGTAAGATTCATGCTTGTAGAATTACTTTAAAGAACAAAACATTAATGACTACTTTCTAAAAATTTATTTCCATTACATAGGAACTACTAATAAAAATTGCTCTCCTCTTCAACTAAAGATTAGGATGTCAGTACAGTTGGCTACTAGTATGAATTGGAATAATGGAAAATAAAATTTGTAGCTAATTGAATAGTTCATCAAATATTGTGGTTTTAAGAAAAAGGGAAAACTTTCCCTGTAAATATTGGCTCACAAACTTCAAGTTAATTTTGAACCTATGAAGATCCTGAGGAGCAGTAAGGCCCCCCCGAAAAAAAAAATCCCCTACAAGAGCAGCTGTTAATTGATCAGTCACTCACAAATGAAAACAAAATTGATCAAACCATCTTGTAGTGGGAGTGTATTTAAGATACTACACTTATAAAGACACAAAATCCTTTATTGGAAGATAAAAGAAGACACAAAGGGAAGCTTGACTTTTTTGGTTTAATTTATTTTTAATTGTTTTCCAGAATCACTTTTGTTGAAAACAGTAACTCACAATTATATCAAAGGGACTAGAATTTCACCCATTTTCCTGCTTCACTCCTGTTTATTTCATTAGTTAGAAAAAGAGTGAACAAAGTAATTCATAAACAGGAAAAAGTAGTCTGAAACTCTATTAATAACCAATTTATTTTTATTAGAGCAAATACAGTTGTGAAAACTGTACATTGTACATTTTGGGTCAAGAATTATAAATAGAGAAACTCATAGATAAAGAGTTCATTCTTTGACAGCAAGAAACTTTAAATAGACAAAATGACATTTTTAAGTACATTGGCAGGCTTCATTGTGCTGTCCAAAATGTAGTGTACAGTATAACAACCAATTATAAATAGCCTTTCATGTAAAATACAACTGTGCACGTTTTAGAAAAATACCAACAATTTGTTTGAGCTTTGTTTTAAAAAAGCTTATAAATCATACATATTTATAAATGGTACTAACATGCTTACTTAAATTTATAAACATTTTTCATAAGCTTTGTTACCCATTATTTCCAGAGCATAAAGTATTTTAAATAAACATTTAATAGGAATTAAATATGTCAGTTACAAAATTACCTCTCCACATAAGGAGACAGGGGATGATTTAACAGTGGGATGGAACATTTCATCCATTAATTCAAGGCTTACACAGTAACTTTTAAAATTTTGTTCTTATTTAAAAATTACTTTCCTAAATTTAAAACACAATTTAAACTTTGTTGTTGTATTTTCTTTAAAAATAAATATACAAGTTTTATTTTCATTTGCTCTCTTTCTGCTTTCTTCTTTATCCACACTGGCCAAAACACAGGATTCTCAACATACTTCTGTAAAAAACACCACGGTGTTACTGCCCTGCTCGGAGCTGCTTCGCTGCACAACATTCAGTCCACACCTATGGTACTCTACTATGCTGCATCAAAAAATAGCTAATGTATTTTGCAAGAATGATGCCCAATAAATCATGCAAAAACTTAGAAAGTTTACAAACAGGTTCAAAAACTATACTGTATGAAAGATTCTCTAATAGAGATAAAATAAACTGTAATACAAGCCCTTTGCTTTTTGCAGCTTTAAAGTTTTTGCTTGCCAAATGATCACACCACATATCTTCAATAAATAAGCATGCATTTCATTAATATAGGGTACAATAATTACAGTATAATGGCACATAAAAAAAAGAAACGTGATCACATTGTTTGAACAAAGGGCTATGAAACTACTTAAGACAAACTTTGCAAATGAAAAATTTGAGGCTTTTTAATGCTGAGGTAAAATTATGAATGGACGTTAAAGACACTGAAGGCATCAAATCGATAAACAATCACTTAACATTTTAAAATGCTCTACCTGAATGTATTCAACACAAATATAGCATTTTAAAGTCATGATTTATTATGAGCATTAGCTAACTGTCATTGGCATTAAAGTGCACCCAGACAAGACTTTATTTTAACTGCTGTCAAAATACCTCAGGGTTGCAACATAATAATTCAAATCACCAATTACCAAGCACCAGAATTAAGAAAAAAAGAAAGAAAAAGTCAACATGCAAACCCTGTATCTCACCTTTCTTGGGTTACTTTGATATTCTATTTCCTGTTTAGAAAGTGCTTGTACCAGTATGTAAGATTCTCTTATTTTTTTTTTTTTCATTATGAAAGATTTTGCTTGGTATCAGCATAAGTATTTGAGCATTTTAAGGAAGACAGTAGTATCTTAAATTTTGCAGTAATGGTGTATTATTTAATGAACCTTCATGCAAAATGACTCTTCAGGTTTAAGAAAATGAATTTAAGAATTTTATCCCTGGACTAGGAAAATATATTTGATTTTCGGCTTCGGCTGCTAGGCAGAACTGGTAGGTTTCTCCAGGCTGGACTAAACACTACTTATGGCTATACATCAAATTTCATAAACAACAAATGAACAGAATCATGCACAGGCAAATGAAATTCGATCTCCCAGAACACTGCAGGAGATGTTAAAAGCAGCAGGTAATGGAATAAGACTGGTGACTGATGTTGCTAACTATTTCTTCTAATGAGATAGGAGTGAACGCTGGAATCACTTCCACAGCAACAGAATCCTCTGACCACATTCCTCTGGCAGTCGTTTTCCCATCTCCCCACTAAAAACATCAGACGGTAAAATAGTAAGGCAGCTGTTAACTTCCATCAACAAAAAGTGCAGCTCCGTACATTTCCAGTTTAGTCACACTCTGCTGGAACAGATGGACAAGCCAACGCGCTTCACTGGCGGGGCTGCTTCAGCAGATTATTTTGTTTGTTTTCCAACATGGCTGCTTGCTTCAGCTTTCAGAGGACCCCAAAGCCACGAGCCATCAGCAGAGAAACTGATCTGGGCCCCTGGCTGAATTTTCCAAGTTTCATCTCTCTTGCGTCCCATCCTAATTCCAAGCCTCCTTCCCTGTGTCTGAGTATGACAGGTGCCATTTAAAAGGCTGATGACACAACTGCAGAGAACTGTGGGCTAACACCACTAGTTGTCATGACTTCACTGAAGGGTCAAAACAGTTACAATATTAAATAACTATGTTGAATCACATTCAGGCATAGCTAAAATTAAAGTGGAGAACATTAAAAGTATGTGAAGAAATTAAATCTTTATTATTTAAGGTGGGGTGAATATGGTGATTTTATATGAAAGTGAGACTTTTCTTACCTTTCCTAATTCCAATCAAGTTAGAAAATGGACAAAAAGAATGGCTAAACCAATATTCAACAGCATTACCAGGGCGATCATGACTGAGTTAGGGCCCTGAAAATAAAATAAAGGTATTAGAATTAATGCAACCTTCCACATAGGCACAGCAATGAAAAAGACCCAACTTCACAACTTCTATAGATTTTGACCTTGCTCTGAAGGAAGCAGACCCTGCTGCTGAAACACAGTCACTACCATCGATACTCAGGTGAGATAAACATCATCTGTGTGAAAATGAGCTGGATAAACACAGGTGAAAGTACATTAGTTCTCTGCTCCTAATCACACTGGGATTAAGCCACTTGACAAACACAACTGCATCAACAAATGAAAAGAAAGCCATCAACACAAAAAGAATGTCAGCTTAAAATAAAAGCAAAACCAAGAACTTTAGGGAAGCCAGGGTGCTGCTCTTCATCCTTACAGTGGGTTACTTTTCCAGTTCCAACCCATTTCAAAACAGACATAATAAAGATGCTTTATTAAAAGAATACACATTTTTGATAACTCAAATAGAAAGGAAAATTTACTTACCATTGCACCAAACCTGTTTGAATTACAGATTAAAATGCATTTTACAGGTGCAAAATTAAACTTATTTTGATTTACTCAGACACTTATGTTAAAGACCTATGTATTCAAGAATTGAAAAGTATAAAAACTCCTTCCAATCCTAGCTAGAGCTAAAATTGGTTAGAAAATGTAAATAATTACACAATTTTAGTATTTTTGTGAAACCAGAGAACAGTTTTAAATTATTTTTAGCAATTTTGGATATTTTTTTTAGTTTTTAAATGGATGCTTTCTAATGATCAACTTGAAAGGATGTCCCAACAGATGAAAATTCTCAATTCTCCTCTGCCTTTAACATATCTGGTGTATCACAACATGATTTTACAAATATTTTAATACTCTTTTATTTTACAGTTGCACTGTAAGCAGAAGCAGAGAAACTTCATTGAGACAATACTCTCCTAAATCACCAATCACAAAGCCCACTAGAAAATCTGTGCAGAAAACTATCTTGTGAGCTACACAAGAATCACTAGCTTGCCTAAGAAGGTATATACTGAATGAGAAATGATACAGTATTTTCACTTTCCACATAAGGCATGCCTTGGAGAAGTTCATTATCCTTCATGACAACACAATGCTAACATCAGCTATATAATTTCTGAAATGCAAAAGTATAAGAACTTGCTATTAGTAATTTGCTGCAACAGTGTAACTGGGAAGCTGTGGAAAAGTACTTTTGTCATTATTGTATCACATGGACTCCTGGAACAGTCTCACTGAACACCTTCTGTCAGAACACACCTTTACACAGTAGCTCAGATGGCAGGCCAGATGTTGAGTAAGCCACAAAATACATTATGTCAGGTACTGCTTAAAGCTCTAGTGAGCCTAAACCTCACCTGCACTTCTATCCACAACAGCCATCAAGCTCCCTTTGCACCAACTCCGAGGCGTCTGCTCACACGCTGAAAAGCACATGCTCAAGTTCAGACACTGATTGAGATTATCAGGATGCCAATTAAATTATGCCACAGGGGCAACGGTATTGGCAGTAGCACCCTCATTTTGCTTAATGGTGAAATGTCTAAAATATTCACTGCAAAACTGTTTAGACCAGGTTTAATGACACCTTAGTCAAAGTGATTTTGAATAACAAGCTCCCACTTACCAGTGGTATGTTTCAACCATCAGGTCACAGAACAGAAGTGGAACCATGTTCCTTCCTCCTTAGTGGAAGTGACTCACCATGTGCCAAAGCATACAAGACACACGGGGGCAGAGAACAGGCATAAAAAGAAAGCACAGCTCCAGACATAGTTACCACAGCACTGTGAGCAGCCTTGCTCTCTACAGAAGTGTGTGATTTGATTACACTATTCATTTCCACTAAGATGTGGGTTCAGCATCTTTCTTTCTGGTGTTAGGCATTGGAACAGGTTGTCCAAAGAAGCCGTGGTTGCCCCATGACTGGAAGTGTTGGATGGGGCTTTGAGCAACCTGGTCTGGTGGAAGGTGTCTCTGCCCATGGCACAAGGGTTGGAACCAGATGGTCTTTAAATGTCCCTTCCAACCCAAACACTCTGGGGTTCCATAATTCTATGATTCTAATAGGGATTGACCATGTGATTCAAATCAGGTCAATGGTTCCTTTAGAGGCTCGAATCACATCTGAAGATTTTAGTTATACTGCACCAGGAATTGCAAGGAATTGAGAAGATCACTGCCAAGTACCATTAAAATTTTTCGGGATTTGGCTATCTAGGATTTTGCATATTTGAAAACAACATCTATGAAAATAACATTTATTTATTGCAACTTAAAAAAATTGGAACCTATGTTGCCTTCACAGGAACCAAGAACTTGTTAATTACCTGAACTACATCGTGGAACAGCATCCTGGTAGCTGCAAGACAGATTTTTGCTGATTGCCAAATTGGGACTGCAGCTCTAATGGCAGTCTCTTGGTATTATTAGTGCACAGTCTCAGGCTCCAATTAAGCTTGGAGGAGAAGGTGATTTCTCTTTTGATGTATCTGTCAGTCAGGTTAGGTATAATAATAATAATCTCACCACAACAAAATTAGATCAATTAGACTAAAAGCCCCTGGGGTTATGCTCTGAATCAACAAGTCTCATCCACAAAACAGAAGCAAGTGACACCTAAAGAACTGGGCTGGTGAGTTCACATGATCATAGAAAAATATGTTACCTCTTCATGGTAATGAAATATCACAATGATATCTCTTTATACAAAGAAGTAAAGCTCATGTTCTTTGGCCTGCTATGTGCATTGTGTTTCACCTTCTGATCACTATACCTTTGAGCCCAAAGCAGGATTTCCTGATACACTAAAATGATCAAACAACATTTATGAAACACACAGTTATTATGCAATGAACTACCACCTGTTTTATAGACCCCTAGGAAATAAGCATTTAATGCTTTAAGACAAATACCACAAGTAAGACTTTAGTGTCCTGCAAGGACTTAAAATAGCAAAACCCAAAATTAGTTTGAACACTCCTAGAGTGACTAGAACAGGTGCACTACAGAAGCTGTAGTAGAAAACCTGCAGTCCTGCTTGAATTTACCCTTTCAGCTTCTTGAAAGTTAGACATTTCTGTAGTTCAAAATACAACCATATAATTAGTTTCCATTTGGGGAAGAAAGTTATTTTCCTAAAATGTAGTGCCTGGAAATAAAAGACTAGGCTTGTAATACCATTGCATTAGGAATGTCCATTAAATTTAGCATAAGGAATGTCCATTAAATTTAGCATAAAGTTCTTGCTCAGAGGTTTTTTTTTAGGATCAGGCAAATACTAATCTATTTTTCAAACATCATGGTATTTACAGCCCTTACTAAATGGATGTTAGGTGAACAAAAATATGAGACTTGAATAAAAAGATGGGAGTAGAATCCCTGGGTAATATTCAGGTAAAAACCAGGCTAAACACTGTGTGTTTAAAAATCTTTACCTGTCAAATGAAAAAAAATTACAGCTGAGTAAAACACTTGAGCTCAGGCTTATTATTTGTCCTAGGGCAACACACGGACACATACCAGAAATAAAAAGTGTATTCATGAATGTACACTACAATAGTGTTTTGTGAAATTCAATCCTATTTTTCACTCAAATCCAAGAGAATCTCCAATCAACCCATATTCAAGGTAGGACAGCAGCATGAAAGCTGAAACTGGGGCTGGAACCTGCTAATGACCAGTTAGAAACAGCAGTACTGGTTTGTGGTCAAGGGTCTCTGTGAGCACTTCACACTGCAGAAAATGTGAAGGACCCTCATTCTCAGTGAAAGAGGGGTGATTTATTTCTCAGAAATGACAGGTGACTTTGTCATTGTGCTGTATGCAGGAATTCACCTTGATAAAACTGTGACTATTACAAGCTCTGGAATAATTTCAAACTTTGATTTTTGAACATTAGGGAGTAAGTAAACAGAGAAACACACTTATATGTGTGGCATAAAAAGTAAGTGCTGGTATTTTTCAAGTATAATTCCAGAAATGGGGATATCTAAGAATCAAGACTTTCCTATAGCTAACTTATTGAACAGATGATACTTGAAGACATTCCTAAGGATGTAACATTCTCAGAAAATATGAAACATTAATTTGATAACTAAAACAAGCTGCTACAAGCTTTGCTGCAGATGAAGTAGTTTGAAGTTCTTAATCCAAATTAAAGCTGATATTTCATTAAGGTATGAGGAATGGCTCTGATTTAGACACACAGAAGGAAGAACTGAGAATCTTCCCTTCTGTAACTGTGCTCTATGTTATCAATGGAAACCTGGAAAAAGAACAACACAATTTTATACAGAACTTTCAGAGAATCTAACAAAAGTGCTCGATAAATGTTAATGGATTCATTTTTTTGCATTCCAAAACCATGTTTTATCATTCTCTTTCCATGATAGTGGGAGTTCTTTTCTCTTTATATTTCTTAACAAATATATTTTAGAACTTCTATGGAGGATCTAAGGCAGACTTACTTTCAAAGCATACCAAAATAATTCTTCAGAATAACTAAAAAGCAATTGCAGCTTCTTACTGAAATCAAATAATTCCCCAATGCAACTCCAGAATTCTGATGCCTCTCAACATTCAGAAGCATCTGGGATAAGGAAAAGTACATTAATTAGGAAAAGGGAAAATGGTTTTAAACTAGAAAAGATTAAATTAGATTAAATATTACCAAGAAATTCTTTACTGTGACAGTGATGAGGCACCAGCACAGGTTGCCCAGAGGAACTGTGGATGCCTCATCCCTGAAAATGTTTAAGACCAGGCTGGATGGGGCTCTGAGCAACCCGGTCTAGTGGAAGGTGTCCCTGCCCATGGCAGGAGAGTTGAAACTAGATGATCTTTTAAGGTCGCTTCCAACCCAAACTGTTCTATGATTCCATGCGTAATTCCAACACACTGTTGAGCTCAGTCCAGGGGCACTGCAGAACAAGCTACTGTTTTTCTGAAGCTGCAAGGTGATATTGAAAATTAAAAGTCTTTGTCAAAGTTAGCAGTCATTCTGTCCTGTTCCTCCCTCAGACTGCAATGCCCGTAGGCTACTCTTTTTTGCCTTAAGCAGTTCAGCATTTTTACTCCCAGCATTCTGAAGAAAGAAGCATGTAGGAAATTTAGTCTATAAGGGCAAATTTACAAACACATATAGAAAACTAGAATCTTTGAAAAACACCCACATACATCTACATACATCTTAAGATACTGTTACAATGAAAATGAATTCCTAAAATCTACCTTCCTTCCATATTGGAATGCTGGTAGTAAGAATAACGCAATTAGGATGCTCCAAATGAAGTAGAGTGACTTAAGAGTTCCCAGATATCACTGGGAAATAAATCAGTGAACAAACAGTAGCTAATGCACAATATCTCATCATTTTTACACCTTTTGTGATAACAGTCTGTAGGTTCATGGTACTTATCCTGATTATTCTAGAAGGTAAATAAGCTGCTGTTCAGGTAGCTTACTTGTGAAGATGAAGCCTCCCTCAGCTCCAAAATATTATTTGGAATGAAGGAAAAATAAGGACTACTTCTAGTGACTTATTTTCACCAGAGCTAAAAAACAATTACAATTCAGCCTAGAATTTGTACATGCTCACTCAACATTTCCAAGCCTGTCAGATTTGTATTACCCTACATAGGAGTAATATCTGTGAGATTTGAAAGGTTAAAGGGCTGATATCAGCTGTAATACAGATTTGCAGATTACAAAACTTCTGTGAACATCTACTTTGATCTGTACAGAACAGAACAAATACGTCGAGCAGACCCAGAGAATATCATCCTGGCAAAACGCTCATTATCAAACTACTCCAAAACCCTGACATCTGAAAACTGATGGCACATTTAATCAAGAACATTAAAATCAACTTAAAACAAGACTTTTATCTTTCTAGCTATTTGCATATTTCCTTGCTAACCTGGGAAACTGTTTTATAAAACACACTTACAGAAAGTGATTTAGTTCATCAGGGGTTTTTGTACCTTGAATCTTTCACTGCAAGATATGTTTTAATCATTCTTGAAGTTCTTTGTATGACTTCCTCTCAAGGTTTTTTTCTCATTTTAAATCCCTGATTTACAGACACTATTTTATCCCAGAAGTGGTTGCACCTGTGCCAAAAGCAGATAGAACAGACTACCATGTACTCCTGCTTAATCTTTTCTGTTGATAAATCTAAGGATTATATTAACATCTCTGAACAACAGCAGCAGACTGGGAGTTCATGTTCAGTTTTCTCTCTTGCTCCTGATCCACCAACCATATCCAGTTCTGATCCTGCAGTGCCAGGCTTTATAAATTGTCTTTCATATACAATATTCTATTTTGCTATGCTGCCATGGATAATTATACTTTCAGCTTTCTTAGTAGTTGATTTGCATGAGCTTGTATTTGCCTTCATTTTAGACCACTCTCCTGGTCTCTATGTCTTCTATAAACTTCAGGGACAATATTCTCATGCCCTCTTGTATGTCATTAACAAGAATGTGATTAGAGTAACAGAATTAATATAAGAATGACCTCACCAGAATAATATCAAGTAAGTGATGGTTTTCTAATTACTTTTTGAGAATCATCAGTCAATTAAAAAAAATTCTTTTAATGTGACATTTGACCTTTGCATTACCCTGGTTTCCTTGTCAGAATACATGACCATGCAAAAGCAAATCAAGTTACCTTCTTAATTGAGATGATGATTCTTCTGCCACACCTGAAGACATCAAACTTGTTTGACAAGAACACTTACAATCCATGTTGGTTGGAAATTACTCCCCCTCTTTATTTCTAAATTTGTTATCAATGAAGTCAGATGCCAATTATTCAAGTGTTTGCAGTCAGTACTAGGGTATCTGGATCTCTTTAAATGGGTCATTCTTTTATCCCATCAATAATGACACACTGTTGGTTTTGTAGAGTACCACCAAAAATGACTCAAAGAAACAATGCTTATAAAAGAGAAACATTATGACTATTATCTAGAACTCTTCATTCACTAAAGGTTAACTTTAGTATGCAAAACTAATGCTTCCTTGAGTTTCTCTTGGCCCAAAAATCACAGAAACATCATCAGAGATTCTGAATTTCATACCCTGGTTTTTAGTTCTAACATGAAATAGAAATGCTACTAGTCATCACTCCTTTTCTGCATAGCTATTAATAATTTTATTATTTTAAAATAATAATGAAATTAAGATTAACACTGATCTGAAAGTTCAGTTTTAAAACTCCTTTGCTCATTCCAGACTGGACTATTTCTTCCTCACTCCAGGTGAAGTGGGTTTTAGCTAGCAGACTGTATCCAGATGAAGATTTGACAGTTCTTAGATTGCAAAGCTCAGCACACGGAGGCACAGTGGCAGTAAAAGCAAAAGTGTTTCTTATTGTACTTACCGAGCTGTTTCCTACTTCTTTCTCCATTGCTGAATGTGACTCATTATTAGCTGGGTTCTTTGGTGCAGCAAATTCTGGTTTCTTAACTTTTATGTCAGGCTTGTTTTCTTTGGCATCTGGCTTACCCCCAGATCTAGCGGGACTTGGCTTCTGAGAGGGTGGTATCCGTGCAAGTGTTGATGGTGAAGGGTTGGCATATTCATCTTCTTCCCTGAGCTCCTGTGGAAGTGCTGTTGGATTCATTTTTACGTAATAGCCATGGTAGTGACCATGCAGCTCCCCATTCTCTGTGCTGCTGGCATTGTGCTGGGCTGAGAACTTTGGCTGGTGTTTCCCAGCTGCTTCCTCCTTCACTGGTGCTTTTGAATATAAAGGCTTGTTAGTTGTGGGTGTTATATTCTCAGTGGCTAAAAGCTTTTTTTCTTGACTGAGTCTTGCCCCAGAATTGGAGCTTTGCCTTTTCAGTTGTTTTGAAGGAGAAGTCTCAGAAGAAAGAGGAGGACTATTTCTTGGGCTTGCTTCTGGGGTTCGAGGGGGTGTAGTACCTTTTCGATAAAAGTGAGGTGACTCTTTTGGGCTGGGTGGTTTCTCCTGACCTTTTTCTTCAGATTTTTCTTTTGCATCCATTCCTTCTTGAAATTTTTGTTTGATATAATCAGGTCCTGAAAAACAGTGTAACAGAAATATTAAGATCAAAACAAAGTTCACAGTAAAACTACTGCACTGGGATGTCAGACTGCACTGCCTTGCTAAAATGCAGGCAGGGGTATATGTTACCAACAGTTCATTGACATCCACAGGGATTTACTCCAAATTGCTCAGGCACAGGAGTTACAGTAGTTTTTTGGTAATTCTTGGAACTAGTTACTAACTTGGCTCAGTCACTCTACATCTTCAGCTTTTCAAAGGGCCATGGTATGTAAATTACTCCTGAGTCAGGTCTGAGTGGCTGAAGATTGATTAACCTTACATCATCTACCATTCCTTTTCTGAGAGGCAAGTTTTGAGGGATGTTTTGTTTGATTACCCTCACTGATTTAACTTCTCATGATCAGAGTACCTCTTTGATATGTAGATAGTTAACAATGAGAATGAAATATCTCTATTGTTCTTAGAAGCTACAAGAAAAAGGGCTTCAATGGCTTTTTCCCCCTTTGGGTGAAGGTCAGCTTGTCTTATATAAACCTGTAAGTGCCTTGAACTCTCACATGCTGGCTTTGTCTTCCAGAACCAATCACTCCCATATGAACACCCAGGTTAACCACTCTAGTCACTAATACAATTTCTGCTTAAAAGGCAGAAATACAAATTCTTTTACATACATCAGGAAAATACTTAGAGAGCAGTAAGTGTGAAGAACATCCTCTCCCCAAATTCTAGCTAAATGCCCATATGCACATTCACTACTAGGACTCTTCAAAGTGCGTATCTGTACAGCTGCTAACATAAACAGAAACTGGCTGATATGCTCTGCTCCAAGTTTTGGTTCTCAGATTTGATTGTTTAATGGTAAGACTTGAGCAAACACTGATGAAGAAACAAATCTTCTGTAAATCTGTATGCATTGTCGGCAATGTTTTCTGCTTTACTTCCTAGAGGTCACATTTCAGATTTCAGGATTAGTTTCCCCTAAGAAGTCATACGTTGGGGAGCTCTGTGAACAAAGAACTGCCAACAATCTTCCTGTATTTTCAAAAATAGCTTCTGAAAAACACATTACAACCATTTCTTCACTTCTATCCTTGCTAGCACCACAAATTTCCTTTGATTTCTTTACCCTTCTCTAAGTGAGGCTTATCTGCGCTTTAAGTCATAGAGAAATTCTGTGCCCAGAGAAGAATGTCTGCACACATTTTTCTGCTTTTGAGTTTAGAGGAGGCCCTAACTGTGCTAGGCAGATACAGTGTTTTTACAGATGCCAGAAGCATATGCATATCGACGCAGTGCGAAGATGAGAGGAAGGAAGAGCAGCATGAAGCTTTGGGAAGTTACTGAGTCATCTGGTAAGTAAGCATTGCTGAGAAGAATTACTCGGCATGCAAGGTCTTTTGAGCAGGAAACATTTTTGGCATCTCTGAAAACCAGGGGTGGAAATAGGGAGCTGTTAAGAAAGGCTAGACATAGACAAGCCAGGATTTTTTCTCAAATGACATTTGAGGAGGAAGTTTTGAGGAGTTAAGCCTGCACAGAGGGAGAGAACTAGAGGCTTGATTCACAGCTTTTTCCTGGTAAAAGGGAAAGGCAGCACAACACAAATTAAGAGTTTCCATATATAAAGTTACAGGTATGATCACCATTCAAAAAATTCTCCATTGCACTGGGGATTTCTTTCCATCTTTGCTGAGGTACATAAGGAAATGCTGAGGGGTTCAACATGCATAAACTTTCTTTTTCATACCTCTTCACATTAGATATAATTAAGGGTGTAAAGAGAAAAGGATAGCTAAAAGAGCTCTGACTAATCTTTAAGCCCAAGCCATGGAGCTGTCAAATTGGAATGATTATTTATTATGGACAGATCCATATTCACATTTGCTCGCTCTTTATGACTGCTGTGGTCAAAGCATCCAATTGGAGCACTATCTCTTCAGTCTTACAATGCTCCCTAAATTCTGAAAATTCACTGTGACATACTCTGCACTGCCTCATATATGTAAAGACTTGACTTTTACTAATATCTGACAGCATTTGACAAACTGAAGACACTTGCATAAAGAAAATATCAGAAAATGACATCAGAAATTACCTCAAAAATGCCATCCCTCTCCACCCTTTCCTGCAATCAACTAAAAGCCTCCTAAAGATGGCCAGAGAAAATCCCTCTGATCAAGAGACCTCCAAGCTGCTGGAATTTTTGAAAATAGAAAGGAACGCATGGTCTCAGCTGCCCATGTCTCCCCAAGAGACTTGTGGAGTGCAAAGCAAAAAACTTAAAAAGCAAAACAAAAATATAACCTGGAGTTTCCCAAAGAAGTTAAGTGTCAACAGGCTAAAAATGCCAGACTTTCACTGGGTAATTGGAAATATTTTGTCCTATGTGACACTGAGCTCTCACCAGAGAATGTGACATCCATGGAACATCTGAGGGTGTCTGACCAGATGTTCAGCCACTGCCTTAATACAGCACAGCAGCCCTCCCTCCCACTCCCAGAAAATCATATATGGTTATTAGAGATATATCCCTTGCCTCCAATCTTGTCAGGCAAGTCTTTCCAACACTGAAATTCTTGGCCCTTTGCTGAAGTTCGCTTTGGAGCTTGTCCAAATCCTTTTAAAATGTCTGTTCACTGTATCCAATACAATGGTTTTGTGCATCTGTCCAAACCAAGCAGCAAGAACTCAGCTCCCACTCCCTTCTAAGGACTAAGAGCTGTCAGGATTTACCTTATCCCCTTTGTAAAGACATGACTCTACAGACATGGGTAAGGGAGTTATTCATTCTAAGAGCAATCTACAGCACAAATTTAAAGAAACAAGGGCCAAGGGAATTTGCAAAGAGAGTCACTAACATCCTTTCCTGTAACATTTCTTAGCTGGCTGATCTTAATGAGCAAGAGAATAGAATTTGAGGGTAAAGTGGGATTATCTGACCAGGAAATAAACACGGCACTCTGGTTCTTCAGTTTGCAGTTCAAGCAAGCAGTAGATCTAGGCATGATACATCTCAGTGCCTGAGGAGAACCTGAAAAGCGTAACCAAGAGATGTCATCTAACCAAGTAAAGCTAAGATGAACCTGTGTGTTTTCTTACAGTAACATGGTGGCTGTGCTACCACTGGATCAAAACTGATGCATCTTTAAAGGTCAGCCACGGGGTAGTTTTGGCTCACACACTTGTTGTGATGCCAGTAACTGGATGGCACCATTGAAGTGTGAGTTAGCCAGCATTTGGGGAGAACATCCTTTGAAAGCCAAAGGACTGTGTGTTTGTGTGCAAGATATGCAGAGTCTCACACAGCCTGGTGGTCAGCTTGAACAGCATTTTAGTGATGGCTGTGGGGTGAAGGAAGCTTTGCTGTGGTTGAAGATGCACTGATGGTTGCTCTAAATCTAGAATTTTTTGTGAATTTCTTATGTAATATGTCCTTCCTCCTGGAAGGGCTCTAGTAAGTGATGTGACAGCACAGCCAGCCCTGTAAATGAGAAGAGAAGGATGCCTTGGTACTGCCACAGCATTTTTAAAGAGGTGACAGCCACATGCTTTCCCCCATGGCCTAGTGAGACACATGTATTGGCGGCATAGGGCTGTTGCAGGATTGTGGCTCAAGGAGCATCTGAAAATGTCATCTTGCAGGACACTGTAAATGCAGACACTTTCCCAAGATGGCTAAGAAGAGTCCTCGTGCTTAATCAGAGCAGAATGAAACACGAAGCTTGAGAGGGATGGCAGAATAAATCTAGGATACTGAGGGAAAAAGCATACATGCAATTGCATCAGTGATTTTATAAACATCTTACTGTTCTTACAATTCAGGAAAAATAAGCATTTCACATTACAATTGTTTTTGGTCTACTCAAAAGCAAAAAAAGACTGTAATGCTACTAATGCAGGCTCCAGAACATAATCTTTTAAGAATATAATATTTAAAGTACTATTGATGTTGAGTGATGTGATTCAATTTCAAGGTATGTTAGAAGTTCTTATTAGATAAACAGATGCTTATTTCTGCTTTTCAAACTGAAGAGCACGTTATGTGACGTAACCTATCTTTAGTGCTACATAGAGAGTTAACAGACAGGGATATAAAGAGCAATCCAAATAAGAACAATATTATAAATTCATCCTTATGAGAAAATTCATGTTGTACTTATAGATAAATTCCAAATGTAGGTGATTCATCACCTACTTCACTTTCCAATTTTGTTTACGTGTATGAACTGTTAGTGGAAGGATGCTCCATTTTCACTGCAATGTTTAACAAATGTCTGTGGGGTAATGGTGACACAATCAAAGTTACTTGCTCAACCAGGACACTGCAGTCTATACGCAAACCTTCCAAGATTAGACGCCTCTTTTTAGGGAACTACTCAACATTTCTACAAAAATAGGAGAGAATTTCTAATTTGAAAAATTCCCAATCTATAAATGAAAACTAAAGCTTATACCAATAGCCCATTTTAATGATGGGGGAGCTAACCCAAAAGGAAATAATGACCCAAAGTACATGTTTCATCTGAATAACCTTTCTGGATTTGGTGCACCGCTGTGAATAAAGTCCTAACAGGCTAAAAGCTCTGCTAAATCTTTGACAAACCTAAAGGTACAGAGAAAGCCTTTGTCAAAACTAGGAAGGGAGTGTAAGTCTCCTGAGTAATCAAAACTCTACACAGCACTTTAGCCATAAGTTTGTTGCCTACCATAAATGTCTTCTTGCTGAAAAAGCCAAATCTAAATCCAAAGAGAGAAGGAAATAATAAATGAGGAATAAGTTTCTTATGGCAGATTATGCCCTAATACAAATCCAGAGCATGATATTGAAGCAAAAGCTTAAGACTTTGGTATTTAAACGAAGTGTACTAAAAAAGGAAAATGTATACTTTAGTGTTGGTACTGCAGGTTGATATATACTGTTTGTCAAATAAGCCAGTGAAAACCATTTGGCTTATCTTCTGATGTTTTTGATGGTTTTCTAATGTGCCACTGTCGGCAACAATATGCATGCTCTCACAATAAGATTTCTTTGCTATACTGATAAACTTAATAAAACTTTGAAAAGACAAGTGATCAATCAGAGGATCAATTAATATAAGATCTTTCTTCCTTATGTTAGGCTTTTTCAGGATAGGACATCCAGTATAAAAGAATTCCTCAGGATGGTAACTGTAGGCGAAGAAATATAAAATCAATTATCAATCTCTTAAAATAAATGATTCAGTGAGTCATTATGGAAGTGCAAATAACTATGTTCAGTAAATTTTAGAAAGATAGGGTTTATTATTATTTCTTCACTGGGGACATATGAAAGGAGGGGGAAGAACTATAATTAATATTATTAGTACTTCCTCTGTTTTGTTCTTAATTTCCTAACTGTTACACTGGTAACAGGGAACAAAAAAAACCTCTTAAGTGCTAGGCTGCTGGCTTGAATTCAGCCCAACTGAATGGAGGCCTGTGCAATGCCATGTGCAAAATGTGTTGATGAATTCAGTAGAACAGAGATATGATTATTGTTTTAGTAATGTTTGGTAGACTGAACTGGGACTAAATAGGTCTGGAAATTAAAAATTATTGCCAGAGATATTAAAGGATATAAGGCAAGGTACTTAAAGAGCAATAGGGCTCTGAGAGAACACTTCTGCTTGACTTAGGTATGAGTAGAATAGAACAGAACATTTCCTAAGTCAAAAGGGACTTAGGACAATCATCCTGTCCAAGTCACTGAGTAATTCAGAGCTGAGCAAAAGTTAAAGTCTGTTACTAAGGGCATTGTTTAAATACCTCTAGAACACTGACAAGCCTGAGGCATCAATCACCCCTCTAGAAAATGCCTGTTCCAGTGTTTGACCACTCTCTTGGCAGAGAAAGTCTTCTTAAAGGTATGTTAAGAGGTTATCACTCCAGGTATCTTAAGTACCCTTCTCATGAATGCAGTGATCCAGCAATAGGGCATGGAATAGTGCAGCTCCATCATGGTTGGGTCAAGGTGCAGCAACGTAAGAAATGTCTTACTCTTATTGATGCACGGATAAGTTATGTAGGAATTCCTTAATTCAAAAACACGTATGTAGGCATGGCTGCCCTGTTTCAGCTGCATCTGAAGTTGGTTATGCCACCTGGAATAATGACTTTATTTAAAATACTTGAGAATATTTTAGAGAATAAAAAACCACATTAGCTAAAGCTTAAAAACAAAGCATGTCACAAAGAGAGAAAAAAAAAAAATTGAAATGGAAGGGATTGTTGACACTGTCTTGTGAGATGTAGAAGAAATCCAAGTCTGGATGGCTGATTTAACTTTTAGCCTCTGATGGCAACTGCATTTTGGCGAGGTATGATCAGCATTTTAAACGTTATTAAGCAGCTTCCCTAGCTATGGGCAAATAAAAAAATCTTTCCTGGATCAATTTTAAAATTCCATTTGGCTGCCTTAAAATCCCTTTTTTTTTAATCCTGGACTTCATATACCAGCATGGAAGTATCATGGTGGCCTAGATAAACAAACTACAATGCAAACAAGAAGGAGTCCTGTTTGTTTTTTTTTTTTTTTGCACAATCCAAAAAATACTCCGAAATATAATGTTTAGAATCTTTTTTCATTCATTCTTAATTGCAAATCTTCACTTCTTACTCCTCCCTCTTTGAAGATATCTTCCCTTTGCCAAAGTTTTCTCCAGCTTACACTTTCAGGGCTTCCCAATCTGTTGTTAGCACTGCTGCTTCCTTAAGCAGTATTCCTGGTGGTCTTCCTTCTCACGCTGGACTGGAGGCAAGACTGCAGCCAGCATGTGCCAGCAGCTACTCACTAAATCCATGAGTGTCATGGAGGTTGCTGCCTACATGTGTTTAGTTTATGGAACTGTCCTGATTTGATCTGGCAGCCCGCTGTCTTTGAAACCATGCACAACCAACATGACCAAAACATATGACAAATAGATAGAATATAAGGTGATATTTTACTGTTGCCACAACCTGACAAAGCCACATCATCATTCAGTGATGAAAAAGTCAGAATACACGTCTCCCCGAGGAGTCCTAGTCCACCTAGGACTAACTTTAAAAGGTAGCATCACTGAATACAAGCAGGCTTCAAAGCAAATGGAAATGCAACCTTCCCTTCTTGCTAAGTAAAGATAAGGACCGACAGAAAGTATTCACTGCATAAATTGTTTATTAAGTGTCTTGATCAGAAGAACCACAAACACATAAATTTTTGCATATCAAGGTTGCTACTTTATACCTAGGAAACAGTTTTGTGCAGTACCCTGAACTTCTGCATAGTTTTGCTGGAATGTGTATCTACCATATTTAAAATATCTACCAATGCTTTATTTTCCGGAGTTTGACATCAATGAAGGTGACACAACCTTCTCAAAACCCCCACCAAATGCTTCCTGACACAGACTAGACTGAGATCCAAAGCCTTGAGTTACTAATTTACTAGCCCCACATACAGAGACACACACCTTGGCCAAACCCAAGGCTAGTTTTTATGCCTCTCTGCTTACTCTGCTGTGATATTTACACAGCACAATGCAGTTCTTGGTGTGACCTGACTAATTTACTGCTAGTGTCTCTGCATTTCACACAGGTATTTGTTGAAAAGCATATGACACCATGTTATCTCACAATGCTTTTGGAAAATACCAAAACATCTACTCAAGCACACTTGAGCTGCCAGCAACAGCAATGGCAACAGAAAAGGAAATGGACTTCAGCCAAACAAGTCACATCGTAGGCAACATCACAAACTTGTGAGTCTAGCAGTAGGATGATGAAACAGATATTAATGCAATTTCTACTGGAAAGAAAACCTGACTGCCTCTTGTCTCCATGTCAGTTCCTCCAAATCTGAAATTAATTTCAGTTACCCTACCATTAACACACCTGCATACAGAACCTAAACAGTGTTTTTGCAATTTGCATTTTTGTACTATCCAATAACTAAAGAATCATAAGGAGAGATTCATAAAAGAATCCCTAAAATTAAGATTTTCTTCCTCTAAAGGTTTGCAAATGCATCATTAAAGTGCAGACATATACACACTAATGAATTTCAAAAACTGCCTGGAGTCAGCACCAAGACCAATGAATTCTGTGTACCCAATCTCTGCTCCATTCCTGTTGCTAAAGCAGTTGCTTTAGCAGGTGACTGAAGTAGCTGTGGTATTTCCAAAACAGAGCAACATTTCCCAACTGTATCTGCATAGCAGTGTGTAAGCCTTTATACTTCTGGATTCAATATCATCAGAAAAATGTAAGAAATTTATCTTACCTGGTAGAGAGCACTTACGAGTGCTGCACAACTATCTCTAACACCTCACTGGCACATTAGCTTATGGACACAGAAATTGCTTGTGACCAGCAATCTTAATCATGCCTTGCTTTACTTACCCTGCTTTTCTGTTGATGAATACTGACAGAACTTCAAAAAAATATCTGTCAAGATTACATGGTGATGCATATGACTCCTGTATCTAGGACAGGCTTCATTTTTCCAGGGTAGATAATACACAGACATTGTATTTAATGTGAATGATTCCAGCCAAATAACACATGCACTATAATCTACTTGAATGCTTCTAAGCCTTCAGGCTGCTTAACAGGAGATAACTGAGAAGGTAAATTTTTAGCTTTTTCACAGAAAACCTAGAGACTACTTTACTTCATCTGAACTGCACTGGGAAAGCTGTTAACTGCAAAGTAGGTTTTTTTAAGCTTCTAAAGGATAGGCAGAAGTGGAAGGCTGTAATCCAGTTCTCATTGCATCTGCATATTCTCTGAGACTATGAATTTTAAATATAGAGAGTGACTGTTAATGTGGCATAATAACTGTCTTTACTCAGTAGAATTCACACTTCTTTACATTTCTCCCAGTGTGTCCAGATCTTTCTGACATGATGATCCCCAAAGTTCTACACAGTATTTCAGACTCAGTGTCACTGGGATCATGCAGAGAAGGGACCATTCTCCATGACATGCTTCTGTATATACAACCTGGAAGGGTATTAGCTACTTCTCTTACTTCTTTTATTTCATTTCAAATGCATGGCTATCATCCTGTTCCATGGGAGTTTGGCAACTGACTTCAACAGGAGCAGGTTCATGTCTGCTGTCCAACTGGCCAAGGCTGTCTGCCTGTCTTAAGAACTGTTTTTCAGTAAATTCAATAAACAAGTGAAATTTTTGCCAAAGCCCTTCTAACCTTTGCCTCTTTTAAAATCCTTATTTCATAAAGAGACAGTGCCTGCTTTTCTGAGAACACCGTTCTGTTCTTCCACTCCAGAAAAAGGCAGAGCTTCAGATATGCACTCATGGCTTGGGTTGTAGATGCCAGCATTTCTTATACCTGTGGAATATCTTCCAAAAAGGCTCAAAACCAGGAAGACAGTAAATACATGTATGTCGGCAACCAACCAAAATAACTCTTGAATATATAGGCATAGATATAGATAGGCAAAATAACATGGAAAAAACTAGTCAGTTTCAGACTCCACTGATTCTACAGATCTAGAGATGCATTATTACCTTTAATTAAAACACCAGATATTTCTAAGGGGTTCATGATTATACAATATGATGTCAGACCTAATTTTTTTAGAAATCTCCTTTATTGCCTTGTGTTTATAGAAAACACACTGGAAATTATGAACAGGAGTAAAATAAAGAGACTTGAAATTTACTGCTTTTGAAATATATGGCTTTATGAATTTTCTTGGAGGGTTGAGGGTCAATCCAGTATTTTTCAAAACCAGTACTCATTAAGCTGTACCAAACTTCCAGCAAAATTAATTTATTGTATCTAGCAGAGAAATTAATTATAAAGTGTGAGAGCCTGGAGTGGCTGCAGCACTGCAAATGCCAGAACTGGAAAAATACAACAATCAATTTAATTCTGGTAAAACTAGGGTATGTGAGCTGCCTAGTCTTGCATCCAAGTCTGGCTTCTTTCTAATACGTTCTTACTCTTTTGCATTTGAAGAGAAACTCCACTCATCATGCCACTTACCATTCTGACCTCACACAGTGTCATTTCTTCCCTTCCCCATTAAGACTCTAAGTTTTCATTTCTCAAGTCTAAGTTTGCAATATCCATTTACTGCTCCTCTCCTCCAAATCTATCCTATACTCTTCAGTTTAGCAACTACCTCTGACAAAATATTTTATGCTCTTCACCTGATACTTTTTGAGGAGCCTCTGTGATTTTCTTAGCCATATTTCAGTATCAGTACTCCACTCTTACCCTCCTTTGACATAGGTGACCATTCTCTTCTGGAACAAGTCTCAACATCTATGATTTATCCTTTTAATTCACCCATATCTTTCTTTCATTTTTAAACCACACTTTCAAGGAAAATAACCTCCAATTATTCTGTTATTGGACTCTTTACTTTTCTTTTACAATTTTCATCCTGTTTAATTTCACCACCAATTCCATGCTGGCTGTGTTTCAGCTCCAGATTTTACTCCTGCTCAGACAATTATCTGAATAAAAAACTATTACTGAACTAATAGGCAGAAATATTCATCTCCTCCAAATGCTCAACATAGTCTTCCACATCATACTGAACATTACATTATTCAGGTCTATAGTATGAATTAGATTTTTCTTTTTTCGGTATCTCCCCAGGGTCTCTCTAATTTTAAGTAAGTCTTAAATTTTGCACACTTTCTCGGAATAAAAGGTCATGTATATTAGCCATCTATTTCTGTGGCCTTGACAAACACAGAATGCAGCTGCAAAGATTATTTTTCTCTAATGGTCTACATCATATGTTAAAAGTGTAACAGGAGAAGCCTAACCTTTTAAATATAATTTAAATCTCCACTAGTATAATAAAATAATAAAATCCATTCAAAACAGATCACCATATTAGACTGAAAATTAGCACTGCTAGCTGAATTTCAACATGGAAGAAATATTTATGACACGGTTATAAATAGGATTTATAATGGAAATTTTGACACTGTGATAATACTCCCATGTGATAGACCCTACTTCATCTTGTCCTTGGCTGGACACCATGACAGACCAATATAGAAATTCACTGAAGCAGGCCAACAGTGTCCTGGAAGGAATGGTTCTTTTTCAAAGCAAATGAATGATTTTTAACAGGAGAAAGGAAGCACTGACCTCCCTCTTTCAGACTATACCTGTAATTAACACTCCCATAGTGCCAGATAGGATACATACACCTAGGCTAGAATATGAAAAGTTACTTCAAGATAGCAACACAGCTGAGACAGCACTGAAGTTAGTCCAGGCTTCTAACTAGTTTCGTAGTCAGATCCTGCAGCCTTTACTAAGCAACCATGGATTTCATCTGGATGCAAATTAACTAGCTCACTACTTATGCAAGTCTGTGAACATTACAGTGATTGTAACAGCTTTATCTCTCTACAGGAAACTGGTTCTCTGTTATTAGTTTTAAAAGTTTATTTGCTCAAGACTAATAAGGAATATTTTTTTCCTAAGCAAATAACTTGATTATGCGACTCAAAAGTATCTTGGAGAGACTGAGAAAGCATCCTGAAGAATTAAGGTTATGCCTCTGCAAACTCTCTTTGCTTTGCCTTCTCCCAGGCACGCTCTCCTGTCCCAGATGCATTGCAGGAACACTGTGGAGTGGGTTGAGCCAGCAGGCGTGTTAGGCAGTGCATCAGGATGGATGCGGACTCCTAGCAAGCTGGATGGCCCTCACCCTGGGCAAAAGGAAAAATGTGGAAGGAAAGGTGGGGGCATCTGTAGCTAGGGCTTGGTGAGACAGGTGATAAATCTGGAAGTCATGTTGCGAAGACTGGTATCACATGATTTATAAAAAGAAAGGGGAGAACAAGAATAAAGCTTGAAATAGGCTCCTTTTCTTTTAATACACCTTCTTTCTTTGATTACTGTATACAACAGAAGTGCATTAGGATATGTGTATAGGCTCTGGCTTCTCCAGAGCTCTGTAGAAGAGGATAGAAGCAATAAATTGTAGAGAAAAAATGGCATAGCAAGAAAACCAGTAACAGATCTTTGAGGATAATGAATATGTAGAATAAATTCAGAAAATGAACAGGCTCTTGTATGACTAAGATTAATGAGTGAGCTTCCATATGCTTTAAGGCACAAACTGATGGCATGGCTGGTAACTTTAATCAGGCAAAATGCTCATTGTAATTGGCTTTTTAAATAAAACTCTCTGGTCTGGCACACATGCATTTAGCCAGGACATTCCAGTTAATTAGCATCAGCCAGAAATCTCTCTTTCCTGTCCATATGGAGTTTGCATTTTGAGAACTCGAGGAGGTGGAAATGAGAAGAGGAAGATGGGAAGGATGTTTTTTCTTCTTAAGCTACAGACATCTACCACTAGTCAAAAGAGAATGTAAACCACAGTTTCTCTTTAAGGCATTAGTGGCCATTACAAATAGCCTTGTAATAAACCTAAAATGCTTATTTCTGAAACTAATAATGTTCAGCATGCTAATACTGACACTTTAACAGTAACCAAATTTTATAGCAAAAAATACTAGTAAATTTTGCCAAATTCTTACTCTTATAATAAGGAAGTCTTTGCTCATTAATTTCAGCTAAAGAAATTCTGTCCATCTCTAAACTTGGACAGCTTTAATTTATAAATTGCTCCCTGATTTCTCTCATGTCTTGTTTAGGAGGTCAAAGGCTGGATGAATTGTTCTGTTGATCCATGTATGTTCATCTGGCAGCTGGTTGGCCTGACAAATAATCTGCCAGAAAACAATTCAGATCTGAATTTCCAGACCTTAACTACTCTGTGGTAAAGTGCCCAGACTGCTCTTACCCTGCAGCAAAGCAGTTGTACCCTTCTTTCATTTAATCAAATGTTATTCATTCA
This sequence comes from Lonchura striata, assembly GCF_050655825.1. Taxonomy (NCBI): domain Eukaryota; kingdom Metazoa; phylum Chordata; class Aves; order Passeriformes; family Estrildidae; genus Lonchura; species Lonchura striata. Next base: position 125,552,719 of record NC_140704.1, read on the forward strand.
AACTGAATGAAAGAGCAGTATCCATTTGCTGCAGGATATATATGCACACAGACAATTATGACTTAGCTGTCCAGTCTGTGCAAGTCCATACTTCAGTTTACCTTCTGACTGTGTGTTTACAAGACCACATCCTAAGGACAGTCTGTGAATTTAGAATGAATGTGTCAGTCAAGCATCCACTAACCTTGTGCAAGACTGGAACAATATTGCCCCTTTTCACTGAGTGTCAAAAACCTTTCTTTTCTGTTACACCTTTGATACAGTATTCCATCAGTCATTTGTTCTTCTCTAGGTTTTAACAATAGACACAAAAATGCACTTATTTTTTTGTTTAAGCAAAGACAGATTTCAAACTGTCCCTGGATGACTCCCTTGAATTAGGCTATGACTCAGTTTTCATTTGTTTCCTGTCCTGGTGTGCTCTCTTTTGACACATCCACAAGTTTAGTGATGCCTGGAGGAAACAAACCATGTCAGAGCTGAGATTTCTCAAAATTTGTTTTGTTTGCTGATAAAGGGCCAGTAAAATATGGTCTCTATAAAGAGTACAATGTTTGTTGAACCGTCAAAATGCAGAGCCTTGTGGGTAGGGTTCTGCAAAGACACACAACCCCCTATTTATTAATCACTAGCCAAATATCTGCTACCACAAAAGTAGAAGCAGGGTCTTACCCGAGGAACAGCGTGAACAAATTCACGGAAAACAGTTCTGTGCAACCTTGTTTAAGTCCTTACACTATGGCTCTGACCTTTTCAGTCATACTTGGCTTTCCTTATATGCAAATACTAAGGCAATCAATCACTGGGAGACATGAATCTCAAGATTTCTACGGCACTTCATTATTATTCTTACCTACTGGATGCTACTTTGCATCCTACTGCTTTATTCTCCTTTTAAACTACATTAAAAAGGTAGAGTCTCTTGGCAACTTCTCAGGAATGTATTAATGAACTTAAAGGTGAAACATGAGAGGAAGTATTTGGAAAGTATGAACTGCCATGGTACAATGAATAATGAATATTCACTGTAATTATAATTTGTGTGTAATACTAGGCTATATGGCCCAGAAAACTGCTTTTTAAGAACCTGAAATTTAAGAGCTTTATCAAAACGTTTTCAGATATTGAAATGGTTTTAGGCTAAAGTAATTCAGAGATCACTCATTAAGACAGAAAAGAATGCTTTTGTTATTTAAAGAGCGGTATTTGTATTTCACTTCTTTTTGTCTCTGTTTCAAGAGCTTGTTGATATGCTATATAATTTACTGCTGACAGCATGCTTGCCTACCATACTAAGCAGTTAAAGAAACAAGAGCAAAATTACTTTCTCATCACAACCTATTTTCAAGACAATATAGTACAATGGAAAGCTTTCACTTAACTATAGTTTCAGAGAATGAGACAGAACTCTTACTGATACCTTTTAGCAGCGCTTACAGATATTGTAAATATAAAAACCTCAAGCAACAAAAGAAAACCAAGAAGTTGTTACTAGGAAGAAATAACAGTTACCTTCTTTTCATTCAAATACATGAAAAATGCTATTTGAAAAGCAGATATTTACTTCTGTTTGTGGGAGTGAATGTAAATACTTAGAAATATTTATCTATTTTTTTACCATAAATGACAAAAGCTAACAGTAACACTGTCCAGTTACTCTAGGTATGACTTGGGAAATGCTTGAACAAACAAGTATGTGTACAAGTAAGTGGGTTAACAGGTACCACACAGAAAAAGTATCTGAAAAAGGTATCATGTACATCTAGCCTGGAAAGCACCTCAGACATGACAGTACTTGAAATCATCACAATAACTTGTGAACCTGGTGGTTTGCAGGAGTTTATTTGGGATAACTGAGACTTAGTTAACACCTTGGCATTTAAAAGTTGTTTACGTAATGGGAATAGATTTTTTTTCAAATGTATACAAATATGCTGTATTTGACTATCTTGGAAACAATTACAGACTTCAAAATTTAGAGTCCAGTAAAGGTATATTTATCTTTTTCTAGGAGCTATCTGAGAGATGCTTCCACACAGAGAACAGACTAAGTAAACTTTGAGAAATGCTTTTCTGTGTCATTCCACACATATCCAGCTTCGCTTGGGGAAGGGATACAAACTCTCCTCTTCTATAAACAGAATAGAAGTTTCAAATGAGAGGAAAAAAGACCCCACACCTTCTCTCCCATATCTCAGCTGGTCTGTCAGCAACACCACTTCAATTTCTGTGGTGAGGAGTAAAAAGACACCTGAGAATTCTTGATCTGGGTGATTTCTTTGTGTCAAATTTCACACTGTCAGATGTTGGCATTTTCACTTGAGTACTCTAATAATTTCTTTATTTGAAGGGTTTGGCAGCTTTCAAAGAGTTTCTTTCCAAATACTTCAATTCTTTGCATGGCTAAGGTTATCACTTCTGAATTTATGAATGGTAAGATGGCCCGCTGCTGTAAACTGGGATTTCTTCAGCTGGTGGAGAATGAAATAATGGAAAATGAAAAAGATTTGACTACAACACCAGTAAGTATGGGCCAATAATATAAATCCAGAGGAGAGGTAGCACTAAGATAATTCCCAACAGTGAAAAGTACGTCTTTATACTGTTTTAAAGCTAGTAAAGTCTTACTACTGGAAATAGTTCTGTTCAGTTTTGCCAGTAGTTCTGGACTGCCATGTTCAAAAAAGATGAATTTATATCAGGATGCGTACAAAGAAAGTCTGCAAGATTGGTAAAGGGAATGAAAATTCCAATCAGGTGAACAATCCTTGACTTAGGCACTAAATGAATACAAAGAGAGGTCCTCAATCCCAAAACACATTGTTTTTCTACAACCAAATACTTAGGAATAAAGAAGACAATAAGTATTCTATAAGGTAACTGATAGGAAAGATTTAGTAATAAGTTATATATAGTGACCATTTGAACTAAAAAGTTGAAGTAAATAGGTGTGTTATTAGAAAATGTTCAGAATGTGGTTCTTTGCTTTTGTGGGTCATTATAGCCTCCACTCACTATATGGGTGCATTTAAGATAAGTTTCTGTCTGAAACAAGGAGAGCAGAAAATGACAGTAAGTGAAAATGAACCTCAGAGCTATAATCTGTATTAGCATGCGAGTACAGGCAGATCCTTGGAAAGTAATAACAAGATATGACTCAACTCAATTTGACAGGTGAAAGAAAGGGCAGACATGAGAAGACACTAAACTGGCAAATGGAGTTCCATTTTATCTATCCAATTTTAAGCTAAAGAACAGTACACAGAAATATAAACCTCATGGAAATACAGCAGAAAAACAAAGCAAAACCAACTTTGCTTCTTCCTATAGCAACTTTCCAAGCCCTGTGACAGATGAAAATGGGCTGCAATGCTGATGCAAGTGGGACAGATTACTTCTATGCCATTGTGAATATGGGACTAATGTTCTACAGAGCACCCCAGGCATAACAGAGGAATATTCCCTCACAGGTTATGCATGTCTAACAGTAAAGCATTCTCCAAAATTCAGACTTTAGCCAACCAAGACTGTCAGGAATTCCACTGGACAGTAAAAAACCTATAGCTCTTCCCACTAATAAACGCATTATAGAATTAATCCAAATTTCTGTCAATTTATGATTGCTGAAGTCTTTGATACCATCCTGAGTAAACTATTAATCTGAGCCAAAGTTATATGCTTGATACTGACTTTTCAACACTCAACTGTTTTCATACAAAGAAATAATCATCAAATTATTAAAAATGGAAAATAAAATCTCCTTGAGCAATGTACACTCTTCATGATATACACGACTTCCTTCTGTATAAAATACAACAATTCAAGATGGAATCAACACTTTAACTTAACACAAAACATTTTCACTGCAATAAAATAGTCACATAAAACCCCAATCTACAATTACCTGGTTGGTAGAAATTTGGTGAAAGTTCTCTGGCAACTGCTCTTGCAATATCGCATTCCTGGCGAGCAGCCTGAGCAGCCTGATCCGCAGCATCAGCTTTAGCTCTTGCATGTGCAGTTCTGTACAAAGCAGAAAACAATTTATATGCAGAGAGTCTTTAACAGGTGCATCAAGCATGTGAGAGCAAAGGACCTCAGCTATTATACACTATCCTGTACAGTGCACTTAGGCAATTGTTGTGAGGAACTTCAAATCAGTGAAGTATTTCAGGATCAAATCACTATTCCTCGCAGCTCTTTAGTCCTGTTCATCCTTGGATCATATTTACTTGCAGGAACACAATTTACAGCCCAGGCTTGTAATTAAAATTTCTAAATAGAAGGAAAGACTAGTATCTGAGAAACACAGGATTAGGATTTATTTACATGTTACCAGAATGTGTACAGGAGTGTACAGAAGGTCAGACTGGGCTACCACACTGACTCCTAAACAGGGTTTGGGAGTTCAGGACACCTGGTGTTCAAAGGGACTGAGGAATGCTACTACCTTCACCACATTTCAAAGTTAATTCTGGGTCAGTGCCAGGTGCCCTGTGGAAATTTCTGAAGGGCAAAATTCAAGTATATTGGCCCAAAAATTAGAAAATGTCTTCCACAATCAGATCATGTTGGTAAGGAATAGCCTGGAAAATGTGTTTAACACTTCAAGAGGCTTTTGTAGAAATGGGAACTTAACTGTCCTAAATACTTGTAACTCACTGAATTTCAAATCCAAAAACAATCTGAAAAGGCAACTTTTCTGAAGCCAAGAAAACAGTATGGAATACTCTGGTAAAGCAATCTGCACTCTGCTTCCACTTTTTTCTTGCTATTTCTCAAAAACCCCCAAGAACAGCTTCTGCAAAGGCCTCTGATTCCAGACTGCAAACTGATAGTTGTGTTACTGCAGGTTTGCATCACTTCATGTCCCATCTTCCCTCTCTACTTCATTTTCCACACAGTCATCTGTTTAAAAATTCCTGATAGTAGTGATCTCTCTGTGCTTCTACAGCATTAGCACATAGCCTAGAGCTATGAAATGGCTGTTTAGAACAGAGGGGAAGCAAAACACGACAAACCAGTAGAATATTTTGAGATTCTAAAGATATTACTAACATTTCTAAACCAAATACATTAAATTTTGTCATCTCATCACATTTCTCATAACATTCTAGTAGAAAACTGACACAGAAGCACGGAAAGAATTAGTTAGCAGGACAACAGTAACAACAAATTTTATCCTATGTGCCTGGTAACAGCAATGAACAGCAATTAAATAAATGAAAATTCCTAACAACTTCACTGTTAATATTCAGTTTAATTTTCAAGACATAAAGAAGGGTTCTTTGTGTTTTAGATAAAAGAAGAATTAAATGTTAGCATTAACCAGAATGAGCATCGAGAGATTAACAGTATGCCAGACTTTGCATTTCTAAAAGGATGTTTAATCCCGTAGGGTACTAGTATAAACACAGACATAAAAAACCACATAGACAGTTTCATCTGTGGTGCCTGGAGAAGATTTATTTAAGTTACATCCTCCCTAAAATGTGTGTGGGGATAAATGTTGAATGTTCTTTCAAAGCTTAGCTTGTCATAATTTACTAGATAAATATTAGCCTATGCTGCCTTCTTGAAGGTCCCCCTAGGCCTGTGAGAAAAAAAGATAATGAGCAAATGAATTGTAACACCTTTGTTTTGTGCTCAGGAAGGGGGAAAGAAACTGTTAATAAAAAGAAATACACTGCATAAATCCCATATGTGTTCTGTGCAGTTCATGAATGGGTGTATGGTATGTTCCTGCTTAGTACCAGTAATCAAACCCGTTGTTTCTCTACAATCATTATTTTCAATTAGATGAGCTATTCTTAGCTCCTGCATAATTATGTCTATGTAGCATAAACCTAATGAAGCAGTCCTAGCACTGGGACATTGTTCTGTGAGACAATAATGTAGTCTGCTCATAGATAAACTAGACACTGGTCATCTTTTTGTGATGAAAGAACAACCAGACTACTCCCATATAAAAATAGTCTAATACTATTGCTACTGCTAAGACAGACATTTTAAAAGCTAATATACTAAAAAACCAGCACCAGGAAAGCATACTGCCTGGATAATACATTTATTTATTGATGCCCATGAATTTTCTCTACTATTATATATGAAAAGCAAAACAGACATTCTGTTGAAAAGTGCAATATCAATTAGTTAAGAAATTAAGTGGTGACATGAGTAAGAAGCCAGTGCAACTCTGTCACATGAAGCTGGGCAGAGCAGGTCACAAGAGGAAGAAGCCAAAGGAACAGAAGGTAAATGAGCACAGCTTTCCTTGGCTGCCTCATCTCACAGCTCTTTTCTCAGCTCGCACTTCCCGCTGCTCTGCCCCTTTCGTAGTCCAGCAGAGCAGAACGGGAGCGGCACTGCCAAGGCGTGTCCTGCAGCCACACACGGAGCAGGGCTCAGGGCTGGGAGCCCAGCCCTGCAGGGCAAGGCACGCACCGTGTTCGCGCTCCGGGGCAGGCCCCGGCCAGCCAGGCCGCGGAGCGCACGCATGCCAGGCCGCGGAGCACACCATGCCAGGCCGCGGAGCGCACCATGCCAGGCCCCGGCCAGCCAGGCCGCGGAGCGCACCACGCCAGGCCGCGGAGCGCACCATGCCAGGCCGCGGAGCGCACCATGCCAGGCCGCGGAGCGCACCATGCCAGGCCCCGGCCAGCCAGGCCGCGGAGCGCACACATGCCAGGCCGCGGAGCGCACCATGCCAGGCCGCGGAGCGCACGCATGCCAGGCCGCGGAGCACACCATGCCAGGCCGCGGAGCGCACCATGCCAGGCCGCGGAGCGCACCATGCCAGGCCGCGGAGCGCACCATGCCAGGCCCCGGCCAGCCAGGCCGCGGAGCGCACACATGCCAGGCCGCGGAGCGCACCATGCCAGGCCGCGGAGCGCACCATGCCAGGCCCCGGCCAGCCAGGCCGCGGAGCGCACCATGCCAGGCCGCGGAGCGCACGCATGCCAGGCCGCGGAGCGCACGCATGCCAGGCTGCGGAGCGCACGATGCCAGGCCGCGGAGCGCACGCATGCCAGGCCCCGGCCAGCCAGGCCGCGGAGCGCACCATGCCAGGCCGCGGAGCGCACACATGCCGTTCCGAGACGCTTTCCGGCCCGCCCCTTGCCGCGGCGAACGGGAGGACGCGGCAGAGCCGAGCCCCGCGCGGAGCAGCGGCTCCGCGCCCTGCCCGGCCGCGGCTCTCCGCAATTGTTTGCTGTTTGTCACCTTGGCATCTGCCTGCTCCACTGGATAACTTCAGCTGCGTGCATTTTATCATCCCCATTCGCAACTGCATACTTAAGATAATTTCTTAACTTCTTGCACGCACACTTAATCCTAAGCGTCAGACTCAAATAATTTTTCTGTTGCTATTTATTTCCCTGGGTTTTTTATACTGACTTCCACATTTGATCTGCCTGTGTGTTTTCCAGATGACTTGCTTACAATTACTGCTGCTTGATACTACGTTTTGTCTGTACTTGTTTTATTCTGCCTTGAACTGACCCACACACTATCAGACTAGTATTACCAGAAACTATGGAGAAATATTTTAGTTTTGAATGACAGGGTTTGTAAAGGAGAACTATCCAAGCAGAAATAGAATCTATTTGCTCCATTTATGCTTCCCATAGTTTTGGAAAGCTTTCTTTACCTTCCATTTTGGGAGCAAATTTGTCACTGTAGGGTCTCCAAGTTTTGTTTGCTATCAGCAATTATTCATAGAAATTTAAGTCTATGATATACCATGTCAAAATGACCCACAACTGAATGACCACCATCTACTTGAGAGTTGATTTTTTCCTCCAGGGAACTCTATGTCCTTTGTTATGACAAGAGATCTTTATGAGAACTCTTGAAAGCAAAACGCAAAAAAAAAGTCTCCTTTTCTCTCGCCAGCCAAGAAAAAGACTGCGGTAGATTTTTTCCAGGAAGGATTGATCTCATGTTTCAGCAGCAAAATAGAAATTATGCAGGAAAGAAGGCAGCAATCCACGGATTGCAAAAGAGTACAGAAAGATAAGTAACCTGCTTTACAATGCTGCATTCTAATCCATAGCAAAGGATCTTTAATGACTTTATGTGAATAGCCAGCTCTTTGTAAACAATTATTTTTCAGCAACTGCAATACCTAATATATACTAGTAACTTTTGAATTACTGTGTGGTTATATGTGTATTTGTCCCAGAAAATATCAGGACTATCATTAATATTCCACATGATGTGGCAAACACACACTTGAAAGCTTTCACATGAATACAAAAATTAAAGTATTTACCGAAACCAATTCATATTTAGATGGACAATCTACCACTTCCCTAATGAATGCACAGCGATGGTAAATTTAATGAAGGCAGGGGCTACAAATTAAGTTGTAATCTGTGGCAGGAACCAAACTGTACTTACATTAAAAAAGAATTTGTAGCTATAGCTCATGGGGAGTCCTGGTACCACATGGCAGCATGTGGAGTCCCTACAGATACCTGGTTGATACCTGATAGGCACCAGATACCATCAGTCTCTGTAATCAGTGAGTGAGGGCTAGGGGAGCAATGCCTGACTGAAAACCTGAGAAACTGCATACCAGGGTGTGATTTTTAGAGCAGCCTAAGTTTTCTAGATTGTGGGACAACTGTTATCACCATTGATAACTTTCTTTTCTGGGTTTCACTGGGTAGGTAGACAGGAACACATCGTATTAACTACACTCAAAAATTATAAGCACAGAGCCAGAGTCTTCTTACAAGCAGCTTCTTTCAGCAATACTATGGGCAGATTTCTATCTATTTATGTATGAAAGTAACTTGAAGGAGGAGTGCTGAGGTTTGAAGAGCTTAAACAATATTATCTCCCTTTCTGCAGCAACAATGCTTATATATAATGCCATGTGCCTGGAATGCATTATGTAATGCTTATCTAAATTTAAAACCCATTTAGAGCTGTCCATTACCCTCCAGATTATTTTGTATTTCCATGGTATCCTTCAACGCACTTGTAATGCTGCCTCATTCAGAGTCAACTAAAAATGTAAACAGCATATGTTTACTTTGTTACATTCTTCAGATTTTATTAAACACAGTGAATCCAGCATAAAGCTTTCCAGGAGTTTTCTTTCTATTTCTTAAAATTATAAAAATAATTTTGCTTTCTATTTGCCCAATATATGACACATAATTATGCTCCTATCACATTATCCTAAACTAGTAATACTTACAATGTTAAATTAACAGATTTCCATATTGTAAGAATAAAAATATCAGTAATGACCAAACCTACATGAAGTTCTCAAGAGATGTTTTTTATCATTGACAGCTATCAGGTTTATCTGTGTAACATTATATACTGTGTATGTAACATTACCAATTACTATCCTTCTTGAAACTCAAATTCTCTAAAAAAAATCCTACCTTCCTAAATTCTAAAATGCAGTGATTGTTCCAGGAAGCAGAGAGTATTATGCTGAGGTTTTTCCCCAAGTATAAAGCTTTTCAACACTTTCACATTTGTTTCTATCTGTCAAAGAAAAACCTCACAATCCGCAAAACCAAGTTCTGGTAAAATTGGTACACAGATCTGTAGCATTTCTAGGTAAAATGAGCTGGAATGAAAGACTTTAAGGGAAGTTCTTTGGTAGACAAATTTTTTCTTTGCCCCATATTATTTCTATATTCTCCTGATATTATCTATAATGAATGCTTAATATATATAGAACATCTATGCATTTTTTAACATTACAAGTGAGAGACTGGCATTTATCAAGTGTGACAATCATTCTTCTCAGATTCTTTCAGTGATAATACTGGATAAGAACCAATATTCTGCTATGGTAGAATTAAAAATACATGACTCTGTAGAGCTACCTAAGAACTCCTGGCTTCATAACTCTCAGCAACTCATTGCTGTAATAGCTTAAAAGTGAGGGTAGGTCACTTGCTGAATACCAGCAAGAAATGGGGGTGTCTGAGAGGAACTGAAAGAGGAAAAAGACGGACTAATAGATAATGTAATACAACAGCTTCAAGCAATAAGTAATTTAAAGCAATCCTAAACTCCAGATTGAATTAACAAAATGAGACATATGCCCTCAGCTACCTGTACTTTATCTACCTCCTTTGTACTTTGCTGATTTTTAAACTCAACCTGCCACTCTTCTTTATGAACTAACTTCACTCAGTTACTGGACTAGCTTGGTACTACCAGTGAAGTCTGTTGTAGTAAAGCATGAGCAGGTCTATTATGCAAACACTGCTGGCACATCAATCTGTATCACCTTACCTAATAGAATTTGCTTCTGAAAACTCCTCCTTCCCAGCCTAAATTAATTTTTCATATTTTTCAGTCCTTACTCAGAGGAACTTAAAAACCACTGATCTTTAGTTAGTAATGCCTGAAAAATTAAGGAAATTCCTTACGCTTGGCAAACAGCCAACCTCATTTCAGTACTTGAAAACATAACCTGGGGCTAGTGACTGGTAAACCAGATGTCAGTTTTAGGCATAAATAACAGCATAAATAGATTTGGTGTATGTCCACAGAGATTTACAGGCTAACAGTGTATTGTGCCAGACATCATACTTTAATGAAGTATTTTGCCAAACACTTCATACACATGTAAAGATTATGGGTCATGTACCTTATCTTGTTTACCTTGATTTAACATACTAGAACTATTTTATTAAGGTTTCTGATTTTTTACCCTATGGCAATGTATTCAAACAGTAGCATAAATTACAAGCAATTAATGAAGTACATCAAAATGGATTAAAAGCTAACTGTGGCACATTTCAAAGACAATGTAGAAGACATCAAAGAAAACAGCTGACCATGTCCTTTTTACCTTAGGAGTTAGTTTGTTGTTCCAGAATTGTTTAATATTTCACTTTTAGAATGTCTCAATACAAGCTAATACTGCGGTAGAGCTGGCAGGTTACACAACTTCTGAATTCTGAAAAACCCCAAGGACAATTTACTGTAACCTAAAGTTATTGTAATCTACAGTTTACTGTAAAATGGAGTTCAATCGTAGCAACTCCAAACCTCACTGCATTTAAGTGTACCAAAACAAAACACTGGGAAACAAAAATCTAGCCAATTTGGAGAGGCCATGGAAAGCAGCACAAAGACAGATGACACCCTGCTGGCCGGTCCCACACACTGCCACAAAAGGAAGTGTTAATGTGCACTTAATACATTTAGAGACAAAAATCAAATATAAACTAAGGAATTTGTTTTTGCTTTACTACATAATCCAGCATCCATAAAACCTTTCGTAGTTTTATGGATGCTGGATTATGATAATGAGGCCCAGCTCATCCACATCCCAAGAAGGAAAAAGTAATGTCAGGACCACAGAATAACTGTGGATCTAAAAAGACAAGCTTTTTGACTTACACTTTTTGAGCCTTCTATCTACTCGCTCTTGAAAAAAAAAACCACTGAGAGGCCACTTACAAAGGTGTACACACAGGTGTCTGACAGTGGAGTATGGGGAAGAATTAGAGAGGAAGAGAAGATACAACTGCTCCCATGACTAGAAGCTGAATTTGGGCACAGTCAACCTTGAAACCTTATGGGTGTATTTTAGAGAGAAAATGACAGATATTTCCAAGCCTTTGCAATGATATTAAGCACTATAATAAAGTGCTCTTTAATCCATTTTCTGAGAAAAGAATTACATAGTCTTTTGTTTACAGGAAGTGAGATTAGTTGATTTTGGGACTGTTTACATTAGGTATTTCAGACAGAAGGCTCTAATCATCTAATTGGAGACACCCATCTTACTCCATTAAAATAAGAAACTTTTTCAGTTTGGATCTCTGAACTGTACAAATGTCAGACTCCTGCAGTGCTGAGCATAAACATGCCCTGCTGTGCCTACAAATATGGCAAACATCAATCTAGGTGCTTGTTGAGGAATCAGCTGCCTTCTTATGCCAAGATTTAGAACATATTTGTATTCTCCTTCAGACCTCTAGGGTCCATAGTAATAAACCCAGAAGAGCTCAGCAACTCAGGAGTGCCAAAGTAGTAATTTCTGTAAAAGCAATCACATATACACAGTGGTTCAGATTTTTTTAGATAAATAAAGGACAGCATCCTAAAAAAAATGTATTTCTGAAAATCCACTTTCAACAATTGACATAAATTAGTTCAATCTCCCTAGTCTTTCAGGCCCTCACTCTTGCTCACGTATTTGGAAAAAACTCACATGGAGATGTCTGAATTTACAAAGTTTTTTTGAACTGCTGTTTGAATTTGTATCACTAGAGAGGCTGTTTTACATGGCACTCTCCTTAACTTTAGGTGTCCCACTAGCCTAGCATTATTTATAGGCACACCAGATACTCTGCTGCTGTAAAAAGGAGCTGGCTTTTCATGTGATGATACTTAAACTACACTGTCAGTAGTTTGAATGAATGAGTTTTCTTTCATATTGATTTACTTGACCATAGCACTGGCACAAAAATCACAGAATCATTTAGGCTGGAAAAGACATTTACGACCATCAATTCCAACCATTAACCAAAGACTTCCAAGACTGTCTGCCACTAAACCACATCTCTTAGTGCCCCACATCCAGAAGACTTTTAAATACCACCAGGGATGGTGACTTAACCACACCCCTGAGCAGCCTGTTCCAATGGTTGGCAACCTTTAGGTGAAGGTTTTTTTTCCTAATATCCAATCTAAACCTCCCCTATTGCAGGCTGAGGTTGTTTCCTCTTGTCTTCTTGCTTGCTACCTGTGAGAAAAGATTGACACCCACCTCGCTATATGTTAAATATGGCACAGTCTTCAATTTCATCACGATCAGCACCATGCCTTCAAACAGAATGCAAGTTTTCCTCTGGGAAAATGTACACTTTGGACAAAATACAATTCTGTATACTATGCTCATTGAGGGTTTTCTCCCATTTTTGCCAATGGTGAGTCATTGACAGTATTTTATTGTCACATAGATTTTGATGTATATTTATCTATCTTGCTTTATTGGACAGATTGTATTCTATTATATTTTACTACTAAGCCTCCTTAGTAAGCAGTATTTTCTTCCAGTTTCCTGAACCCATAATATTAATTCCTGCAGACAAGAAGGGACTAATTTTTGAAAGGGATAAGGGAATAGCTGCAAACAATTTGTTGTTTCCAATCACTAAAGCAAATTGTATTGTTTAGCTGAAGAGAGCTTCTGAATCTAGCTGGAAGCATGAGAAAAGATAACCCCTTGAGCTTCAGCTGCTCTTGATGATATAGTTAAGTGAAGAAAAACAAAAAGGAGATAAATATGTTTATCTTCCTTTCATCATAGTATACAAGTTTCATGAAAAGAAGAACTTAATGTAATAATGATTTTGCACATTCAAGGAAATAGGAATGCACGGACCACTGTGATCATTTGCTTAGATAATTTGTAAGGTATGTTTAGTGCATTGCACTTCCCCTCACCACAGATTTTTTTTTTTTAAAAAACTGTTCTCCATCTGGGAAAATAATAAAATAAAATAAAATAAAATAAAATAAAATAAAATAAAATAAAATAAAATATAGGTATGATGACTGCTATCATCAGCACCAATATCTGGAAGCTGTTCTACACTCTTAAGTATAAGATAGCAATAACATTGTTCCAGGGAAACAGCTAGATGAAAAATAAGAAAAGCTTACAAGAAGAGATTAGGAAATTGTTTTGTGTGCAAATGGACTGTTTTATCTATTCAAAACATTGTCTTTTTCAGTGTTCTACTGATTTTTACCACTTTAAATTACTTTAAAAAAAATCCCAAAATGTGACATCAAATGTCATTATTCAGAATGTTTTTTTTTGATAGAATAATTATAGTTAGAAAACTTTTGAAAACTCTACTAATCAGTAAACTTACTCAGAAAAACTATGTCAAATGTCATCCATGACAATGTATCCTTTAATCTCTCCCTTATACAGAGTAGATGTGTTTTTTTAATATTTTTTTTTTAATTTCAAGGAAAAAAGAAGTCCACAGTGTTAGAGATATTTTACAAAGAATACCAAAACTTTTGGAAAGTAACTTGTGTAATATAAGACCAACATCTGATCTCTCTGAACACCAAAATATATGTAACTTGCACCACACTTGTTGGATGAGAACTACATTCCCAGAAACAAGAGGGGAAACGTGCAAAATTAGTTAAAATTCTGTGGAGTTTACTGGCTTCAAAAAGTGCAAGATAAACTCCCCACTCATGAGTACTTCTGGGAGCATGCTTCATTCTTTTTCTAAATGACTTTGACAGTCTGTACTTACTATATTGCTGTTTAGTATCTTATTTGCTTATTTGGTTTTCTCCGTTACAAAAGTTCAGCACACACATTTGCTTACATTTTCTCAAAATAAAGTAATATTATGAAATTAAAATCTTCATAACAAATGAGAACAGAAAGGACACAATGACCATAGAATAAACATTGAAGAGCTTTGTGCATTGCGCAAAATTGTCTAGAAAATAATACAAAATGAAAATATTGCCTAGAATATAGTTACGAACAAAATACATTTTTATGAGATAGAATAGTGGCATTTATGCACTTGTAACAAAAAAAAGTTTGGTGCAATGAAACTATTTAAATGACAAACATATTGCCATGAATTCAAATAATCTGTGGCAATGTTACAGAGTTTTTTTAACAGCTTTTTTAAATCTTTAGGCATTAAAATCTAGTGCAATATTCTTAGCCTTCTAAAGGCATTAACTGTGTTTAAATTTACTTTTTGTGTCCTTAGCAATCTAAGAGCCAAAACTAAATTGGGCTTATCTTTCTTTGCATGGTTCATTTCTGTTCCCTGATTAGGTGCCAGATGTCCAGAAAAAAAAGCATTGATAGAAATATGTCTAGCAAACCTCTCTCGAATAAGTTCTTCCTTTTTCAGTTATTTAAAGATAACTGTTAAAAAATTCACAGGAATATGTAAATAACAGAAAACACATATATTACAATTGAGTAGCTTAATTAGAAAGGGCCTAAGCTCTCCATGAAAGACAAGTACTCAAGTGTAGGGATGGCTATAAGTAATTTGCCTTTTCTCCAGGCTGACAGATACAAATCAGGCTGTTCATATTATATATTAAACATCAAGAAACCAAACAGGTTAAACAAGCAGAGGAAAAACTTTGATGATACTTCCAACTGTAAACATATAATTCCTCTTAATTAAAGAGCAATGCAGATTGAAAATAACACCAGATCATTTCAGACATAGGGCAGCTGACAGCTATTTCACAGGTTTTGCTATCTCCAGCATGAAGGAAATGCAAAACCTGACTTTATGACAAATGCAGTTAACAGCTTTAAAATAATCTTCTCTGATACACATACCCCCCTCCAATAAACATCTATGCACATGTTTTCTCTCTGTAGTTATCTATAATGCTGCCAATATAGCTTTGAATAAACAACCACCACATCCTATCAGCTACCAGAAAAAATTGAAAACCCAGGAATGTTGCTCTGTTCTGGTTCACATAGGGCTGATGATCTTGCCTAGATGCCCAAAAGGCTTTTGTGGCATCCAGAGACTGCTGAGAGTTCACAGCAGCTTATTTGTTCCTGCTTAGAGCAGTCCTTGACTGCTTTGTTCAGCTGAAGTCATGCAGATCTGCACAGTAAAGCTGAGGATTTGTCGTATTACATATTTAGCAGTAACCATTCATGAGAGCAACAACGTACTCTAGACTTAGGAAAGTCTACTGTTTTAGACCTTCTGAAAAGAGCTGGTCATGGTCTATTTGCTTCCTTTTTTTTTTTTTTTTAATTCCTTCTTATCACAGGCCTTGCCTGGAGCCTTGACATTCTCTTCTAGTCTCCTCTGAAAAGCAAGCGCTTTCTTTTTGGAGTTACTAATAGCAGAATTTTAAGCTGCATGCCATGAAAAAGAAAGCAAATCCCAAAAGAGTCAGTCCTAATGTCTCTTTGCCCTCTCTTCACACAAACACAGATGTATCAGACTTCCCAAGGTTGATAGGTTTTACGGACACAACTGTGACACTGGGACAGGTGGCAAGACAAGAAACTTCTCTTAGGCAACACCACATGCTTCCTCTCCCACCAAAAACCTGCTCCTACTGAGGCCCAATATTGAGAGCTGGTGCTTGAGATCAAGATTGGCAAGCACTTCCTGAGCCTCAAAAACGAGTCTCCTAGTAACGTCACCTTTCTAAACTGCAGGTATTTTGAGTTTTTAAGAGCATCAGAGAAGGGCCACATGTTGCTCCCTTTCGCATAGCAGGGCTACCAAGGCTTGCCAGAAGCATTGCTCTATCTGCACCGAATAACGGGGCTGCATGCACATGGCAGTGCTTTCCAGAAGTGCTGGCCATGACTAAACACACACCCAGCTAAGTCCTGCACTATTATGGCTTCAATAAATAACACTACAGGAGTAAGTGCTGCTACTCGAGCAATTCCTGTTGCTGACAGCCAGTGGTAACTGCAAGGGTCTGAACACCAGGGAGTGACAGGAAAATATTTGCACCTGCTACTTTTCCTGAGGACATTAAAGCAGCCTCACCATGTCAAGGGCATGTATCTTGGCAGGGAAAGGCCTGATAAATTCTGGGAAAGCAGTGTCCTGGAATAACCCTGTGGGCTGGATGAATTATCCTAGGATCACAAAATCATAGAGTGGTTTGGGTTGGAAGAGACCTTAAAAATCATCCAGCTTCAACCCCCTGCCATGGCCAGGATCACCTTCTACCACACCAGGTTGCTCAAAGCTCCATCCAGCCTCACCTTGGACACTTCCAGGGATGGGGCACCCATAATTTCTTTGAGCCACCTGTTCCATCATCTGTCCACCCTCACAGTAAAGAATTTCTTTTTAATATGTAATCTAAATCTATCCCTAAAATACCCTACATAAATCTTCTGTTTGAAACCATCTTATCACTATACTCACTGATAAAAGAGTTCCTCCCCTCTTTTCCTGCAGGCCCCTTTTGGGTACTGGAAACCTGCTTTAAGATTTTCCTGGACCCTTGTTTTCCCTGGGTTAAATCACTGAAACAACAACTTATTTTGTCAGATTGTATACAAAGATGGTCCTTCCTGGAATCTGTACTGATCCACTTTCACCTGAGTAAGTATCTTATTTTATGAATCCCACAGGGAAATATGAAGATCATCAACTGGGAAGGCTTCAGTCATGCCTTAGTTCTTCTCCTGAAGCCTGCATTGCTGGGGGCTTAAAGGAGGAATGGAGGACATACTTTAAGATCCACTGGAAGGGCAGGGAAAATGAACACATGCTTTCTTGGAGAATTTGATAATTCAATATGATCAGTGCAAGGTAATTCAAAGATTAACCCATTTTATGTAATTAGCAAAATAATAACAGTAATAAAAATCTCTCCCTCAACAAATGTCATAATTCCAGCTAGATCTACTGATGCAGTGCATGTCTACTGAACATGGAATATGACCTCATATTATGCTTAGTTGATACTCTTGAATAAAATGTGAGGGTGTGTTCCATTAGCAGTCTTGCTGCTCTGGCACGAGCATGCTCCAGCAGCAAGTAGATGCACATGGAATATGCTTTCTCATTGGAAAGGTGAAATAATTTTGTAAAAAGTGGAGACTTACTCTGCTATCTTATTAAATAAATAAATAAATAAATAAACAAACAAATAAAATTTACACTCTCTGTGAGATAGATGTGTAGTGGAAGTCCTCCTGAAATGAACCAAACTTTTGCTACGAACTCCAGTGCTTAAAATACTTGCTGAACTACTGCAATGAGTTAGTTTGCTAGCAGTTATGAAGAGATGCTTCAGCAGAGGCTGAAATTTGCTTTTGGCAGTTTCTTTTTCTACCTCTTATTCAAGTGAGTCCAGCTACAAAATCTTCCAAACTACTTCTGCTTTAATGGTCGACATTTCTAGTAGCAGAGTCCTGTTTTCAGTATTCAAATACTGAGAAAATAAGATACAAATGACCTCTTTTTGAAGGGTCATTTTGGGAGTATGGGATTTCTACCTGACAACCAAGCCTGGCATTCCACAGAATGGGCAGACATACAAAGAAAGCTTTTAGGAGTTCTTAGGTGTAGGGTCTTTATGTACTTGGATCAGAGTTTATATGTGCCGAAACTCAATCTTTCTCTAAGTCTGTGAGGAAAGCCCTCACTGCAGAGAAAACCAGCATCTTTTATTCACTTTTAATAGATCTGAGTAACAATTCAAATGGCAGTTCTGTTCAACTCTGTAATATCTGGACAGCAAGCATACAGGTCACACTGTGTCACGTATCACTACAGTGTAAACCAGAAGTGAGTTCCTTATTTTAAACACATCATATGTTTTATAGAGAGTGTGAGCATCATGGGAAAATTCTAGATGCAGCATCCTTTAATGATAAAAATTCAGATATATCCTGCACTACCTCTGTAAAAATGCCAGAAAAATACAATAATCTTACACTTTAAATATGGTATGATAAAATTAAGCATTACCAGCCTACAAGTGAGACAGCATGGGGAGAACTTTGGATTTTTTTTTTTTTTTTTTTTTTTTTTTGGAGAGGAAAGAAACTCTCTTTCTTATCTACCTTGAGAAAATACAGATTCCAGAGCCAAGAAAGTAGGACCCTCATCTAAAGATCTTACATGAAACAAGAGGATATATGTTTTTTGAGAAAGACTTCACAGAGAAGAAAAAAAAAAGTCTTTGGAGAAGGAAAAGAAATGTTTTTGGCATGGAAAATTGAAACTGAGAGGACTAGTCAGGAAAAATGGCATTTAAAGACCCAGTAATCTGAGATCTGAACAATTAGTCTTGAGGGAACAGGGCAAGATGGGGTGTGAGAGACTGTATTTTCTAGTGTTGGTTAAAAAGAGTTACCTGCTTTTTTATTAAATCTATCAGGTTACCCCAGAAACAAGAATATGTCAAAGAACAAGGAAGGTTACCTACCACAGCAGCAATGCAGAAACATTTGCAATAATGTTTCCAATGCTAGGACAATTGTTTTGGTAACTATACAGCTTAGGTTAGGGAATATGTGTGTTGCTCCCCCACTGCCCAGGGCACGAGATCTCAGTTCTTTTAGTGAGTCTATGGTACCAAATCTCCATGCTCTAAAAAAGTCACACTTCCTCCAGAGCACCTGAAACTACACAGTTATATGATAAATGGTCAGGAAATCCAATGTGTCCATTTATTCCTGCAAAGCTACTTGGCTAATGCTGGACCCTTTTGTTTCACCAAAACTGAGCTCTTCACTGTCACGCGAACAAGGTGTCTTCCCACCCTACAAGAAATGATGATTTCTTGCCTGCAAGACTTAGCAGTCAGCCAAAGAGCTGTAGCAAAGCTGAAATACAGTTTCCACACAGAAAGGTTAAGTTATTTGGGGTCCTTTTCCTTAGATGCTTCTGCTTGTCAGAATGCCTCTAACACAACTTAGGAGGCTCAATTGGAGTCACTCTAAAAATATTCAAGCTCTTTTTTCTGCCTTGCTCTACAAATCTCATCCCTTTGGCTTGTGCCTACTACACTGTTTTCACTGAATCCAGCAGTCACCCATTAATATGGAAGACAACCCTGCATGAGGAAGAAGTTGCCATGACTTCCCTGATGCTAACCATCGATGTATGCCTCAGTCTTCTGAATCTCCACACTCATTAGTGATGTGTCATGAGACCCAATTCTTCTACATACACATTCCTCAATGGTAAAGCCCTCAGAGGATGACAGGGTGAGACTATTGTCTCTCATTGGTGCAGACCAATTCTCAACAGTGGAAAAAGTGAAACAGCAGTTGACAGCTGAATTGCTCTCTTTCAATCAATCCTGAGAAACACTCACAAGACACTATCATAAGATGCCAAATAAGCTGGGATTGGGTAGAAAATTCAGCACACGGGAAGAGTTCCCAGTTCAGTGGGGAGGGCAAAGACCAGAAAACCAAACCTCTTTCAGTAACATTGTATAGATATAAAGTGCATTTGATACTACAATTTTAATTTGGGCTAGCTGCTGTCTCAAACTCAGTGATGGGCCACATTAAATGGATCTATCTCCCTGAAACTGGGATCAATGATGAGTTACCCATGCTGCAGTAACTATGGCTACTAATGTCCATGTTGGGAGCATCAGCGGTGCTATCATTCTGAAATTTTTATACCTCAGCAGGGTGTAAGGGCATCAGTATGTTGCTAACTCTTTATTATTCTGTGACATTTTGCTCTGGCAGTTGGTATTAGTCCTCTCAGTGGTGTACTTAATGGACAGTAATTGCTTGCAGTCAAAATGCTGGAGCTTGTTTAAGGTTTGATGAGGCCATGAGCTGCTGCAGAAGACAGTTTCAGTCATCAACCTCATATTCTGTGAATTACTGCAGATAAGGGCAGACATACAGAACATCTGAACATGCAGTTTCCCTAGTAGAAGAATTGTTGACTTTTTTATCTTGTGCAGGAAGTATATGTTAACTGAAAAGTGGACTAAATTTAAAGTTTAAGATTATCAGGCTGGGGGCATCTGAACCAGAGAATAACAGGTCCGGGTAGAGTCATGATTCTGTATGTTCTGGAAGGTTTAGAGAATGTTTGGGTTGATAGCAAGCATTTTCAATATCCATCACATGCTCTCACAGTGAGAGGGAAATAAGGCCCTTTTTATGCTATTCTTCTACTTGGAAGCTTTACACATCTTGTACTTTGCTATTCTGCATGGAAGTATAAAAGGGATAAGCTGGCTGTAGGTCCAGAAAATATGCTGCTATTGAAAGCAAACTGACCAGCTTCCATTGTCTAACCTGGCTGAGGTGTGTGAGTGCCTACAGTGACACACACCTGAAGAAGTGCCATCTGGTGAGACTGGAGCATGATGTACTGCACTGCTGCTGCTGTGTGAATGAGAATTTTGCCAGTGTATGTCAGAGCTGAATTTAGCCCTGTTGGAGATAGGCTAATTATGCAAAGAAGAGTCAATTTCCAGCTAATTAGTTTTCCTCCTACAATATATCTGAATTAAAGACTATGAATTACATCTAACCCAAGCTTTAGAAACTTTGACAAAGTGAACTTTGGAATCCAGAAACTGAAATACCCTTACTTTTTATTTTTTTAAAGAGATATCTAGTATCCATCTGCCCTTGAATTAAACTGAACTAAAAAAAGTATGTTATTTGGATCAATTAACATGGCATAATGCCTAATAA
The DNA here is from genome assembly GCF_050655825.1 of Lonchura striata. Classification (NCBI taxonomy): domain Eukaryota; kingdom Metazoa; phylum Chordata; class Aves; order Passeriformes; family Estrildidae; genus Lonchura; species Lonchura striata. The sequence continues at coordinate 125,573,909 of NC_140704.1, forward strand.
TAATGCTATCCTTCTAGTCTTCTTTCCTACATCTGAAAATTATTTCAGAATAAGCTTTGTTTTCACTGTAAAATGTAACAGTTTGAGTAAATCATGAAGCTAACTTCCTTCTCTGCATAAAGACCTTTCAAAACACACTAGGAAAAGGCAGTTATTCCGAAAGTTCATGAATGAACTATACATAATTAATCCAGAATATTTTATATAAAGGGAATTTTACACAGCTAAAAAATAATTTAGCTAAGGAAAACAATCTCTGCATTGGTGCTGTCTGCTGATTTACCTACTCCAAATCACTCTTTTAAATTAAAAGACTTTTTTTTTTTTTTTTTTTTCTTTTTTTTTTTTCTTTCCCTTTTTGTATGGGAAAAAATAGTATTTCTCTCTCATAATTTGCCGTGATGAAAGGCTGTGGAACACAGAAGCAGTACCACTTATTTCAGATAAAAATATTTACGAAAGATCTGACAATTTTTCTCTCTGTTATCCTTCAGATGACATTTTTTCAGAGTGCTTAAAAGGAACAAAGCATATGTTGTTTAAGCAAGTTCCCCGAACAATGGTATTGCCTCTTAACAGTGTCAGGCTTGTGTTAGACATCAGAAATGTTAAAAGGCAAGAAGACAAACAGGTTAGTAAGGAAACAAAACATGCTCAGCAACAATTAAACTGTGAAAGCAGCTAACTGCTACACATTGGGACAAACAAGAGAAACGAAAGTATGTGAGAAACTAAGTGAATATGAAGCAAATAAAAACTGCAAATCAGAAAAATACAGCCTTTTAGCCTTTAAGTAAATTTTACCAATAAATTTAAAAAATAAATAATAGACTTCAGAAAATTCTTTGGTACCACATGATCTTTGATATGGACCACTTTTGTCTTTATCCTTGTGAATTATGGAGGCAAGAAAAGGCTTAAGGACAGTCTCTGAATTCTGGAGTTGTGCTACATCCACTCAAACAGAACACTGCATCCCTGGCACTTTGGTTAGACGAAAAATTCAATTCTTGACAAGGGCCCAGAGGAAAAGATGGTTTTGTATACGTTTGGGGTTTTTTTGGGTGCTGATGGTGGTGTTTTTTTTGTGTTGATGTTCATTTTTTAACACCAAAATTTCTAGCTTAAACTATTTGAAGCTATACATTTCAACCTATAGAAACATGTCTCTGTCAAGCATTTTTAGCTTCTCTACTTACTTGAGTGGCAATGAGAGAACACTGTCTCCCTTGTGAACACATTTATCCTTAAAATGATCGAATTGGTAATTTTAAAAATTTGTCCTTTTTTTGCACAGATATTAAATTAACATATGGATTATATACATTATATAATTATATGGATGATAGATTAATATATGGAACTTGTTTAATACAGTAGCTGTATTCACTAATCTATTTCAATACTGCCAAGAAATAGGATAGAAATAATCTTCACACATCATAGCCCCAAAGTCTATTTACCACTATATCCATGAGAATTTGAATTAATGAATGGCAAAATAAACAGCATATTGCCTACAGAAAACAAATAGAATTTACCAAAAATAAACAGGGCAACCTGTGCTCACTTTCACAATTTGAGTGGAATGACGTATAGTTATGGCCTTTGATGTGACAAATATGAGCTTGTTTTGATTTGAAATTATATTTGTCTTGTATTGAACTAATCTCATATTATCAAAACATGTACACGGTTTCAGAAACAACAGCATTAAATACCCCCTGTATTGTTTTAAAAGGAAATATTATAGAAAGAAATACTAGGGCCCATGTGCACAGTCCTACTGTTCAGAGGATTCTCTTCTCTGGCTGGCATTTTGCCTGAATACATTTTTTCCAGGTCATCAAATTCCAGATTACACTCATACAACAAAGGAACACATTAGATCCCTTTAAGGGACTGTGTAGGAAAAAAAAATCAGGTAAAAAAAGGCTATAGTTGCATGTATGTTTAGATCTAAGGAAAAGCACAGCTGAAAGGAACCATCTTCTCTTCTCCCAGTCTCAGACAGTAATTCCTGAACTCCCATCAGTCTGTGCCTCATGTTTGCAGCTGATTCCCAGTACTGGTTCCTGGTACTGCAGGCTAAAACATACTTGAAACCACTTTAAGAAAGAAATAAGGAGGTGAGAAGCTTAAGCAAATAAAAGGGCTTGGTATAAAGAATACTCAGCTATTTTTCCAGCTCTGGGGTCTACTGGGTCTTGGGTCATACAGCTCCTATTCAGATAATTATTTATGTTTTTGTAGGAAACACTATCGCAGAAAATGCAACAACAAAACATGAAGTAGCTGTTTCTCTTTCCCCAGTTTTTGCTCCAAATGCTGGATTTGATTGTATCTGTCAACAAAAAAAAAAAAAAAAAAAAAAAAAAAACCACCAAAACAAAACAAAAAAACAAAACAAAAACCAAAACAAAACAAAAAAACAAACAAACAAAAAAAACCCAAAAAAAACCCCCCACACACACAAAAAAAGAAACAACAAAAACAACAACAACAACAACAAAAAAGGGATTGGTACATCTGGTCTATTTGTGTGATTGTGAAATATGTGAAAGGACTTTGTACCTCACACAGTATATTCTTTTATAGGTCTGCACTATTATACAGGTTTGGTGAGGGGAAATTAAGGAATGAGGTAGCTCATGAAATGATTCACAAACTAAAACATAATACTACTTAATAAAATCAGGCAAAGGAAAACAGTAACTGCAAGAAGCCTGTAATTGCTGTTTTGGCTCAGGCAACTGTACAATATGCTTTCTCAGTAACTTCTCATCCTCTGCAGCTGGAAGGAAATATGACATTCTTCACTTCCATGGCACACTTTCTCTCAGGCTACTTAGTGAACTGTGTTTTGGCCAAAAGGATTAATACTTTGGGAGTCATGCAGTAAATATTTCCAAAAGATCTAAGCAATTCAATAATTCAAGACGCTGTCCTCAAGACTTACAGTATGCAGAGATATCCTGCTTCCTTGAAATATCCAGTTCCTAGTTTGGCTGCATAGGCAGTGCATTTATGTTTACACTATAACTTTCACCGTATCTTTTAAGAGACTGTTCTACTGAGAGATGATATTTGACACTCTTTAGCAAAACATCCCTTACTGCAAATATAGGTCAGGAACATCTAATAGAAATTTGCCTACGGCAGCACAATATTTTGAGATATGAGAAACATGCCTCTCCTTTCCTATAAAGAACCCAAAAAGACCACTAGGAGAGAAACCAAGATTCTACTTGCATGTTCATCTAAGATAATTAAGAATCATTTTACATGATAGTACATACTCAAATACTTCTCTGTTCAGGTCCTTTTGTGGATCTTAACCCCAGTAATAAATGTAGAATTTCATTTGAGATAGGATATGATCTTGCTGCTTTATTGACACACAACTTAAAACAGGCACAAGCGACGCAGATGAAAAGTAGAGGAAAAAGTTTGCATCAAAAAAAAACAACCCTAAAACCAAGAAAACTACACCAAAAACTGGAACATGAGTAAAATCAGAAACACAAGACTTGTTCATATGCTGTCCAGCAATGCAGGACACAATATGTGTACATTTTTAAGAGCTTGACATCTTAGAAGAAAAGGGAAGACTGACTGTAATGAACAATACATCAGTAAGTTTAGACAGTTTTTAAAAAGCATTAACTTAAGTTCAAAGAGATTATTCTGAGATACATGTTTATCATTCTATATACCAGTGTCCTACTTATGGCTACAAAACTTGCCATAACATAAAGCTTACCCATTACATTAAAAACCTGGTGCTGGTTATAAGGGAACACATATTTGGCTTTAAGGCAACATTGTGATGGGTCTCATGCTCATTCTGCCCTTTCTCTTGACACAAATCTGTTGTGTATATGCTTAGGACCCCATACAGACCATATTCATCCATTTTCACCTCTGGTGACTCTGCAACAGGTCACCTGGCTTACTCTCACTACAATACAGGCATCTCTCTTCATTTAACCCATACGTACCAATACTCACTACAAGGAAATAAAACTGCTATGTAAAATTTTACTACAACTATCCTGTTTCCATCATCTTAGGTAACAAAAAACATTGCTTAACTGAGACATTCAGAGATTTACCAGATTTCCCACATATTTACTACAGAAGCCTATAGACTCTGAAATAATGAAAGGAAAATAATCAGCTGTACACACCAAAAATAAGCTTCCTTTAATAAATCTACTTAAAAAGTTCTTGGCAGCTACACAAAGATTGTTTTAATGAGTACACAGATTTATACATAACAAAATTAAAACTATCTTGCTTACATTCACTGCATCTTGCTGACATTAAGTCCCAAGACAATAACTATGTAGCAAAACAATATTAACTGATATATATAAAAAAATAAAGATCATGTGTTGCTTGAAGCTATTCAGTTGATGTGGAAAACCAGGTTATAGCTGATGAGATGGAAAGAATGATCACCATAGCAACAATTTACCACTTAACAATGAAGGGGGAAGGGTGCATCATTTCTTCCTACTTGCACATGTAAACAGGATTCGTTCAAACTCTCAAGTTCAGTGACTTATTCTGTCCTTTCAGTAAAAAATGCAGTGGAAATTGTATTATATAGTACTACAACATTATATTCAGCATCATATGTCAGTCCTATTGGCAAAGACAAGAAATACAGTACCAGAAGAAATGCAATGACGGTTTTAATTAAAAATTCTGCTTAGTAACATAAGCTGTCATGGAAAAGCTTGTCTCACCGAGAAATAAAACATTCCAGTGAAGTAGCAAATAAAAAATATAAATTGATTGATTTTAGCAATGTTATTTGTGTATTAAAAGAAAACCTAAATTATATTATCAACTTATTTTAAAATAAATCTTTTGGTTAAAAGAAATACAGACTGTGTATTTACCAATATAACATTATCTATTACTGCTCTGGATAATTTAAGAAATATGATTTAAATGTGCTTTCCTACCCTTCTTTGGAGTTATTTTTCATGTGCTATAGAAAGAGTGTGCATAATGAAATACACTTTAACTAGTTTTCCTGTGTCTGCTCCACCATTCCTCTCCATGCACACAAAAACCCCTCAACACCTGTAACTTGCATCACCTTGAAGTTTGCCTCAGTCGTCTTCAGTATTGTCCACACTGTTCATATATATGAAAATGAAAACAGCACAGCGAGCAATGAACTGTTCAGCAGCCACTGAAGACAAACTGAATGACACTGGAGTCTTCATTAGCTGTGTTGGGTACTCAGCCTTTGAGGCAGGCACTGAGATCATTCACCCACACGTTATTTTACTTCCTACTTTTACCCCATCTCTGTAGCATGCACACTTCATCCTCAAAGTGCCATGGTAAAACACACATTTAAACTGCTCTCATTTTACACTGCACACACAGGGATCAGAACTAAAGCATTATGAAGCTCAACGCTGTAGTATTTAGATATGAGGAGTAAAAATCCTAATACTTAGAAATAATACTTATATCCTCTCATCATGAATGGTGGAGAATCTGATGTACAGCTTAGGTACTGGGCAGCACTTTAAACACTAGGAAAATTCAACTTGCCTAAAGGAAATTCTCAGAGACAATTTCAAAATACATTCTCTCATCTGTACTTACGCAGCTCTGTGATGAGTTTGTCAGGCCATAAAAATTTTCAAGAATTTAAGCTCTAAATCCATGCATTTAAATACAGATGAGTGGCCCATGGTCAGTATTCAGAAAACACTGCCAAAGGCAGAGTTTGTAGTCCCGACCATCCATTGTGTCTCTGCTGATAATTAGGACACCAACTCAGGAAGTGTGAAACACGAATTGTGGGTGCCTGCTTCCAGTTTGAATTCGTACTACCTACAGACCAGAGGGTGTGTGCAGAACAGTAAAGCTTTTGACAAAAAAAGGTTTACCTAAACATGATCCAAAAGTGGAAAAATGGTCTTTAAACTTTGCCTACAACACACAGGATGTAGAAGTCTAAATTCAGTAACAGGAGAATGCACATCTATGCAGAATTGGTTAATTACTCTGAAGACAGCTCAGAAGAGTTGGGAATGATGCAGCCAAGAACAGCAAATGGTGAAGAATTTTTTAAAGCACTCTCCCTACAAGAAGGAGGTGCCAGACTAGTCCTGATGATCAAAGTACCTTAAGAGAAAGTAGGAAAAAAAAAGCTAGCTAGCAGTACTATGTCAGAAACATAAAGGAGATTATTAATGTACAAAGGGTTTAATCACTTCCAAAAGCTAAAGAAAACACTACAAAAGACACTACATAAAAAAGCCAACATAAAGCACTCATGAGTGTCAGTAGCAGGGCTGCATAAAAGCACCTCCAGGGAAAAGGGATCAACGGTGCTCACACTGGCACACAAAAACCGCATGCAAATAAGTCATTATCTGCCACAGCACTCAAATATCCTGAACCCTAGATACAGATATGGCTGCTGCATAATGGCTGAGATCTTCCAGAATAAACACACCACATTACTTAAGCCTGAAGCCCATTCCGGGTTTTGGGCAGATCAGCACAGGACCAGTTGAGGCATGGCATGGCACCTGGCCCAAGGACACAGCAGGGCTCCTCTGTGTGTGCCGATGCAAGCTCCCTCCTGCTTAGCAACAACCTGCTGCCCACCACTCATACTCAGGAAATCAGAGAATGGAAAAGTGGAGAAAAATGCTTTCCTTGCTCTCCTATTGCTGCTAAATAACTGTGTCTGCAACAGAGTGATGGCATCTAAATGCCCCACTGTGGCAGGGCAGAGACCGTGTCACCAAGGCACCTGGCAGTAGCGGCTCCTCACTCCACTGCACACTGGATAGACAGAGACTGTCACTGCAAAATGTATATATCATCCAGTCTGATGTTTCCCATCTGCATTATTTCCACCCAGTAAATCCCTACCCACTCCCAGCTGTGTTTGAGAACCCTTGGGAGTCAGGGGTGGGCTGCTATCAGCAGACAATCCCTTCAGCCTTCTCCTAAGCCCTGCTGTTCAAGGACACTGGGAAGGCAGCTGCAGACAGGCTGAATGGTCACCCCCACTCTCAAGGATATTCTTAACAACTTCTACCTTGCATCGCCAAGACTTTGGCACATGATCTTACAGCGACAAAGGTAAAAACTTGAAAGTGAAATACAACACTGAAAGAGAAATTCCTTTGGCAGATCTTCTTTCCCTCACCCCTTCTCACCCTGCATTTTCAAGAAAGGACAAGATGCAAAAGAGGAGAAAGATTTAGAGGAACAGGTGCAGTACCCATCTTACCAGGGTCTACAAATAAGCCAACAGAAATAGTGACAGAAACATAGAATGACAATGCGATGAATCCCTGAAAATAAAAAAAATCTGGAAAACACAAGCAAGCATTTCCCCAGTTGCTCTGGTTATTTAAAACCTCAACAACTGAGACAGCTTGTAAAATAGACAGCCACCACACACCAAGACTGAAAGGGACTACAAAAGACAGGTAAGACAGTAAGGTTCCATAAAGGAAAGGTAATTTTTAAGCATGCTATACTACAGAAAAAACCACTGGATTAACCATGGTAAGGAAATAATTATAAATAAACTGTTGCAATTGTGTGAAATGCCAGGGCAGAGAAGCAAAAAAAAAATCTACAATAATTTGTTATATGATTAGCCAAAACCCAGCAGCAACTAACACAGTCACATATCACTTGGTCTGTTCAGCCTGGTGAAGAGGAGACTGAGGGGAGACCTCATTGCAGCCTACAGCTTCCTCATGAGGAGAAGGGGAGGGCAGACTCTGATCTCTTCTCTGTGGGGACAGTGACAGGACCCAAGGGAATGGCCTGCAGTTGTGTAAGGGGAGGTTTATGTTGGCTGTTAGAAAAAGGCTGGGCACTGGAACAGGCTCCCCAGGGAAGTGGTCAAGTACTAAGCTCACAAGAGTTCAAGAAGTGTTTGGACAATGCTGTCAGAACTCTTGGGGCTGTCCTGTGCAGGGCCAGGAGTTGGACTCAATGATCCTTCTGGGTCCCTCCCAACCCAGTGTGCTCTGTGCTTCTGTGAAGCCTAACTACAAGATGGGGCTGTGGTTATTAAAGTGCTAAAAAAATTTCCCAGAGACACAGAAAAAGAATTAGAGACAAAGAGCAGATTATGAATATCAGTATCTATAATTATGGTTTATTTGCTGGGAGTGGAAGCAAAGAGCTAATGTGTGGTGTTAGGATACAATGAGGTAACTAAGGTGGTATTTGTGAGAGAGGCAGGAAGCAAGTAAGCTTCCTAGCTACCCAGGATGTGTCGAGTTCAGTTGCTGACATTGCACAGCCTCCTAAAGGTCTGTTAATAAATATTTGCTTAGCATACTGTAACTTGAGCATAGGAGAGAAAAAGTACCCCTTCATATTAGCACACTACAGACAACCCTTACAAACCTCACATACTTTTCATAGTGAAGGAAAAGATTGCTCTTACTCGTAAGAGGAATAGGTTATTCAGAGATTACCTCTCCCACATACATTTCAAATAACTACCCAAGTTTCTTAATGATCTTCCTTTAAAGTCCTTCCAGAAAATAATGCAATGTTCACTCCTCAGTATCAACTATAGCAAAGGAAGACAAATAATTATAGAACTTTGAGATTTTTATCACAAAAGCAAGGGGATTTCTTCTGGTAATTTCAGCTTTAGCAGAAACAGACAAAATATTTCAAATTAACATAGTCTGTAGGAGAAAATAATAACACGTCACCATACATTTGCAGTAATATGTTTAGAAAAGTATACATTTACAATGTAAAACAGATCTCAGCCTCTTTACTACACAGACTATACACTCAGGACCTGTCCCTCTCCTTTACTATAGCTTTCAATACATGCAGCAGGACATGTCAGGTCCTGGGTCTAGTTAGACAAAGTAGCACTTGGACACCTATGAGAAATCCTTTGGCACCCCAAACCAGAGTTTGTGCTTACAACCTGAAAACTGCATCCATCAAAAGCTTAGAAGTTTCATTAGAGATAATAATGGATCACAAAAACCATCAGAGGGCTGGAGCACCTTTCCTACAAAGACAGGCTGAGAGCAACCTGGAGAAGAGGTTTTGAGGAAACCCCATCATGACCTCCCAGTACCTTTAAGGAGGCTTATGAAAAGGAGGAAGAGGGACTTTGTACACTGGCAGATAGCTACAGGATAAGGGGGAATGGCTTTGAACTGAAAGAGGGTAGATTTAGATTAACTATCAGGAAGAAACTCTACTCAGAGGGTGGTAAAGCAGTGGAACGGGAAGGTCTGTGGATGTCCCATCCCTGAGAGCATTCAAGGCCAGGCTGAAGGGAGCTCTGAGCAACCTAGTCTAGTGGAAGATCTCCTTGTCCATGGCAGGTGGGTTGGAACTACATGATCTTTAAGGTTCATTCCAACCCAAACCATTCTATGATTCTAATATTGTCCATGAGCAGCTGGTAAAATGTATTGAAAGAGATTTATTTCTCATAAAACTTCTTTACTTGTTCTAACCCAAACTATAAAGGAATGTGAATTAATGTTTCAAAAGTATAAATCAATTTTTAAAAATAAATTTCAGAACAAAAGCCTTCAAAATACTCATTTTAAGACTATGAAGTCACATCTGTATATCACAGACTCTCCTTCTGGAGTTGCAGGATGAGCAGTAAATACTGCAATATAATGAAGGAAATTCTGAATGGATTATCTATTACACATGTGGGATTTCAATTTGTTAATGTATAATGTGATCCAAAAGCTAAATCGTAGTTAATGAACAATAAAATTAGAATCTCCTAGGAAAAGCTGAAATTTATAGATTACTGGAATTTACACAGTTACACAGTAACAATATACAAGTACAGAATAAACTTTAATAACATGTTGAAAATATAGTCTCATCATAGCAAAGTTAAGCGTTTCATCTCAATATAAAAATGTCTTTCCACAGTTAAAAACTGTAATTTTATGGGCATCCTTCTCTGCTGCTAACTTGCAAATTCTAAACTTCCCAGCAGAAGGTCTGAAAGTTGATTTTTTAAAAAATATTAAATAATTTATGGATATTTTCTAATATATGCATTTGGCTTTTTAATGAAAATATTTAAATTTAAATCTGAAGTAATTATTACAAAGAAAATATTATAGTGTCTGTGGGGTCTGGTTGACCATCTCTGATGACTAAACTCCCTTCTCAGGGGCACTTATTTTTTGAGTTACTGTTCAGCAGAAAACTAGAGAGAATACATCTCTAAAATACACTAATTTTAAGCTCTTTATGAGTTCTTGATATATGCCAAAAAACACCCACCATGAAACACACTGGAAGTCGACACAGGTTAAAAATTTGTTACGAGCCCATAGCCAAGCTGGTACATTTCTTAACTGCAGTGTAGACCTTAACTAGATTTCTACAAAGGTTGATCATATTGTCTCATTTAACAATTTCAAAGACTGCTATTGAATGAGTTATTCCTTAGAAGTTCAAGTTCATTATTTATCAACATTTAGTTTCCACAATAATGTGTAATTAATAATACATAATATAGTATTAGTATAGCTTGCCAAACACTTGCTGTGATATAGAAACATATTCCGGTGCTACAAGACCTGTTTTATAGAGCCCTGGACTGATACATACATTTGTGTGCTATGAGAATATAATAAAATATTTATAAAGAGTAAAGTATTTTTAAAAGAACCAGAAATCACAAAATTGTAAGTCTGCATAATTAGTATGATTACAACAATTAAAGTACTTTCAAAATGCATTTTCTAAAATTAAAAATATGGAAGTAATTAATAAAATTCCTCAAAATAAAGTAGCCCTGGATGACTAAATAATTTTAATAGCTTTATTATGCTTGTATGCACAGTCATGGCACTTAAATTCAGGGCTATACAGGTTCTCTATTTCTCTGGACACAACGTATTTTTTTCCATGCATATCAGACAGGTGTATGATAGACACACTCCAGAAAACTAATGGAGTATTTTGGGCACAGCAGGAAAGTGCCAAAAAGGCAGCCTGAAAGTGTCCTCACTTGCACTGTAGAAGTCTTTTATTTTGGAGGGGAGCTATTACACACATGGCAAACAGTCCATTACACTGTGCATCTCCTGTGAACCCTCCCAACATGCTCTACTGGCAAACATCCCAATGAACTGCTTATTCTCTCAGGACCATTATCAGAGATGGACTCAGAGCACAGAATGACATCTCTGTTACACATACTGCATACAGCAACGCTACTGATGTGTGAACTCACATTAGGGCATTTAAGCCAGCTTACTGAACTGAAGAAGATGGGTCTCAGCTAAAGTTGCAGGGTTTGGATTTTTAAAACATTGTATTGGGTAAGAAAAAAAGACACTTTGAAAACAACCAACTTTGGAAGAGTGCTTGCTATGCTAATAGGATTTACAAGCTCCTGATTAAGAAATGGCACATTGTATTTTTGTGACACTATGTGGCGTGCAAGAAACTAATACTTCAAGCACATACCCTCCTAGACAGTACAAGAAGTAACCATTCTCCCCCTGGCAGAATTGCAAGTCCCTTCTTTGTCCTGATTGGAAAGTATATCTTGAAGGAAAGAAACCTGATTCTTTATTCCAAGCTTAGGGAAGAGACAGCAGGAGGAACAAACCAAAACAAAAAGCTTCACTGTATTTCTTTTCAGATTTATCTGTTATGTTTTCCCAAGACTGTTACCAGAAAACCCTTCCCTAAACTGTTATGGGAATTTTAGTCTTTCTCTGATTGTTTTGCATACAGTTATGTTGAATACTTAAACAGAATGTGAGGTTCCCACAAAACAAACCTGGAAACTTCAGAATGCTCTCATAATGATGTCAAGCACTCTCCATTCCCCAGCAAGCTTCCTGTACAGAGGAGGACATGGGGGGGGAGGGTGAATACTGATCATGCTGTTGTGGAAACAGGAAAACAGTAATGGAGGAATAAGGAAGAACAAATAAGCAAGATATTAAGTTGCCAAAGTAGAGTACTAGGTGGCAGAAAGTACATACAAATAAATGGTAAAAAGGTAGAAGTACACTGGATCTGATTTTACATGGAGAAGTTTATAAATCCTGTTTTGCATTTACAGTAAAATCAGAATAACTTAAATTTATCAAGACTACTTTTAGTTGAATGTGCACAAAGAAATTTGGGGCACACATTTGATAGGCAGGTGTAAAATGATTAATGTGGAAAGACTCAAATTAGTGCCACAAATAAAGATGACAGTACATCCATCCATCCCTTTCTGCCTTTTTGCTTGACAAGAATGACAGTCAGCTGGAACACAAAAGTGTGCTATAGAGAAATGAAGAGGGTTTTTCATACTGTCTTAAACTCATGCTTGATAAAAAAGGTACTGATCACCTTTTTAACAGAAACTTTTGCCAGAAATTCAACAGCCTTGGCCTTGCAGTTTAATGACTAGAATTTGCAAGAAAAGGAGGAACTCTGAAATCACTGACCTGTCTTCATAGTTACGAGAATTTAAAGTCTGACATCTTTCAGAATTCCCTTAGAAAAAGGACACATATGCAAACACATTTACATCCCCTCCCAGTATAAAAGCACATTTGCAGGTCACCAGTTTGATTTTTTTGGGGTATTCTGTAGCAGGCCAGGTGCTAACAAATCTTATAATGTATTTATTGGCCTAGTAACTTTATGGATAAAATTGTCAGATCCCAAACTCTTGCGCAACACAAGGACAAAGTCTGACAACCAAGCTCAGCATAACGGAAAAAACAATACAGTGTTAAGGATATTTTACTCTGGATACATTTTTAAAAGCACCTATGAATATGCAAGGTACAATACTATTCCCAGAAAGATCACTGGGAGCTTAGACACTAATTTGAGCAGTATCAGATCCTCAGAGTGAAGAAGGCACCATCAGTCACAACTTGCTTTCATGAAGTTACGGATACATTTTACAAGCATTGCTTAGTGCATCGTAGTACCATAAAGGCACAAAAATGCATCAAGTTTCCTGGTTTTTATTCATATTATCAAACAGTATTCACTAGACATTATCTGGTAGGAGAAGCAGAAGGCACAGTGCACTTCTCTAAAGTTTGAAAGCTGCCAACTTCACATATGTCTTTACAGAAATAAAAATATTTGGCTTCCTAAGGGTTTCAGCTCACTTGTATTACTTTGAGCATACACTTAACTAAAAAGAAAAGGTGGAGGGCTGTTTTGAGCACTATCAGCAACCAAGCAGATGATAAATGTACATCTGTGTGCCATGTAGAGAGACGATGATAGCACAGAAAAGATGGGCTACTGTATCAGCTGTTAGTGGACTGTATTCCTGTCAAACGCTGATAAGCTCTACTCATGCATTGCCTTATTTGGTCAGACTTCTCTGCTGACACACCAGTGCACTGTAACAAGTGCATATGATGATTCCAGTACAGATTTTGACTCCTTCTTTTACTCAGAGCATAACAACTATTAAATGGCTTTCTGTCATTTTCTAAGGCATACTGAAAAAGTCTTATTTTCTCATTTAAGAATACACTGCCAGTAACAAAACTGCATTCTTAATAGTACTTAATACAGAACATGATATAGACTGAAATAGAATGGTCAGAAAAATTTGCAGACTTTTTAGTAATGGAGACATTTATTTCCTAATGGAGACATTTATTCCAGCAAGAAATTTACTGGAATACATGTCATGTTCCATGAGCCTGTCAAACATATGTCACGTTCCACGAGCCTGGGAATTACTATTTTAAGAATGAGCATAGACTAGCATAGGCTTAGGGCTCTAGAAGTAATTCAACCTAAGGATAAAATTTTTTATGAACTTTTTATTTACATATATACCTGTATACTATTACTGTGATAGGATAACTCTTTTCCCAAGTAGCTCTAGCCTACATTTATTCTAAATGACATGACACATATGAGGGGAGAACATTTTTATTAATATTAAAAGCCAACACCTGTTAATTTCAGAACCATTTTAGTGGCCTCAACATTCAAAGAACTAGTTGATTAGTCCTGGTTCACTGAAACTAATTAATAATAGGCTGCTGTACCACAGTGTCATTTCAGGAACTCATCACTGCTTTAATTAATAGTACTACTGTGCATTAACTCATGTATTACAAATATATTTACAGCATAACTGCTACTATAGAGGTAAATTAGCAGAGCACATACTGTTAAAGTGTGCACCCCTGAAGTTTTGTCATCATGTTTCACTTACTTGCTAAGTTGTAAAATCAAGTAATCTGTGATAGGTCTTCTAAGTCATTAGCATGAATTAACAAGATTCTGATGTATATTATTTCACTGCTACTGCCAAAAGGTCAGATCTTGAATACAGGAGACCCACTCAATGTCACATATTTAACTTCCTTTGGAACAATCACAATATATTCTATTAAAACTCACTCTGCATTGTACAGTGCCATTAATTGAGTTAGCTGAAACACTCAGTTAATATCCTGCTTTTTTAAGACAAGGCAACATGGCTTTCAATGCTGCAGATGAACACAGTTTTCATCAGATTTCATCCTTAAAAGCAGGTCATCTAGACTAGGCTGCACTTTTCTTGGTATGCACAGAGAGTTGGTGCACAAGCTTGACATAAAACAAAAATTTGTGCTTATACACTCACCACATCCCTCTGTCTCTCTTTCATACACACCTAAAGGAGTACTTGTTCCCAGGTCAGGTATTTCTAACATGGCACCCCTCTGTAACTAACTCTTGCTGAAAGCTCACACTAAAGCTTATGTCATGCTTGGAAAGCAAACCCGCATAACCAAGCCCTGTTGTTCAGACCCATTGGATGAACTGTGGCCTGTGGCCTGGGAGCATATGAACCTCACTAAGCCAATTCGCCAAACCCAGGGCTGGCTTTTGACTGGACAAATCCCCGGGGAGGAGCAGCACAGGTGGACTGCCAACTAATTTACTCTGGAAGTAACAGCAGCCCATTCCTGATCATTATCCTTCCCAGAGCTGCTGCCTCTACCACAGGGCTGTCTGGCTGACTCTACCAGAATTTCACAGCACATTCCACACCCGCTTCTAAAGATCCTTTGGGGAAAAGCACAGCCGGGAGCCAGCTGTCTGAATGGCTTCAACACGCTCTTCTCCTTGGAAGCCTTTGATGCACTGCACATGCAATAACCCACCTAGCTTTCCTTGCCACTAGGTAAATGACACATGCATTTAGCCAGGGAAAGTTTGGCACCACTGCCTAGATGACCTTCCATAAAAGGGGCTGAACAAGTAAAGCTGAGGAAAACAAATAATGATTAAAATTCTGTTAAAACTCACTCAGATAAGATGCATTTACCTGGTTAGCTAGTACACACCTTTGCAACACACAAGAAGCTGTACTGCAAAAAGAATAAAGAAGCAGTAACGTCTATAATCAGCTATTTCCACTGCAAACCATGTAATCTGGTTTACATGTATGTTTACAATCTAATTTACATGCATGTAAATGCAGAAATCAGATTCACTAGTAAAGCAATAAAGCACAGTTATATACCCAGTTACTTTTCAGAGCAAATCCTCACCTAAATTCCAGAAATATGGACTTCCTCAGCAAGTGACCTGACATGTCTTTCTAGAATAAATTCTGTCACCCTTATTCATATTGAGCTGTACCATACTCAAATCTCAGGTTTTGGGGACAGTATGCAGAACAGTGTAGCATTCAGCATGAGTAACAGCAGACAAATGTCTGTGACATATGGATTCATCACAGAAACTTCATTATTTACAAAGGGAAAAGACTCAGTTTCAGAAGGTACCATTAGTTCCTCTGGAATTCATAAAAGAATTGAATTTTAGTTCTTCTGGAAATTAGGAGAAGTCCACAGCATACTGAGAACCTAAAAGTTTCCTTCAGTGGTAACTGAACTGTCTCTGTATTTGATTATCCCTTCCTGAACCAGCTGGGAATGTCAATTATCTTGACTTTGGCCTTTCCACTGCCTCTGACTCCCATAAAACATGAAGCTCACAACGAGCAGTGTACTATCAGTGACATCCTGCTATCACTGGACCCAGTGGGAGTTCTGCTGTTGATGTCAGCATGGTCAACATTTCTTATTTCACCAGAGGCCTATGTCATGATCAGCTCACCCTTTTATCCTCCAAAGCAACAGGAGTAAGTAAAGTCCAAAGCAAATGGACTATAAGCCATTTGTCTGCTCTTTGATTAGAAAGGGATGTCTTCTCTGCGCCTAAAGAAAGTAACATCACAGGAACTATTATAGTAGTAGGGTGAATGTTTTCAAGTCTTGACCAATTTTCTCCCTTTATCTACTGAGCAGCAAGCCACATATTCCCTTCCAGTTTCTCTTCATTTCAGAATTTGCCAAGCAACAGTTATGAGAGGTTGCTGATCAGCGCATGAAACATCACCTCATTCCTTCAGAATGACAGGCGCAATAAAAACCTAACACCTTACATTGCTACTATAGTCTCACTAGAACTTTATTTCGTAACTACCCTCTAGGATTAATAAAGTACACTTTAAAGTGTCCTTCAGGGTCATGAAAATTATAAATTATAATATGTATTATAATACATATAATATATACATTTAAAATATATATAATAAATATATATTATAATATATAAAATATATAAATTTAAAATTATAATAAGAAAACATTTGCCTATTTTCATATTAAAATCCCACAATATTATCACCCTTCTGGTTGTCTATTTCAAATCAATTTAATAAGAAAATAATTTTCTCATATTAATGTTACAAATACACACCTATGGATGCAAGGACCCCCCTACTGAAACCTCCTGCTTTCGCTCTGAAATACCATAATCTGAATCATGCCCATCTTTCCTTGTTCTTGCTATTGAAGAATATAGGGGTGTAACTGTAATATGCTCACTCTTGAAGCCCCTGCTTTATTCACTAGATTCAACATAATGCTTGTATCTATATTTTGGGGTTTTTGTTATAAAATGCATGCCCATTTTCTTTGGCAAAAATATTTGGCATATTTAAGCAGCAGAAAGACAGAAGAGACCAAAACAATGCTTCCATACCATTCTCTCTTGTGGCTAGAAGCAATTGCATACATCACAACATCCATGGGCTGTGGTTAATTATTTCCTTTTCAGAAGAAACTAGAGACTTGAAGACTAAAAATCTGTAATTTCTTTCCTGGTAAGTTGTGGGAAAAAGCAGGAGAAAAAAAATCCCCAACAGACTTGCTTATTCTTACCAGCAGAATGCTTATAAAGATGGTATTACTGACATAAAACATAACAACAACCTTCCAAAAAACCTCTACTGCTCCTCTTATTATTAGTGAATACATTTTGCTAATAATTGCATGATCACAAGTAGACTAAGTTCCACCATTTCAGTGATTTAAAACATGGATGATGAAAAGACCCTAGAGTCTGTGCAACTTAAAAGATGAGATGGAACATGTGGAGACCAATATTCCAGACCAAATGGACTGAAAACAAATAGACGTGCAATATTAAGTTGTCCCATCAGAAACAATTGGTACCATCTTCAAGTCTCTACTCGTACTCTATAAGAAAAATTACTGCAGGTATGGAGCAACTGAGAGAAGGATCTGAAAAAGCCATACATTTCTCCCACTCACTTGTAAAGAACATCATGGGTGAGAGCACAAAAAAAACCCAGGTCATGAGAAGTTTGAACCCGTTGCATACATACTCTTCCAGAAGCAGTACATGAACAGTACCAGCTTTAAGATGAGGCTGTGCACTGATAACTGCAGCTTTTGGCACTGAACAAAGGCCCAGCAATGTGCTTCTGTCTATAGGAATTGTTTCTGAGCAACACTGAACAAGTTAATGGGATATATCAGAGTATTTCAACAAAAGGTGCCCAATTACCCTTCAGGATGTTCTCATGCCCTTTAGCCAGCTGATTATATGTCGGGTCTTTTCCCTTAGATACAAAGTGATTGCTCTGATGGCATAATTTCCTTTTTTCATGCATTCAAGTTTTTTTCTTTTCAATTAAAGCTACACAATAGAAAAACAAACAGCAGGAAAGGATGTAGCTGCAGACTAAGGTGACACTTGGTTGACCTTAGGAGAAGGTCAAGACAGACTTCTCTCGTCACATTCACAAGGAACAAAACCTTACAGCCCTTTTGCAGGGAGCAATACAACATGATCTGGACACAGGAAAATAAAATACTACCATCAAAGTTATCTCATCACAAACATTTATGATGAGCACTTCAGTCAGCTATCTACATGCTTAAAGTGAGCCTCTTTTTTCTTCACTCACTGCTGCAAACAAAGTTACGGCATCACCTTACTACTAGTCCTACTTGTACAGTCAAATACTGCAGTAGCAAACTAAAAGATAAATCACTATAGAGCTTCATAGTAAATTTGGAGGAAAATACTGTAAATATTAAAAAAAATTAATTAATGTAAGGGAAGATTAATTATTTCAGTCTTGGCCTCTGAGACAGATCAGCTCTGGAAAACCGTTTATTACACATGATACAGCAAGTGCAGAAAAATGTGACATTTAGTTTTAAACCAGGTCATGGTGATCAAATCTTCTCTTGCATACATAAGGAACTTTCCAGAAAAGCTACTATCCTATTTTAGTGTACCATGGCCCTCAGCAGGATATCTGATCTAAAATACTATTCATTTAAAAATACCTCTCGGCCAAAACAAGCAACAGACCCAAAGTAAATACCAGACATACCACCCCAGAGTGATTAAAAAATAGAAGAAATATACGGTATAAAAGTCAAATTTTGAAGTGAGCAGAGTTAACAAAAGCTTTCAGTAAACCCTACTTTTTGAATAAAGAATGATGTCTAAAAAAAAAGTTATATTTGATACTATGAAAGATATGATGTTTATAAAAAACTTTTTTCACTTGATGTAGATTATAAAATGTAGATTTCTAAACTGTACCACAGCATGAGACCAGCAGACAACAGAAATCAGATGGTTATATAATTTGGTGGTTAAGCAAAGATATTTTTAGTGCTTTGCTAATCCATCTAATGCATTTCTTTCCAAGAGAAGAAAATGCATTACACTGATAGCAATAACAGGGTCAAAACATGAGGATATTGACAAGGAATTTACATCATCTAGAAAACAAAAAATTATCTCAAATTATTTTTAACAGCATCTATTTCTAAGAAAAGTTTATCAGGGATTGGGAATGGGTGACACTAACACGTAAGTAATTGAAGAGAAGAACCACAACCAAGAAGGAAAACTTTTACAGAAACACTTCAAATAGGAATCTTATAATGCAAAACAACCTGATGACACCTCAAGAGAATCAAATAGTGAAGTGTGTAGGTAATTCTGAGTTGCACAGTGATAGTTTATACTATCTGGGAAACCTGAAGCAACTTCTATTTTTTCTGAAAGAGTATTTTTTCAAAAACAATAGTAAAGAAACAATTTCCCCTTACATTCCATTTCATATTAATCTTGAGAGGATCAAAGCATGTTTAATCTGAAAGTATGGGAATAGGACCACCAAAACAGAAGTATTTTTGTAAACAGCAAATATTATTGAAAAAAGAGGAGTTAAATCACTCCTTAGTGAAATCTGAAACAAACTACAGTGTACTTAATGTCAAAAGTTCTGAATCGACTTTAAAGTTTCATTTATTAATAGATGGACACATGAAAGTTGTGCAAAAAATGTTTCCTCAGCTGACTTGTACCTCAGCAGGCTGAATTTTTGCCTCCCTTGAAACTTCCACTTGCGAAATGAGACAACTCAGTGTCAAAGAACAGAAAAAAAGATGCAAAGGTGTGAAACTAATGAAAAGACAATAAATGGTTTCAGAGTCAGAGAGATAGGAAATGGTTTTAAAAGTGAGCATATAAAAGCAGAAAATGCAAGAGGAAACTGTCACCCTAATTCTGAAAAGTGAATTTCTTCTGCAAAACCAGAACTATTTTCTTGAATGGATTAAGCAGTGCTAGGTTATACATCTGCTCAAAACCACATTTTCATGTACCAGCAAATTCCAGAGAAATTAGTCATATTTTTCACAAAAAAGTATCCTTTAAGTATCACATTAGATACACACAAAAGCAGGGCTTTTCAGGGACCTTGAACGAGCAGGCAGGGTTTCTGCAGTTAGTTTAAGCTGAGTTTTCTCAGACTGACCTATGAAGACACAGTCAGTATGTTCTTTGAACTATCAGCCAAAAATGCCTTCATTATTACAAAGAGCTGATTAAATATGTTGTGAAATAGCAAATAAATAGAACTTTCATTATGAGGAAATGAGCTCACACATTTCACAGACCCAAGCCTTGTGCAACCCCTAGTCAAATACCAGGGCAGAATTCAGCATTTCTGAGGACTTATAATAATGGTCCAAAATTTAATAGTATTCTATACTGAAAATATTCCAGTCTGGCTTCATCCTTGCTGGAAACAGCAAAAATCTAGGTGTTCAAACAAGTGTGTGAGACCTCTGATGGTCTATCTGTATGGAGACCTTGCTCACAGAGACACCAGCTCCTTCATATTGCTCACTCACCATGGAGGTCTGCAGCCAAAGTTCATCATGTTATGCAGCATGTCATCTCTCAGCAGGTAACTCATAACTTAACTGTATACAGACTTCATGATCACATTTATAATGATCTAATCACAAGTGTAAGGAGCAAGTGAATTCAAATCATGTATCTGTTACATTACAAAGATGGAAATAGTCAGTGAACTGTGTAAAAGCCATTTAAAGCATGTCCTGATCAACTTATATTTGAAGCAAATATCAAATTAGATTTAGCCCAAACTCCTTGGTAAATTTACTCCGAACTACAATTTTGACTAATTGCATTTTTTGCTCACCAACCCATCAAATCTAAAAGCTAAATGCTATGTACTTTAATCCTTCTGCTAAAGAAGGTTCACCCTCAGAGCTCCATCAACAATTTTTCCATCAGAAATTCATCATATCTGTGCATGTCACAGACACAGACTTTGAGGTGAAAATGTTTGGTGCCTTTTCCTGATAACAAGTAGTTGTATAAAGCTCAATTATGAGCAAGTAATACAACTACATCTCTTGCAGATGGTCTAAATTTTAAACATACAAAATATACACTAATTTTTATCTGTCCCATTTCTGTCTTAAAATCAATTTCTGGAACAGGTATAAACTCTGAATTAGGAAATAAAATTACACTGCTCACTGATACAACATATACTATCAAACAGTGCTCGGGATTGTAACACATCATTATGATTTTTTTCTCGTATTTCATTATCAACTGAGAATATAAAACAATATTTATACCCATACACTGCACCTTTAAGAAACTGTGAATGCTGGGCAACATTAGACCTCCCAAGATGGATTAAGTTTTGCACAAGGAATCTAGTCACCCCTGGAAGAAAGAGAAAGCCTTTTTACAATAAACCACTGACTAATACTCCAACAGATTTGTACAAATTAAACATTTCTGAGTATCACAGTAAGTCACCGCCTTATAGAAATTATGCCATTCCCCCCTTTATTGCTAATCTGCGATTTCCAAAACTGAACTCTTCTCTAAAGCAGAAAATGATGCTGTGAATGGTAACAAATTTAGAAACATTTAAAACAAGAAAAGTCATTATATTTTCAGTAAAACTGAAAATAAGCCCTTCATCAAGACACATTAAGGTAGAGGCAGGACTCCCAATGGAAAAGAGACACCCATATGCTTAATGTGGTTCACCACTGCATCTTCACAAAGCACTCGGACAACTGGCACCTGTCTGGTTACAGTCTTAACTTTTGCTTACAGAACCACAGAATTGTTCAGGTGGCAAAACACCTTGAGATCATGAAGTCCAAAGTTAATCCACCTGCCAAGTCCAGCACTAAACCAAGTCCCTAAGTACCACGTCTACATGTAATTTAAGCACTTTCAGGGATGGTTCCCTTATTTTTTGTGAAATATGTTTTGTATCTTAGCGCTTGGAATTATATTCTTTGTTTCTAGGATATTCCTAAAATGCTTATACAACTGATATCACAAATTCCTGCAAGCAAAGGAGCTTAAAAAGTGAACTTGGGCAGAACACACACACACATGCGTGCACACACACAGAGCCAGATCCTAGGAAGTCACTTCAGTTTAGTGATCATCCAGATTTCTTGGTCTTCTTTCTTTTCCCTGTGGAAATCAAGTTTTTAAAAAGCAACAGGTATGAAATCCTGGCTCCAGATCAGAACACACTAGGGCTGAGACGCATGCTGATATCTGCCTACAGGCCACCTCAACAGTGACAATCTTTTGAGTCTTGCTTGTTCCCACATTTGGATTTTAAGTTTTTTTGCAAAACTAAGAGTCTAATGATCCAATACCTTTATTTATGAAGTAGTCTAAAAATTCAGAGAAGTATCTGAAATTATTCACCCCAAAGCCAGAAAGGAAAGCTAAAGCAGCAGCAAAATAAATGACCTCTGCCTCTTCTTATATTTGCCAGTAACATCTGAGGCAAGCGGGAAGTGGAGATGCTGCATTATAGCAGTAAGGCAACTAAACAAGCCTTACCCACCTTATTCAGAGTGGGAATAGAAAAGAGATGTAGATACCTGTCTTCTTAACCCCCTAGAATAAAACAGCTGAAAATTCACATTTAACTGATTTCATTTTAGCCAAATACTAGAAAGAAATTTCTGGCTTTAAAATGCAAAACAGTAATACCATCATTGCTCATCAATCCCTACTTTCAATGTAGGACCGAAGTATAGCATTCCTCATCAAAAAAGTCTGGAAATAAAGACTAAAAAAATAATGAGAAAGAAGAAGAACTTAAGTGAATAAAAAATTAATTCAGAAACAGAACATAATAGGACAGACTAAATGACTGCTTCACCCACCTGTGGTTTAACACTGGATACCCTGGGCACAGGGCTGAGAACCCACATTATTAAAAAAATGCCAAGGAAAACCTTGAACAGCCAAGTGACTGAATTTGTGAATGGCAGCATCAGGGAAGTCTCAGGTACAACTGCCATGAAGGGCTGCACAGAACTCACTGATCACTCATAATGGCAGATGAAGTTCAATTTAACTGTAAGAGTGACGTGTAAAGCAGAACAACTCTAACTTTATTTATAAGTAGCTTTAAGGTGACCTTGGGAATGAACTCTTGGGAGACTACCTCTATTCAGCAGATCTGAGAATACTAAATCTTGAGAAGACAACAGGAATAATCAATAGGTTGTTTCAGATGTTAAATGCTTACATGGGTTTGAGGGAGGCAAACTTTAGTGGAGAATTTTTTTCCTGGACCCTAGACACAAAGAGATTGTGCCTCTATCTCCACAGACAATGATAGCAAAGAACTGCAGAAGAACAAGAAAGCAGAAAAACAAAGTGCAAACAGAGGAGTACTGAAATAAGAAGATCACAGTGAGACAGGCAAAAGAATGCAGGTCAGTGTACGCAAGTATGTACCAACATCTGTTACATAAAGCAGAAAAATTTATTAACCACAAGAAACGTGAAGAGAAGTCAAAATATGTATCACTGATCCACTAGTATTCAAACAAACAGTACAACTCATTGAACTACACCCGTTTTGAGAAAATGAATCAATTGTTATTTGGCAAATATAAAATTAAATCAATGTAGGGGGCATGAATTAATCATTTTAATGAGTATTTTTCTGCTGTAGCTGTTCCGTGAGAAACATGGTACTCTACAGAATACTGTTTAACAATGTTACAGTTAGATGATAGCAAGGTTTCTTATCTCTTGGAAGAAATAAGCTGGGAATGTTCTATATGAGTTGATTTAGTCTTTGAGCAAAACATCAAGTAAATTACTCAAGCTCCAACTAGTACCACTAGACGTATGTATGCAGTTGTACTGGATATAGCAGAAATACAAAATATCTTTTTGGTTTTGAGAGTATTTTTATAAAAAAATAAATAACGTAAATCTAATGACTTAACTCTACAGTTCATGCATGACTAACCAGTACAAATGATCCAGATTTTGGTTTTTAAATGGGTATGTATCTCCATCACAGAAACTCTCCTGCAAGTCAGTAGAGACAGATGCTATTTGCAGCTTAGCTTTTGAACAATTGTTGTAATGCACATCAAAACTGACATGCTGTATAAAAACTAAGGGGAGAATTTGCCTAACAACTCATCTTCTGTGGCTACAAAAAAATATTAGTCTCTTTGTGTATCCCAGTATCATTTAAAAAAAAGCCTTAATGTTGTAATGTACATCTGCTGGGCTACTACTGCAAAAATTGACTCTGCTTCTGAATTAAGTGCTCTGGAAATTGGGGGAAAAAACCTTTGCATCCGAATAAAGAATATTTCAAGAATGTTTGTACAGAAAAAAAGGCTTTCTTAGAAGGTTATTTTAAAAGCAGTCGTGCAGCATTGTTTAATTTATGTTCTGAAAGCACTGAATATTTCCAATCTTGTACTAGCCATCTCCTGATTTCAAACAATGTAGAAAAGCAACTCTCAAGTAACAATTCTGTTTGTATTAACAAACACAAGGTAAGACCGGATACACACCAGAACTGCTTTAAAAAAACTTAAATCCCTATTAAGCTTATGGCTGTAGGCAGGTATATTTGGATATAGGTAATTTGATAAAAAACTAAATACTAGAGGCTTTTTAAAATTTCAAGCCAAGAGATGCTACAGGACTAATTTTGCATATTTTCAGCCATGTAATCTTGGTGCATTAAATGCTAGGAAAGTAAAAAACAAAATAGTGATGTTATCTGATTTGTATGTTTTACACTGGTGTATTATTAATTCCCCAGCAAAAAACTGAGGATTAGTACAAGATTATGTTCTTTTACCAATAAGTTGTGTATGAAATCTGAGGGAATATGTGCCCCAATGAAGTTAGTGGTGTTACTCCCACAGGAATCAAAGAACATTTTGGTTTTCTATAAAGAATGCAGAATTAACTTTAAAGTTACTATCTATAGTAGCTCAAGACCTATTTTAAGTTTTACCACAGCATTTCATTTGTTATCTTCAAACAAACTATATAGCAAATCGATTAAAAGTGATTTCATTTTGAACCTCAGGCAGCTTTTTGTACTGAAGCAAGCAGTCTTATAAAAATACCTTTGGTATTTGCTGGATCCTATTCCTAAACACAATGTTCATATTTCAGCTATAATAAGTAAAGCATCTCCAAGGCGTGTGAGGCACCAGGCTTGCAAGTGTCCAGTTTAGTTTCTTGAGTAAAGTGAGAGAGGTAGAGTCAGCTAAATCCATCATGGAAAGCTGTGTGTGGCACAAATAATTCCATGCTTTTTGGAATGATGGGCAGCTGCCTTCTAGTGTGGACACAAACTGTATTATCACATGTGTGTAATTTCATCTCTCCCTAGAAATCACAGTTTGTTCGGGTCAAGCTGAGCACACTGGTCACACAAGGCAATGAACACAACAAAGGACCTGCCTAATAAACCACCTAGTACTGTTTCCTGAGACTTCCACACGCTCTACACAACCCCACCATGCAGCACAGCATACTGAAGCTTACTCTGAATCCAAGTTAGGAAAAATAGAAGCAGTGGGTTCTTAAGTAACTGCTGTACTGTGGGCATGGGTGCTCTGGTCTGGGACACTGGCAAGGGGGTCAGGAACCCCCCTGTACAGAGCCCCGAGAGACACTGTCTCTGATCTCTGTCCATGGAAAAGAGTTTTCAGACTTACAGGATGAATTACAAGCTCTGAGTGTTTGATATAAGTAATAATTAGTGTGGCACGGGTGCAAAAGTAGAATTTTCAGATTCTAGATAAGGGCTTCAAAGGAGGCAAGATGGAGGAAATTGGGCATGCCTTGTCCTTTTTCTTCTGCATACCCTCCATGTTTCACTGTAGCGTTGGCATTTTTCTATTGGTTTAGACTGGGGACACACTGTTCAACGTAGATGATAGATTATTGTACATTATTGTAAATATAGCACACATAGTTTCTGGTATATAATGTTTGTAACATCCCACTGAGGGGCAGAGCCCCGCACGCTGCAGGACAGACCTGCAGCAGGGCAGCAGAACATGTTAGAGATAAGCAAGAATAAACAACCTTGAAAACCAGCACAGGCAATTTACTACTTCTTCTTTGGCAGCAGGGTTGAAAGACAGAGACTTTCTACAATCCTGGGTTCATTTACATACCACAGGTTCTGACACTCTGGGGTGGACAGCTGTGAACCAGAGGTGCTGCCTAGCAAATTGAAACCAATGCCAAGTCCCAAAACCCAGGCTAGGGCAGCACCAGGCCAGGACTCAGGGTAACCTGGAGTTCTCTGACTCATCCTCAGCATTGGACATTACCCACATCTGGCTCCAGGCCATGATGACTGCAAGGAAGAGCAGGGACCCAAGAAAGTCCATGCTGTGAAGGTGGGTTCACTCCCAAACAAAATTGTTATTCCGGGTCTCCAGTACCAAGTCAATCCAGCTGCACCTTCCTCCTGCTCCCACTTCTAACAGCTCAAGACTCTTTGGGAGCCATGCAGAACAAAGCAGCCTGCTTGTGAGACAGGATCACAACCCAGGTTTCAGTAGTTTCTATTAAAAAAATAAAAGCTGAAATTTAGCTCTAGCATCTGTGGACTTGGACACAAACATGTTAAAAATAAAACTGAGCTGTCTAAAAAAGCTGCTCTGAAAAAGAAATCACTGCAGAAGATGCCAGTTAATCCCCCTTCAGTGTTCCACTTAAAAGGAGCACTAGAGTAACTAGAGGCTTGCTAGTCACTGCTGTCTGAGCACAGACAGCTAATTAACAAGGAGGAACTGCTCCATACTATTAATAGCAAGATATTGATTTTACTGTTATCTTGTTCTCCCAATCCAGTCTTTTACCAGCTTCTTTTCATCTGTTGGGCACTGCCATTTTCACAGACTGCAAGGTCTCCAGACAGCATAATTTGTTTGTGCAGTGCCTAACACAAAGGAACCATTATGCTTCACCAAATCTCAGGTGCTCATGTAATGAGAGCCCATTACAATATTGCTTTTAAGGTGGTCACAAGTTCTTATGGCATATTATGACAATACATACACTTCACTTAAAACTCACTAAAAAGTTTAAAGTAATTGTAAGTATTTAGCTTCTGTGAAAAAGGAGAAGTTTAAATTCTTGATTCTGTTTTATGACCTGAAAGTTCAATTAAATGTAAAGAAAGTAGCAACACGGAAATATTTTTTACTTTTGATTTCTTTCTCCCTTTTCCTTCATACACTATGTTCTGGTTCATGTTTCTTACCCTGACTGTATTTTTATCATGTCCCTCTGTGTCTTTGCAAAGTTTGTTTTTCTCAGAGAGTTGACACTTAAAGGAAAATACCTTTTAAGGGGAAAATGAGCTAGAAAATATTTGAAAGAAAAGAAAAAGGCCTGGCTCTAGATGCTCAATTCTGAATGCTTAAAATTCACTTTTCTGAAAGAAGACGGAACATGAAGGGTTGTTAGTAAACAAACATCATTCCTTCACCTTCCACTGCTTCATGTTTACTTACAGGACTGATGTATTTCAAAAACACCCTGTGACACTGAGTATTATAAGGTAAGTTTATGTTCAAACTCTGAAAATTAATTTCAGAAACAATACAGTTTTTTACTGTACATAAGTGTTGATGAAGGCAAAGTTAATATCATACAATATAATGAAAACTTAAGTAATTTTCATACTATGAAAGATGTGCCCTAATCTAATTCCAGTTTATATTGAACTGCAGAGGGATATCCCCTTTGAATGAGACACATGACAGTGATGAAAAGGAAGTTCAAAATCCCTACAGTGAGAAGTATATGATATCCTCAAAATGAGTTTCCACTTGACTCTTGTTGAGTCAACACATGGGGCTTTTTAATATCTTCCAAAAGTACATCTTCCAGCATTTAAAGCACTTCACATGTATAGAGAATAATCAAATATTTCTGGAAAGCAGCTTCTCTTAGAGAGGATGACTCCAAATAAGGTATATAAACCTGACTGCTATTAGCACAATGCATTAAAGATGAATTTGAATTACTCTCCATAATAATGATATTTTTTTAAAGGCACCTTGAAAGTTTTGAAAAGGGAAAGTAATGAACATACTTTTGAAGTTTCTCAAATTCTGTGATTTTTGTATTTATGGCAAAACATTTTTCCTTCAATACAGCTGGTAAAACTAATACACAATCAAATCCATTAAGCTGCACTGTAATTAAAAAAAATATTCATTGCTAATTTCTAATCTGTTTTGAATACACACCTGTGTAGCAGAAGCTAGTAATTATTTCCCAGATACAGCAGTTTTTTATACATCACACAATGTTGCAATCTGCTATCTTTTGCAAAATGCTGCTGTAATTTTCAAAACACCTCAGTACAAATAGCTCAAAAACTCAAAAGTTAAGTCAGGAGAGCCAATGTAACTTCAGGTTCAGAGAAGCACTACTTATCCCAACTTTTATATTTTCCTTTGTGTATAAAACTGTCACTTTAGACAAAGGAAGATTACACAGATTACTGAAGATGACTTTGAGACATAAAAAGACATTGGGAATATAAAGCAAAACAGTGGCTGGTCTCGTTGAAGACTATTTGGACATCTGTCACAGGTCAAACTACCAGCCTAGCCTGTCATGACCAGCAGGGAGCTATCAAGAGGAGTATGGTGTGTGTCCATTTGGCTGAACAAATATTTTGGGAATAAACAATGCAGGAAAAATAGCATACAACTCCAAGCTGCACTGAAAAGGAAGGTATCTGGATGAGAGTAAAGATTTCTACCTCTTTGGTTCAATGGTTTTTGGGGTGAGAAAAGGTCTATCTAGTGAGTTCTTCAACTAAGGGAATGGAAATCTACAGCAAGCACAAAGTGCTGCTGATATCTGTCCAGTCTGAAACACAGAAGGCCACTGTGCAGTGAGGTTATGCCACATGGGCAGAACCACCTTTGTATTTATTACACATTAGACAAATTACAGAAGGCACTTCTCCTAGGCTTTTTTGTGCAGTAGTAATTGTCAGGAAACAGACAAGACCTCCCTCCTCATATTCATCTAGGAAGACATTGCAAGAATGCTACGGTTCAAAGAATTACTGTATTATTAATATATCAGTTTGGTAAAAACTTGGTAAAGATAGTTTGGGAAAGTCAGTTCTTTAAGTCACCAGTGCCCATGGCCTTGCTCCTACTGGTAGATGCTCAAAACAAGTCTGAAAATTTGTGAGATAGGAGAGGCCTTGTCCTTCTTACTAAGGGAGTCCAACATGCCCTGAGAAGTAGAAGCTAATGTTACCTTCGTGCCTGATGTTGCCCAGCTTGGTGTCAGGTCTCTCGGCCTTTGAATCAGTGTCAGCACAGTTGGTGCAGTGGCTACTAAAAAGAGAGAACACCTGAATCTGTGATCTTGCTGTCTATCCTGGTAGTCATGGGAGTGTTTCAGAGAGATTTTTAGCTGAGAAACCAAAGGGAGAGACTGCCCCTGGTCACAGATGCACTACGACTTCTGCTGCACTACAACTTCAAAAACATATTTTCAAGAAATCAACATTGTTTTGATAAATTGTTCCAAAAGAAGCAATTCGAACTCTGTCCTCCACCTAAAAGCAAAGGGAAGGAAAAGCAAACAAAACACTTCAGAGACACTTCTTGAAGAGGAAGTGCATACACCATGTCTTGGAATGTAATGGTCTCAAGACAACAGCTTTTTAGTAGCTTTACACAGACTCAGAGGGTAGCTCCCCCTTTCCACACATCCCACCCAGGTTTTGTTTTTGTTAAAACTAGGGCTTATTATGTAGTGACATAACATGAATGGGACCTAGTACTTTCTTAAAGTTAGGTATTACTGATCTGCTTTACTAATATGGTATGCTATCATATAATGCCTTATATATACTTATAGAAGTAACCAAGCATATGCTACACTTTTGTTACTTACATGACTAGTTCTCAGAAAGATCCTTTAACGGTATGCTAGATTCTTCATCTCAGTGTCTCAACTACCTCTTGCCGTGAGCATTTTATATATTCAAGCTCTCCCAGTTAAGCAGTTTTTTGTATTTTCTGTATTTCTTAGAACTGTCAGGAAAAGGGTAGTCACTGGGGACACACTAGTGACCATACTAAATTAGGAAGCAGTTGTTAAGCTCGAAGAGTAATGTGAAATCCACTTTCTAAAATAGTGTGAAGATTTTCTTTTATGCACATTCTGGGCTCTTTTTTTTTTTTATTCAAAGCATATTTCAAGAAAAGCCTGCCTGAGGAAACAAACGAAAGCTATCAATAGATAAACTGCCACAGAAACTTATTGGAAGGCAATAAAAATGAAATAGCTTTTTAAAGAGCTCTCAAACTTAACAATAAAACCAATTAAAATTGTCTGTACTGATTTAATTTGCAATAATTCCATTTCAAGCAACTTTGCTTGGTTGTTGGTTAGCAATTCAAAGGGAAAATTACACTTTCTTCCACTACCTCCACTACCAATACCCATACATTTCTCCCATCTCAAAAATTTGTCAGAGGCACAGGGAGAGCTGACCTCCACTATCTGATGTGGTGGTTGTATGATCAGATGAGTTGAGGAGAAGCATGCTCCAAAATGGAAGGGTCCTCATAAAGAACTCTTTCAGCAGATACTGCCCTGGCAACCAAATCAACAGCCTCTAAGCACAACATCCTTGACCACTATTCTTATGCTGTTCCTACCACCGTTTCTCAGAAAAAGGGATGCATCTTAAGACGCCTATTGTCAAATGGGCAACTTCAGTGAGTTTCAGATGCTACCAAAAAACCTGGGAATAACATAAGCATAACTGGAGCATGGTTATGGGAAAATATTCAAACTTTACCTCATATGCCCCGTATCATTCACTACTTTCCTCACCAGTTTTATTTTCCAAACAGATTTAAAGGCATAATGCAGCAGGTCTTGAGAGAAAGCAGACATGTATCAAGAACAGAAATTTGCTTTTACAATATATTGTGGAACAAACACAAAATATTTACTCAAATGAGCTGAAATTCTAAGTTTCACATGCGTAATGCTACTAAAGTCAACAGAGCTACACACGTGAAACTGAAATGTCAGCAAGTGTTCACTAACACAAAGGTTTATAACCTTCTATTTGATAACTTACCTTGAGGTTGCAATTTCCACTTTGGTTCTTGCCATGGCAGCTGCTCGCTGTGCACCCTCTATTGCTCTATCCACCTTTTCTCTAGTTTTTGTGTTTCGTATTGGTATAAGTTGCTTTCTTATTCCACGGACCAAAATGTTATTTTTGTACTTTCCCTCTTCTTTGGTGCCATCTGGAAACATGGTACATCCATATCCATGCCTCCTGTTATTCAGCCACTCTCCTTCGTATTTCATACCATTTGAACGCTCACTGATACCAAAACCGCTGCGCTTGTCGTTCTTCCATTCACCCATATAGGCTTCTGTAGTGGTAGCATCAACATGGTCTTCCAGAGGGCTATAATCACAGTCACCATCTCCAAAACTAATCGTAGAGTTGGCATCACTAGAACTAATCCTGCTCATAGCAGCATCGCTCCTTACAGAGCTCCGTTTGCTAGATATCGATGACCTAGACTCCGATTTTCTAAGTTTTATACTACCAAGAAGGGATCCTCTTCTGAATAAGCCTCCTTTTTTCTTAATGCCCATGGCTTCTGGATCACTGTGAAAATTGAGCACAAATCCTCCTCTTGTTCCAGCCGGACTGTCAGAAGTGACGTCATGCAGAACAGTGCCATTGCTCTGCTCACTTCGAAGTGACGCCAGAGATGTTCGGAGAGGTGAACGGATCACAGTGGCCATGCCATAGGGTACACTCTGACGTACACCGTATCCATGTCTCATCCCTCCTGTCCACTGCCCCTGGTAGGTACCTTTCAAAGTAATAAGAATTTAAATTTAGGAAGCAGTTTACCTAGCCCTCTCCATCAAATATGCTACAAGAAACACTACATTGCCAGCTCTGATTTTGGCAAGAAGAGATGCACAGGACACAGACAAACTACTTTTGTTACTTGCTTTTCTTATAAATTATTTTAAGCAAATCCTTCCCTTTCACAGCTGATTTATTTTGGCAAGTAACACAATAACTATAATCATAAGCATTTTTTAATGGATCTGTCCGGGAGACAAAAAATTGGGAGAAATTTCTAAAGTAGGACTCTCTCAACATTTTTTTAAGGAGGACTGATAGGAATGTGGCCAGCAGAAACAGACACACATTATATGTAGTCAGCTGAAGAGGAAGAGAGGGCTGGAGAGAAGGGAGAAAGCAGGACACTTACAGCTCTTGTTCCCAGCTGCCCACAGAAAGAGCAAGTAGGAAAAGTAACCATTCTGTTATTGTGGGTTTAAGGTGACTACAGACCTCACCTTGTCAGGAGTTATTGGACAGATTGTTTTCAGATGGGCTCTTGGATCCACTGTCATAAACCTCCATTGTAAAATTAAATCTTTTAAAAATTTTGTGCAGATTTGAATGAATGAACAAAACCTTAGGACCCCTTTTTTCCTTATGAGTTCTTCATACCAACACTTTCTGGTATCCCCAGTACATAAACATGCACTGCATTCTGCCTTATGTTCTGACAGAGGGATCAAAAGCATTAATTCTTTAGCCTTTTTTTTGCCTTTTAGTTGTTCTGCAGTACGTGAAGAAAGGCAAGGCAGTAACACAACATTGCACAACATTCTAGCAAACATTTAATCGTAACTACTCTTGTAAAAAGTTTTAAACAGCAATGTAAGGAGGGAATATGGTATACGATATGAAAAGTCATAGATGACCATGCAAAGTTGCACTGGAGCCAAACCCCACCTTTATCAGATTACTACAGCAATTTTTCTTCTTATATTCTTGAAAGGCATTTTCATTTTGGCACTTGCCAGTGTCTGCTGCCTGAAGGCCATTTCTACCAGAGGCTCCAAAGGAAGGTTGCATGGATACGGTAACTAGCAAGTAGAAGATAACTTATTTTGTGATGTAATTTCACTCTAATTCCCACTAAACTACTTTAAGCTTCTTAAAATGAAAATGCTCACCCACCTAGTGCTGAGTTTTTGGTTTTATTTTTAAGGCTATTTTGAATATTTTTTACAGAGGGATGAATAAGCAATCTTTAATTTTTTTAAGATTTTGATTGGCTTCCACTGGAGCACCTATTAACTCTTCAGAGAACTAAATATCAAATGTCAAATTCAGTGATTGAATCTCAAAGCAAATGGATCTTGGATCTACATCTTTAACTGCAGGTACTTCACAAATATTTTTACAAAAATTTTATATATACCTACTGGTTTGGTTGTGTACGTGTCCACATCGGTCAAGTACTGCCTTACTCTTTACCTCTTCTGCTAACTTGTATTTCAGTGTTAACACATAATTAAATTTGCTAAGTCTGTTTTTGCTATTATAAAATACTAGATAGGTTCCAAAACATAACTATTTCATATTGGTAGAAAATTCTACCAAGTGGAAGGTTTTAACAGATGGCTGCTGACACAAACAAATAACTTTCTTAGTTTCTTTCTCATTCTCTGTATCCTGGATACCTACTACTGCACTGGTTGTAAGGGTGCTGAATCTAGGAACATGATTATTTTAAAAAACACAGCATATGGGGAAGAACAAATAGAAACATGAGCACAAAGCACTGATGTTCTGTAAATACTGCAAATATATAACCACAATCTATTTTTTTTTGTTGTTTTAATAAACAGTAAATTCCTGGAAATACATTAATATTTTATGAGCACAAATTACTTCATTTTGCCCCTAATTATTTCTGGGATCTCTGATGATATACTGTAACTAAGAATCTGGCTAAATACACTTATTGTTAAAGTATAACCACTTTATTGTTCTGCATTTGTTAATTTAATTTTGAAATAATAAATCTAAGTTTAATTTTGATTATACTACAATATTACATTAGAGCAGCATCTCATAATTATTGCTCTCCATGCTGCTTACATCAGACTTTAAGCACAATCAACTATTTCAGTACGGAATTTTAAAGAAGTATAAAGGGTCAGCCTCTTTTTCTTACTAATATTTTAATTAATAAACATGTGTTCAATGGAAAGCGCAAAAATACTGAATTAATTTAGGACTTGTATTTTTCACTACTCTAGAAAGAAGGGAAGTGTTTTCTGCTTCCCTTAAGGGCATTAAAACAAGAACAATTAATATGCTGCTATCCACTAGTCCAATTTTCCTTTTTATTGGGGAAATAAAATCAATGCCAGCTTCTTCTAAAGAGAAAACAGTAAAAAAGAAAACGGAAGATTCATACTCATTTTGTCTTTAAAAAGTATGAGATATTTAGGCTGAGTCTTATGCAGTGTAGCAGGTAACTTATCATTTCTGTCATCACAGATCTGTCAGTAGAAAGGCTTCTGATACTAATACTGAAAAGCCAACTAGTTTTCCTTGGTTTTTCAACTCACATTTTAAAGGAAAAGTGTTTTAATGACATATGGAGAGAGTGTCCAGAATGTAGATATAGGAATCTTGTACAGTAATTTGACTGACTATATCAGACTTTAACTGCATCACCTTATTCCATAAATTTTAGAAATCTTTAAACAAGCAAGACAAGGTATATTGCAATATAATTAAATACAATAATGTATAAGACATGATGAAAAAGCTTTTCCCATATATGACAATGAAAACATTTGCAGTATTTACCTGTCTCTATAGATAGAGATAAATATGAATGATACATCAACAAACACACCATATTCTGTTTCACCTTACAGGATAGTTCAAAGCAGTTCCTCTAAAGGTCAATTATCAAAATTTTAATTAACACTGCAATTAACAACATAATTAAAAATTATATTTGACCGTAAAATAGTAACATTGTTTAGCACTAATTTTTCAAAAGCTAGGCTTACTATCCTTTTTGTAACTCAAGAAACATTCAGCCACAACTGCTGACCATTCATCTGGTGTTTAATTGGTTCTCTTGAAAAGGTGTTCATATTCTGAGCCTGAGAGCTATTATAAAGTGTAATTTTTTCCCTTTTCTTTTTGTTGGCAAGTTGTTCTAAGATATAATTTCATAATCTGTTTCCTTAGTTACAGTGTGCCATCCCTTCTAAAACACCCTTGGTGAATCTTACAGCTGTAAATGTCATTGCCCACTTGCAGCTAAAATTTAAAACTACACTCTGAAAAAAAACTGAGGGGTCAAGGACCCATTTAACTACTCCACTTGCTCTTATGCTTTACTTAGATATTCTGTAGTTTAAAAAAGTTGTTGCATTAGAACTTTTGCGTGCATTTTTCACTCAAATATTAAATAAGCATAGACCTAGAAAGAAGACCTCACAGAAATCAGTGAACATATGTGACCTTTGCTTCAGGGTGTTTTTTTCCCGTTCTCCCTCTGTGGAATGACAACATGCAATTGGTTTTTGCTGATGTTGGAAGGACCATAAATAACCAATTTAGACATACTGAAGTTTCAAATTAGGCCACAGTCGCTCCTCTGGTAGGTTTTGCATCTTCACACAGATTAACAAAACCTAGGAGGTTTAAAGGAGGAACAAAAACCCAGATTGCTGCAGGGGACAGATAGATGGGCCACTTGAAAGCCCAATGTAATCACATGCAATGAATGAAGTATCATGGTTTATAAGTCACAGTGTTTTCCTCAGAGATTTGACTGAGTGACAATTTTAAGCATCTAAACACAGCATGATATATATTACTCATGTCATGAAAAGTGTTGTGTGCAAAACTGAGGAACACAGTCAAATGCTTATTTTCCTTTTCCCTCCTTCAATGATATAATGCCACCAATGCATGGGGATATACTAAAACAAACAAACAAACAAAAACCCCAAAAAGCTAGCAGCAAAGAGCTAGCATTATAAAGCTAGCATTATAGTGAGTTTGAAAATAAACTGGCATAGTCTAATGAGTTATTTCTCTATACTGGTATTCTCTGGTATTCATGAAGAGAGTTTTCCTGCAACTGTTTTAAATTATGTTAAAGATACATGTGTAAATCTGGTTTCCTTATAAACCCATTTCAGATGTTGTTCTGGTGTGCAAATACATCTATTGTTCCCAGAGCATGGAAACAAAAGCACATCTGCAAACATCTATGACGTATTGCTCTGCTTCATTCATGACTACTTTCATTAAAATCAATGGGACTTCACACCCTCTGTTTGTATGAGCTGCAACATGCAAAACGCGAGTCATGACAACAGATTTCAGCTAAGGGTGTGAACTGGATCCTTTATATGTTGTTCCAAGTCTAAATATTGAGAGAATTTACCTCCAATAACCAGCACTATATTAAGATTTTTTTTTTAAACCACAAGAAACCTAAAGAAAAAAGGATTAAAACAACTTCAATTTGAGAAAATGATTTCTAGAAGATTTACTGGAATGGCAATCTACTTTTCCAGAAGGGAAGGGAGAGGGAAAAAAAAAAGCCACTGCTCGCAATTAGCCAAAACAAATATAATAAAAATGAAAAGTGCATTGTGTTATGAAAGTGAAATTGAAATTCTGATCGCTTCCATACTTTGATTTTGGTGGTGTATTTTTAAAAATTTTATTTTATTTTTATTCATCCACAAACATAGCTGCCTTTGAATAGCAGAACTTTCCACACCAGGAAACAATTTTTGGACAGCTACAAATATCTCTAAACAAGGGGACAGAAAGGTAAAAAACCCACTGCACATCTCCTTGTCTGAAAGAACTGAATCTTACCAACTTGCTACATTTTCTATTTTGGAAAAGAAAAAAATAGGAGCCCAACTGCAAATATCTAATTTTCTGCTTAATACAAAAATACCAATTCTCCTGAAAGTTTGACCAGAGATGATGAGACAAAATTCTTTGAAGAAACCAGCAAAAGCATCAGCTGAGAGCTGATACATGGGTCAGTCCTTTAGCCACATTACGTGAACAGTACCTCTGATTTTGGTAAATTCTATTACTTGCCTGTTAACTGAACACGTTTCTGAACCCTGAAGGAAGCAGCATTTCTGTAAAAAAAAACCCCAGCAACTCTCTAGTCCTAAAACTGAGACCCGTTTTTCCTCCTGTACAACAGACCAAACCTGCTCCCTTGTTCCTAGGTGAATAGCAACTCTACAGAAGTTGCAGGTGGCACTTCCAGCGAGGCCAATGACATTACAGCAGCAAAGGCTGAATTGAAGAGTATTAAGCTTATTTATCGCGCAGAGCATGAAGTGACAGAGGTGCAAGAACTGTGAGCGAGCGCCCAGGTAAGCTCCAGGGCTCGCTAACCTCACTGCACCCCGAGGTGACCGCTGCCTCCTTCAGCAGAGCGCGAACCGCCGCGGCCGCCCCGCAGCCCACCGCGGGCTCAGCCCTGGGACACCGGCTTTGTCGTGGGGAAGGGTGTGAGAGGCAGGTCTGTGCGACTGCACTGCACACCTCCTGCTTTGAACAGAATGCTTGAAACTACCCCGTATTTCGGTAAAGACGGGAGTTATGATACGAGGGTGGACCCAAGTTTCATTGATTTTACGCAAGCTGCGTCCCCACTCCATTAGCTCCAGCCTCCTGTTTACAAGCCGAGCGCACAAAGCCCGCACGCCAGCGCGACACAAGGGCTCCATTGTAACAGGTTCTCGCCGTTCCCGCACGAACGCGGTGCGCGGGGGGCGAGGTGCCGGGGCTCGCGGTGCCTGCGCTCCCCGGGCCGGGCGCGGCCACCCGGCCATCGCTGCCTCGGGCAGGGAGCCCGTGAGCCGCCTCGGCGGGGAGAAAGGAAAGCCGTCTGCAGGCGGCTGTAATGCGGATTTCTACCAGCTGGCCGGGAGAAAGCGCTGAGTCCGGACAGCTCAGCGCGCTCGGAGCGCAGCCGGCTCCTCGCGGAGCGGGGCGGGGCGGGCGCCAGGCACCTGTGGCGCTCCCCCGCCGCCAGCGGGGCCTCGGGGGCGCCGAGCGAACGTTGCCGGGAAAGGCGCACGGCCGCGGGCAGGGGCAGGAGAAGCGACCCCGGTGCGAGGGCGGCGGTCCGAGCGCGGGGTGAAGGACGGGCCCTGCCCGCGGCGCGCCCACGCAGGCGCGGCCCCCCACCCCCATGCCCGCCCGCCGCGGCGCCGCCGCGCGCGGGGCGCCCCCCGCCGGCGCCCACCTCCGTCCCCGTAGGTCTCCACGCCGTATCCGTCCTGCAGCCCGTTGCTCCAGGTGCCCTCGTAGCGGGCCGGCGTGCTGAGGCTCTGCCGCACCCCGTAGCGCCCCTTGAAACCGTGAGACCACTCGCCGCGGTACATCCACCTGCCCTTCGTCTCCACGCCCAGCCCGTGGCGCTTGCCCTGCGCCCAGTAGCCCAGGTAGGTGTTGCCGCTGGGCCAGGTGTAGCCGCCCGCCACCTCGAAGCCGTGGGACCAGGAGCCGGCATACTCGCCCTGCCCCTTGGGGCCGGTGCAAATGCCGTGCCCGTGGGCTTTACCGTCCTCCCAGCCGCCGCAGTAGGTGCCGCCATCGTCGAAGTCGAACCGGCCGCCCGTCATCCAGGGCAGCGGGGCGAGCGCGGCGCCGCCGCCGCCTCCCGCCCGCCTTCCCTGCTCCGCCTGCCTTGCCTTGCCTTCCCTTCCCGCCCGCCGCCCGACCGACAGCCCCGGCGTTCCCGCGACTGCGAGCGCTCCGCCGGCCGGCCGCCCGCGCCCAGCCCAGCCGCAGCCCCGCGGCGGCGAGCGGCGCCCGCCCCCCGCTCCTCCCCGCCCGCCCCTCCGCTCAGCCCGGGCCCGCCCCCGGTGTGGCCGCGCCGCTGCCGCGGGGCAGGTGCGCGCCCTGGGGCGGGCTGGGGCTGCGGCCGCGCCGGGGCGGGCTGATCCCCGGGAGCAGCCGCCGTGGCCCGCTCGCTCCCGGGGCGGTCTCCGCGTGCTTTCTGCTCCCGGGAAAAGGTGCCCCCACGCTGGTCGGGGGCGCGCGCGGCCCGGGGCGGGGCGCGCCGGGAGCGCGCGGGCCGGGCCGGGCCGGGCCGGGCCGGGCCGGGCCGGGGCCCCGCCATGCCCGGGGGCGGCGGTGGCTCCGTGCCCTGGCCCGCCTCGGCCCTGCCCGCCCCTCGGGGTCCCGGGCAGGTTGATGCTACACCTGCTAGCACCTGCAACAAGTAGGCAAAAAGAGAGGGCTTCCGAGTGATACTTGTGATTCTTTGTTTTGTTTTGTTTTTTGGTTTGTTTGGGTTTTTCTTTTTTAATTTTTATTTATTTCTTACTTGCCCTGAGCTTGAAGACGAGGTTTAAGCCGAAATTGTGCATAAAGAGCACAACCAAGTTGTGTTTTGTTCATTTTCCAAATCATATGTGGAGGCCACCAAGTTCCAGGGGTGGAGAAATACGGGGCAAAAAGAACGTGAGTGGTATTGAGGTTTTTCATGGACAGCACGGCTGGGAACTTCATTAGGAGCCTCTTATTACGCCATAAGCTCCGCGGTCATCAAGCGACTGAAGAGCTCTAAATGCTGCCAAATACTTCTTTGCCAGATATTTGATAATCAGATAAAAAATTGTAAGGACAAATAACAGGAGAAATACACAAGCATAGAAATTGCAGAGAGAATAGCGGGGAAGGGACTGAAAGCTTCTGTCATGGTGTCCTGGCTTTCTGTTCTTTCACAGTCACAGACCAGAACTGGAAAAAAATATGAAAGAAAACCTTTTTCAATGGGGATTTTGTTAGAAGCATGATTCATATTTGTTAATCATGGGTCATGGTACTATCTGGACACAGATTATTTGGAAAAGCGGAGAAATAATGGCTATCTTAGTAGCTAGAAATATAATTGCAAGTGGAAGATTTGAATTCAAGACATTAGAAATTGAAATGGTCAAGCTCCAGAAATCTACCAAATTCAGCCCAAATGTAAGCAGTTTTGTCTTAGACCTAAATGAAAATAACGTACTGCACATATTAAACATACCCATGTTACATGAATAAATTTTCAAACTTTGTGCTTCACAACACACTCTTCTGTGTACATTTTTATGCCAGGTTTACACAGTTTAGTAGGAAAGTATTTCTGCTCTTTCTAGGGGAGAGCTGGGCGCCATAACTGATACTGTTGTCTCCTGTCATCATAAGAAGTGTGTGCTTCAAAGCCTTCTTTCTGTGCTGTAAGAGGATTTCTAGTTCTGCTTGAACACGTGGCGGTAGAAGACAGTGCACACATTTCGGTGCATATGTACAAAGAGAAAAGGACACAGTCAAAGACTTGTGCCTTTTCACAAGAAGATGGAGAAGCTTTCAATGCCCCTTTGAGCCCAGAAAATTTTGTTTGGAGCGTACAAACCAGACAAAAATGTTGTTTCTGTAACACAGACATGCAGTCTTCCACGTATCTTTGGACAAGGCTTCAAAGTGTGCTGAAGTTAAGGACAGACCTTCACTGCAATATGGTATTTTTGGAAAGCTGTTATTGCAAATGGAGGGGAAGTCTGAAAATATTGCAGTGGGTGGGATTGCTGAAAAAGATACAGTGCAGTATTCTCTGTGTATTGCTTGAGCTTAATGAGTTTTATGCCCTACATGCCTTGCATTTCTTCCTCAAGAAAAAGATTGGAAACAATAGTGGTGACAATGCATGTTCTTTGAGGAGTTTACTATTTTCACTCAATTTATTTCCTGTTTTCTTTCTTCCGACAGAAGATAAAGCCCTGTAATGTTTGAACACCATTAGGGAATATTGAAACACTGTATGGTTTGGAGAACCACCTGTTGGAAGTCAGCATGCATAATAATTTATACTGGTGTAGAATTTTCTAGGCATGGATGTTGCCTATTCATAACTGCATGTTATTTTTTATATGAGCAGACTTTTTTGAAGTTGTCACAATTGAACTGGAACTGCTGAGCATTGGGTATGTCTGTTATGGGGCTACTGTTGCATTGCATGGTGTTTCTGGGTGCTGTGTGCATAAATGAGGTGTAAAGTCAGAATTTCCTTGGACAACAATTCTGTGCCCTGTGCACAGCCAGAACACAACCAGCAAGGAGGGGAGCAGAGGTGAGGTGTGAAAATGGATTAGCAAATCCAGATGGTGCTGCTGCTCTTCGGCAGTGGAAGAGGTGCTCTGGTGAGGGAATGGGAGATTTGCCCAGCTCCTCTGTGGATCTGAGCTGTTTCTTTGAAGGACCAGCTTTGTCCCTCTGCCTAGACAATAATCACAGTTGTGCAAATCCTTTGCCAAGCTGGGTATCTCTTTTGGTTCAGTATTGGTAAATGACTGGATTTGCTTTTGTAAAGACTGGGGTAATTGCAGCCCTGATGTGTTACTGTACTGTTACTTAGCGATGAATTGTTTATCCCTAAAGCTGTGGATGCTCTGTCTCTTAGGGTATCCCAAACCTATAGCTAATCAGGGCTGCCTTAAGTTCTAATATCTTTACAGTAGAAGATGTAGCATTGCAAAAATTAAATAGGCATCTGCCTATTAGTCCTTTGTTTTACCCCCTTGATTTAAATTGTTCAGATTTTAATACTAGATTAGCTGAACCAACAAGATCAGGTGGGCCAGAGATGAACCGTGCAAATTTCAGGAAGGAATCATGTTATTTTTCATTTGTTATCATATGTGTGTCATGACCTGCAAATGATGCTAAAATCAGTGGTAATTTTGCATGTGGTTGATATTTCCAGGTGTACTTATTTAAATGAGGTAATCAATTTAAATTAACTTGATGCTTGATGGCAAGATAAATTCATCGCTGCCAGCCTTCTCTTATTATATTTTCAGCGGGGGATAAATTTTAATAGATATGAGAATAGAAGTGCTTTGCAGAGAACTCCCAGCATCACTTAGACAGGTCTTGATGATGTAAGAAGCCACAGGTGTCTCATTGCTGATGAGATTGTAAATGTTTTTTTTTTTTTTTTTTTTTTTTTTGTTGGGTTTTCTTATTTTGCTAACAGATTTTGCATTGACAGGTCTCAACTTCAGTTCAAGCCACATCATATTTGCTTCTGGCCACAGTGTAAGTAATGCTCATATTCAACCTTTAGCATGTATATGTTAAATACCTTAGATCCACAGACTTTGTTTCCTTTCCTTCTTCCCAGAATTAAATTAAAAATTACTCTACAACTCCACAGATGCAGGAACTAAGCAGTTACAGGTATATAAATGAGTTTCCCTTTTGTCCAAAGTAAATGGAATTAATTCTACTACTTTTTAAATCTACATTACTAGAGTTCTTTTCTGAAATCTTTCATGCATGTAATACTCAAAAAATACAAGGGCCAGGTGCAGTTTATTAATTATTTACAAAGAAGTCATCACAGCACTAGTCTGATGACACTATATGTATGCAAAACATGAGTACCTGATGACACAGTATGTATGCAAAAACTGTGCTGCAGGGTTATATTTAAAAAGGTCCTTGCTATAGGGAGGGAAGGTGCAGCAGGTGAAGATACAGACATTTAATATTAACTCCAGACATCTAATATTAATTGGATACAAAACTGCTGAGTTCAAACTATTAGTCTATAGATATCTGATGCATGAATAAAAATTAGGCACATTTATTCTTACTCTTAAAAGCCTGATTCAGCAGGGAATTACTTTAAGTACTTTAGTAATCCCATTTACTTCAGTGGGAATACACATGAGCTTTAAATTAAACATCTGCAACATATCTGTGCTCAAATAAAGCAAAGCTCCAAAGTCTGTTCTTGAGTGCTTTGCAGAATGGAGGCAGGATGTTTCACTGATGAGCTCCACACCTCACACGTTGTATTGGAGGAGTTCACACACAGAACTGCTGTGTGGGAGGCAGAAATACAGAAGTAAAGATAGTACAAATCTCTTAGTGTAGAAATTTCATAGGCAAGTAGGTCTTTTCTGGCTATGTAGGAATAGCCTCAACTTTTATGCCAAGTTTTGTGTCTGGAGTCTATGTTAAATTTTTTAAACATAGTTCTGTATAACTTTAACACAAGTAATTTTGTCTGACTTCTAGAACAGGAACATAACACTTTTTC
Organism: Lonchura striata; assembly: GCF_050655825.1. Classification (NCBI taxonomy): domain Eukaryota; kingdom Metazoa; phylum Chordata; class Aves; order Passeriformes; family Estrildidae; genus Lonchura; species Lonchura striata. Next base: position 125,616,934 of record NC_140704.1, read on the forward strand.
CTTATACACTGTAAATCCATGTCAGTTAGTGTAAATAATGAAGCAGTAATTCTAGAGGATTTTTTTTAAAAATCTGCTATAATATTTGAGCAATGCTGTGTTATGAATAGGTGTATCAGTATCAGTTCTACCTCACAGTTGAAGCTGGGACCTAGCCAGTAAGACAGTATATTTAATTCCAGAGATATTGTGCTTACTCAGTGAATACAGTTATTATTTTCTTTGCAAAAGTGCTGATAAAGCTTAGAAAAAAACAAAAATACAGATCCTCTTCTAATATGAAAACAGGATGAGTATGTTCTGTACCCAGACTTCTATTTTCAGCATTGTTCCAAGCAACTGAATTAGATTTTAAATAAAAATGCATTTTGTTTTTAAGGAAATGCAGCATTTATGTTGAACACCTTTGTCTTTGAAGTCATTTTAACAGTAACAGAAATCTCCATTCAAATAAGGTACAGTGTGTTGAAATGATTTTTCTTAAAGTATAAAGATACTACAATATTTTATTATAGTGGAAAAATATGATATATTGTTCCTGGATCTTGTCAACATTTTGAGTTGTGTTGTTGGTTGGTTTGGGTTTTTTTAAAATATGTATCTACAGAACAAAAATGAGTGAATCACTATACCATAATCAATTTATAAAGAAGAAAAGAATCTAACTCCTTATTTATTTTGTATTATAACACTTGATATGTGGAAAAGAGTCATACCAGTGATTGCCTTAAATCAGCATTCAGATAATATAGATTCTTATTATAGGAAGATACTTAGAAAATCAGATTTATCCCCAGTAAATTTTTCCTAAATGGTGATAGGAATTGTGAAACTGCTGTAGTTCAAGTCTTGTTTCCTTGGGGAAGATGGGAAAGGTTTATGGATTTCCCCTTTGGAGCAAATTCCCATTTCTGAAAATGGCTTGTCTAGTCTTGCTTGAGCATTTTTCTTTAGCCTAAGGAGGGTTTGTAATGCATTATTTTCTTGTAGACCTCATGATTGTCCCAGTTGCTATTGTCTGGACTTTATCTAATTATGTTATGTTATTAGTTGCTAAAGTCTGATTTCAAATACAAACCACACTATTTGGCTAATATTGTGTCATGTAAAAGTAGCATAATTCTCTGTGATTCCCAAATGGCATTATTCTTTTTACACTGCTGCCAGGAATTGGCACTATGGTAATTCTGTTCTCCACACAACAAGATGATGTGTAAAAACACATCTTCAGTTTGTGATTTGCTGTTGTCCTAATCCTTTCCCATAGAATAGTGTTTAACTAGTTGCTTGCCACTTTCTATTAGTGAAGTTGAATTTCACTTAGCAGGTTTTCACTAGCACACTCTTTTTATCCCCTTTGAGATTATGCTTCCAATTTAATTTTCAGTTTTAATTCTACATTACAGTTCCTCACAGAATTTTAACAGTTTGCACTTTGGCATGTGCAGTAATTGAGCTCTTCCAAGATCAAAGTTATTCATGAAGGTATTGAATATTAAAGCATTTGGTACAAATATTTATTTGGTATAAATGCTTTAATATTCAATATACATTTCATACATCCTTCAGGCTTGGGACTTAATAATTAATAACCATTACTTAGTAACTATAAACCATGTATAAACTCTTACAGCTTTACTGAAATCACTTTTAACAAACATCAGTAGCTTTGCTGAGGTCAAAATATATAATATCTTTTATAGTGAAGGCTGAAACAGAAAAGCTTTTAGCACTTTGGTTTATCTCACTGGTGTGTCTGAAAGCTTTTTTTTCCCCACTGAGCAGCATACAGCTCTTCCCTTTGTCGTCCTCCTCCTCCTCCTCTAGGGCTGTCTGTTTCCTTTTCTGTTCCTAACTAAGATTCATTCTGTGATTTGCCCTTTTTGATTTTGTCCCTGCATACTTCTACTCTTCCCTAAAAATCATCCTTTAGTAATCTGACCTACCTTTTACTTGTGTATACTTCTACTGTTTCAGGATCCTCAAAGAGTTCTCAATTTAGTCAAGTTTATCTCATGATACTAATCTTATTTTCCCTTTTCATCGAGGTAGTTTCTGTTTATGCCCTTCACACTATTTTCACATTATATTCACATTATATTCACATTATATTTATAGATTTCCCTCTTTGGGCTTTATAATAAAACCTAGTAGAGACCAAATCTTAAGTTTGTGTGTTTTACAGGGCAGTCTTGGGAGGTACTGGCTTGAGATAGTCTCATGCCCCCCAACCCTCTGTGCTGCCAGCACAACTGTTTCTTCAGTGAGCTGTGATTTGGATCAGGAAACCAATCCAGCTTAAAAATAATCCAGCAGAAAGATTTATTTTTATTTTGCTCTTAAAGCTGAATCCATTGCTCTCTTTTCAGAGCATCTATGCAAACAATTCCCCTAATGCAATTGAAAGCATACAGAAAAGCTGGCAGCTTTACTGTTCACCTTGTTTGGAATTCCATTCTCTTTTTCTAGGAATTACAAATAACTTTTTCTCCATCATCTTTCACCCAAGTTGCCTTCAGTCTTGCACTTTCAGTCAGTTTTCCCACTGCTGGTTGAAAAAGAGATATTCCATATTTGTTCACATATCTGCTCAATAACAAAACTTTTCCTTGTACGACAGCCTTCCAGTACCTGAGGGAAGGCTACAAGAAGCATGGAGACTATATAAAAGATTTTGTAGTGACAGGACAAGGGGAATGACTTCAAACTGAAAGAATGTAGGTTTAATTTAGATATAGGAAGAAATTCTTTACTGTGAGCTTGGTGAGGCACTGTACCAGGTTGCCTGGAAGAGCTGTGGACTCCCCATCCTGAGAAATGTTCAAGGCCAGGTTGGAAGTGGCTCTGAGCAACCTTGTCTAGTGGAAGGTGCCCCTGCCCATGGTAGGGAGGTTGGAAGTGGGTGTTTTTTTATGGACCCTTCCAACCCAAGCCATTCTATGATTCTGTACTGTAATGATCCTGTAGTACCCTCCCAACAGGTCCCTTGGTTGTTGAAGTCCCCCATGTTTGCTCTGTCCTGTGCTTTGATGATATAGCAGCAGCACCCAAAGCTCCTGAGTCCTACATTGCCATGTCCTACAGATTTTCAAGGTGCCTGAGGAGGACCAAAACCTGATTGAAGCTTTTCTAATTGTATTAACTCTCGCATCAGGTAAGAATTGGAGTTGTTTAATATTTATTTGTTAGAGATGTGCAAAGCATCTCTCTTCTGCCTGGATGTGTACTTTGTGGCTGCGCTATTTTTAGAGAATAACATTCTCTAAAAAGAATAACATTCTTTTGAGATCTTAATTTCTCTGGTAATTTTCATGTAAATTAGCTAATGAATTAAATAATTTTCATACATACTGCTTTAATACCTTATGAAAAAAAAGTTCAGTGAGCTTCCTGCTCACCATGATGCTAATTTTTTTGAATACCTTTATTGAGAGTTATATACCACTTATATCTTCCCAGCAATCTAGGCTTTTTGCCATGTTTGAGGCCACTTATTAATTGAAAATCCTCCTTTATTAGTTAGCATTTTCATCACCAGTGATTACAGACCTTCACAGAGCTCTGGTAAAGAGAATTCCTTCATCAAACAGACAGCTCTGCAGTGTTTCTGTTTCATGTGACTCCAGTGAAGGAGACCAGAGTTCTGCAGGTCAGACCAGGGGACCTTTGCAATGGTGAGTTCACCTCAAAGAAGGCATCCATCTCAGCTTCTGTAGGAGCCACAGTTCTTCAGCTACTCCCTGGAGTTTGCAGCTTGTTATGATCTGCCTTGATTTTATCAGGCAGATTTTATCAGAAATAGGGATGAGGCCATATGTCTGTCTGCACTCACACCTAATTTTGTCTTAACATGGACAAAATTCATCTTGTGAATTTCTTTGTGTTTTTCTTATAAAAATTGATTTTTTTTTTAAATGAGTGGTGATAATGTTAAAATAGCAATTAGATATTTCTAATTTTAAAGGACATTTTGAAGGCTTTGGTTAATGTCACACTCCTGTTTTGCTGTACTGCATGAGAACAAACAACTGTTGCCTTTCACCAATGAATTAGTGCTGGTGCTTCTTATACCTCAGATAATTGGTTCTTCCGAGTGAATCCATTTGAGAAATTATCTGAAAGTTATTGTCATTCTACATATGACAGTGTTTGGAGTTTATTTGTTTATTTGTTTATTTGTTTTTTGTTTGGGGTTTTTTAGTTTATGGTGGAGAAAATAAGACAAGTGCTACCAGAGGTGCAAAACCTGAGGGTTTTGCTGTTTGATACTGAATGTAATATGAATATTTTGGGTGCAGTATAGTCACTTTTGAGATATGTTTCCATTAACAAAGTCTGCAATAGAGGAATTTGGAGGACATTACCATAGGGCTAAGTAGGCTGTGCTGTAAAGACCATTAATAGAAAGGCACTCCCTCAATCTGCTTAAACTTTGGTGAGGATAATGCGGATTACTCTAACTCTGATTTTTTGATAAAACAGTAAAAGACAAACAGATGCTTTTATGCCTGAGTTGAGCAGTGCACCCTATTGATAAGTTTCTTCTGCTTCTTCAGGAATATTTGTCCCAGGGAAGAAAATTTTTCTCACCAGAGCTAACATGCAAGTCAAATACCTTAATGTATTTTGATATTTAAGTTTATATAAAAGAATATAGCAAGGGTTAGTGCATCATAATCAGCCTAACCAATGAATTAAACCTACCAGCTGGTATGAGATTTCATTTATTCTTCATTTGCTTCTCTTCTATTGGCCATTTCAGTGCTTGTAACATGATGTTTTTATATGGTGAAGAAATCTGTTCCCTGTGTGGATTACAATATCAACCTCCTCTGCATCCTGAAAACTGGCTTTCTTAGCAAATGCTCTTATTATAATACCACATTGCTGCAAAATGGTTTTGTACTTGTCCACTGAAATTTCACTTAAAGATTAGATTCTGCACTTTGGAAGACACAGCCAACAATGCAACCAACAACCTGTGTTGTGCCGGTGCAGAACAGTTTTTTTGCTCTTGTTTTGGTGAATTCACATGAATTTGTGTTTGCAGCTCTGCATGTGAGTAAGTTATGTATATCTGTGTTATGTGTTTCTGGCAAGTACAAGATAGACATTGGATAAATTAGTATTTGCAGTATTTTTTCCTAAAAACAAACTGTATGATTTGGAGAGTTTTAAGCCTTAAATTTTGCTTAAAAGTAAGTTTTGGTTTTTATTTCTCTAGCTGTAGAGTCTAAACCAGGTTTTGTAGTGCTTTTTATCAAAGTTTCATCCTTTAGAACCTGCAGTTGTCATAGTAAATAACATCCTTTTATGTAGACCTTTATGATCTTGTTCAAAAGGATCTTTGTGAAAAATTATCCATTAATTGATAATTAGTTGAACATTACTTTTTGTAAATCACCTATACTTTGTATTAAGTATGTAACGGTGGAATTTAAGATTTCTGCAGAATATGAAAATATCTCTTCTCTGACAGTGTCTGCTCTAATCATGGAATCTATGTCCTCCTAATAATACACTGTATTTGAAAAACGATTATATGATATTCTCTTATATCTGAATGCATAATAAATGCAATTGACTTACAGAATAATAATTTGTGTTTAGTTAGGCCTGTATTCATCACTAAATTGTTCACTTGTAGGTATGCCTAAAATCACTTTAGTTTCTGTTTTAGGTTGTTAATTTAAAAATTTGTCAATAACCTGTATGGTATTTGGTTATGTAAGGTACAAAGCATTTGGTTATGTAAGGTACAAAGTTTTTTTTTCAGCCAATTTGAGCAGTAAAACTGATTTTGAAATTCCCTTATTTCATGTGATAGAATTGCAAAAATTTTGTTCATTCATCCACAGATATCTAGCTGCTGTTTTTGCTTATAAGAAGTTCTGCCATGAAAACAAAAATTTAATAGAGCTGGAGGACTGTTTCTGTGATACAACATGCTAAAGTTAGAAGCTGGGGTTTGCAGTTTTGCCTTCACCTGTAAGGGGATATAGTTTTATGTAAGTTTGAGACTGCAGTTTTTGTCTAATGAAACTTTAAATCAGATCCAGCTAGTTGCATATTTGAAAAATTAGGCCAAATTAAATATTTTAAAAATATCAGCCAATTTTGAAAATTTATGATGTCAGGATGTTCTTACCTTAAATTTCAGTAACCAGAAAGGGAATGAATCTGGCATCATGCAGCTTTGTAATTCTTCAGTTCTAGTGCTGAAAAGTATTTGTATAGCTTTAAGAGATGAAAAAAAAAGAAAATGTGATCATTTTGTGCTATTTGGTGTCAGTGGCATGTTTCTAGATTTAAAAAATAATATTGGCAAAATTATAGCCTTTTATTTTAATTAGAATTTTTGTTGGTTTTTTTATTTGTTTGGGTTCTTAAAATTTTTTACTCCTTTCTCTTACAAAGGCTAGCATAGATAGGTTGGGTTTAATCAATGACTGGAAGTGCCTGGCTCATTTAGCTTGCTATTGAATGAGTTTCAGTTTGTAAACTACTTGCGTGATTTTGGAAAAGGTAATCCTAGGTGCACAATTGCTTTAACAAATACAGAATTTTCCTCCCTTCTTTCACAGTTTTTGGGAGACACAGCTGCTGTCCACATTTGGAAGTGTTGTATAGAGCTGGAGCTACTGTGTTACCACCATCCGGGTTAAGGGTTCATTTATATGGGGACAAATAAGCTTGTGCCCCCGTAATAATTTGAATTATTTTATGAGGTAATACTTTTCTTTATCTTCTTATGGTTTTATTTTTTTTAAGTGGAACCTAAAATCGTATCTACCTAGAGTACAAAATCTTTAACATGAATATTGAAATAAGACTGTGTGCGTGCTTGAACTTGTTAGAATGGAAGTCTTCAATATGCAAGTATGCTTGCTACCAGTAAATTTTGTTTTATTTCATCCTGTCATGCTGGGAGTGAGTGTTGAAAGACGAATGGGCAAGTGTTGCTCAGGCAGAGGGGAGAAGCACGTCATCCAGCCCCCAGAATAGCATCGGCAGTAAATACGGTCATGCTGTTCCTCCCCGAGATAGACCCAGATCACATTCGTAGCACCCACCGGGTCTGCTGCTTACCAGACCTTCAGGCCTTTGATGAAACATTTACAAATGCAGCTGCAGTTCAGAGGGATCTTCTGCCAGCACTGAAATAGCTGACATAAAGAAAACGGGAGGAAACGGGATCACAAGGCATGGAGTTCAAACAAAACACAGTTTAGGGGGAATACAAATTTAATCACAGTATGAAAACACTGCTCCGAGATATGAACCCTGTATTTGTTAAGACTGCTGTTTCATGTTACCTTATGTTTTCCAGTGACTTAGAACTGCTAAAGCATGAAGCTTTTGTAGAGGAGGAAACATGAACTGAAAACCAGCTCTTTGTTCAACTGTCTTGGGTCACACACAATGTCAAAACTGGAATTGAAATGTATTGTAAAGTGAAATCAGAGAGAAGCTGAGATTAATTTTTTTTTTTCAAGTTTCAGTTATTTCTCACTTTGTGCAATATATTGAAATGAATTAAGATAGCTCTGAAGGTCTGTGGCAGTGGCCTATCTAGCACATTAGAGGGGAAATTTTAATTATTCAAGGCCAAGAATTAAACACTGTCAATTTCTTCATCTTGATAGATTATCCTGCTGGGCCAAACAAATATTCTTACTGCCTTGTCCCAAAGCTCTCTTCATATCTGACTCAAGTTAATATAACTTTTGTGCTTTTATAGTGTTTTGCTCTGAGGACTGTAACACACAGGTCACCTTCTGCCTTTATGCTCTGCCCCATGGACTTGACAGGACACTAGAGGAATTAAGACACTGTGTCTTCCTCCACCCCCCACCAGTTTGCACGTCTGTGTAAAATTTGAAAAGCTCATTTCAGCTTCTGCAACTTCTCTCCTCTGGCTTTGCCCCCGCACCGGTGCATTAGCTCGGGTGTTAGTGGAGAGGGTTTGTTATTTCAGACACATACCATCACCTGCTGCCCTCACTTCTCCCCTCAGCTCGCACAGGGCACAGGGACAACTTCATACTTTCATTTGTATCAGTTACACACAGGGGATTTAAATTCATCCCTCTCTCTGTATAGTGCTTTTTTTTTCCTCTCCAGATAACTCAATAAATAGTAATAGTACTCAATAACAAGTATTCCTGCCTTCAGCTGGCGCTAATATCCTACCTCTGTATTCCTTAAGAAAATCTCATTGAGATTTCTTTATATGTGATAGGGGATGTGTGTTTTCAGAGCAGTAGCTCTGGTATTTGTTCTCTATTTGTGAGTGACGTTATGTAGTTGAGAAAAAATCATGCCAGCATGTTTCAGTCAGCGCCAAAAGAACATGGACAGTGATTCAGTGCCCAGATCTCTTGCTGCCCAAAACTGTATCTTGTCCTATTTTTACTTTCACAAATGAGGGTCTTCCTTACTGAGAGGAGTTAGGTGAATGTTATGTTTGCATGCTATTTGATAGTGAATTTAATCACCTCTTTTATAGTCTGCTGTTCTTTTATTTCAAGCAGTAAGAATTAATTAGTTTTCAAAATTCAGTAAATGTACAGTAAATTGATGTATCATAATTGACCACTACGATTTCCTTGTTGTTTCTGCTGTACTGTAATTTGAAAACACAATGCAATAGTGATGCATAAATTATGCGATTTAGATTGAAGGGAAAAAAGTCTTAGCAAAAGAAAATATCTTATCTACACTCATGGCTCCCACCCCACACCTGAGCACTTGTGAGCTGCATTGCCCAGGCAGCAACCATGATTTTCCTGTGGTGATGTGGAGCCCATGGTGGCCCAGGACAGAGCAGCCTCCATCCCTGCTGCTGTGCTGGTGCAGGGTTCTCTGGGACAGATGATGATCTAAGCTTTTCAAAACACCTTTTTTTTTACTTCTGTCTAACACAGATGTCTGAAATGAAGTGAGATTTCAAGGAGTCTAATTGAAATATTTTGTGTGTTTAAGTTTTAGTCCAGCTTGCAGAAACATAATGAGCAAACAGCAAGAGGCTGAAGAAACAAGCATTTTCTCATTCAAATAATTGCTATATTTCTATGTTGTCACTGTGATTAATGTTGTTTAAAAAAATGGATCTTCCTTCGTGGCCCTTAGTTTTTACTTGTCAATAACAAGGTGTGGAAGTACATGATTATGCTTTAAAGCATCTTAAAGCTATTTTTCTGAGCAGTTTTCTGGAAAAATATTAAATGTTTAAACTTATTTACAAATTAATTTATCAAAGTGTTCACATTTCCAATAGAAAGTTAGAAATTTTTGTAAATTATTAAAGTTTGAGTTTGTTTTAGGGATGGAAAGAATCAGATCTCTATAATTTTTCAGGAAAGATTTTTAAAACTGTTTTCCAGTCAGAAATACTACGAGACTTCAAGGACATTTTACAAAATTGTATTTAACTCCTTAGATTTTCTTAAGGCTTTCTGTGTTTTGGTGTCATCCAGTTAGTGGATATTTATATTTTACAGTGGGATTGTAATAGTATCTGAACTGGCCTAAGAGCTGGTATAGGACCCACTGAAGCCAGTACAAATCACCCCTCTAATTTTGGTGGACTTTCCTTCAGCATTTGTCCAATCTATGTTACAAGGTCAAAGTTGTGCACTCTGGTTTTGCCCACAGGCAAAAATAGCTGGAAGCTGGAATATTTCTTACATTCATAGTTTGTGTTGTGGTAATATGTGATTTTTAGTGGGCAACCAAAAGCCAGTGTGCCAGAGAGTGCTGTACAAACAAAATGTCATCACTGTTAGATTAAAACCAATATAAAAATCAACACCTGAATGGTATGCACAGAGGTAAAAAGTTTTCACTGTTGTGGGTTATTCATCTAAGTTAGTGTGAGGGAAGAAGAAATATGTGAAGTGACGATCCAGAATTGTTCCTAAAAGCTTGGTAATGATCCAAGTTTGTGAGCCATCATATTACACATGTGCACAGAGGCAACAAACATTGGGCAAGTATAAAAAAAATGTCATTGTTTGAATTTGGCTGATATGTTAGATTTTATTGTAAAGATGTTGTTTACATAAAAGCTTGAGGAGGAATAGACTTGATAAAGCTTTAATGTTAATACCTAGATTTTAAGGTTTATAGCTAAGAAACCACACTTTTTTCTCCTTATGAAAATATGTTAAATATCTTTCTGTGTGTGCATTAAATGCCTCATATTTCAGGAAAATTCATTCCAATCATCAAAATTGTTGAGTTTGAGTTCTAATATATCATTAGAGCTATTAATATTTTTGTTACATCAAAATTACTAATAATTATTTTGAAATAGCTTACTATAAAACTTCTAAAAATTTTATATAGTAATTAATTATTAAACAGTATTTCTGAAGCATTTACATATGAAACTCCTGCATGGAACAGGAATACTTTAGTATTTAGGGAAAATTTGGCAGAATTTTGTGGTGAAATCCCTGAAGAAAACCTAGTATGATATATTAAGTAACTTTGAAAGTGACTAAATATATTCTGTTATAAGTTGATTTTGCTGGATGTAAAATGGTAACTGAGTAATTATACTTCCTGAGAACATGAATCAGCTATCTAGAATTGCCATCACTCCGTGGTTGTATATACAGTTAAATTAGGACACAGATAGTCTCATCTGTGACTATCAAGACATAATGCTGTTCTCACTTTCTATATAGTTGCATATCTAATTTTTCAGTCACGCTAAAGAAAGTTCTTGTGCATTCTTGTGTCAGTATTAAGTCTCAGCTGTGTACCTGAGTTCAGTGCTATGTTGTTTTGACTCATATCATCACCAGTAAAGCAGCATCTGCCAGTGGAATTTAGTCAATAAGCATTGATGACAGAAGGTCCAGAACAGAACCTGCCTTACTTTCCCAACCAGTCTTAACTCCTGTAACTCTGTCAATTAGGCTGGTTCTGCACTTGGAACTGAACCAATGCATCTGTTAATTATTCATACACAGAATCCAGCTAATTTTCAGCTATAATGGCTCTGGCTGCATAGAGAAAAAAAAATGATTTTTTTTTTTTGCCCCTGTAGTCTAATAAATTTGGGTTTCAATATGCAGAATGAATTGATCTGATATAAAAAAACAGTTGTTTTTTTTACCTGCATCAATTACTTTAATGACACATCTGACCTATGTCTATCTTGTTAATAACATGGAGTGAAAAGGGAAGAAAGAAAACTGATTAACAGAATACTGATTTCTAGATCTTTGACCCAATTTATATAACTGTTTATCAGAATGGTTTTTATTTTTATCATTAGATGTAAATGCTATTTTCTTTCCATGGTGTAAAAATATGTGCATTAAAAAAACTTGTAGAGGGGCATGCATATATACGCATATTTTTGTAAATGTTTATAGGATGCTAAAAAAGGCCCAAGAGAGGCCATGCAAAGAAACAGGGCAAGAACATCAGTGTGGTGGGAAAAATGATTTATCACACAGAGCTAGGGGTCTGCTTGAAGCCACAAGCTGCCAGCCAGAATTGCATTTGTGCTGCTTGTGTATTTATGGCACAAATTAAACATTCCTTTAAGGAGACTTTTGGTTATGTAAAGCCTTGTGTAAATGCTTGTGGAGAAAGGTGTTCCCAGGTTGTGGTGAGCTTTTTCATGATCTGGCCCTTTTGCTTGCTTTTCTGTGGGTATGAGAAGGTAGAGGGGCAGACACAGGTGGATGGATAGGGGCTCATTCTGAAGAGAAAGGAATCATTCGTCCCTTTTTCTTCATCTCTGGAAGAAGGAAGGTTCCGTGCACCGTATTTTGGAAAAGGGAGGCCTCGTGTGGTCAGGCGTGGGAACATCCCTGTCGGGCTGGAGGGTTCCCAGCCGCAGGCACTCCTTCCTTCAGCAGAACCAGGATATAAACATGGACATCGGGTGGTATTTATCAGGGAATCATAGAATGGCTTAGGGTTAAAGATCATAGACTTCCAGCACCCCTGCCATGGGCAAGGACACTTTCAACTAGACCAGGTTGTTCAGAGCCACTTCCAATCTGGCCTTAAAGTTTCTTGGGATGGAGAGTTCACAGCTTCTTTGGGCAACTTGTTCCAGTGCCTCACCACCCTCACAGCAAAGAATCTCATCCTAATAACTAATCTAAACCTACTTTCTTTCAGTTTGAAGCCACTCCCTCTTGTCCTGTCACTACATGTGCTTGTAAAAAGTCCCTCTTAGTCTTTCCTGTAGGCTCTCTTCGGGTACTGAAGGCCCCGATTTGGCAACCTGTAAGCCTTCTTTTTTCCAGGGTGAACAATCCTAATCCTTCTAGTGTTTCCTCATAGGAAAGGTGCTCCATCCCCCTAATCATCTCGTTCTCTGGACCTGCTCTAACTGGTCAGTATTCCTTTCTGTGTTTCATAGCAATATGGATGACTAGGTTAGGAAGAAGGATCACCTGTATATGATTGCAGGTGCTCTGTCTGAACAAGTCTGAAGGAAATACTGTTCTCACTGGTCCTTCTTTGTTTATTGTGTTATAAGATACATACATTTCCTTGCCTTTCTAGGCATTTAAACCAGGTTACAAAATGTAACTCAAATACAGAAGTCCATGTGTGATATTAAATTAATTAGCTGTACCAAGAGAAACAGAGTAGTGGTCTATATAGTAATTGACAAAATGACAGCATTTTGATTTAAAGACAAAATTAAGGGGAAAAAATAAAGCAAAACAGACACCTGAAAGAGTGCTTAGTTCGTGTAAATTTTAAAAAAGAGTTCCCAGTTCTTTCCCTTGAGTAAGATCTAGCTGTGAGGAACAGCTGTACAGCAGCCTAGGCAGGGACCTGTGAGAATATCCATATATTGGTGAGTCACAGGTTAAAGCCCTTGTGCATGAGAGGATGTTCCAGCACTCTTACCTTAGACATGTATCTTAAAGAGAAGTAAATCCAGCCATAAGACCATCAACTGCATTCTTGTTTTCAGTTCTAAGAATATTCTCCAACTTTTTGAAGACTAACAATTAAATTAAATTCCCCTAAATGTGGGATTTACCATCAGTAACACTGGTTGCCATCAGCTGGGATTTGTGAGAAGCCTCTCACCATACATGACCTAAAGAGATTATTTTGGCTTGTGACTCTAGCAGGGAGTGGTCTCTGAGGAAGGCATGGGTCTACCTTTGTGCCCACTTCCATGACCTGTACAGGACTGGAAGATGGCTTTTTTATTTTTTTCCTTTTTATTTATAAGATTTGTCCATTACCTTGTTTCAGTGACTTAAATCCATTCCCTGGCTTAACATTAGTAAAAATTTCCCTTATATGTTCTTGTTATTGGGATACAGCTCTCAACATATTAGGTTCAGGTCTTTAAGATACTAATCATGAGGTTCATCTGTTATATAGAAATGGCACATGAGACCGAATTATCAGGCCTATCTGAAGTAGTCACCTTTACTGGAAATTGAGCAGTCAGAATGAAGAGAACAATACTCTGCACTCTGTAATCTCACTGTGCTTTTTTACTATGCTAAAATTTGCCTGCTGTTGCTGATAATGTCTAATGTTACTCTCAGCAATCACATTTCTAAACTATCTCCAGCATAAGATACAGAGGAGGCATTTCCTGATGATGTAAGCCAGTGTTCGTTATCAAATGCTTTTCAGAAAGGACCTTGCTACACACAGGGAAAATTAAAAAAGCCCTACAAAACGGCTAGATTTTGTAATTTTGTCTAGAAAAAAACCAAACAACTTTATGTCTTGAGATTGAAAGAATACATCTGGAGGCACAGGAAGTTATTCAAAAGCTTTGTTCCTTCTTGCTATGACTCATTTTGCAATAAACTCATTTAGCCAGCAGGGTCCAATTCAGATGACTTATGGTAATTTTTTTTTTTTTTTTTTTTTTTTTTTTCTCCAGGCATGTGTTGCCGATGTCCCTGAAATTCATACTGGAAGCACTGGTTTAAAAAACAAACAAACAAAAAAAACCCCCCACCAAACAAAACCCAAATAATTATAAAAGGCTAAATCCTGCCATGTGACCTTTTCTACTTGCGCATCCATCTTCCTGCGCTTCCTTAGGGGATGCTGCAGACTGCTTTGCAGGCGGTCTCCCCTCCGGAAGGGCTGTCCGAGCACTGAGGGTGGGGGGCAGACGGCGCTGTCCCCCGCATCCCCTGGGCATCCCCTTCGGGTAATTTCCAAGAGCGGATCAGCGCGGGGCGGGCACGGCCGCCGCTCCGCGCCCGCGCTGCCTCCTGCCCCGCCCGGCGCCGCGGGCCGAGCCGGGCCGGGCCGGGCATGGCGCCGCTGGTGCTGTACCACTGGACGCAGTCCTTCTCCTCGCAGAAGGTGAGGGGTGGGCGGGGGCGCGGGGCCCCGGATCGCCGCCTCCCGCCGTGCCCACAGCCCCTGCGCGCCCGCGGCGACATCGGCGTGGGGCGTGGAGGGATGGGGATGGAGGATGGAGGAGGGCGGCCATGGGTGAGCCGAGGCGGGGCCGGGAGAGCCGCCGGGCGGGGATGCTGCCCCGGCGGGGATGCTGCCCCGGCGGGGATGCTGCCCCGCCGGGGATGCTGCCCCGCCGGGGATGCTGCCCCGCCGGGGATGCTGCCCCGCCGGGGATGCTGCCCCGCCGGGGATGCTGCCCCGCCGGGGATGCTGCCCCGCCGGGGATGCTGCCCGGGTGACCCCGGCGGTGCCGTTCCAGGTGCGGTTGGCAATAGCCGAGAAGGCGCTGAAGTGCGAGGAGCGCGATGTGAACCTGCCGCTGAGCGAGCACAACGAGCCGTGGTTCATGCGCTTGAGTTCCTCTGGAGAAGTACCCGTCCTGATCCATGGGGAAAACATCATTTGTGAGGCAACGCAGATTATTGATTACCTCGAAGCGACGTTTGTAGATGGTAATCGCACAGGCATTTCAGTATGTCGTTCTTCCCCTCACCCTGTCGGCTGCAGCAATGCTGGGGGCAGCTCTATGTCGCTGAAGGGGCTCTTCGTTCAGGGCAGAATAAAAGTAAACGGGCTCTCTTAATAGCTAACAGTTTGGGTTGAAAACGTGTTCCTCTAAAATGAGTGGAGGGCTTTCCAGCACCTTCATGAGTAAACCTTTATAAGTAAAACCTATAACTGTCCTCCTTAGCCCTTCAGGAAGGATGGAGAGGCAAGGAATGGGAGCAGCACCATGCTGCACTAACCCTGGCATGACACTGCCATGAAAAATACTGAGCAGAGCTGCATGACTGCCTTTGTCAAGGAGGTCCAGATTCTCTGTGAGATGAGAAGAAACATGCTTAATTTCAGAATAATCTTCTGTAGAACAATGGAAGTAGAATGAACAAAATTTTTTTGGAGCCAAAATGGAATGAAGAGGTAAAAAAGAAGGAAGAGAAGACTTGGAAGTGATCATGTGCAGGGTTTTGAATTTCTTTGTGCCTGTACTGTTAAAAAAAAAAAAAAAAACCAAAAAAACAAACACCAACAAAAAACCTGCCTCACTTTTTGAAGGAAATGCAGAATCGTATTTTGTATAGGTGTGAAGATGGCAGCATTTTGTATTTCAGGGATTTAGCACTGCAATTTTTTAGGCATGAAGAAAACTTCATTGTTGAGTGAACATAATTTGTGCTGTATTTTAGTCAAAAAAGTAGTTGGGGCCCAGGTAGATCAAGGGTAGGGTAAAACTGATGGATGTGCAGAAAACCTTCCAGACATGCTTTGTGTAGGATTCCTGTACTGTATTTTTTACGTCATTGCAGGAACAGAAACATTTCAGCCATAAAAATTTCCTGGGATCTCAGCTGTCCCCAACTGTGAGAGCATTATAGGGTTGTATGTCATGGTCACTCATTCCTAGATGTATGTAACAGAGCTGAGAGTGGTTTTCTGATTTGAAAGCCTCTTAAATACATGTTTGTGTGGATTGCTAGATAGGAATTGGAATTATAAAACATTTAAAAATTAACTACAAATAAACATTTCTCTGAGCTGCAATCACACCACTGAGTTATATACCTGGGAGCAAGTGAAGCTTTCTTACCTGTGGCTGTGTCACCTGTCCCAGCTGGACATGCCTGAATGAAATTTGGTCAATTATATGATTCTTCTTATCTTTATTTTTTACTTTGTTTTGCAGAGGAAGTACCAAGATTGATGCCAGAAGAAGGGAGCATGTATTATCCAAGGGTGCAACATTACAGGGAGCTTTTAGACTCCTTGCCTATGGATGCCTACACACACGGCTGCATCCTGCACCCTGAGTTAACAGTGGACTCCATGATTCCAGCCTATGCTACCAGCAGAATCCGTAGTATGTACTGGTGTAGCTCTGAATGTCCATGACTTACTAGGTTGCTGTATTACATTAATCTTCTTTCTTAAGTCCACCTTAAACACAAAATACTGAGCACAGTTTATGAATTTTAGTTGCAGTCTGTGATGATTTGTGCATATACTTTTTGTTTTACTTTTTTATTCTGTTGGGATTTGAAAATGGGAAAGAGGAAGTGTTATTTTTGAGGTGTCTATGGAGATAATTTTTGTACCATGGCTGCCTTTTAATTGATGTCTTTATGTTTCCTTCAATGTATCACAAAAGAACTAAGTAGTTCTAGGACAAGTATCAACTCCTGCCAGCACGACTGGATGATGATTCCCTGTTTACTATTACATTCTGAGATCTCTGAAATTTTTTTGTCAGCGTCAGTGGTTTATATAGCATTGATTTTTTATTTTTTTTTTGCATGGTGTTTTAGAATGCTCTGTAGAACAAAGCCAAATACTGCAGTATCTTTGAAATGTAATACATCTATACTATTAGTAAATCCATGATATCATAAACGGTGCTATTGTTAGCTTATGAAATCAAATTTCCAACAAAATGTCTTATACTCCTCCTTAAAATTTCTGGTAAGTCAGTTCTCTTACTAGCCACACTGTTATGTTGTCAGAAGTGAAGGCAGGCAGCTAATTTTCCGTATAGTTGCATGATTGATGTTACTTAAGTAACACAGAATCATAGGGTCATAAAATTATAAGATCATAGAATGGCCTAGGTTGGAAGGGACCTTAAGGATCATGCAGTTTCAATGTCCCTGATCTAGGCAGGGACACCTTCTACTAGACCAGGCTGTTCCGAGCCCCGTGCATCCTGGCCTTGGACACTTCTAGCGATAGGGAGTCCAGAATCTCTGGGCAATCTTTTTCAGTCCCTCACCACCCTCAAAGAAAATAATTTTTTCTTCATATCTAATCTAAATGTATCTCTGTTTTAAACCCTCTGCCCCTTGTCCAAGAACATGAATTATTCTCTTACATCAGTGCATTGTCTGGTTTTGTGGTTTTGATTTGGTTTTTTTCCTAAATGTGGATGCTAACTGTTTTTTGAACAGTTGTGCTTTACCCATAGGCATTGTGATAGTTTTTCTGTTTTCACATGGTAATAATCAGTGGTTTTATTACAGTTCACTTCACAACATTGTCTTCTGCTTTTCTTTCTGTATATGTTCTTCCGCTCTAGCTTCTAGTTTAAATAAATTGTTCTCAGTTTGCACATGTTCATACTGGCAGAGCTAAAATTATTACTCATCTAAATTGGGATGGATTCTTATATTTTCATGCTTAAAGCATAGCGTACATTTTTTGATTTGAAGCAGTTTTTGAAATGGATGGGTTTTTTTGTGGATGTTTCTTAAAAATTTCTTTGCATGTTCAAACTTCTCCTGGTTGGAGATGGTTTCATTTTCAGCTTGAAACACCATTTTTTTCCAGACTGCTAGATATAATAAGGCATGAGCCAGTTGTGTATTATGTTTATGCATACCAAATCCAAGTAAGTAATTAATTGCATACATAAAATTTTAGTTGTATGAGTACATTGTTCAAATTCTTCATACACTATATTGAAGGATGGCTTTCACAGTCATGTTGAAATGAATATATAAAAAAGTGAGTTTGTTATTCTCTAGAAGGAATTTTTATCCATTTAATTTATCAGACTTAATTGTAACTAAATTTATTATCAAATACAAGTGAGAGGTGATTCATGCTCTATAATTATTCTTTTGTTTTCATTTTATGATTAGAAATACTTTTTTTTAGAAGATTTATAAACCACTGTCTTTTGGTATTCTAGGTTTATAAGTATGGCATTTTCAAGCAAAGCCCCATTTTAAGGAAAAGACTATACACACATAGTAGAAATCAGTACAATTAACTTAAACTTTTCACATCATTCCTTCTTTAAATCATGTAATGAATGTTCTTCTAGGACATGCACACAATTCATTAAGAACATTTCCAAAAGGATCACAGACTGGCATCAGATTTTAGCTGAATGAAAACACCTTGGCTCCCTATTCAGTGGCATTTAGGATTTTGCTGTGAAATTATGCCTATGATCTACAGTGACAAGAAATCTCAGTGTGGGCCTACCAGCACTGTCACATTGCAAACTGATGAGGTGAAGGTGTGGTGGGTCAATTTAAAAGCATTCACATTTTCCAAAATGTATTTAAATCCTAGCTTGGTGCAGATGCTGTATTGAAGCAGCACTTCCAATTTTCTTGGTATGATATTTTACACAGGCGATCAATCAGTTCCTGTGGATTGCATTATGAGTATATTTGGATATCTAATATTTGTCATTCTTTTTTGTGTTTGCTTTGTGTTTTTTTATTTTTTAAAATCTTTTTTAATTAGGCCAAATAAGTAACACAGAATCAGAATTGAAGAAACTTGCAGAAGAAAATCCAGACCTTCAAGATGCCTATATAGCAAAACAGAAGCGCCTTAAGGTATTAAACCCCTTTGTATGGACCCCTTTATTATGAGCTTGTTAGTGTTAGATTTTTTGGTCACAATATAAACATTTGTTTCACTTGTCATTATCAGTAATGTCATGCAGTGGTTTAACCCTTCAAGGCATGAAACAGTCTGTCTTCAGATCAGCTACACACTACAAGTGTGTGCTGAAGTACTGGACTGGTCCCACTGACTTAAAAGGTAAATACACATCAGTGCTGGTGTCGGGCTGTTGAGCACCCTGCAGAGGTAGGCAAACCTTAATATCTAGCATCTCTCAAGTTTTCTTCTGTTTTCTGAACTGTCGCCAGTATCCATGTAGTATCCATCTGACTATGTAGAGAAAATAATCACATTTTATGAACAAACACAGTAGTATCCTATAAGCTTCTCTGATAAAAGCATAAACTCTGTATGATGATTAAAACACTAACCTGTATGTCTATTTAGTCTAAACTGCTGGATCACGACAATATAAAATACCTAAAGAAAATACTGGATGAACTGGAAAAAGTTTTGGATCAGGTTGAGACTGAATTGCAGCGGCGAAATGAGGAAACGCCAGGTAAGTAATCTTTCTTGCTAAATCCTGTTAATATTTCTGTTTGAGGATACTGAGTAAACTTGTTGACAGCACCATCATAAAGCAATTTTTAATGCATTGGATTTGATACTTTTAGTATATAGTGATCTATAATTCACAGAAGGGATCAATACAGTTTTAAATACTAGCTTAATTTAACTGTTCCAGTCAGAGAGTTCTCATTGTTTCAGCAAAATGAGTGTAATTAGCTACACAATTTTTTAGTATTTTAATCAACAAAATCAGAAAAAAAAAACACTACAGATTGCTGATTAGGTTTTTGGTAATAGATGTAGGCTTCAGCTCACTATAATGATCACAACCTTAATGTTTAATACAGATTTATTATAATCTTGTGCAGCTACTCTGCTGATACTTGTGGTATATGCAGAATAAGCAATCTGAATAATTGCTCTAATCATTAAGCAAATCTTTTCCCTCAACCTCTTGGAAAGCGGTCCTGTTACCTGCCTTCACCCAAATGAAAGTCAAATTTTTCAGAATCACAGAATCATCAATGTTGAAAGAGACTTTCAAGATTATCTAGTCTGACTGTCAACCCAGCACCATCATAAACACACCTAAACCATATCCTGCTGTCTGCTGCCCTGGGCAACATATTCCAATGTCTGACCACTTTTTCAGTAAAAAATATTTCCAATATCTAATTGGAGCCTCATCTGGTGTAAGTTAGGGCCATTTCCTCTCATCCTGGACTGGCCCAAATACTGAGCCCTGGGGAACCCCACTAGTGACCAGCCACCAACTGCATATAACTCCATTCACCACCACTCCCTGGGCCTGGACATCCAACCAGTTTTTCACTTAATGAAGAATGTACCCACCCAGCCAGTTTACCCAGGAGAATGCTCTGGGAGACAGGTCAAAAGTTTACAGATGTCTAGATAATATCCACAGTCTTTCCCTCATCCAGTAAGCATGTCACTGGTTGTGGAAGAAATTCAGGTTGGCCAAACAAGACCTGCCTTTGTAAACTCATTCTGGCTGGGCCTGTTCCCCTGGTTATCCTGCAAATGCCAGGTAGTAACACTCAGGACAATCTGCTCCATGACATTTCCCAGTACCAAGGTCAGGATGACAGGTCTGTAGTTTCCTGGATCCTCCTTCTGACCCTTCTTGTAGATGGGTATTACAATTGCTAAGTTCCAGGCAACAGAGACTTCAGGTTAACCAGGATTGCTGGTAAATAATTGAAATAACTGGCAAAGTTTTGGCAGCTCCCTTCTTACTCTTGGGCACATCCCATCTTTACCCATAGGCTTGTGGGTGTCTAAGTGGCATAACAGGTCACTAACCATTTTCTCCAAGGTTGTAGGGGCTTCACTCAGCTCCCTATCACCAACTTCCATCTCTGAGAGCTGGATATCCTGAGAACCACAGGTTTTGGTGTTAAAGACTGAGGCAAAGAAGGTATTAAGTGCATCAGGCTTTTCCTCATCCCCCACTATGTTTTCCCTTTCATCCAGCAAAGGGTTGACACTCCTTAGCCCTCCTTTTGCTGCCAGTGTATTTACTAAAACTGTTTTTGTTGTCTTTAATTGCAGTGCCCAAATTAAATTCAAGTCTTGCTTTCTTTCTAATTTTCTTCTGCACAACCTCATGACATCCATCCTTGTAGTACGCCACTCCAGCCAGAGGTGAGACAAAGTCCTTTTTACCCTGAATTCCAACCTAAATTCCCTGTTTCACCAGGCTGGTCTTTTTCCCTGACAGCATATGAGGACAACTTGTTGCTGTACTTTTAAGAATTCCTCCTTAAATCTTGCCTGTCCTTCCTGTACTACTTTGTCTTTCAGGACTGTGTCCTGACTCAGGGCAAATTTGGGCAAGAATACTCAAAGGGGTTCCTCTAGGAAGCAGATTCAATCAGCCCCTCCCCACAACTGGTTTGAGAAAAATACCTCTTTGGAGAAAAGTGGAAAAAAACGTTTGTTAAACAAGAAAACCTAAACAATGTTAAACAATAAAACTTCTTGCTGCAGAGAGACAGACTCAGAAAGTTCCCTCCCCAGGCTGCAGCTCAGCTCACTCAGTCTCTTATCGTCAGTGCCTCCAGTGCTGGAAATGCCACAGCCCAGGCCTGGCCTGCTGGGCCACAGGTGTGAGCTGCCAGAGCTCTTCTGGGTGTTCACAGAATCACAGAATCACAGAATAATGAGGTTGGAAGACACCTCTAAGATCATCAAGTCCAACCTATGCCCTAATACCTCAACCAGACTATGGATCAGGTGCCATGTCCAGTCTTTTTTTTAAAAACATCCAGAGATGGTGATTCTACCACCTCCATGGGAAGACAATTCCAGTACTTTATTATTCTTTTGGTGAAAATTATTTTCCTAATATCCAACCTGTACCTTCCCTGATGCAGCTTGAGACTGTGTCCTCTTGTTCTGTCAGTTGCTGCCCGGTGGAAGAGGTCAACCCCCACCTGTCTACAGCCTCCCTTCAGGAAGCTGTAAGAGCAATAAGGTCACCTCTAAGCCTCCTCCACTCCAGGGTAAACAACCCCAGCTCCTTCAAACGTTCCTCACAGGGCTTGTGCTCCAAGTCCTTCACCAGCATTGGTGCCCTCCTCTGGATGCGTTCAAGCATCTCAATATCCTTCTTAAGCTGAGGGGCCCAGAGCTGGACACAGCACTCAAGATGTGGCCTCACCAGCACCGAGTACAGGGGAAGGGTGACCTTCCTGCTCCTGATGGCCACACAATTCCTCATGCAGGCCAGTATGCCACTGGTCTTCTTGGCCACTGAGGCACATTGCTGGCTTATATCCAACCGGCTGTCAACCAGCACCCCCAGGTCCCTTTCTGCCTGGGCACTGTCAAGGGACTAAGCTCCCAGCTTAGTGTCAAATTTACTAATGAAGGACTCAATGCCCTCATCCATGTCATCTCTAAAAATTTTAAATAGAACTGGTCCCAGCACAGACCCCTGAGGGGCACCACTGGTGGCTGGCCCCATCTGGATGCAGCACCGTTCACCACCATTCTCTGGGCCCGGCCAACCAGCCAGTTCTGAACCCAGCGAAGAGTGCTCCTGTCCAAGGCGTGGGCTGCCAGCTTCTTCAGGAGTGTGCTGTGGGAGACAGTATCAAAGGTCTTGCTGGAGCCCAAATAGACACATCCACAGCCTTTCCTGCATCCACCAGATGGGTCACCTGGTCATAGAAGGAGACCAGGTTGGTCAGACATGACCTACCCTTCATAAACCCATGCTGGCTGGGTCTGATACCCTGGCCATCCTGTAAGTGCTGTGTGATAGCACTCAGTATGAGCAGCTTCATTATCTTACCTGGTACTGAGGTCAGGCTAACCGGCCTGTAATTACCAGGATCCTCCTTCATACCTTTTTTATAAACAGATGTCACATTGGCCAATTTCCAATCATCTGGAACCTCATCAGTGATCCATGACTCTTGATAAATGATGGAGAGCGTCTTCGTAAACTCATCTGCCAGCTCCCTCATCACCCTAGAGTCATCAGTCCAGAGCAGGTTTGAGCAGGTCTGAAGAAAAGGAAAAGCCACAGTCCAGGGAACTTTGCTTCTAGTTAGTTCCTTGAGGGAACTAACTAGAAAAGCAAAGGCAAGCTCTGTCTCACTGTCTGTCTGTCTGCAGACAACAGAAGGAGCAGAAATGAGGAGTGAGTGCAGTTTCTGAAAACAAACTCCGCGCTTCTTCTCCCCCCTCTTCACTTCTGGAACAAGTCTTAAAGGTACAAAACTTATTATTCAGCATAAACAGAACAGACAATTGGGGATAAAAGTATCATACAATCAACCCAGGACAACTGACTCCCACATCCAAAGTCTGCCTGGCAGACGTCCAAGGTGACAGTTCTGCTGGTGCCTTTCCTTACTTCACCCAGAACTGAAAACTCCATAATTTCATGGTTGCTATGCCCAAGATGGGCACTGACCACCACATCACCCATGAGTCCTCCAGTTGTGAGTAAGTTTTCTTCCACACACTCCAGAAATCTCCTAGACTGCTCCTCTCCACTGTGTTGTATTTTCAGCAGGCATCTGGCAAGCTGAAATTCCCCACAAGTACAAGGGCTGGAAACTGAGAGACTTCTGCCAGTCTCCTGTAGAGTGCATTGTGGCAAGCACCTTTCTCTCCTTCTCAGGATTTTTCATAGAAGTGCACAGAGAGAAATGAAAACAAAAACAATTTCCATTTCTGCTCCTTGTTTTTCCAATGGGGAATGTGTTTGGAGAATTGTTTACCTGGAGTGAGTGCTTGATTGGATTCTGGTGAGGATTGTTTGAGCCTGATGGCCAATCCAATCCACCTGTGTCTGGACTCTTGCGAGAGGGTCACGAGTTGTGTTAGAGTTAGAGAAAATAGTATGTAGTTTTAGTATCTTCCTTTTTATATAGTATATTAACGTATTTTAGCATAGTTGTAATAAATCACTCAGCCTTCTGAATTGGGTCAGACATCGTCATTTCTTCCCATTGGGTTTGCCTGCATTTACAATAATGCATCCTCTGCTTCTTTGTGGTGGCTAGCAGGTCTGTAACACACTCTTACAAGGACATCTGCAATGCTGACCTTCCCCCTGATCTATACCCACAGGCACTTAACCATGTCAGCATCCTAAATTCTGTTTAAATGGGATTAGCCTTCTGCTTATTCACAGTGTGTTCAGCTCCCAGTGGTGCTAATAGGAGTCCTTCCCCTGACTTCACTCGGAACTGCATGAAGCATCAGTCAATATCAACTGCATCTGCTCAAATCAATAACTTTTTGCATTTAGTTCTATAAATAGCTGTTGTAAGAATTGCTGGTTACTATCACAACTGTAGGTTTGAACCAGCAGTTGAAAATCTAGATTAAGTTTTCTACTGACTCAACAGTGAAAGAATCACAGAAAATATTTTAACTCGTAAAGGATGGAAGGATTTTGTTCAGCAAACTATGTCTGCCACCATTTCCAGCAACCCCTTTCATTTCTCTGCTAAGTAGCCTTTCCAAGGAGTCAGCTGATAGTATTGATGAGCTTATGAAAGCTTCTTGGATCACAGGATTTTGTGAAACATGGGACTATTGCTTCTTGGAATTTTGTCTGAGGTATTACTACTTTGGAGGTTTGTGATCTGTACTTCTTCAGGTCCTGGTAAAACTAAGAGCTTCTGCTTCTCTTGCAGTTGCTTGAATCCCTCAACTACTATTACTGCCACTGCAGGCATCTTTCTTTCATGCAGGATAGATTCTTAGGTCTTTTCCATCATCTTATTTAATGCACTGGATGAATTCCCAGGTATGCTTTCAGCAACCTAGGATAAACTCCTTTTCTACAGAAGTCTTTCTTCCAGACCTACATAACCAGTTAAAATGGACTGGTACCAGCTTTGTGCCAAACTGTTGCTTTTCTCTGGTGGAAAATGTGTTGGAAAGGAGATTGCAAAATTGTTTCCAGAGAGGTGCTGCTGAGTGTTAGTGCCAGCATTTTTCCATGCATGCTGTGTGGGATGAACTGCTGAAGTTACAAATGAGATGAGAACAGCATAGTCCTCCCTATTCGAGATCTAGGCTAGAGCAGGGTACTTATGCTGGCAACTATGGTAGCTATACTGGCTGTCAAGTTTCATATCCTGGGTTTCAAGAGCTCTTGGTATAGTCATTACATGTCAGCGCTTTGGTGGTGGTTCAGATTGCTGACAGTGACTTGTGGCACTGTCTGGCAGTGCCTGCTCTGAGCCATCCCAGGAAGACTGACCTCTTTCCTTTGACTGGGGAGGGTACCTGGGGTCTCCATCTGTGCTCCTGACTAGCGGTGAGCTGTGTGAATATTTGTCCTTTCTCAAACATCTCAGTATAAAACCCCCATAACTTGGGGTCTAAGAGACACAAAAGAGACACAGGGCGACAAATTCTGTCATCTCAATGGGTTGATGTGTTTGGTGCAAGTCAGTCGTTTGATTCATTTCATTTTGGCTTGAAAGCCTCCAAAAAGTTAGCTGGAGTTAGTTCCTGAGTGAATGCCACAGAGCTGAGTGACGCAGGCAAGATGATAAATTCTTCAGACAAGTGGTAGCTTTTCAGTAAAAGCTAAACTGCCTTCCTCCTTTCCAATCCTGTCTAATTTAATCCAGATTTGAGAAATCTAGTTGAGGAAAATAAGTGTTTACTGTGGGTTTTAATTTATGAACCTGGAATGGGGATCTTTTTTTCCTTAACAAATGTAGGCCGGGCTGCTGAGCCTAAGACTTTACAAGATTGTACAAAGAATGGACAGGGATTAGGAAAATGTTTATTGATTAAAGTCATATTTTAGCTGAAGCGCTGTTGCTCTTTATTAGATGGTACTTTGAAGTAGCACTGAACTAAATGTGCTTATTAGTATGCTTTATGTTTTATCTCTGCTTAGAAGATGGAAATCAGCCTTGGCTCTGTGGTGATTTCTTCAGTCTGGCAGATGTGTCACTTGCTGTCACATTACATCGCCTGAAGTTTCTGGGATTAGCAAGAAGAAACTGGGGAAATGGAAAGCGACCCAACTTGGAAGCTTATTATGAGCGTGTTGTGAAGAGAAAAGCATTTTACAAAGTTTTGGGACACGTCAACAATATATTAATCTCAGCTGTCCTGCCAACAGCATTCCGTGTGGCCAAGAAAAGGGCTCCCAGGGTTCTTGGCACCACCCTGCTGGTCAGCATGCTGGCAGGGGTGGGCTATCTTGCTTTCCTGTGTCTTCGGAAGAGATTTGCCAACATGGTGCTATCGATTAGAACCAGGCAAAATTATTTTTAGACCTTGTCTGTCCCTGGTGGTGAGTGGAGGGCATCTCTGCCCCCCAGGAAAATATCTTCAATAAAATATAAGCATAGAAGAACGATTATGTCTGTGAATTAGAACATTGCCACAGAGTAATCATCTCCTGCTGATGTTTAATTGGGTTGGCGATGCTGAGATATTTTTCAAAAATATGAGTTGGGAGGATGACAAAGGAAAGAAGAGATGTACTTTTCAGCCAAGGGCCTATAACTGTGACAGTGCTTCATTTAAGTGGTTATTGTCTCCTTTGCCCAGTAGCTGACCTAATTAAAATGCTTTTATTGAATAGATATGCAGCAATGTGACAGCTTTTCACTGTAGATGAAATGCATTATTGTGCAGAAACCAGCATTGTTAAAATACTGAAAATTGCTCTTACTTTAAATACTCAGAGTAAGATTTAATTAGAACATTGTGCCTGTTGTGTACAAGAGCAACTTTCTCTGTACTGATTATTGTCTGTTGATTTGCAGTTGGACCTTTAGGAACATGTTAAAAAGTAATCTTGTGAAGCCACTTCTGTAAGCGTATGTTCATGCATCAGTACAGGAAAAAACCTGAAACAGGTAAGAACATCAGTGATTTAAGTACCACACAAGTGAAATTCTCCAGAGGCATCACTGGACAACAGTTACTAGAATTTTGCTGAAATACAAATAGGAGCAAAACACCTGAAACCTGTCTTTTGAAAGACTTCCAGACTCAGCCTCAAACTCTGGCAGAATCAAATCAAACTATCTTGGTGCACATTTGCTGCTTTCTTTGGGTTTCTTTGATACAGTTGCCTCCGTGTGAGTGTCCTGTGTACCCTTTCGTGTTTCACTCTGAGCACTGGCTATTTTTGCACACTTCTTGGCAACATTAGCAATTGCACGTGTCTCTATTAAATGCTTGTCCACAACGTGCCACAGCCAACTAGAAAACATATGCAGAGCAATGCCTTTTTGTATAAGTAATTAAAAATAGTTCACTATCTATCAGTCTGGTTAGGTAGCCTAGATTTAAGGTAAAGCTGTAATTTAGTAATCCTTTTACTTATGGATAGGGGTCATGTTGATGATAAGTGAAAAACACAGAAAGTTTGGAAACAATTTGTACTGCTGATTTTTTGCAAAACTGCCCTCT
The DNA here is from genome assembly GCF_050655825.1 of Lonchura striata. NCBI lineage: Eukaryota > Metazoa > Chordata > Aves > Passeriformes > Estrildidae > Lonchura > Lonchura striata. The sequence goes on from NC_140704.1 coordinate 125,644,228, forward strand.
TGTAGCGTGCAGGAAAGGTGTAGAAAAACAATTTGATTACTTCCTATTACTCAGCAGATGTTGTGAATTTTATTAGTTTTGAAATGATCTTCCATTTCAACAAGAAATGTACATTTACCTGAAAGAAGACTTTGAATCATTTTGCAGCAAAAAAAGCATTTGGAAGGGCTGAAAATTCTCATGACAGTTTAGTAAGACTTTTGTATGCTTGATGAATGTTTGAAAGCCTCAGAGTTTTGTTTACAAGTTGTACATAGATGCAACAAACAAAGCATATCTTTAAGTGTTTGCCTATCAACAATCAGTGCTAACAGACCTAAGTACATTTTGGTCCAGTGCTGGTGTCTGTGGTCTCCCTGCAGAATTGCATTTAGGTGTGAAGGAGATCATCTCAAGTTTGCTGGAAAGAACTTAGGCAGTTTCTGTCTGGGCAGTCTCACCTTCTAATGCATATCAATATGGATAAAATTACTGGATACTTCTGCTTATTATTTAATATTGTGCTAGTTGTCCAGCAAAAGTAGACCTAAATCTCATTACTCCTTCCCAGTAATAAGAAACATTTTACCTTGGAAACAATGCACTTTTTTATTTGTAAAAAAGACAGTTTTATATAATTCTATTTCATGATCCAGTGGTTCTCAAGAACTTGTTGAATTAAATGTCTCTATGTGGAAAAGCTTTATTATCTCTAGAGTGGGTTTAATCCAACAATACTATTAATGTACTGGCAGCTTTAACTGAGTTTGTGTGTTGCATTTACTTGTAGCTATCAAATTCCACTAAGTAAATAAACACAGAGTAAGACCTGTAACTTAATTCCTCCCTGGCATGCATTTCTGTCAGACCACCTGTAAAATGTTATTTTGTCAAGTCATAGTAAATTTAAATATATATGACTTAGCCTTCTTTAGAGTGAAGTGACCACCAGATGTCAGTGGTCCTCCAGGACTCTGCTCTGGCAGGCCTCTCTGGCATTCAGGAAAACTCTACTTTTCACAGAGAAAAAGTTCGTCATCTCAGCATAAGAGGGTTGTGAGCACCCTCATCGCATTAGCAGTCTCTCCAGAGCTCTGGAAACAACTGAGTGGTTCTACCACAGGTTTGTTCTCTGACACCTGCCACTTAGACTTGTGTAATTTCTATACTGGGTAGATGAGAGGCCAAAGTTAAAATAAAAAAAATTTCACATGAAAATGAATGTTACTGAATAGCAATTAAACTTGTCATCTGCAAGAATGAGCATGGATAAAGCCTTTACTGCATAAAAGTTTGGATTCCTGGTTTGATTAATGTCTGTTAGTTCAGCTGTTTGGTATCCTACTTATTTTCACTGCCCTGAAGTACTCTGTTCATTGATTTCTGTACAGGTGGCAGCAAAAGGCTTATCCATGATTAAATTCCTCAAAATAGGATGAGATTTAGAAGCACACATGCTTAATTTGTTTCTTTGTGCAGGATAGCTTTTGTGCTTGTGAAGTTTCTTTTCAACTTGGCTTATTTTCTTTCTGGTAGCTCTCTATACTATTTTGATTGGGTACTGAAGCAATCTTCTAGTTTTTGTTTGCTATTTACTCTCATATCATGCATCAGATATATTTAATATCTTTATATGGGACCCACACAATAGACTACTTTCTAGTCTGGTTTATATGTTCTATGTCAGTGAAACAAAGCACATTTGAGAATTACACAGTATTGTTGTAAGGACTCTGATGCTATTCAAGGAGAGAAGCCCTGGAACACTTTTAAAATAAATTTTAAAATTGCCTTGCATGTATATGGAAACAGCAGTAACAATGATGTTTTCTTTGGTTGTCTGTCTGAGCTCTATATGTATGAAATCCAACAGAAGCTATTTGATAAAGTAAAAAAATATAAGTAAAAAATAACGAGGGCAAGCAGGTTTTTTACTTTCTATTAATCCATTAAAAGAATTCCAACCCCACCTTGCTTCTGAGTGTGTTTCTGATTCATTGTTGTGCTGCAGCAGCTGGGGCTCCTTTCTGTAAGGTGCATGACAAGCACATAATCTGTGTTCACACTGATGTTGTCCTTGGTGAGACTAAATGTGTATTAGTCTGGCCATAAACTAAGACACCTCCCGCCCCTTTGTTTTCTTGCACTGTAGGAGTCTGTGTTGGGCCTCCTTCCTTGTTAAGCAGAGGAATAAATAATAGTACATGAGGCTTGCGTGCATCGCCTCTCAGTATCTTGAACGTCAGGGAAGCTGCTAGGATAAGTAGACAGCTGGTAGGATTTGAGTTTCAGGAGATTATGACACCTGTAGTCTGTGCACCAACTTTGAAGTAACCTTATGATTTAGCATTAATCAGGAGTGTGCACAGAGCTCTTGCAGTGGAAAGCTCATGTCTAAACATACAAGAGGCAAGAGTGAATACAAAGGTAAGTACAGTAAGTATAAATTCCTTGTCCAGATTCATAAAGCCATATGTCCACTTTTGCATGTCACATTTTTAAAGGCATTTTGTACTTAAGTCTGAATTTTATAGGAGCAAGGAGCTACTAAGACTTAGAGAGCAGACTGGCATGCCCTAATGCATGAGGATTAGAGAGAGCAGCAGATGGAAAGTAGGTGAAAAGTAGTGGTCTAGCTAGCTGGAACACACTGTACTCTGCAATATGGTGTATGACAGATTATTGTTTGCTGAGGCCTTCTTGTTATCTCTCTGTTTAGCCAGTGTTAGACAGAGGTGTAAGGTTGTGCTTAGGCAATTTATAAGATGTACTGAGGAAGTCAAAAGCATGTAGAAAAATCCCAAAGAAAACATGTTGTTGCCTTTTTCTTTATAAAGAAGTTTTAGTTTTGGTGCAGTACCAAGTCATAAAGTCAAGCACTCAAAACTCAGGAAATTCCAGAAGCCAGAGTTCTTACAACTCTCTGTTAACTCACTCATACAATACTTCAATAGCCTTTTTATTTCTGTTTTCCTTTCCAAGTTACAATCATGATACTTAATTTAATGTGAAGTTAAAAATGTTGCACCATAAAATAGTTAGGCTATGGATAAGCTTAGTGAGGTGGGAAGAATCTGTTGGAATTTGCAGAGCTGAAGGTCTAACTCTTTCTGTGCTTTACATCAGCATTAGTATTTACTACAGTTTTAAACATAAATAATTATATAAAAGTGTATTGTGTAAACTAACACTTAATAGCATAAATCAGTATGAATCTACTTGATAAATATATATAGATATTCTATATACATATACACTACAGTATCCTTATTTATCCCTTTCATATTTCATTTGCTAAAAACAGCTATTTGACAGTTATGTATTTTGCTGTATTACTCGCCTTTATAAAATAAATTTGCATTTATAAAGGTAAAATTATAAAAATGTCATGTAATTGTAGAATCATACAAAGTTTTGGGTTGGAAGGAACTTTAAAGAGCATCTAGTTCTAGCTCCCCTGCCATAAGGAGATGTGTTCCCTTTTACTAATTTTCTCTGATAGAGTTACTAGGGTATTTGAAAACATTGGTTACATCATGACTGCAGGGATTTGAGAATATACCCAAACATACTTGGTGCTTCATTTTAGTTGGTGATCCAGGACAGAATCTGAATGCTACTGCATTTGGACTGAATTTAAAACTTTAGCTGTTGAGAAGCAATTGCCATCCTGAAAATTGCTTATTCAAGGCTTGTTTCAGAAAGGTTACAGACTTCAAATGTTTAAGCAGATGATGCCTGTGTTTCTGTAAGCAGCAGAAAACAGAGCATTCATAGGGCCAGACCAGATGTGAGGGGACCACTGGTCCTGTCACCTGCTGGCTGAGGCATTCACCTTACAGAAAGTGGAGTCCCTCTCCCCCACTTTGTAATGAAACAGGTGAAACTTGGTGTTAGAGACAAGAACTCCTCCCTCATGGATACAGGCCCTGTGCAGTAGGTTGCAGAGTCAAACTTCTTTCTCAGCAAAAATCACATCTACCTTTATGGAAATCAGAGGTCATTCCTTTGACAAAAAGTAGTTTGGACATGTGGAGGCTGAGAATATCAGTTACTCAGCAACATGATGGAGAACAGGGCCTGCCACACAGCTTCCTCTGCCAGCTATGTTTAAAAGCTAGCAGAAGCTGGCAAATGTCAAGCTCTTGGAAGGGATATTTTTAGGTGCAATACACAGGTTTGGGGAAAGGAAGACATTCCAGACTCTGGAGCCTATACGAAACCAAGGAAAATCTGTGCAGAGAAGTTCCATCACTGTAACTTGTGGTCTAAGCTCTGTGTGGCTTTTCTGCAGGTGGAGAGAGGCTTTTGGATTGCTACTTCTGGGGACATATTGTTGTAACTCACTTCAGCTATTTAACTGTAATCAATGAAAGGAAGAAGAAATATCTGTCTCTGTTGAATAAATGGTGAAGCCAGCTTCCTGATACAGATATTTAAATTGGATCACTGTTCAGACAGGTACTGTGAAAGCATATGTTTTGAACTATGTAACTCTCCTCAAACACCTTTACACAAGCCTAGGCACCAAACTAGAAAAATTCAAATTAGAGGTCTCGATTACACCCTAGAGTCAGAGGCAGTAAAAATAGAAAGACCTATTGTTGGAATTTTTAAGTCTTCAAACAGAAATACTTCCAGAGACAAAGATCTCACAGTATGTCTGTGCCAGATGCTCTTTGTCCAAATTCTGTGCCTCAAGAATTTGTGCACCCTTCTATTGTTCTGAATTAAAGACAGGTCTAAAATACAGAATCCACTAAAATTTACAGAGGAAACAAAATTGGCTGATGTTGCAGTAATGGAAGTATCAAGATTTCACTTTCTAAAAGAGAGCCAAATTCAGATCTGGAATGAGTCATTGCTACGAAAAATGTAGTGGTACATCTACTTACATGGGATCTGAATTTGATTTTTAAGTCATTATGCCATGAATCACATTTTACAACTTTGCCTTGACAAGTTTTGTTTTAATCAACCTATTTGTTACAGAGACAATGAAAGCTACATTGTATCTTTCTGAAACAAAGGAATTATTCATAACTTAAGCTTTTAAAAGCTGTGTAAGCTTTTAATATGGGCAGTATATACTGAGTCAAAATTTTTGGAATATGAAGTTATTTTTGGAATAAAGAATTCTTCTAAAACAAGTCCAAGAATGTATGTTTAGGACTGATTCCAGGACAGCATCATAATTTTTTTATTCTTTGGCTTTGAAAGAGAGCCAAAAATGTATAGCTGACTTAATTTTTCTGTTGTTAACTGCCAATTGCAACTGTGATACAAAGAATCTCCAGTAAATAAAAGGATAACAGGTTTCTCTTTCTTGTATGCATATATATATATACATATATATTAAAATATACAAAAAGCAACTGTGCTTATGTAATTTTCTTAGGTAAAACATATTGGATAAGAGTTCTGCCTCTTGTGTGTTATAAGAAATTAACAGTGTATTTTTTGTGCAAAGTAAGAGATGGAAATATTCCCAAAATGGCTGGTAGAACAAAAACATTGGCGACATTGGCTGAGACTGCAGTTCCACACCCAAAGCAACCCACAGAAGTGGAAGTCCAGCAGCAACTGAGAGAGGCTCATTGCAATCCAACAGACTTCTGTGACAAGTGGGAGGAGAAGCAAACCAAGCTTCAAGCCCAATGCAAGAAGTGGCTGTGCTTGAAGTCAAAAGTCCCTTAAGCTGCTTGCAGATAGATGCCAAATGTGTTACTAGCTTCTCTGACTTGGAATGAGAGAATGCCTTGGTGTTTACACATCATCAATAACTGTACCTGTACTGTCATTCCAGGGGTAATGGAGAAAACTTACACATGGATTTCTGGAATCAGGAAAAAGTTTTGCTTAGATTTATATAGAAAATTAATTGAAGATGTATTTATGAAGAAAATCATATTCATACCCTGCTCTCAGCAAGAATTAATTCTGAAATGTGGTCTTTACCCTCACACTTCATACTGATATGCTTCAGCACCATGATGTTATGGGAGAGAAAAGGGACAGGGAAGGTAGTAATGGAGATACAGAAAGGACCTCTTCGTGGGAGGAGGGAATATATATATATATATAAATATATATAAATATCTATATTTATATGTAGATATATATATGTAAATTTATATAGAGAAATATAAATGGGATATTATATTAACATGTACAGATATCCTAAGGTTTATGTTTAATTTGGTTTTGTTAGTTTGGCTTTTAATTAAAAAATAAACCCAAACATGATAAAGTGCTAAACTGCATTGCTGTCGAGAAGGAAATGCTATCACAAGATGTTGTCTGTTGATAAAGGAGTAGAGACTTTGCTTTCTGTGCATGAGAGTTTATCTGAACACCTCTGCTGGGGATGAAATATGTGAGGAGACAAGCATTATTATTATATGGTCCATTGACTCGTTCAATAATGCTTCTGTTTAACGAGAGATTCTGTACTTCAGTCACAGCTGAAAACACTAACTCAGTAGATAGCAGTAATTTCCCTGCTTGCCTCCATTAACAATTTATTAGGTATTACCAAATTTTATGTTTTTTTCGTGTATTATAATTAATCTCACCACACAACCTTGCCTCAAAAGTAGTTTTGTTCTCCTACACTGCAGTCCTTCATCTCATGTTTGTTTGCACAGGACTGGTTCTAATCTGGGCTGTTTGCTGTATAACCTGCAGCTCCCCAGGCTCCTGCTGGCTGTGGGCACTTTGTGTAATGTTTCATCTTAGAATCATAGAATCGTTTAGGTTGGAAAAGACCTTTAGGATCATTGAGTCCAACTGTTAAACCAGCACTGCCAAGTCCACCACTAGGCCAGATCCCCGAGTTTAACACCTACACATATTTAAATACTCCCAAGGATGGTGACTCAACTGCTTCCCTGGGCATTCTGCTCCAGGGCTTGACTACTCCTTCCATGAAGAAGTTTTTCCCAATAGTCCAAGAAGTCCCCTAGAGCAGCTTGAGGACATTTTCTCTTGTCCTATCACTTATTACTTGAGAGAAGAGACTGACCTCCACCTTGCTTTGTTACCACTTCCTTTCAGGTAGTTGTAGGTCCTCCCTCAGACTCCTTTTCTCCAGGATGAAAAAACCACAGCTGCTCCTTATAAGACTTGTCCTTCAGACCCTCCAACAGCTTCATTGCCCTTCTCTGGACATACCCTAGCACCTCAATACCTTTCTTGTACTGAGGGACTCCAAACTGAACACAGTATTTAAGGTGTGGGCTCACCAGTTCCAAATACAGAGCAATGATCACTGCTCTGGTCCTGCTGGCATCACTATTTTTGATACAGGCCAGGATGCCATTGGCCTTCTTGGCCACCTTGCTTGCTGAGCTCAAGAAAGCAAAGAATTTATCAAGTTTTATGTGCTCTGAAGCATGGTTCTTGGTAATAGTAGATGTTCGGCATCAGCTGTAATTGATGTGACAAATACTTTTGGTACTGACTAGCTTTCCATGAGGAAAACATGCATATTTTCAACTTATTTCAATACTGTGGACTCCAATTTCACCACTTATAAATATAACTGCAAATTTTGTGTGGTAATCTGCAAAAGAATATGGCAATTTTTCAGACATTAAATGACAGATATATTTACTATCATGAATACCTCATCTGTAATACAACGGCCTGTTTGAGACTGCCTGTTAGAATTAATCAGTTTATTTCTTAAAACCTGTGGGAACTTAGAGCTCTCACCTGACTCAGTAAGACTGTGGGAAGTTAGGACCTCTGGATCAGGACAGTTGATGTCCATATTATGATATATAATGTCATCCATATAGACAGATAAGGTTTAGAATCAGGTTATTTTCAGATGTAAAATTCCTTAAATCAATTACTTATATGGGCATATCTGAGAGAGCAGAGTTTGGCTAGGATTGCTAGGTGGGTGATTTACTCAAAAAGAGATGTTTCACTTTACACAAATTTATGGAAAATTTTATTTCTTTTATAGTTGCACTAGCATTTTTTTTTTTTGTGGTTTATCTTTTGACTCTCATATTCAGAAAATCTTAACAAAATATTAAACCTTTGCCAGGTAATTCACTGGGTAGCAATTGTAAATTTTTTTTATCCATGGATCTTACTCAACTAATTTAAGTGGTCTGATTAGGAAGTATTTTAAAATACTTAGCAATAGTATTTCAATCATTCTACCACTGTTCCAGAACATCACCTGGTAGAAGGCTCTACAGCAGTGCAAATGCTTACTTCTCTAGTTTGTACTTTAAAATTCACTTCTGCACTTGCAAAGAAATATTGAACACAGGATAGATTTAAAAACCCTCAAGCACCAGAAAAGATAGTTAGCTCTTTGGGAACATAAACTGACTCCTTTTTCAAGCTGGAGGAAAGGTCAGTAAGCTCCTACAGGTGCTATTTATTTTACTTTGTGTTACATGTGAGACAGCTAAATTTCAGATGAGTGCAAGCGGTGGAATTTTCCCTTCTAGCTTAGACATGCCAAATGTTTAGGGAGTTTACTTGCCTACACCTGAATTTTTGCTATGAAGTGTGGTCACTGTGCTTCATTGAAAGGAGCTCAGTACAAATACATGGCTTATGGTCAGCAGTGTTTGGGTAAGACATTTGCATAATTTTTTCAAGTGTCAGTGACTCCACACTGTTTGCCGAAATAGCTTTAAGAAAAACACTAGATGATTTTCCAAATGGTAGTCCTTCTGTTAGAATATGAACCTTAATGACCATGTTTAAAACAGGGAGTTTTTATATATGATAAACTATTTTTCCTTTAATCTCTGGAGTCTGAATGATTTGGTGTATACAGAGGAAGAGAAGGTGTGGTTCCTGAAAAACTGTTTTCATGACCTTTAACAGGAAAAGCACGACAGAGAAGGATGAATGAATAGCCTCTGCTTCATAATTTCAACTAAAACTATCTTCTGATAACATTTGGCATAACTAATACGAGCCAGAGATATTTTATTCCATGAATTGGGCCTAAAACCTTAAGCTATTAGTTATTACTTGCTGCAATTTGGCCTTATTTGGATGCTTCCATGTTTTTGAAAACACTAGAGAGGCTTTGATCTGCCTGGAATGATCTTGATGCATTTTTCTTTTTCTTAAATACAATAGTTGACATCCTTAGCACAGACTGTTTAAGGCATTGTCAGCTCTTTTGAACTCCTCCTTTTCCTACATTCATATACAGGGAAAACATAGCATAGATTATGAAATTACTGAAATGTGCTTCCTTAAATTCCCATCTTGGTGTCATTGAGAAACTTATGTCTTCCACCCTCCTTTTCACAAACCTTTGTAAAAATCAATTTCAAGGCCATATCTTTCAAGTCCTTGTTCAGCTGTGGAGGTTGAAGATATAAGGGTTTGAAAACATGGCCTCTTAGTTCATACTCAGAGAAGTCTTGGCTCTTTGCACAGGTCGGTTTGAAAACTGCTACCATGGAAGAAACCCGTTTCATAAAATCATGTTAGCCTCATCCAAGAAAAGTCATCTGTTGTCAAAATTTTCTGGCAGTTTGTGTCTTCAAATAAATTTGGATTTTTGACCCCCATAATTTACTGCAAAAATAACTATAACCTTGGTTTTCTGATGGTTAAATTTTGAAATGAAGGTTATTTCAAAATTTCATAGTCCAGTCATACCCAGTTGTCCTTGGGTACCGCTAATGTTACAGTTTAAGCAAGTTTTCCTTCTTCCTGGTATATATTCCCATGTATCTATATGCAATAATTGCCCTATAAAAATAGCAGAACAAAATAGTAGAGTAAGACTATTAAATGGATATATTTTATGGAAGGAGAAAAGAAAATTTCCACAGGATGCCCTACCCCAATAAATATTTTCTCCAAAGGTGAGATTGTAAGCAAATACCAGTACTTGGAACCCTTACTTTCAAAGTGTGTTTACTAACTAAAAGTCTGTTATACAAGAGGACACAAGTGAGAGCAGTATTCACTGCAAAGCCAGCATTTTCAGTAACATGGCAATAAAGTTAAAATACTTGTAAAAAAAATAAAGAAACCAAGAGAAAACAAAATAAAACCAACCCACAAACCCCTTAAAAACCATTTTAGAAAAACAGTTCAACACAAATGAATTCTCTTAACCATGATAAATAAATAGTGATTTCATGACACTGTTTATTTACTGTCATTGAGATTTTATCTTGGATCAAAATACGTAAACAAACACATAACTCCACCGGTTTCAGAATTAAATACAGGACTTGTATTGAAACTATAATTCCTGTTCATGCAGAGAATGATCCAGACAGAAACTTAAATTAAGGTTGAATCACAAGCCATGCACACTACTGTAAACACTCTTGCTGTGTGTAGAAACCCAGTCACAAAAGAGTATTCCTTGTTCAATTCTGATTTTTGTTAGAAAAACACATTTACTCAACCCATTTATTTCATATTTTTCTAATTATCCCCACAATGTGATCATTCACAAAAGGCATCCTTGACTATGAAGAAAACTGTGATTAATTATGAAAATAAAAATTGTAATTTCAGAACCTACTTTTGAAATCTTCCCTTTGGCCCAGAAGATGACATCATGTGTCAGTGACATTGGCAGCTTTGGAGTACTGTACACCAGCCACGACAACATAGTTTCAGTCCTAGTTTAGCAATAAATTATATTACTATGTAATTAATTTCCAGATTATCAAAACCCATAAATACTTCTTCTTGGTAATCCCTCCTGAGGCCATGGAGCATCATCTGGGACCACTGAATAAGCCTGAAATCCTCAGGAGTCTTGAAGCACAAGCTATGGAGAGTTCCTCCAAAAACACAGTAGGAGCTGGGTCACCATGGGAGAACCATGTCCCTGAGCTGGGTGATCATGGGACTCCTACACTCCTTTGCTTGATCCTGCCATCAAGAAAGTGTCATTTTTCTTTTGCTCTTCAGTTTGGCCATTCTACAGATGCTTTGGTGGCCATGAGTGGCAGGGTGTGGGCAGCAGGAGGGTATGGGGGCCATGGACTGCCCTGTGCCCACCACAGATGGTTTTGGGACCGGCATGAACATCCTGGTGTGTGCCACAACTTGGAGCAGCTGGAGGAGCCATGGGTCCCTCAGCAGGTGTATTTTGGAATCAGAATGGAGTGCTGCTGTGGGGGAGCATATGTACACCCCTAAGAGACTGTGGCAGGGACGCTCCTGAGTGGCTGTCATCAGCACAACAGAGCTCTGCAGGAGAAGGTGTAGATGTGTTTCTGGCCAGGGCTTTCTCTTCCTGCAGCCTTGCAGACATGGTGCCTGGTGACTCGTGTGCTAAATCCCTGAGGCCAGTGGCACAGCAGCTGCAGTGGCACACCAGCTGAGGATCAATCCCCTTGTCCCAGTCTCCACTGCCCTGGCATCATCTGTGCTGACCAGGAACTGGCCAGAACACACCAGGCTGAGTTTCTCACTTTGGTGGAGAGCACTGTTTGGGCAATGGATCAGAAATTCTGCCCTTAGAGCAAGCAGATCAAACCGCAACAGGTCAATGCACAGGCCTGCGAGCTTTGCTCAGGATTGAATTTAGTGCAATGGGTTAAAAAGCACAGGTCAGACTCATAAGAAGAGGCATGTCTGGCAAGGAGCTTGTTGTCCTAAAACAGTTATCACGGTTAAGTGTATGGATGAATAGCAAATCAGTGCTTCTCCAGTTCTTTTGCTGTGCCAAGACATTCCCTCTTGGCTGTACAAAGGAAAAATGCTTTTCCCTAAAAGGTATTTTGGTAATGAGAAATCTGCACAGCATGGCTTCATCTATGAATACTTAAGATTTAATAAAAAACAGAAGTAAAGCACATTTGTTTTCTGTACAACATTGCAGAGTAGGTGTAAATGTATTTTTGAATACATGACTGTTTTGGAATACCCACTTTTAAACTAGATTGCACTTCAAGCATTAAGTATTTTCCACTATGGACATTGTAAAATGTTTGTTTTTTCACAGTTTTAGAAAAAATACAATATATTTAACAGTACAAAGTAAGAAAACAATCTTTGTACTGATTGTTGGGATTCCTTTGGATACTATGCTTTGACGAGTGTGTAAATTTTGTTTTCTTTTTGGTTTGTAGAACAAAGCTACATATTATCCTTCTTTTCAAAAGGAAAAATAATATTTACTTTTGGTGACATCTAAATAAATCTCATAACCTGCTATTAAAACCCTACTTATGCCTCTATTTCCATTATGCCCTATTTATTATGTAGATGGTGCCATTTTCAGATTTTTACTCCCTCTGGATTTCTAGCCTTTTCATCAAAATTTTCTGCTAATTGGCACATGACTTGTCCCTTTCCCAGTCCAGTAGTGAGCTCCAGGATGACACCAGACACTGGGATATGGAGCTGTGTTGTGCTCCTGACCAATCCAGCACAGTTAGTTCTAGCTGGGTTAGCTGGAGTACTCCCTTAGCTGAGGAAGGATGATCTCTCCCCTCATGTGAAAGTTTAAAGAAAAAGTACTGTGCAGTGTTGGAGGTGCAAATACTGTTTTCACTTACACTAAAATGAAAAAAAAAAACTGTGTTTTTTTCATTTGTTTCATCATAGGCAACTCCCCAATACAAGAAAAATACACTTAGAAACCTCACATGTCAAATTATCTGCAGAATTGCATTATTTTATTGAACTTGACAGGTAGTGAAGAGGGATTTTATTGGTAAAAATGCATTTATAATTACATGTATTGTTTCTCATATTAAATATGGTTACAGCTGCTGCTTGAAAATTCATGAACACTGCAGTGTTTGAATGAAGAACTCTATGGCAAGTAAATAACAAATTGCTAGGAAATATTAAAAAAAATTATTGTGGCAGCTCAAAAAGAAAAATCTTTGAACTCATGTATAAAAAATATACAAGACACTACTTTTTGAATGATAAATTTATTATCAGGTCAGGGATTTAATAGGAGATAAAAGAAACTATGAAAGAGATAAATAAAAGCAAAATGGAAAGACTATCCTACCTTTTCTTTTATTTCATATTTGGTTTTATCAATTTATGTCATCTGATGGAAGATTTAACAAGGTCTATGAATGATCCAAGCCATCAGACTTAAAATGGAAACACTAGAGGGATGGTTGCTCCACTAGAACATGATTTTGAAACTGAGATATCTTATACATGCCAGAATGGATCATTTGAATGTCACAAGTGGTAAAGCATAAAGCATCAATCTTCTTACCCCCTTCAGCACTTTCTTCCTGTGATGCAAATGACATTTGTATCTCACGTGTTTGACTAAACTATTCCCATCTAACTAGCCATAAAGTTCCCAGGAACCAGACAGTCACTTCCTTTGCTAGCCCGTTTTCAGTAGTTAATTGCACTTCTTAAAAATGAAGATCTGAACCTATGTGTTTGAAATGTGTTTTAGATTAGGATCTTTCACATTTAAATAAGCCCAGCTGTGCTTATCTTCACTTCAAACCCACACAGCTGAATGAGCATGAAACCACGCAGATGCTTGTCCTTAAAGACAATGCCTTCTATGTCCAGGTCAGGCTCTAATATCCACAGTGATGGATGAGGAGCTGCAAAAATAGTTAATGAGTACACTGTGTTGACATGACCGTTGGGATGACTGTTGGGCTCTTTGTTTAGTTAAACACTGGGCTGTAAGAAGAGCAAATGAAGAAAAAACTGCCAGAGATAAGCCATATCTTGGTAAACATTTAAAGACACTTACATAACCAAGAGAGAAGAGGGCTTGACCTCCTTCTTAACTCCTTCTAAGGAAAGAAAGACCAGAAACTGAAGAGTCTGGACTTAGAAGGTATCTCACTTGATCTACAGAAAAGATAAGTCTTGAAAAGAGAGGAGAATCAGGCCATGACATAAGCATCTATTCCAGTATTTGTTGTTTTAAATCCCATTTTATGCTTTGTATATGAAAACAAGGCAACGGACACCAGAGAACTGAGGCTGTACTAAGTCACTCTCTTGTCTTGAATGACGGTCTCAAGCAAATGTCTAGGAAAAAAAGGTAAGAGTAGAGGAATGATATAGTGAAAATTGCTCTGAGAAAAGTCCCAGCTGACAATGGCTTGTGGCACAGGGACTTCCTGAAGCAGAACTGTTTTCTGTGTGAAATTCTTGTCAATGTACGTGTCAGTGTCTTTTTATACCTATGTGCATTTCTGGATGTCACTATCCTGTGTCAAGCAGTTAGTAACTTACACATTTTCTGTATGAACTCTCTCTTTTTGTTTGTTTTGAGTCTTCCACTTGATGGCTTTAAAGGCCCTCACACTTGCTAGGGAAAAAGCAGTGAAAAAAACTTTAGCATGTGTTGACAGCAACTTCAAGACAGAGCTGCAAGTTTTACACCAAGTGCTTTAATTGAAATATTATATAAGAATGGAATGTTGGGCTACTCATCACAAAACTGTAAGTTCCTTTTTCAGGAGCAGTAAAAACCTGGTACATGGTACATAAATATATACCCCTTGAGAGATCCTGAGGAGATAGAAGCTTTGAGGACCATTCTACTAAGAAGCATTTGGACTGGAGAAAGCTGAAAATTGGTTCTTTAATGAACCCCTATTACGAGATCATCACTTGTAGATTGAAAAAAAATCCACATTAATATTGGCAATAGAGTATTTGTCATTTGTTTATATTAATAATGTGAAATTTTAAACTAGTCTCTGCTATGAGTTGAAGCCTATAGTTTATGATGTCAGTAAATGATAAAAATAATGGACTGTTTTCCTACTTATGACATGCCTCCTAAGTCATAGGTAGGCAGCCAGCAGCTCTTGGTTATGTGAGTATAACTTTCCAAAACTCAGTGACATTACCCCAGATTTTCACTAGGAAAACTGAATTGATACGGCCAATTGAATTCACTCACATTATTTTAATCTAGTGTCAAGGCATCACCTCATCTTACTCTTTCATCAAAGACAGGATTTTTTTCAAACTATAGAATCATTTAACAGGCTGATTAATCAGGTTTTCCGAGAGTAGCTACAAGTTCTGCTGTCAGTAAAGATCTGACATCCCTTTACACTAGTTTGAGACTAAATTCTTTCTAATCCCACCTGCAGTTGCCAGCTGGAGCAATTAATTCATATGTTGTTTATAAAGAAATGCTTTCTTCTTTATTTTGTGGGTGGTACATTACGTCCTTGCAAACAAACCTATACATGTTCTATTTTCCCATGACAGCTTGAACAAGTTAATATAACCTATAATAATTTCACTGTATTGTATTTCTCCATGCCTGAATGTTAACATTATAACTAACAAAACCCAATCTATGCTTTATTATAAAGTGCAATTCCTCCCTCCTTTGAAAAATACACTAGTGTGTCATGACCTTGTTTTGTCAGCATGTATTGCCTTTATCCCATTTTCTGCCAGTGTTTATGAATGGAATGACATTTGGATTTTAAGTAGAAGCTTAAGAATGTATACCCTATCACTAATTGCCATCATGATTTCCCATTGTATTCTGGTGTAAGAAAATAAAATTATAGTGCTGTAGTAATTATTTCTGCCATGATGTGTAAGAATGACGTTAGTTAATATTTCAAACGTCTCTCTTTTTTCAAATCTCCCTTTCCTTTTTTTCTTTTTCTCATTGACATATCTTATTTAAAGGAAAAGAAAGATATAGTTCTTGTTCTATTCCAATACTGGGGTGAATTTATTGGCACTTGATTCTCATTAGTCAACTTGATAGCAAGTAACATCAACAGCAGGCAACAAACAGAGTACTTCTATTTCCTTGGATATAGTTAATGATAGAGTTGACTGCTCATGAGGGTAAGGCTCATTAATGATCAGATCTTTCTGTTAAATTGAAAAATTACTTCACTTGTACTTTCTGTGCCTTTCATGAGGATATATAAATTTATAAGCAATGTATCAATATATCAAAAGTATAAGGTGACATGGGAAAAAGCCAGTTTGGAATTGATATGGATGACTGCAAAGAATTCTTCAACTTTTTTTTTTCCCATGTTTTCCTTTTAAGTCTGAAGAATCCTTTGTCTTCCTCTGATTAACCAAAGAATGAGGCAAACAAGTGACACTGCAAATGGTGCATTTATTTTATGAATGCTTCTTAAGAAATCCTTTTCTCAAGCTGGATGTTGACTATTTATGGGTTGAAGGCAGTGTGTGATTAAAACAAAATATGTTAGCATTAAATAATCTTGCTAAATGCTGCAAGGTCAGGATTGCACATTTAAAAAGATATTTTTCCTCAAACTGTCACAATCTTACTGGTTTTCTTTTCAAGCTGCACATATCCCATGGACAGTAAATATTTTTTGTTTTTACTTATTCATCTTTAAGATGTTTGTTCCCTCACAGAAGGGTGAAGTTTAAGTAAGCATAAATGGTTTAAGATCCCATCCTGAAAGATGCCACAAGAAGCCATAAAATACTCATCTTTGTAATGCAATCTTTGCTACTTTAGATCAGCTTTTTGAATTGAAGTTATCATCAATGAAACCAAGCTTTGGTTTAGAAAAACACATAATTTCAGAGCAAAGAGCAGGAACATGTGGTGTTCAAACAGTCAAATTCTCTGATACTTATCAACAGCAACACTTTCTTGGAGAGAAACATGATAAATGGAAATTCTGCTCTGCTTTCCAGGAAGGGTTCAGCTCTTCTGAAGAGGAACATAAGTTCAGAAAGAATTACTGATGCGCCAAGGGAAACATCTGTGGTTAGTTAACACAGCACAGATTAAACAGAGTAATTGCAAGATGATGATAGTGTAGCTAAATTATTTCAAACCAGAATTTTAAAAATTCCTTACAGCAAAAGACTTGCAACTTTATAATCTTGTAGCATGTAAGGAAGCAATGGTGATAAAAACAGAAACAACAGATGGGGGATATTCTCAGTCAATTTCTTAATTCATTGTTGACGTGTTTACAGTTTGTACTTACATATATACTAAGGAATTGTGCGCTGGAGAATGCAGTTTCCTAATATCTCTCCCTATCAGGACCAACAGCCTTTTTTTACACCTAGGTCACTATAATCCTGTCTAAGGCTCATTTTTCATTTCATTTAAAATATGTATCTACTGCACAGAAGGCTTACTTTACCCCTGAAAAAAGTACTCTTCTTTTTATTCTCTATTTTGCTGGTGTTGCAACTAGTTTGGCATCCTTAATCTGAGATGTGGAAGTGGGACTCTCCTTGGGATGCTGCTGCACAAAGAATACATTTTTTTTTGCTTGCTTGTAGTAGTCTTGCTTCACATACATATTGAAATTTTCTCTGGTTTTGCTTTTCATTTATAATCTTGTTTTCCTATAACCTTTGAGTTCAGTAATTATTATTTGCTGGAGTTTTTGCAACTGAGTGATGGTCATGTCCTAGAGCTTGCAGGACTCAAACTGGATGAAGTTACAGTGCTTGCATATCACATCAGCTGAATGGCAAAACCCATTTGGGGTAGTATTCCCAGTCCATCACAAATGCAAACTGAAAAATGCCCTCAAACTGTGATGAAGATCTGCTCAGCTGGTGAGAGATGGTGCTAATTACACTAAGGTTGTGGGCTCAATTCCTGTATGAGCCATTTATTTAAGAGATAGTCCTTGTAGGTCCCTTCCACCTCAGAATGTTCCATGATTCTGTAAAAGATGTTCAAGTGAACACAATTAATTGCTGCAAGATAGAGTTTGAAAGTTGCTCCTGGCCTGTTCTGGCAGCTCATCTGAAGCACTTTATTTCAGTGAAATGTGGTAACTGAACCTGGTGTTGGAGTCTTATGATAAAGAAAGTGAGAGTCAATTGGGGTAAGAACAGTCCAGCTGTTTCCCCAACAGTCTTTCTTACTTGTGAAACCAGAGTACCTAATATGATGAGGGGTGAGCTGAGGACGTTTTTGATTGCCCATCCCCACAGTGTTTCCATCAGAATTACCACTTATTTATCCTTTTCAGAACACCTTGAAACTTCTATTATTTTCTTCTTATTTAATAAAATGTTCTGCAGAACTGCATGTCCCTTTGTGTCCTGTCCTCTGATGAAACTGCCCTGCTGGCAATGGCGGATTTTCTCAACAGATCATCAGTAAAAGATTGCAGTCTCCTAGGAGGAAATGCAACTTGGATGTACCATCACTGCACTTACATCAGTCTTTTTGTGGTCCCTGCATGTGAATCCTACCAAAGAAAATGGTTTAACAGGACACATAACAACATCAATTTGAACTTACCCATAATATGGCTGTTGTCCATTTTCTGATGATCATGCCTGTGGACAGTTGAAGATAGTTTCTTATTTATTTGTTCATAATGTTAACTTGTGTGATAATTTATAGTAATTGGCTTATTTGAAACAGCTTTGAATTTCATTATTTGTATATTGCTGGTTAATTCAAGTTGCTGCCCATTCTCTGATATACCTGTTAATTTTGTATCCTAAGATCAAAGGAAGTATGAACATGGATATAATTGATGCAATGCACAGTTTCATTGCTTGAAAAATTAAAAAAGTGACTTCACAGAGCTGTAGAGGCTAGAATCTTTAATTTGATGAAAGAAGGAGGAGAAATACAAATATCCCCTCTCTTTCTATCCAGTGTTACATGAAACCATGAGAATTCCAGGTAGGACCCACACTTGTAATGTTATGAACAATACAACTATAAAAAAATAAAACTTTTTTGTTGGCCCTGTACACATCCTTTAATCCTTATCTGCATATCCTTGGCTGTGGTCCTGAGCAGGCAGTTGAAGGTTAGCACGGTACAGGTGAGATACAAATAGCCTAAAAACTGACATTTAGCTATTTTGTTGTGAGATTTCTTGGCTTGCTTAGACAGTATGTTTAAAAAAGTTAAAAAATGATGAAAAAGTTAGTCCAAATTCCCTCCAAATCAGTCTGCTGTAAATTGATTTTTCAAATGTCCCTCTCTTAAGGTAGAATTTCAAAAAATGCAGTAATTTGGTATCAGACCTGGCTAACTGGCAAGATCCCAGGTGACAGAAAGCAAATGTAGTGCTCATCTACAAGAATGAAGATCCAGGGCACTGTCAGTCTGACCTTAATACCAAGTAAGATAACAGAGCAAATTGTCTTGAGCGTCATCACATGGCACATACAGGACAAGGGGATTGGGACTAGTCAGCCTGGGTTTATGAAGGGCAGGTCCCACTTTACCAACCTGATCTGCTTCTATGATGGGTGTGTGAAGGAAAGGCTGTGGGTGTTGTTCCCCTGGACTTTAGGGAAACATTTGACATCATCTTCTCCTTGAGAAAATGGCTGCTCATGGCTTGGAAAGGTGCAGTTTGCTAGATAAAAAACTGGCTGGATGTCTGGGTCCAGAGGGTGGTGGTGAATGGAATTAATATCCACTTGAATTTTGGTGGGAGTGTAGATCTGCTGGAGGGCCAGAAGGGTCTAGATGGGCTGGGTCGATGGGCCAAGGCCAATTGTAAGAGGCTGAACAGGGTTAAGTGCTGTGTCCTGCACTGGGGTCACAACAAGCCAAGGCAGTGCTACAGGCTGGGGACAGAGTGGATGAAGAGCTGCCAATGGAAAAGGACCTGAGGGTGCTGGTCAACAGCAGCTGAACAGGAGCCAGCTTGCCCAGGTGGCCAAGCAGGCCAATGGCATCCTGGCCTGTATCAGCAATGGTGTGGCCAGCAGGAACAGGCAATGGCCATTCCTCTGTGCTCAGCACTGGTGAGGCCACACCTCAAGAACTGTGTTCTGTTCTGGGCCCCTCACTACAAAAAGAGACTTTGAGGTGCTGGAGCATGTCCAAAGAAGAGAAACAGAGCTGGTGGAGGGTCTGGAACACAAGTTTTACAATGAGTGATTGAGGGAGCTGTGATTATTTAGTCTGGAGGAAAGGAGGCTCAGGAGAGACCTGTCACTCTCTACAACTGCCTGAAAGGAGGTTGTAGCCAGGTGGCGATCTCAGGTAATAAGTGAGAGGATGGGAATAAATGGTGCAAAGTTGTGCCAGGAGAGGTTTAGATAGGGTATTAGGTTATTAACCAAAATGGTTGTCAAACACTGGAACAAGTTGCCTAGGGTTGTGAAGGCTGAACAAGGTTCTTAGCTTCCCTGACTCTCACTTTGTTTATCCTATGACTCCAATTTCCTGCTTAGAGTGCAAATTTAATAAATACTATGATGCTGAAGATTTCTTTTTATGCTGATAGCTAATTGATTTATATCTCTTTGAGTTTTTCTTTGAAGCTCATCATGTGGAAAATAATTGCAGATTGAAGTAGACTGCCAATGAGTAGTAATTTGTGCCAATGAGAATAGAAAACCAAGTAATGCTGATAATCATGGACAGGCCAGGAGAGCCTTTGTCACTTGATGGTTGAGTTTAATTCAGCAAAGCCTTTATTCAACTTTTATCCACTCACTATGAAAAGAGATTTGCAAGGGCCACTGCCATTTTTCTATTATTTTATTAAATTGATAGGTTCTGATGAATGAGAAGTGCCTGTTATTTTTGCTGTTGCATTTGTTGCTCTACTTCTGGTATAATGCAGTTGTACCAAATGCTATCAAGAACTATTTGACTCTGAGACAAATGACTTCTTGACTTTCATATTTGCTCCTGTACTTGCATAGGAAGTATTTTATGTTCTGCTCCCTACAGCTGTTGAGAACTAAGGTCACATGAGAACAGCTGGAAGTACCTAGAGCAGTCTGGAAGAAGCAGAAGATGATCCTGGAGGTCAAAAGGGGTTTTCTAAGCTTTATTTTGTCTCTCCTTCTTTCTATCCTATCAGCATTCCTTTCTCCTCTAATCTAAAATCAAAGCACTGAGAGTAAAGGCTCTGAAGGCAAGTATGGCCTAATGCTACAAACACAAATGTTTACTGCTACTTGAAATCCTGTTGGGTAACAGAGCTTTAAATTTTATTCCTGGAAAGATTGGAGACCTGTTTTTCTACTCAGGACTAAGCAGGAGTTCAGGTACATTCCTGAAAGAGCTCTCCTTTTCTGAACTGAGTCCAACTCAGACCTGTTCATTTGGAGATTGCAATTAGCTCACATTTGGAGTACATTAGAGTGATCTCTCACATTAGAAGCCCCATCTTGGACATTCAATATCTTCCTGATTATTTCTTTATTTCTTGAAACAAGTAAATTCAAACCATTGAGCCATCATCAATGTCTAGTTTTACATAAATGTGTTTTATGGTTTTATGACATCCCTTCACAAAAAAAAAAAAAAAAAAAAAAAAAAAAAAAAGTCACATTTCCTAAGCAGCTTATGTTTTAGATTCTCCCCAACAGCATGCTGACTTCCCAGGCAATGCTGATGGAGTAGTTCTTCTTCTTGGATGGTTCAAGTTCAAAACTGAGTGTAAGTTTTAGAGCACCACATGAGGCATGCAATAATCATACCAGTATGCACTGTCTGGAGTGTTTTATCCCTTGATTGCTGTATTTTTGCTTTATGACTGGGAAATCAACCAATCAGAATCTGTTTCAAAGTTTTAACTAATCCTGAAATATTTCTTTATATTATTTTTAGTTTTGTAGGTAATGAAATCTTGGGTCTTACTAGTGAGAACACTTTTGTTATACAAAATATTTAATTTTTATTCTTAGTTCTTGCAAGGACTAGTAATATTCAAACAGCATGCAGCAGTAGCAGTAGCAGCAGCAGTCATTTAGGAGTAAAAACCTTAAGATGGCACTTGGAAAAGACCCCAAAATGAAATAAAGATTGATAACTTATTTTTTGAGCATTGATTATGTCTGAAGGAACAAGGCGATGCTTTCAAACATAATTGAAGCTCTGAGACAGCCAATCTGAGAATAGAGAAATTAGATTTATTATTATTATTATAGTATTCTAGTGTCTGTGGAAATCAGTGCTTTTATGAGTTTAATGTGGATTTCATGAGGAAGAGCCTCTTGGAATTCACATTATGTCTTCACCGTGTTAGGAAGGTCTATACAGAGATGAGCAGTCATCTCCAGAGAGGCCTGGATGGAGGCAGGGCTGATAGAATCATACTGCATTGCCTACAGAGAATGCCAGATAACTGAAGCAGTGTAGAAGAATGTTGTAGTATGCCTGGAGAGGAGTAGAGGGTAGGAAAATCAGCAAAACCACCTGGGAGAGATTATAAGAAGGGGGAAACTGCTTGTTTAGCTTGGAGGTCTGTCTAGATGTGAACCTCATTTTATTTTAAATATTTGATTTCAATTGAAACTTTGAATGTGGAGTGTTGATTTTGTGCTGAGAGCTTGGTAGAAAGTGTTATTCATAAAAACTGGGAGGGTCTCATTATCCAATGAATGGCTGTTACAGAGCAGCAAACTTTTGCACGGAAGCTTAGGTGAGGAGGAACTTCTCAAGGAAAACATATAGTGAAAAGACCAGAAGGAGATTTGAAAGGGAAGTTTCTTTTCTGAGGATGGGTCTAAAATCTGGACAAAGATAAGAGAAGCATGCATTATTAAAATCTTGTTCAGATATTTGTCTCTGAAGGCTGCAAGAGTAAATTTGGAACTGTTAAATTTAGCAGGAAAACCATTAGAAGGAAGAATGGTGAACTGTTGAGTTTCTTCTGTAGTCTTTAAGATCTTTTCCCCTAATATGGTCTAACAGAATTGAAAGATGATCAGTTGAATATTGAAAATAATGATAAACGTCTCTCTCTGCTCCCTCCGATGTTATTGATAAAATTTTATTTACATAAAAGTTCTGAAAAAAATTCTGGATTTCCTGATGTCAGCTTCTATGTTTAGGGCTGAACTTAAATTCTGTAGGCTAAATGCTATAAATTCTCATGGTGTAGGGAAGCAATTATTAAACTGTGGAAAAAATTCTCTAGAGGAGGTTCTATGTCCTGAATGCCTTTTAGGTGCCTTTACATTGCAGTGTGTAGCACTGACCACTGGCAGAAATAAGCTGGAGTAAAGTAGCTCCATCTTTGAGCTATGTCCATTTCACCCCAAGGTTTTCAAGAATATTTGTGGCAATTCTCTTTGCCTAAAAAGTTTGCTAGTTGTTACTTTTCTGCAAAATCATATAACTTGATGCAGCAGTCCCTAAGGATACATGGCTGCAGATGTTACATCTGCAGACGAATTATTTTCTTCACTTTGCTGTGGAGCACCTCGCCATGGGCTCTACTGCTGTTAGATTTTTATTTGCAGTACAAATGAGACAAAGTCTTTGTACAAAGAACCTCACAAAAAAAAAAACAAAAAAAAAAACCCAAAAATCCACAACAACAACAAAAAAAACCCAAACAAACAAACAAAAAAAACAAACTATCAAGAAAAGAAAAGAATCCTGGTTCTTTATCCTGAAAGGTCTGGGGAGCACCTCTAAAGAGACTGAATTTCAAAGATGGGACTTTCCACTCATGCATTGCACCTCATAATTTTTGGAACAACCAAACCAAGCCTTCATGTTGATCTGCTTACTTTCTTCAGGTGATGTTACTGAAACAGTCCAGTTGTTGCTAATGTTTTGCAGTATCTCTTCAAGGCATTCAACATCAGTTTTGGCCTACAAAATATCTGCTCATTTCCAGAAATGAAATACATCTCTTAGACTCTTTTGGGTATGATAGCATTAATGTTACAGGCAAGAATTTTGAAACAAAAAATCACACAAACAAACTAAAAAACCCCCAGCAACCCCCCATGAATTAAAACACTTTGTTCACCCTTCATTTGCTCTTGTGCATATGCACAGAATAATCTTTAGTAATTCCATTTTTTGAACTCCCAACCTGATTCTACAGCAGCTTTTAGCTGTCTTCTGGCAGTACTGGAGAGGCAGCACAACACAGTTGTATTATCACTAGGAAATCTCGTGACTATTGCAAATTGCAGTGTTATCAGCATCAGAAGATCACACCAGTGATAATAATCAAAGACGGCACTGGAGGCATGTGCAACCCTCGCAATCACAGCAGCCCGTGCTCACAGCTGTGTCCCACATGAGCCTTTTTTTGGGGAGCATTGGCTTTGAGACTGTCTTGGAGCTCCCTCTGGTGCTTCACTGCTCCAGTGCAACAAAGAATTAAGGTCATGACAGATGTCCCCAAGAATGGGCTGGTTTGGAGGGTTTCTCATTAAACAGAGTAACTACAATACAAAGTCTTTGCATGCTCTGATTTAAATTATTATACCTGAAGGAGGATGGATTTAGATTAGATATACAGAAATAGCTTTTACAATGGGTCTGGTGTAACACTGGAACTCAAGAGTGGTTGCCCAGGGAGATGGTGAATGTCTGACCCTGGAAATCTTCATATTAGATTGAATGATGCTCTTGACAACATCATCTAGTTAAAAATGTTAAAGCTCATTACAGGGCTAAATGACATTTTAAGGTTCCTTCCAACAGAAGCTATTATAATATTCTGTGATTCTATGATTCTATGACTTCTTAGGTTAAAAAGCATTAACATTTCTTAAAAAGTTTTTTTCTTTTGCTTAACAACCATCTGTTATTTGCAGGTAAAAAAATTGAAACATTTTCATCTCAAAATGTAGTATTAGTAACTGAAGTTGTAATAAACTGTTATCTAACAATTATTGTACCGAAGATGCACATTCATCTTTTCATCTATATTTAATTTTGGGCCCCTCATGACAAGAAAGACTTTGAAGTGCTGGAGTGTATCTGGAGAAGGTCAATGAAGATGGAGTCTGGAGAACAACTCTTATGAGGAGCTGCTGAGGCATCCTGAGTTGTTTAGCCTGGAGAAAAGGAGGCTCAGGGAGGACCTTATAGCTCTCTACAACTGCCTGAATGGGGGCTGTAGTGAGGTGGGATTGGTCTTCTTTCCCAAATAACAAGTGATAGGACAAGAGGAAATGGTCTCAGGTTATGCCAGGGGAATTTTAGACTGGATATTAGGATACACTTCTCTGTGGAAAGGGTGCCAAGTATTGGAACAGGCTGTCCAGTGAGGTGAATGAGTCACTGTCCTGTACGGTATTTAAAAGAACCCTACATGTGGCACTTAGGGACATGCTTTAGTGGGGATTCAGCAGTACCGAATTAACAGTTGGACCTGATGATCTCAGAGATCTTTTCCAACCTAAACAATTCTATGATTAATATAAGAAATATTTTAAATAAATTACTGGAGTTGCTGTGCTCTAATTTCATGGTTTCTTCTCTTTGTACACTTTTTGGATTTCACTGATTTCACAGAACTGCTGAACACTAAAAGGCTCTTTTTTGATGTTAATGGCTATGGAGTGAGTGCAAAACTCTCTTCTGTAAGTAGAACACATTGTAGAAAGTCCAAGTAGGCTAACAAAGATATTTTTTACTGCGCTAACCTAGGCTCTATTGATCTTCAGTTAGCAATTAAGATGTCTTTGATTTCTCTCCATGAAGCATAATTTGCATTCATTCAATCAATGTTGCAAATAATTTGGCTTCATTAACAGACAAGACAGGCTTCTATAAAGACTGAACCAGTTTGCTTACTCTTTGTTTTTTGACCTTTTGAAACTGTCTGGTTTCTCCTGTGGGATGTTAAATTAAGAGAAATAATTTGCAATAATTACAGCCAAATAGGCTTCCATTTGATGGATGAAAAGAGAATTTTGCTTCTTCTTATGAGAAACATTATGCTGGTATCTGTTGATGAAAATCAGTGAGATCATGAACTGACATTTGTAGCAGAAAAAATTTGTTCATTTTTCTTTTTGTTTTTATTTTTTTGGCACCATTAAAACATGAAGTATCTGTTGGTTTAGATGTTGGCTACACGTGTTAGTGATAGTTGGAAAATTTAAAACCTCTTGCCAAGGTAGATAGTTTTCATCAAAGTGAATTGCTATCCAAGAATCTGAACCAGCAAATTCTTTCTCCTAGCATTCCAGAATTCTTGGGGAAGAACAGTGAAACCTGCAAGCAGAAGCAAAAACAAACAAAAAAAAAGAGTGAGAATGATGCTTTTGGCAATTCAACTTGCATTTTATTATTCTCTTGTCAGCTTGAACCTGTAGATATTTCTGTCATTGTGCCCATATGGGCACCCCATTCAGTCTGTCAAGTCCTCTGGACTTCAACAATCAGCTTTTAGAGTGCCAACCATATGTTTGGATCCCACCTGCAAAACTTCAGTTAAATAAGCAACGGTCTCTTGAGAGATAACTGTCTGCTACATGATTTATTATCAATACTAAGCCAAATGCAATGTAATTCTATTGTATTTGCAATGCAGTCTTGTCCTATTGATGCCCCAGGTTTTAGCTTTTGTATTTTTCAGATTCTGTACTGCTTTAGTGTGTACTTCTGAGCTTCATATTAAGGGATAGTAAGCTCTCTTCACAGAGTAGGTAGACAAAACAATTCCTTTCCTAGCTTGGGACCAAGGACAACCGCCAGAATTTGAGGCCCAAGAGCATAAACAGAGGTGGAATGAAGAGAGAAAACCAAGAAGGATGGGACTTCATAGCCTAAAGCTATAATTGGACAATTAACTCCAACATGCTAATGGACCAGAACTTATAAAAGTGAGACCTTGTGACTGGTCAGGCATTTTGTGACCATTTTGGGTTGATCTTGGGTGTAGCCCTTGCTGGGCTCTTGGACTGTCCAAGGTGTCTCCATTGAGGCCTTTTAATAAATACCTATTTTATTCCTTAGCTCCATCTAGCCTCTGTTCTAGGTCAGCCTTCACAAGGCATCACTATAATATTAAGTGTACAGGAGAAAGTCTTGCTGTAAGTCACATTATAATTGAGGAAATATTACAATTTTAATAACACTGAATTTTTACAAAGTACCCATATAAAATCTTTCCTACTATATATTGGCATGAGCCAAGCCACTGAATTTATCACAAGAGAAAAGGTATCCTGCCTCCCATGCTGGTTCTACTCTACCAGAACAGCTGTGAGAAGGAAAAGCCCCTTGTCTTTGAAGTAATTTTGCCTGGTCTTCATTGCTGAGACATAAATCTGCTTATCCCCTCAGGGAGGCTAGTAACTCACTAAGACAATTTGCAATCTTTTATCCGAGCCACAACAGGACCTTTAATTGTAGGGTTCAGTTGCTGGCTAGAAGTGGACTTCTGTTTTCCTGTCTTGCCACCTGAACAGGGAAGTCACAGAATAACCCAGGTATTAAAAAGAACCCAAACAAAATAAAATCCCCCAAACCCCTAAACCTTCCCCTGAAACAATTCTTACTACAGAGGAAAAACTGTTCCTACCAGAGAGAGAAAAATTAGCATGCCTTGAAATGAAGACTGGCAGAAATCTCGAGCCCTGCTGCTAGACCTGGAGGGGGTATAAGTATGCTCTGGGATGGAGGCATGGAAGTTGGGTGGAGGCTGAAGTTGGATGTTTCTGAGGAGTCTGAGACTGGACTTGAGAAATAAATGTTTTGCTCCTGGCAGAATAGCAGTTTTATGCTGTAAAGTGCAGAACAGATGCAGTATTTGAGAATGACCAGATGCAAATCCATCCATGAACTGGCCAGTCATTTTCTTTATATGGAGGATTTTTTGCTTGTGACCTCCTTAACAGATTTGTTTCAATTAGGTTGCAAAGTTGCTATAATACAAATTGCTAATTGAGGCAATTATGACTTGCAATAACTTTTCAAGCTGACATTTGAATAACATTCAGTAAATTTATATTTGTGAAATACTTTTCTCATATCTTAGGGTTTATGCTGACCTCAGGCAAGCAAAAATTGCCACGTTTTTTGTCCTGAACTGTGTTTTAGATTTTCTGTATATGTAAAGCAAAAGCTGAGACATGATAAAGTTTACTGTGGGACATTTTAAGAAAATAATTGAATAGTGCTTTCATTTAAGGCCTACAGCATTCTTTCTTGGCTGTTAAATATTTCTGTTTCAAGCTCTTTCGAAAATAAAGTCATCTGACTTTAGCAGATGTGTGAAAACTTAGAACTGTAATTGGACTGGCTTCATTGGACATGGTGGCAAGAAAGTGGTTGTGTTTCAAGAAATTAATAACATCTGTCACAGAATATGCTACTTTATCTTGCAACTTTTCAAACTTGTTCTGCTAAAGATTTTTCTCCTCCCTGTTACCTGTTAGATTTCCCATTTTCTTTTCAAACCATGGGGAGAAGTCGTTGTTTTTGGTGTATGACTCCACTGACCTATTTCAGATCTTTCCTTTAGGGTAAGATGAGCATGCTGTTGCTTCCAAATTCTTAGAGCTCTTGCACTTTGCTGAAAGTTACATTAAATAATATATTTTTTCATATAATGTACAAATTAGCAGTACAAATACATGCTGAAATACTTTTTAGGACTTACTAAATTCAACTTTGGCTGTGACTTTTATGTGAAAAAATTATTTTATTTCAGGCTCTACATCACTGTTTCAGTTGTATGTCTTCATCTCATCCCTATTTCTCTAAGGCAGATTGCATTTTTAAATAGTTGAATGCAGTTTGTATAGTGACATTTGTTTAAGGAAAGTTTCATTGTTGTTCACCATGCATTTTCTGTCTTATTACTCAGAATTTAAAGATACTTAAATATTTGCTTCTTTAGAATAGTTTTGTTTCCCATTGGTGTTCCTAACCTTGATGCAAAGGTTATATTGAGCAGGACCTAGAACATGAGAATCCATTGTTTTTTTAAACTTAAACATGTTAAACTGGACTTTCTGTTGCTTCTTCTTTTTCTGACCTTGGCAGTCTTCATGCTTACCTGTTGCATAGTCTAAAATGCAGTGGAAGGATTAAGAAAAGCTTCTTGTAAAGCATATGTATGTAGTCTGTTTTTCAAGATGTCATTATATGTCAATGACAATTGATTAATAACTGATGTTTTTTTTTTTTTTTGATGCTTTTTTCCCCAACATATTGATGGTGATAATGATAATGATGCAGAATGATAATGATAGTGATAATGATAATGATAATGATACAGAACACCTTAAATTGATATTCCAGGCACTACAGCTGATGTGCTCAGTCAGCAAGAAGAACTGGAGGAAAGATGCTGGAAGTTATTATTTTCTTTAGCAGGGAAGGAAAGTAGTGGCACAAGGGACATTTGAACCTTGTATTGCAAATATTTCTGCAGCAAAGAAAAGCCAACAACCCTGCCAACCTCAATGATTCTGTGATTCATCCAGACCATCTGTAACAGATAACTTTATATGCTTCATGCTCCTTTAGTGACAGATGCAAACAATGGCAAACTTATACATCTATATGTATGTGAACAAAGAATTAATCAAACAGATGCATGCAATCTGGCCAGATTTTACTTCAGGAAATTATTTGTGAATAGGAGAAAAACTATTCTATCATAAAACATTCCCCCCTTTGAACCAACATCTCCAAAAAGAAAGTATAATACTGACTCTTTCTACAGTGAACTAGATGTCAGATTTAAAAAGGAATTATCCAAAAAAGAAAACTTAAAAATGAAATAAAAGCTAAGGAAGACATTTAAGTGGGGATAAAAGAGATAGTCAGTGGGGGTGGTTTGGTGTCTCAGACTAACAAACAATCAGCCACTTCTCTGTGTGTGTGAGATACAAGGAATGATTGTTTTAATGCCTCAGTCTGCTTATTGACAAAGCTGTTTATTGTTACTTATCCTCAAGTTTTACTTTTGGGATTTCCTTAATCTCTGTTTTTAAATATAATCCAAAATTAAACATTTGTACCTCATTTTTCCAGAGAACACCTCAGGAAATTGACCACATCCCTAAAATCACAACTCGGGTGGATGGGGCTCACCAAGTAGTCCCTGCAGCTGCACATTTCATTTCCTGCAGCTGGCATTGTGATTGATTTTTATTCCCATAACGGATTTGTGTTGTGATAGATTTTTAATCCCATAATAGATTTATGTGTGGTGAAATGCCAACTAATTGTTAAGCACAGTGTGTGCTTCCTTTTTGATTGCCAAGTAGTGCATTTCCCTTGAAACACACCCTCACTATGCACATATTATTCATGCACAATTGTGCAGGAGGGAACAAGTCAAAAGCTGGAAGTAAGAAAGAGCCTTAGCAAAGCTGAGCAAAAAGCCTTCCCATATCTGGAACTGTCCCACTCTTTCTGGGCTAAGAAGTATAGAGGTAGGGACTCGCAGTAATAAAGATTATACAAAGGGTTCCCCTGAGCCTGTAATTGTCACTTGTTACTACAGAAAACACTATCACATAAATTCTTCCATGAGCACAAGTAAGACAGAGGAATTTCCATAGAACTGGGAAATGAAAGAGCTTTGTCAACTCTGTGGGCTTTAAATCTGAAAAAATATTTTTGCTTCTTTCCACTCACCCTGATTTTAATGTGAGATTCTGTAGACAAAGGTGTATACAATCTATAGGAACATTTTTTCTAAAGCAAATTAAGGTACTTTAAACTAGTTATCCCATGGCTTAAATGCCAAGGAAATAGAATTTCTGGAATGCAATGCTTCAATAAATAAATTCAGAAAACTGGAAATAATTTGGAGTGAGATATTTGAAATGTAACCATAGTTTCTGAGCAAAAGGTCAGCGAGGTGGTGAGAATTCTTCCCAAACCCATGGAACTGCCTGATCTTATCCATAGAGCTGATCCTTCTTGCTTAGCATATTAAATAACTTCAAACAAACCAGCCCTGTCAACATAGATTGACCATGGCCAACAAGGATTGAATTAGGTTTTCAATTTAGGAAAAATTGCTAATGGGTGTGATAGGATATCCCCTCAGAGCACTTCCCTGCAGCCTGCTGTGTCTCTTACAGCATTCAAGGCAAGGCAGCTTAGCCAAGGTGTCTGTGTGATAGCCCTGCTTGAGGGAATGCTTATAGCAGATGGTTTAATGGCATTTGCTAAACAGAGGGATAAGCACTTTCTGCTCTTTGACAAATGCCGTGAGAATGCTATAAATAAATATTTAAGTAGCAGTAGCTTGGAGCTTTTCTTCTCATCTATCCATTTCTGATCTGTGGCCAGATATCTGTAGACCGGCTTTGCCTGGGAAAAACAAAGCCTCCTGAGACTCCTAAATGCTGCCCTTGGTCTTGGCTAAAGCTGCCAGCTTTCTAATAATTCCTAATGAAAAGTCAGTTAATTACTGAATTCTTTTAAATTTCAGTTGTGTCTGGTCAAAACATTAGAAACAGCTGCATAAGGAAGATGGCAGAATGTAGATTTGGAAAGAGAGACAAAATACAAAATGTGAAACCTCTGAAATATATGCCAAGTTCAGTTGAATCTCACATTAATTTTTAGGAAGCCAGTTGCTTGCCAGTTTCTTCCTCCCTTGTCTTCCAGTGATTAAAATTCTTATGAACCAAAAATACCTGTCTCCATATTAAAATACTTCCTGTGTTAGAAGGGTGCTAAAGGGACTTTAACAAAAATACCTGGAAATAAGGCAACAGCTCTTGAAATGTATTGCAGCTACACCATCTGCACTTGGATGCGATATGCTGCTTTATGGATGCCGAAAATAGACAAAAACTCTCAACATAAACCAGAGGCGGGTGCCAGTATTCCAAGATGAAGCAAGATGCATGAAACATTTAATTATCATTTTTTGAGACACAGTGTGAAAGGGAGATCTCATTTCAAACAAATGAGGATAGGCAAACAAAAGAGGCTCAGTTTCATTCTGTAAAACTAAAATATTTACAACTAAATGCTCAGCCATTGTGAAATGTGGAGCCCATAATAATTTCAATGTCATTCTGCTTTGTAGCCATAATTTTCCTTAAGAAATTCTAGATTGGAATACGGAATGTTTATGGGACAATGTCTGATACACTAAAGGCTTATATCACATAAAATTCATCCTGTGTGGTAGGTAATTTTTTGGAACAGAAAATGGGTGAAGAAGGCATAAAGCCTGAGAAAATCACAGGAAAAGAAATGGATCTATGATCTGTCTGTCTTCCATTTAAAGTGTGGTATTTTGCCCTTAACACAGTGGTAGATCTGGCCCAGTATCAGCAGGTACTGATATCAATGGGCCTTCACCGTGATCCATTGTACTCTGTGTTAGTTTTATCTGTACAGACAAAATCTCTCAGTTCTACTGAGCTTTAATTTACAGATTTCCTGGTGTCAGAGAGCATGGAAAAAGAAGGAAATATCTCCATGGCCTCACTTGTTCTGTTGCTAATTTTTTGTTTGGATTTCGAAGTAGCAGACACTGAGTTTGGATCAGTCCAAAACCTCTTCTCACATGACTGGGATCACAATTAGCTCCTGACATGTGGCAGAGGTCAAGTGCTGCAGAGGTGATGTGCACCTCCATGTCCTGGATGTCTAACTGAAGAGCTTAGCTGGACTTAAGGAAAGAAGATGAAGGCTGGAGACCCAAGCAAGTGCTGAGTGATGGAGGACTGTTTGAGGAAGGATTAGCATCTTGAACTTTCTCCATGATCCTAAAAGCCAAACAGCAAAACAGGCAATCCTTAACCTAGAGAAGGAAAGCCTGACAACAAGGAGTGGCTAAAGCAGGTTTAAGCTCTTGAAACCCCACCTTTGCAATACATGAGAGAATGAGTGAAAAAATGTGAAATAGACAGCAACTGCCAAGAAAATTTACCAAGTAATGAAAAATGAATAGTTTAGTTAGCAAGATGAGTTAAAATATGTAGAAGAAATTATTTTATTCTGAAAGAAAAGGAAGGGACAAAATGCTGAAATGTAAAATGAGGTAAGGCTAGATTGGATCACTACCAGTGAGGAACTAAGGCAGTGGGAAAAAGGCATGGAAAATATGAAGAGTAATGTTGAGTGACTACATCACAGAGAAGTTCCACTAATGAGCATTTTGTCTCATTTGTGAGTAGCCTTGGGAAGAGAAACTGTTCATCCCCAGGATTAGGGGACATAAGCATTTTAGAGCAGCTTTATATATCCTTGGTTTTATCAAGTCTAACTTCATTTAGTAAGAAGGCTCAATAGGGCAAAGTTTTCAAAGGCAAATTTTCAAGATGCCTTCAAAACATATTCTACTCCCAGTCTAGGAAAAAAATTGAGCTAAGTTTGTTGACCAATCATAATCATCTAGTATTATTTGAATATGTTTTCTGGCACTCAGATGTTGGTTTAGTTCTCCTTTTTCTTCTATGTGTTATAATTTGCCCATTTTGTGAAGCTGTCCCAGACAGTTTAAGGATTCACAAATGGTTGTAAATAACTATTTAGGCAAAGTAATTGAACTGTTCCTCTTTTGCACCCCTTTTGGTCTCTCTATGGCATTTCTCCTCCATACTGCCATGGTTTAGCAACCATGTCTGAATTTCAGATCTCATTTCTTCCACACCTCAATCTTGTAGCACATTCCTAAATGTTGTCTTTCTTCAAAATTTGTTTATTTTTTTTCTTCTTTTAATGTTGTTTTTTTTTTTAATCCTGTGCACTTGGAAATCTTCTGACTTTATAGAGATCAGCATGTTCATCATCAGTGTCCAAGCACAAATGTGCTTCTTTTCACAGAGTCCACAGGTGAAGGTGCCCCTAAGGAGCCAGTCCGTAACCCAGCATGATGCTGAGGTGGTTTGTGACACCCTGTTTGTACTCCCTCCTGAAACAAACCCTGTAATTGTATGGGTTTGGATACTGCTCAACAAGCTGTGCTGTCAAATGGGCCCTCAAGAAGTAAAGCAACTTTCAGAAGATTATGGAATTCTTCCTATCAGCAGTCAAGGATAATTTCAAATCATGAATGGGCATACATTAAAAAAACCCCAGAGATCAGGATTTTTTTCAGAGTTTTAAAGACTATATATTTGAGTTTTCCCTGAAGAGAACTGTACCACTTTGTTTATTCACACACATACATACATGCACACATGCATACATATCTATACTAGAAGGACTCAGATACATTTTTATTGAAACAGTGTCCTAATGACCTTGCCAGTCATTAGTGCAGACTCTCAAATTTTAACCCTAAAAGCTACATGTAATAATTGCACCTCTTTTGTATGGTTGTACTCTGAGTTTCTAAGAAGATCCTACAGGAAGAAGTCATGCATGTATATCATCCCTGTAATGTCTGAATCTTTTCTTTGGTTTAGGATTACAGTTGGCATTTTTTAGAGAGTTTGCTACCATTTCCGATTAGCACAGAATCAGGACATAAATGTATTTGCTCTGTGCTGGACAAAATTCACACAGGATATCATAATAGCTATATTTGTCATGCAATTATTAATATTTCAAAGTGAATTTAAGATGGGAGAGGAAGCTTACCAAGAACTCTTTAAATATGTCAGGTGGTAAGGGGAGGTCACTCTAAGGAGTGGACAGCAGTTTCCCAGCTTGATAGCTTCCCCTTATTTATAAAATCATCTTATGGAAAAAAATAAACCAACATCTTTTTAATATTATACCCAAAGGGCACCACTTGCATTGGTGTAGTGAAGCAGTTATTTTATCTAAAAAATAGATATTGCTGGACAATTTCCATGTCTAGAATAATCCATACAACCTCTTATAAGTTAAGAATTTTCCTCAGAATTTTACTTTCCATTATTTGCCAAGTGAATTGAATGACAGCTTGAGAAGACTGTCAACTTGCCATACATATTCCTAATTATGTTCTGCATATTTAATTTATTTCTACATTTTAGAATGAAAAGCAGGCCAATAAATCATTCTAATGAACACAGATGTGTCTAAGATTACATCCTGTTCTCTACTCTTTCTTTGATTGCTCAAATATGGGTTTATCTTGACTGAATTCTTTACTTATTTAAAGTGATTTAGGGGAAAGTCCATGCCTTCGCATATGTTTGCATGATTCCTAGAACAACAGAACTTTAAATGTGATTACAGCCTTAGGGTATTTTTGCTGACTAAATATGGACTTTTATGGTCAAAACAATGTACTTTGGAAAAGTGGATAGACAACTACATTGCAACTTACTGAAGAAGGAGTTAACATTTGGGGTACTAATTTCAAAAAAGCTAAAACAAACAAACACCTCCTCTCCTCCTGAAAAAAAACAGCATGAAAATACCAAAAAGAGGATTTTTCTCTGTGTAAGCAAATCCCTTGGAAGCAGTTCTGCTTGGATAGTTCTGTGGAGAAATTAGGTCACATTTGGCTAACATCACTTTATTGTCAGGGTAACCTGCTCCTTTGGCCCCTCTTGCTTGCTGTGTGTGCCTGTGTATGGGTTTGTGTGTGTTTCTCTGCACTTTTTGACAAAGGCTCACTAACAGCCTAGATTGAGAAGCCTGTGAAGGAGTTGATGTTTATGTTTTTTCTTCCTGTATCACTGCAGGTGCTTTAGAAAAATATGGGCCAAAAGCTTCCTGAAGGCTTCTTTGATCTTGGCATTCATTTTGGTTTCTTTTTCAAGGAAACATATTTCGGTATAAAAGATTGAGGGCTGCTAGGCTGTTTTGCAGACTCTGAAGTCCGTGCTGTAGAAAACAGCCTTCCAATAATAATAACTGTACAAAGTCATTTCAAAGTAACCTCCTATTATCTAGTCAATAAGGAACAAAGAACAAGAACATTTGTTTTGGTTTTTGTTTTTCAATCTGAAAGAAATCCAGAATTTAAGAGCTCTTTGGCCTTTTCAAGAACAACAAGTTCACATGTGACTTAGTCATATAGCTGCCATAAAGTTGTGGTACTGTGCTTTCTTAAGAGCTCTGTTATCAGTTTGATATCTAAAACATCAAAATGAATGTCATGGTGTTGCAGATTATTCCAAGATCTACACACAGCTTCAGAAGATGTCAACTTTTCCTACGTACTATGTACTTCTATGAGTGCAGACAACTCTAAATAATTTGTGCTTTTAAAACAGTGAGAAGTATAATGCTCTCAAACAACCCAGTATATGTTACACATCAGAGGTGCACAGTGCTCTGAATAAACGATCTCAGTAACACATGTATTAGCAGCAAGTTCATGCAGCAAGCTGTGTCACCTCACAGAACAAAATCACTCAGAACTAGAGACATTATAAGATGACTTTTTGGTTGCAAAGACCTTGGGCTAGCTGGGACTGCACCAGACCCCAGCACAATTTGATAAACAAGGAGACTCAGCTTTAAATAAAGACAGTGATGCAGCACAAGGGTCAAAACACAGCACAGTTAATATCTGTAAGGGCTCAAGCGAAAATTAAGCCCCTTTGGAAGCAAAACTCATTGGGTTTAAATTTTTGCCCAAACTGTGAAGGGACTGGCATTTGAAAACCAATTAACAATGATATTTAATAAGTTGAGCTAATTGGTACTATTGTGCAAATGGAGAAGAAAAAAGAAGGGGAAAAATTTCTGGGTAATGTCAAACATATAAGCATAGCCTGAAGTATATTATAAGACTAAGGAATAATTTTAAAGAAAAAATAATTAAGCACATGGAGGTAAAAGGAAAATAGGATAAAATGCAATATTAGGTTACCAGAGACTGATGTTGAAGTTCAGCCCAATATTTTTCTTTAATAAAAATGGATTTTAAGACTGGAGAAATACAGTAGATATATCTGGATTTCAGTAATGTGTTTGATATGCTGCCACATAGGAAATTACTGGTTAAACTGAAATAAATGGGAATTAGAAGATAAATTGCAAGGTGAGTAAAGAGTTGGCTAAAAGGAAAACTTCATGTGTTTTGCTTAACAGGGAATGCTGAGGCTAAAAGGAAGTTACTGGAGGCAGTCATAAAGGATCTATGATGGGCCAATCCAACTTAATATTTTCAGTTGAAATCATTAACTGAGAAAGATAACATTGTTTTAAGAGCACCTGTTGATGACCCGGAATTGTTGTTCTCCATGCTTGAGGGCCACACACTGTCTTTCAGGAGAGCCAATCTGGCTTGCATCCAGGTCTTGTGGGCCTGCCTTTCCCAAGAAGCGTTTGGCACATGCAAGACAGTCATTGCATGGTCTTTCATGGGAGATGGCAGAAGCCATCTCCTGTCTCACTGGGATGTGCCGGCTCCTCTCCTGCCCAGCACCGGGCATGTGTTTAGCAGATCTGAAGCTCCTGGCAGGGCATCATCTCTTGGGGTAGTCTCATTAAAAATCTCCCAAGGAACATTAATCAGAGCCATAGAGAAGCATTAGCCCAGAGTTTTGCCCAAGACAACCTGCCCAGCATCTCAGCAGGCCACATTAACTCCAGCACAGTGTGTGTGAAGGTTTTGACAAGGTTCCTGGGTCAGACCTGCCTTGTGGCTGCCCAGGCTGGCACTGCGACTCAGATATAGACAAACTCCAAGATGGTTTTGTTTGTTTAGCCTACCAAAATAAAGTCTGAGGAGAAATTGAGTTATATGATAATTGCAGGACTGGAATTATAGTAAATTGTTTCCTTAAGTAAAAGGAAACTGGATTTGATGCTCCTCCCAGTCTTTTGTCTGAAGCTTCTAAGTCATGCCTAACTTACTGTGTGGTTCTTCTGGCAACAAAACCTTGTCAGGGTGGTCCATAGTCAAAGATGTAGACTTAATTAATTCTTAAAGATAGCTGGAGAGGGAGCTTTATGCCATCTTTCTACAACTTTGTGATGTTGGGGAAGTCTCTAGGAGGAGTATTTAAACTGTTTGTGGTCTGGATACAAGAGACAGTAAGAAACAATTTGCCAAAAGTTAAGCACAACCTACTGAGAGCTATACAAGAAACACCAAAGGAATGGAATTTCTGCCTGAAAGAGGATGCAGACATTTTGAGCGAGCCAGGAAAGAAGCACTTTGGTGGACAGGCTGTGTAACTCTAAAAATAGAGAGGCATGGATTGATTTTACATGGCAAGGTTTAGGTAGTGGGAGGCTACAGGGGTGTCTTCTGTCAGAAACAAGTCTGCAGACTCCCCAGTCAGTGAGGAAGGTGAAGGAGGACATGCTCCAGGCACCAAAGCTGAGATTCCTCTGCAGCCTGTGGTGAGAACCATGGGGAGGCAGCTGTCCCTCTGCAGCCCATGAAGGTGCATGGTGGAGCACACTGGGATGGTTCCATTTGTCTTTCCAAACAACCATTATGTCTGATAGAGCCCTGCTTTCCTAGAGAGGTCTGAACACTTCCCTGCCCATGGGAAATGGTGAATGAATTCCTTGTTTTGTTTTGCCTGTGTGCACAGTTTTTGATTTCCCATTAAACTGTCTTTATTTCAACCCTCAAGTTCTCTCACTTTTACTCTTCCAATTCCCTCACCCATTGCCCAGGTGGGAGTGAGACAGTGGCTGTGGTGGTTATTTAGCAACTGGGGTTAAACCATGGCAAAAATTAGGCCCAGAAGCAGGAAGGAAGGTGTTTTTAAGATTTTTTTTCATTATCCTACTCCAAGTTGTTTGGTAATTGATTAAAGAATTTCCCCAAGTGGTGTCTGCTCTGCCCAAGACTGTAATTGGTGAGTCCTTATCTTGATTTGTGAGGTTTTTGTTTTATTTTCTCTGCCCTGTCCTCTCCACTGAGAGGAGTGATAGAACAGCTTTGGTGGGAACCTGGCAGCCAGCCAGGGTCAAACCATCACAAAGCAACAGACAGAGATGTTTTCGGGTAACTCAAGGCTTCTAATATGGAAATCCCTTCTAATTATGCTGTGTGAGTCTGCCTAAGAAACATCCCTCTTATCCTCACAGATTGTGATGGATCTGACACATCATCTCCCATGTCTTCCACAGAAACTGATCTTGTTTGAAATGACCAGTTGCTCAGATTTTAGATTCAGCAGTGAGCCTGTCCTTTTCACAGAGTGAGAAAAAGCAAGCAGGCTGGAGGAATACATTGAGCCATAGGTATCAAATGGGTGATAAAGGATACATGAGCAATTGGGTGGTTTTGGTTTTAATTTCTTTATGAGATTTTAAAGGCAGCAGTGAGACTGTCACCTTGGCAGAGAATGAAGAGTCTAATGGTGTAGACTTCAGCTGACCAATTGGTAGGGTAAGTTTAAAATAAAGGAAACAGAATAGGCTTTTTGGTAATAATAGAATTTGCTGCTTAGTTTGTAAAGTAAGATGTATGGTGTGTCTGGTTTTAGACTTCAAAGTGTTTGGGTCACATAAGGTTTTATTTCTGTAGAGCAGCGTTGCACAGGCGGGTGCTCCAAGGAAGTATCCTGTCCAATGCAGCTAGAGCAGGCTGCCAGACAGATGAACTGTACACAGCCTTAGTACAGGGCTTCCTACCTAGGGAGTGTGGTAAAGAGTGTGGGGAGGCAGCTGGACAGACCTTTTTTACATGCTGGTGGATGACAGGTAGGAGCTGAACTTTAAATATTGGGCAGGCTTCAGTTAGAAACTTGCCAGCTTTCCTAGTCAGTACCTTTCCTGCCTCCTTGGGAGGTATCTAAAGGATGAATTGAGAACTGGGGAGCTCCAAGGTTTCCAATTATCTGGAGAAACTGTTCATCCTGGATGCAGGGATATCCATGCTTCAAGATGGGAAATCTGTGGTGACTTTCCAAGTGTCATGTCTCTGAAGCATGTCTACTGCACTAATGACCTCAGGTTGAAGGTCACAGGCCCTTTAAGTTCCACAGCTCAGTTTGAGCTGCTCTGGAGCTGGTGTTGGAGCATCTCTGGCCAGTGCAGACTGCAACTAGCACAGGAATATCATGGTTGTTATGCAGAAGCCCTATACTAACACATTTCAGGCGAGCGTTCAGTAATGCACAGCTGTTACTGTTACTATTAACGATAATTGTGTTCAATCCAGTTGGTGACTGCCAGCAATCTTAGGAAACAAATTTCATTTTGGAAACACCTTGTGTTTAAGAGTTGCTGAAACAAAATATGGCTGGACTTCAGTTCTCTGAAAAATTTCCAGCGTTTGGCTTTTCCTCCCAAAGCAGGATGAAAAGTATTCTGGTAATTTGGAAATTATCACAGAATGGAAATTCACATCACTGGTCAGCTCTGTTTATGAACTCATTAATTCAAGTGCTCATCTACCAACAAAAGACTTCCTGGCCTTTAATTATATTGGAGGTCTGTGTTTTAGTGTTGTCTTTCTGGTTTTGTTTCTACAACCTATTTGAGATTCTTTCTACCTTGCCTTACTGTTGGCTATGGTGGCACTTGGAATGCATTAAAAAACCGTAAAAATGCCAAGGGGTTTGTTTTTTTGTGAGATTATATATGACATTTGAAGAATAACCCTTCAGCTAGCAATCCATTCCCTCCTCTAAGGAGACCATTTATTTTAGACTGAATTGTTAAAAAACACAAAACCCACAGTAAAGCTGAATGCCTCTTTTCTATTTAATCCTCATTAATATGGTCTTACTTTTAGAATATTCTATATGGTGATGCAGACCAGGCCCATTATTCATTCAGTGCTTAATTTTAGGCCTCCAGATCTGAAAAGCTTGGCCTGCAGTCATAAGTATACATTCTTTGTGCACCTTTCAGAAGACAAGTCTGATTGTCTTACATTGATTTTGAGTCATTATTCTCTGTGCTTTGTCTTTGCCAAATGTCAAAATACAGCTGTTTCTCTGCTTAAGGGATACATTATGCTAAGTGCACTGGAAAAAAACATTGGCAGATGATATAATACTCTGGAAAAGAGAGAGAAATTTGGAAGATGATGGGGGGAAAAAGGAAAAAAAAAAAAGAAAGTAAAAGAGTAGCCTTGCATCATACTGCTGGCAAATTTTGTCAAGCCAACAGCCAATCAGAGTTAATATGGCTTTACTCTCATCAAACCTGCAGCAATGCTATTACAGTTTCACTACACTGTTTATGAAAAACTGAGCTGGTCTGGAAGGCATTACATGAAAGACAATTCTTGGAAAAAGGGAAAAAACCCTGTAATCATTGACAATGTTAATGTCTGAAACCTGGTTTTTGAATGTACATTAGAATACATAAAGTAAATACTAAAAAAATAAAGAGAATGTGCTACTTCATTATTTTAAAACAATAATACCCTTTCTACTATAGGAACTACTCAATTTAGTGACTATCTCATTTATATATCTCTACAGAAGGAGAGAGAATAGGATGATTA
The DNA here is from genome assembly GCF_050655825.1 of Lonchura striata. NCBI lineage: Eukaryota > Metazoa > Chordata > Aves > Passeriformes > Estrildidae > Lonchura > Lonchura striata. Next base: position 125,685,114 of record NC_140704.1, read on the forward strand.
AGATACATGTGCCTCTGCACATGTTCCTTTCAAGAGCTGGCATTTCTATTCTGAAGTAACCAATTATCCCTCATTCCAGAACAAGATTTTCAAGGCAGCCTCCTGCAATACTGCAGCCATACCTGCCCTTTGCAACTACAAATGCAGCAACATTCCTGCCACCATCATGCAAAGGCTTTAGGTGAAGAAGTAACAATGCCCAAAGTGGGATTCTTGCCTGTAATTGCACACATGTGCACACAGACACACAGACACACCCTATCACTGAGGATACACTTAGTCTCTCATGGCAGAGGTTTGCATGTGTGGATGAGAGTGTTTCAACTGCACTTTTACCCATCTAGCTGCATATTCTGGCTTATCCTGGTGTGTACAAACACAGCCCTGCAGGGCAATGGGCCTTTCAGCACACCTAGACGTTGTTGTGGAGTACATCTTTGGACAGCATGGTTGTTGAGCCTTCCACAAACTGGAAACAAGGTTGGTGCCTTTGGGGATGCTGAGTACCAGTACTAGTGTCCCACTCCTGACACCATGTCTCACTTTACAGAGGGCTGGCTGGCTCAGGTGTCTGTATACTGGGTGCAACTGCTCTGTGCACACGTACCTCAGAATAAATGGAGATTTTTGTGACTTGGAACTATTCTTCAGCATGAAGAACAGAATCTTGAAGTTTAGGGTGAAGTAAAACCATACTCTTTATTTTTTTGAGAACCATAACTTCCCATCTAGCCTATGAAGTTTAAATTAAAAGTATCTAAAAAGAGTTAAACAGTAACACAGCCTCCAGGGTTTTTTTGCCATTTCTCCTCCAGTTGACTACTTGTGATTAAAATCCAGAAAAAGCTAACATTTCTATAATTTTTAATGTGTCTAGACTGCATTTTTGAAAGTTCAGAATCACAGAAAAGCTTAAAGTTAATTGTTTTTCAGTTAAATACAGATGCCTAAAGGAGGTTGGGGTTAGACATTTAAATTGCACAATTATTTTCAAGACTAGAACTCTAGCCCTGGGTTTGCCAAATGTCTGTAGGAAACACACATCAAGTCATTGCAAGTTGTCCCAACTTGAGCCCTGGAAGCACTAGGAATGCAGGAATGCAAAGAGGACTTTATTAATTACATGTCTTTTTGAAAGGCTGAGTATGAGTTCTTTTGTTGGCTCATGAAGTGATGGGAGAAACCCACTAGATTTTCCCTGTGCTGACTGAGCTGAGCTGGCACATCGTAATATTGATGTGGAGTTATCATGGGAGAGTACAGTGAACTGAAGCTGGGTTTGTTTAAAGACACAGGCGTGCTTCTGGGGTTTTGTTTGATTCCTACCTCTTAAGAATTATTTGTAAAATATTGTCATGTACCCAGAGAAAAATATCACAGTTACTTCTGGAATCTTGCTGCTCTAAGGGATGTCTAGTTTTTTACTGGGCCAGTAGGACAAATCACTGAAAATCAGGACTGTCCCAGTGGTATTTTCCTGGTAAACATCAAAGGCTGTAGAGGCAAAACAATTCAAACCCATCTACAAGTGACTTCAAGACAGAATAAGAAATGCTAGTGTGAATTTAGACTATTAGTGCCTTTGAAAATCCACCCTATGGTTCTGTTGGGCCCAAGATGGGCCACTCCCTGGGGCTCCCCTGATGGGGGAAACCCTCCTGGAGCAGTTCTGTGTCAGGAAAAGGAAATGCACAGGACTTTTTCGGTCTTCAGGTTCTTGTTTTATTGTTATATCAAAACTTCAGCATGCTGTTTTCACCAGACCTTGCATTCAGGAAAGCAGCAAAAAAATGGCTAACAATCTCATGTTACAAGGCCTTTTAAGCCTAATAAAAAACTAAGTTGTCCAATTAAAAACTGACACCTAGAGTGTTTTCCCTTCTAACCCAATAACTGACCCCTAAAGACCTGCAATGTGGATTTTTCTACCCAATTAAAAGATACCACTCAAACCCATGAAGAAGAAGGAAGAAGGAAGAAGGAAGAAAAAGGAACTCGAGACAACACCCTATATCCTCCATCTTGTTCCCATCTACGAGACACTAAAAATCTTACAACCTAAATTTCTCACCCAAATTACAAATACTATTCTCTATAATTTATTTTACGCTTTTGTGGTCTCTAGTTTATCTTGAAGCTTTGTAAGCTTTCTCCATGAATGAGGGTCAAAGTCAGTGCTTCTCTGGGAGTCAGAATCCCTCAGGGCAAAGAAAGAAATATTCCCCTTGTCTTGGGTTTCCACACTACCCCTTTTAGCTTCAGCCTGTTCTGCAAGATCTGTGAACAGTTTTGTGCAGCTGTTGGTTATGAGCATTCACTGTGTAAAAAGAAGAATCCTCCATGACATATTATAGGATGTGCTCCAGCCAGGATTGTGCTTTGAGGCAGCCCTGGGGTGTAAGGTAAGATTTCTGTGAAGAAATTTGCCATCCTCAACCCATTTACAAAAAAAACTTGCATCACACTACTTGTAGTACTAGAAAAAGAAGCGCCTGTATGGATGACATCTATCCTAAAGCAGAGGCTGTATTTCACATCTGGTTTGGCCACTGGAGGTCAGTGTTTTGGAGCAGAATGGACACAATCCATTTGGTAATCCTCTGTTATGGCCATAAAGACGGGAAACACTGTACTGGACCTTTCCATGCGTCACTGTGGTGTTTAGTATGTGTCATCTTGGCATGACATGGGAATATGAGTACATTCAGCAGCAGTCAAGGGGTTATATTTTTGAGTAGTGTGAGAACAGCTGCAGAGAACATAGTGATTCCTCAGAGATTATGTAATGAAGTTGCATGTTGCAGAGTGCACTTGTGGTTTAGTGTGCTAGATACTCCTTACTTACGTCACTGCATAGTGTGACATCAGGGCAAAACATTAGCAAAACCAATAGGAATAATTGCCTAATGCTTTGTGCTTCATTTAGAGCTGAGACCATTATGCCTCAGGTTTTAGCTTTTACATTTTTCAGATTCTGTACTGCTTTAGTGTGTACTTCTGAGCTTCTCATTAGGGGATAGTAAGCTCTCTTCACAGAGTAGGTAGACAAAACAATTCCTTTCCTAGCTGGGGACCCAGGACAAATGCTCCACATTTCAGGCCCAAGAGCGTAAACATGGACTGAAGAGAGATAAACAAGAAGGATGGGACTTCATAACCTAAAGCTATAATTAGACAACTCCAATATGCTAATGGACCAGAACTTACAAAAGTGTGAGATCTTGTGACCAGCTATTTTGTGACCATTTTAGGTTGATTTTTGGGTGTAGCCCTGGCTACTGGCTGGGCTGTTGTACTTCCCAAGATGGATCCATTGAGGCTTTCTAATAAATACCTACTTTATTCTTTAACTCCATTTAGCCCCTGTTCTAGGTCAGCCTTCACAAAGCATCAGCCAGCTCTAGCAGCTTTGGCTCTTCTGTTTGGATGGTTTTCACCTCCCTTCCCTCTTGTTGGTGCTGAGAACAGGGTGTAGGTGGAAAGGAAGTGCATGTACATACTCTCTCCATATTATTTTTTTTTTTCATGTTGCTGTGATTGAGAGGCTCTCTAAAAAATGGGTAAATAGTAGTGTGCCCCACCAATGGCCACAAAATAGCAATTTATCCAGTATGCCCGTTCTGGGTCCAAGACTGTTTAACAACTTCATTTACATGATGGACCAGAGTGCACCTCAGCAAGTTTGTAGATAGCCTGTGAGGAGTAGCTGATATGCCAGAGCATCAGGCTGCCATTTATTGGGACCTCAACAGACTGAAGAAATGGAGTGAAAGCAGTGGGTGCTGGAGAAGCAAATGGTGCAGAGGGAGAGCCTCGACCTCTAGTTCCTTGCAGATATCTCCCAGTCCCTCTGTATCACTGGCATCCTCTGCCTTGCTCCAACTGGAATTATGCTAATCTTTCCCAGCCTACCCTGCTCCAGTCAAGAACATGTTTTGTCATCCTCACAAATTCTATCACTGCCAAATATGAGGAAAAAAAAGGTAATTTTGTCCCTTTCTGTCAGGGCAGCACAATTCACATCTAGAAATTTTTCACTGGACTTTTTTTTTATTAATATATTACTGATCATTATCACCACACCTGAGACATGCAGCCAAATTCTGCTCCAATTTTTAGTGGTTCAAATCTGGAATATATGATAAATTGAATGAACTAATTCCTGATTTACTGTGTCTGAGGAGAGAAAAGAACTTGTCTTGTTTATAGAGTTTATCATTCAAATAAATTTTCTATTAAATACAAGGATAGGTAAAGGGAATGGAAAATCATGCTAGTGGGAAACAGCCAGCCTATTTCTGGAAGCATTTTAGATTATATCAATAGGTGAGCCAACCTCCATTTTTTTCTGTCTTTCAAATGGAATCATTACAGTCAGAAATATATGTGGTTTGTCTCACTGTTTTCAATTTCTTAAGGAAAATAGTTTTGTCTTACAATACTTAATTTCTGGTAGCTGAAAATCATGGATAATATGTTTTGCTTTAAAAGAGTGACAAAATCCAAAATATCTTGGGACAAATCAGATTTGTGGTAGATCTTCTTTCCTGCTGAAAGATTTTCACTGAAAGAAAACAAGTCACTCGGAAAATCACTCAAATTGCCCCTCTTTAAACAGGGGGATATTTCAAAGGGATTCTGACAAAATGGATATCTAATTCCTGCTTGCAAAAGCAAAGGTAATTTCTGTGGTGCATTTATCCACAGAAAAGAAAATACTCTCAGGGCTGAGAAGAGTTAGGCTTCATCATGCTTTGTTGCTATTCTAGTTCTTCAGGGGCATAAGTACATGACCACCTTGATGCTGGAACATAGTTTAAGTTAAACAATAGAAGGCAAATTCTTGCAATGCAATTTCAAACACCCTTTCCTGAGAGTATCCTGACCAAGAAGTGCTCTCTTTTTTCCCAGGACCAAATTTTTAAGCAATTCTCTTGCTGTTTGCTTGACCTTTTTGCTGGGCTCTCTCACAATGGTTTCCATCTGTTTCTGTATTTCATGTACTTCATTAAAAAACACCCACTGAAACATCCTATGATTCATTAGATTATTGTGTCATGGTTCTTGCAAGTGGGCTGTGTTTATGTGGTGGCTCCCACAGTTTGGTTCTGAACTTCAATAAGAATTTCACATCTTTCTGAACTTCAGTAAGAACTTTGCATCTTTCTTCACTGAATGATGACTGCTAGCATCCACAAATTTTCCTCCAAAATACATCACATCAGCATGTTGCTGCTGGTGGCAGATGATGGCAGCTATGAAGATCTCACAGATTGATCTTAGCAGAGCTCTGGTAGAAAGAATCTCAAGGGCTCTTCTTAGGTCACTGCCCTTGAAAAGTAAAAAACATTTATAGTGAGAGGAAATTAGAGGAGCTGGTTAATTGGACTGGAAAACTGGTACCAATGATGGCAGATAAGAGGAAAGGTCTAATTCACTCAGCTGAGTACTCATGGTAAAAAGCTGGTTGTGATATCACATGATGTCTCATCCTGGAACTTCTGCAATGTCATGCTGCAGGTGTCATATATACTGTGCAGCCTTTAAAGAAAAATAGGTTGAAGTAGAACACAGAAGAGTGTAAAAAGAAAGCTACCAGTGTGACAGCAGTTAAGGCTATGTCACATAAAGATCAAAATTATTCCAGCCCCAGAGAAAGTTATTTGTATACACTCAGTTGGAAGATCATTGGAGATGATCTTGAAGGTGGAACTACAGGAAACTATCAGTATAAGGTAAGCTTTCCCTGACTAAGTAGAATGATCCATGGCATAAGTTTGGAGCTGAATTGAGCATGTCTTCTGACAGGACCTCAGGTCTGTAGAATAGTGCAAATGCACATGAGAGCTATGGCTTTTCCTTTCTCCATTGGTCCTGGCCCAGAACTGCAGATCATAGAGTGAGCATACAAGCTTCCTCTGGCACAGGAATTCCCACAGATACTGTACAGATTTGCTTGAGGTGTGAGAAGGTCTTTAGAGCATGACGGGGAAGGAAGAATCATGAAGAGAAGGAGGAGGCAAAGGAGCAAATCTCCTGCTAGAGGCAGGAGCTGTATTAGAATGGTAGCCATAGCCACCAGCAGAAGACAACTGCTTATCTGCTGTGCAAAGTTGTGCAAAGAAAAATATCATTGAACTGTAAGCATCATTTAGTGCAGGAAATGACAATTGTCACATTGTACTCATTATAAGCTTCTAATTTGTGACGAGGTGCCAGGTTCCTCAGGCTGAAATTTTTGTGAAGCTTTAATCACTGATGTTCTTGACTATTACAGTTTCTTTTTCATGTCTCTATTTACATGTCTGTTAAGTAAAGTACAGGATATCCAGAATGGTGTCAATAGGCTGTGCTTATCTTCAGGAATTTTATCACTTTGTCCTGTGTAACTTTCACTGGCTTCCCTTCCATCATCAAATTAAAATGTAAATTACATTCCTGAGGGCTGGTTTGTTTTCTCATAACATTAATTTTAGGCCTATGTAGCTCTCTGGCTTTATTAGTGTTCACTGTGATTTGAAAAGAGAAGAAACATCCCCTGGATTTTAGAGATACCCATAGCTTTAGTCCATCTTGTCTATCATCTTGCATTCATGGCAACACCAAGATGTTGAGTGTGCATTTGCTTCCATTGTCTGGGGTTTTTTTCTATCTCTTTTCCATAACTAGTTAATCTTTACTTCCTTTGATAGTCTATCAATTTTTTTTTCCATCTGAGTCACAGTACTACCTTCAATATGCCATTATAAAAATGTCCTTTGAAGTTTCTGCTTGAACCTATGCAGAACTAGAAGAAAAGTGGCAAAACAAAGAATGTTTCCAAAAAAGAGAAGACTTGACTTGATTCTTCACACTTTACTTTGGTAGGAGCTGAAAGCCTTAAGTCCAAGGGGACTGGATTTTTTCCAATGCTGGTCTATCCAGAATCAGATTGTTTCCCTTATAGCAAGCTATCTGCCTAATTTACTAATTACCAGATTAAATAGGATTAGACATGGGATTTTCCAGATTATTCCAGGCACTAAAAGAAATGAAATAAATTATCTTCCAATGATACTTGCACAGAAATGTTACTGTGGGGTAGCAGTCTGCATGCAAAAGTTTTTTCCAGCTTTGGAAAACATACCATTTCCATGCACAGCTCTGGTGCAGCCAGTGCCAGTAGGCATAAGTTCTGTGAGAAATCTTACAGCATTTGTACCTCAGGGTAGGACTGTGCATAGTTACGTCTTCTGAGAAGGACAACAGAGAAAGCAGACTGCTAACAAAGAAGATGAAAAAGAAATGGATAGTGGGGATATGATAGAGTATTCTACTTGACTGAAAGCTAACAGAAAGAGCTCTCAGGTTTAAGTCCCTCAAAGATCTGGAGTTGAACTCATCTAACCTCAACAGTAGATGCCCAAGTGAAAATTCCTGATCCTCAACTTCCTCTTGAGCAGTTTCCAGCTTGTAGGCAGCTGAAGTCTGCAGACAGCTCTGCATTCAACTTTAACATTTCTTATACATTTATGTTTCTTTTATGAACCATACTCAGCTAGGCCGTAGCTTTGTGTCCTTTGTAGTGTGGTGCCTGTCTCATAGTCAAGCATTTTGAGCATGCACAGATCAGATGTTCTTCTGCCTGTGTAGCCTAAGAAGACCAGAATGTTGGGTGCAGTGTGAACAAACCAAATGCCATTGGGTTCTTCATCAAATAGGCAGTGGTGGTGGTAGTAAATCAGTGAGTATTGCTTCTAGTTTTTATTTTGTTTTTTTAATACAATACTCTGTGGCTAGCATGCTTTTCTAGGCTCTGGAAGACATAGATTTACTTCTTTTCTCTTCCTGATTTACAATACCATGCTGGCATTTACTGCTGGCTGCATGAGATATTTTCCTTCATGTGCTGTCTGTTCATTACTATCTGGAAGGACCCAAGTAATTATGTAAAAAGCTTAGACTTTTAGCTTGTGGTTGATGACCCTCCCCACCAGTGGGGATTTGTATTAGAGTGCCTTAGTAGTGCTTAGATTACTTTGTGAATCCAACTATTGAACATGCATACAAGAGCTTTAGTCTCAGATAGAAAAATGGGACTGGTTGGGTGGGAAAAGATTTAAGAGATTTTTGTACAAAACAGTGCAATTTACCTGAAGGAAAAAAAATCACATTTTTATGCACTTGGAGGTATTATAATGACAAAGTGTAAGGGGATCATTAGAACAGTTGCAGATGTTCTATGTGAAATGGCTCAGTTACAGTAAGAATTACATGAACTTTTACCCTGAATTCAAACCAAGATCTTTCTCTTTCCTTCATTTTTTTTTACTGATGTACTAAGTTGTTTAGTTAAACTTTTGGTTTGTTTCTTTTCCTGTTCATATGCCCCTTTAGTCCTTTTTTCAGCTGGGACTAGTACTCAGCTACCACCAGGAAAGCTGATTTGTGAGACTCACAGCCAGCTCTGTTCTGTGCTGGGAAAGTTTGTTCCTGTTGCAGTGATAATAGTTACACCAGCCTTCCTAATATTTTCCATTTGTAGACCATAAGATTTCAATACCAGAAGAAGAAGGACGTCATCTTTCTCTTGCTGTCAGTGGAGATGTCAAAGAAACAGTAATGGGAAAGAGACAGACCAAGGACAGGGTAGAGATGAGTAAAAAAAACATAGATCAGGGGCCCATGTTCAATATACAACATCCTTGCCCATGTACATCATACTTGTAGTAGGCTGTAAAGGCGTTACTCCCTAGTTAGTGCTCCTCATCCAGCATAAGTCACAAAGCAGCTGTGGATATGGAAGGATGGGCAGGATAGGACAGAGAAAGCAGCCACTGTACGTTTAGCTGTGCAATATTTTTTTTGGTCTTGCAATGAACAAAGATTCTTCAGCTTTGTGGCTGGAACTTGGCAACCCTTCTTCGAGTTCCTTAAAAAGAAACAAAACTGTTCTACCATCTGTGAGACCCATTTGTCCTTTCCCTTTCCTCACACATATACTCACTACATTATGTTACCAGTTGAATATAGCAACATATGCATGCAAAGATTTCCAGCTGAGATGCATAGACATTCTTTTACAATTACCAGAGTGGAGTCAGCTGAGCAGATCTGCTCTGCCCCAATCACTTAACCCTTAATTGATTCAGAGGCAGGGAAATATGGAATGGCAATAGAATTTTACATAGGCAGAATGTGATAGCTGTGATTCAGTCTGGAATATGGCTAGTGCACCATGATTTGAGACAGTGGGCCAGCAAAGTACTTAATTATGCACTTCACTGAAAGCAGGCACAGTCTTACTGACTTCTCATTTTCTGGAAGTTAGGGCTTGAATGTTTTATTGGACTGAGGCCTTGTTCCATGAAAAGATGGTAGGATCATGGATAACTGGGTAGGTGTCTTTGTATGTTTTGGGCAAATGCAATTTTATTTTGCCTGAACTCCAAAGGAGTGTGACAGGAGCTTGCTCTGATCCAGGAAAGGTGAATCCCATTAATGTAATGCTGAATACACTGTACCTCACAGTGGGGTTTAGGTACATGGACATACTACAGATTGACCTGGTCATCGTTGACCTGCTCCAAGCAAGGACAAAGCTTCCAGCTGCCTGCCCAAAACACAATCTGCTGACTGACATCTCCTGTGGTGGCTTTACATTCAGCTGTAAAGCTTAAATTTGGCTACTTTCCTCCAGACTACATTATTTGGTAGTATGGTGATAGAGAATGGATTTAGAAATGTCAGTGGCCTATCATTGTTTTTGTAATTCCCCATCAAAACTCATAGGAATTTTGGCTTTCTTTTTGAGATCAGCTTTCTACACTTGTGGAAGGATTCACTAGGATATAGAATAAAACAACCTTTGCTTACAATAATATAAATTCTTTAAGACATGCTTCATTGGTGCACAGGTTGGCAAGGAGCTGCTTTAGAGGGGGGCTGATTTTCACACAGACTAAATATCATCCTCTTTTTACATATTAAAGAGTCAAGGAAAGACCAAGAAAAATTGGTTTCCTTCTCTTCTAATATAAAGGGGCCCAGATTCTCAGCTGGTCTGTATTAATACAGTTTCTTGAACTCTTTGGAATAATGCCGATTAGAACCATCTGAAGACACTGTCTGGGATTTCTTGCTTTTATTACAAACTGTAAAAAAGGAATCTACTCAAGTCTCAGTAGCTATGAAAAGAAGCTGTACTATGGGCTGTATTTTAGCAACAGAAACAAGAGAGAAAAAATGTGTATGGGGCAAGAATTTTTTTACATGAAAGGTAAAAAACATGTGGAAAAAATTACCAAATATGACATATTGAAAGACTTTAAGACTATGGTTTGGAAGCACTAATGAATTTATGTCTGGCATTAGCAGCATTTTTTATTACTTGTTTTGTTTTGTTTTGTTTTGTTTTGTTTTTGAAAGAGGATGTTTTGATTCAGCATTACTAATTTTCTCAGCCTTTTTTACCCACATAAACGTAGATCATAAAAATCTGCCGTATGTCTCTTTATAATGAACTATATAAAAGAAAAAGCATTAGCAAGGCAAACATATGCATTAAGCACCTTTCAAAGGTCACAGGTAGTTATAATAAAATGTTCCAGGATAAATCAGTGAAAAGCTTTGAGGTCATTGCCTATTAGAATGAGAAATTTTGATTTACTTGTTGAAATTTTGAGGCTTACTGTGCCTAGGATAGGGATAGGAAGAGTTTTTCACTGTTTGACCTTGAAACAGAATTCCCACTGCTGGCAATAACAGTGGAAAAATGTCATGTTTCCAAAGGGTCATGAAAAACCAAAACAGCAAAGCCCAATTTTAAGGTCCTGGTTGAATTTCTATTTAGTTTGTACAGAGACAAAATGTCAAAAAAAATGATGTCTCAACAATTTCTGAGTGAAAATGCTGCCTGAAAGTGCTTCAGGAATATACCTGCCTTTCAAATCCTTTAGATTTGGAAAAGTTGTTTTTTTTTTTTTTTTTTTTTTTTTTTTTGTATTTTCTTGTTTATGTTTTTGTCTGTTTGTTTCATTATTTTGATTTGTTAGAAAATGCATCTATTTTTGATGGAAGAAATGTTTTTCAAAATTAACATAATAAAAGCAGTATTTACTCAATCTAATAAAAAAATCTCAAGGTTAATTTTTGTGCTATTCATATAGCTTATTAGGGTGATAGCTCTCAGTGTAGATTCTCACCATTTTTTGGAGGAAAGCCTCTATGTTTATCAAAACTACTTTTTGGAGACTTTATACTTTCACTATATTAATCTCCAGATAGAAATTTCTCTGAATTTTGTGTATATTATCTTGTGTATGTTTTCCCTTTCAACATATGCCCTTAAAATTGTACTTCTATGACTTTTTAATTTTGGTATAAGTCAATTTCTCATATCTCTCTTTGTTCTAAATTTCGATTTCTTGCAGAAATAATAAAGTTCACTTATCATCTTTGAAAAGTCATGGAATTGTGGAAGTTTCCTGACAACTATAAAACAGCAATGTCATACACACATTTTAGAAGGGTAAAAAAGGTCTTGTCAGCTCAGTCAGTCCCTGGAAATGTTATGGGCTGTAGTCTCCTCAATGCCAATTCCAGACCCATGGAGGACAAGAGGTGTCTGGGAACTGCCAAGATGGATTAACCAGGAGCAAATCATGCCTGACCAATAGAGTCACCTTTCATAAGGAGATGATTCACTTGAAGAATGAAAGAAGAGGTTATTTTTCTCCTTGACTTTACTGAATCCTTCAGTTTCATAGCATCTTTGTAGCCAGAATGGAAAGATGTGGACATGAAAGTTGAACTATGGGGCTAGAGGATCACTGGCCCCAAAGTAGAGTGAAAATTAAGTTGAGATCTGGTTAAAAGTGCCATTCTTCAAGGTGCAATGCTGGGGTCAGTACTGATCAATGTCTTCATTAATGTCTGAGTAGTGGGATGAAATGCCCTCTCATCAGCTTTACTGACAACACCGTGTTGTAACCTTTATACTGCAGGCTGTATATCCAACCAATACAACGCATGGCTGCCATTCAGATGGATCTTGAGAGGCTCAATAAATGTGTTATGGTTTAAATGTGTTAAAACCTTATAAAGTTCAACAAAACAAAGAACAAGGTCCTGAAATATGATTAACTCTTGCAAAAAGGGCTGGGTTTTGACTGGATAGAAAATGGCTTTGCAGAAAATGTTAAAGGGAGGTTTGGGCAGGGAAGGATGAGTCAAAACATGTTTTTGCAGGAGTGAAGGACAAATGCATACTGGACTGTATTAGCAAAAGGATAGACATCAGGAATTGGGATTCTTCTCCTATATTGTGCTTGTGTCCTGGGTTGTAAGATAAGCTTGTATTCCATTTGCCATCTGTCGAAGGCGAACCGGTTGGACAGGTTTTTTATTATCTCTCTCAGAGACAATGGTTTGTGTATACACCTTTGACTGATTCAATGAAAGGCTGAAAAAATGTAACGCCGTGAGGGGTCCCACCCAGAGGGGGGAAGCTCTCTCACTCTCTCTTCGCGGGATTCCGAGAGAAGCAGCTCTCCCTCTTCTTTGCGGGACTCCGAGAGAAGCAGCTCTCTCTCTCTCTTCGCGGGATTCCCAGAAAAGCAGCTCTCGCTCTCTCTCTCTTCGGCGGCACTCGCAGCGAAGCAGCCGGCGCGCGCAGAGGCGACGGCAGCGGAGCTCAGAGGCAACCCCGGCGCAGAGGAAGACCGGCCCCCACTGCCACCAGATCTTCAGAGGAAAATTATACCCTTCTAAAGATCACCACTTCAGCTGCAACTCATCAACTATTGCAAGGGAAAGCAATTGTCCCAGCAAAACCTGATACTGGCATTCCTCAGGTTCTAGACTTTTTTCTTTCACTAGTTTTGTTTGTACCGATTGCATTTTCCTTTTTAAATTGTTGTCTAGTTTTCTCCTAGTAAAGAATTGTTACTCCCACTCCCATATCTTTGCCTGAGAGCCTTTTAATTTAAAGATCCTCGTAATTCAGAGGGAGGGGGGTTTGCCGTTCTCCATTGCACAGGAGGCTTTGCCCTCTTTCACAGACTCCTGTCTTGTCTAACCAAGACAGAATTTGGCGCCCAACGTGGGGCCCGAGGGCATTGAGAGGGAAAAAGGATTAACAGTTCTTAAGTAATTTGGTTTTGTTGTGTGTAAAAACATCTTCAGCATCACCATGTGGTCAGCAAAACCCACTCACCCTTCAACAGCCCCATCTGGCCTGTGCGCAAATCTGACAAAGAATAGAGATTGACTGTGGACTATCGTGGCTTAAATGAAGTGACTCCACCGCTGAGCGCTGCTGTGCCGGACATGCTAGAACTCCAGTACGAGCTAGAGTCCAAGGCAGCAAAGTGGTATGCCACCATTGATATTGCTAATGCGTTTTTCTCCATTCCTCTGGCAGCAAAATGCAAGCCTCAATTTGCTTTCACCTGGAGGGGCGTGCAGTACACCTGGAACCGACTGCCCCAGGAGTAGAAACACAGCCCCACCATCTGCCATGGACTGATCCAGGCTGCACTAGAAAAGGGTGAGGCTCCAGAACACCTGCAATACATTGATAACATCATTGTGTGGGGGAGCACAGCGGCAGAAGTGTTTGAAAAAGGTGAGAAGATCATCCAGATACTACTAGAAGCTGGCTTTGCCGTCAAGAAGAGCAAAGTCAAGAGACCTGCCCGAGAGATCCAGTTCCTGGGAGTGAAATGGCAAGATGGACGGCGCCAGATTCCCACTGAGGTCATCAACAAGATCACAGCTATGTCCCCACCAACCAGCAAAAAGGAAACACAAGCTTTCCTGAGTGCCATAGGTTTCTGGAAAATGCACATTCCTGAATATAGCCAGATTGTGAGCCCTCTTTATCTGGTTACCCGAAAGAAGAATGATTTCCACTGGAGCCCTGAGCAGCAACAAGCCTTCACCCAGATCAAGCAGGAGATCGCTCATGCTGTAGCCCTTGGCCCAGTCAGAACGGGACCAGAAGTCAAGAATGTGCTCTACTCTGCAGCCGAGAACCATAGGTTGTCTTGAAGCCTTTAGCAGAAAGTGCCTGGAGAGACTCGAGGCCGACCACTGGGATTCTGGAGCCGAAGTTACAGAAGGTCTGAAGCCAACTACACTCCCACAGAGAAAGAAATCTTGGCTGCCTTTGAAAGAGTTCAAGCAGCCTCGGAAGTAATTGGCACAGAAACACAACTCCTCCTGGCACCCCGACTACCGGTGCTGGGGTGGATGTTTAAAAAAAAGGTTCCTACTACCCACCATGCCACTGACGCCACATAGAGCAAATGGATTGCCCTCATCACTCAACGCGCCCGTATTGGAAACCTGAATCGCCCTGAGATTTTGGAGATAATTACGAACTAGCCAGAAGGTGAAAACTTTAGTCTCACTGATGATGAAGAGCAAGTACAAGTGGCAAAGGCTGAAGAAGCTCCACCATACAACCAACTACCAGCAGAGGAGACCTGCTACGCTCTTTTCACTGACGGTTCCTGTCGCATCGTAGAGATGAACCGGAAGTGAAAAGCAGCCGTATGGAGCCCCACACGCCAAGTTGCACAAACTACCAAAGGAGAAGGTGGATCGAGCCAACTCGCTGAACTCAAGGCCATTCAGCTGGCTCTGGACATTGCTGAAAGGGAAAAGTGGCCAAAGCTCTACCTTTATACTGATTCATGGATAGTAGCCAATGCTCTGTGGGGCTGGCTGGGAAGGTGGAGAAAGGCCAACTGGCAACGTAGAGGAAAGCCAATCTGGGCTGCTGATATATGGAAAGACATTGCCTCTCGGGTAGAAAAGCTGACGGTGAAAGTCCGTCATGTAGATGCCCATGTCCCCAAAAGTCGGGCTAATGAGGAGCACCGGAACAACGAGCAAGTAAATCAGGCAGCAAAAATAGAAGTGTCAAAGATAGACTTAGATTGGCACCATAAGGGGGAGTTGTTCCTGGCTCGATGGGCTCATGATGCCTCAAGTCATCAGGGCAGAGATGCCACCTACAAGTAGGCACGAGACCGAGGGATAGATCTAACCATGGACAGTGTTTCCCAAGTTATCCATGACTGTGAGACGTGTGCTGCCATCAAACAGGCCAAGAAGGTGAAGCCCCTATGGTATAGTGGGCGGTAGTCCAAGTACAAGTATGGAGAAGCCTGGCAAATTGACTACATCACACTGCCCCAGACACGCCAAGGCAAGCGCTACGTGCTGACCATGGTAAAAGCCACCACTGGATAGCTGGAGACTTTCCCTGTACCTCATGCCACTGCCCGGAACACCATCTTAGGCTTGGAAAAGCAAGTCCTGTGGAGACACGGCACCCCTGAGAGAATTGAGTCTGACAACGGCACCCATTTCAAGAACAGCCTTATCAACACCTGGGCCAGAAAACATGGTATCGAATAGATATATCATATTCCCTATCATGCTCCAGCTGCCGGCAAAGTTAAACGGTGCAACGGACTCCTTAAGACTACCCTGAAGGCACTCGGTGGGGGAACATTTAGAAACTGGGAAATTAACCTGGCAAAAGCAACCTGGATAGTCAACACCCGGGAGTCTGTCAATCGAGCTGGCCCTGCTCAGTCAGAACCCTTACACGCAGTAAATGAAAATAAGGTCCCTGTAGTACATATGAAAGGTATTTTAGGGAAAACTGTTTAGATTAATCCCACCTCAGGCAAAGACCAACCCATTCGTGGGATTGTCTTTGCTCAAGAACCTGGTTACACTTGGTGAGTAATGCAGGAAGATGGGGAAACCCGCTGTGTACCACAGGGAAACTTAGTCTTAAGAGAGAACTGGGTGTAAGATTTCATGGTGTGCAGATGGAAATAGAATAAGGGGTGGATAATGTCCTGGGTTGTAAGATAAGCTTGTATTCCATTTGCCATCTGTCGAAGGCGAACCGGTTGGACAGGTTTTTTATTATCTCTCTCAGAGACAATGGTTTGTGTATACACCTTTGACTGATTCAATGAAAGGCTGAAAAAATGTAACGCCGTGAGGGGTCCCACCCAGAGGGGGGAAGCTCTCTCACTCTCTCTTCGCGGGATTCCGAGAGAAGCAGCTCTCCCTCTTCTTTGCGGGACTCCGAGAGAAGCAGCTCTCTCTCTCTCTTCGCGGGATTCCCAGAAAAGCAGCTCTCGCTCTCTCTCTCTTCGGCGGCACTCGCAGCGAAGCAGCCGGCGCGCGCAGAGGCGACGGCAGCGGAGCTCAGAGGCAACCCCGGCGCAGAGGAAGACCGGCCCCCACTGCCACCAGATCTTCAGAGGAAAATTATACCCTTCTAAAGATCACCACTTCAGCTGCAACTCATCAACTATTGCAAGGGAAAGCAATTGTCCCAGCAAAACCTGATACTGGCATTCCTCAGGTTCTAGACTTTTTTCTTTCACTAGTTTTGTTTGTACCGATTGCATTTTCCTTTTTAAATTGTTGTCTAGTTTTCTCCTAGTAAAGAATTGTTACTCCCACTCCCATATCTTTGCCTGAGAGCCTTTTAATTTAAAGATCCTCGTAATTCAGAGGGAGGGGGGTTTGCCGTTCTCCATTGCACAGGAGGCTTTGCCCTCTTTCACAGACTCCTGTCTTGTCTAACCAAGACAGCTTGGAAGATCACACTTGAAGTACTCTGTCTAGTTTTGAACTGGACAAAGACAAGAGCAAGATACAGGAGAAAGCCCAGTGGAGGGCCACCAGAATGGCTGAGGTCTTAAGAACATGCTGTATAAAATCGTGAGGGAAATGTATTTTTCCTCAGAAAAGACCAATGAGTGCCCTTGCCTACCTAGTAAGTGATTGTTTGCAGAGAAGATGAAGGTAGACTCTTTGAGAGATTCATAGTGACAGGAAGAGAACCAGTGGACATTAATAACAGCAAGGGAAATGACAGGTCTAGACCATCAGACTATGCCTGAGCTATGTTGCAGGTACTGCACTGTCTCCTGCTGTCCCAGTTTATAGGTTGCTTCTTCAGGATGGGCTCCAGACATACCCTGCTTTGCCTCCTGTTTTCCCTTGCCTCCTGTTTTCCCTTCTGTTGACCCTGGAAGAGGTTCACTATCTTGTCTGAAACTGTTCTGCCTCTTGGGGAGCACCCCTGCTCTTGTAGTGCTAGGCAGGGAACCATAGTCAGACAGAAAGAAGAAATTCTCCCCAGTGAGGGTGGTGGTTTGATGGAACAGATTGCCAAAGCAGCTTATTGACTTTCCATTCTTGGAACTCAAGTCAGTAAAGCTTGGAACAACTTAATGCTGTTTAGACCTGGGCTTACCCTGGATGGGAGTATGGATCAGTTGATGTACAGAGGTCCTTTCCAGCCATGGTTGTTCTCTGACTCCTTGGTTCTAGGAGGACAAAGAGATTGGCAAGAGTAGAACAAGAGTTCTCCTTTGATTTAACCTGTTCTTTAAAAATGTTTCAGATTCTAGAATTAGAAGTATGTGCTTCTCTTTTAGTAGGCAGATTTAGTTAAGATCAGAGAAAATAATTTCCCACTCTAGAAGATCTGAGCTTAGGTGTTACAGATCAGGTTTTTTACAAAGGGAGGCAACATTTCTGGGTGGTAATGAAAAGGGAAGTGCTGAAGCTAGTTTGGTGTACACAGGAAAAAATAGACTGGAAAGAAATACAGTAATGTCATTGTGAACCATAGTAAAAGGTCAAATAATCGTTAATTCTACATGCTTTATTGCCCATAAAAGTACCGTGGGGAACAGTCCTACGCTGGCAAGAACAGACAAGATGACCAAATAGCCAATCTTTTCCAGCTTCAGTTTCTGGGATTCTATGACTTATATTCATCATGTGCTTGGTAGTAAAACATCCTTGTTTCCTCTTATATTAGTCTTAGCTTTCCCTTTGTTCCAATGAAGGAAAAAAAAAAAAAAAAGAAAAAAAAGAGTGAGCATTGATATTAAAAATTGGTGCCAGTAAAATGAAATGAGAGCAAGATCCCACTCTGAGTGTTGGGGATAACCCGGAGATGCAGGTGGAGCATCTGGATTTGCTGGAGAGCCAAAAGAAAGATTCAGACACTGGGCAGATAGCTGGAAAATCTGTTAGTGCAGCTGTGAGCTGTGGGAAGACAGAGCCTGTAAAGGACAAACAGATGTTAGAGTCAGACAGGAAAGCCTCTGGAAAAAGAAGGATAAGGGAGGAGGACAAGTAGTTTGATCATGGATGGGTAAAAAGCCAGAGAAAGAGGTTTGTATCAGATTAGAACCTGAGTGTAATATTGTACACACCTCTCTTTAGGACAGAAAAGCCAAAAAGCAGCAGCAGCATCTTGGTAAGTTCAGAGGAGCAAAGGAAGACGTATTCAATCTTATCAAGATTGCCCCCATATATCCTGTCATAGCATGACTCTGTCCTGTGAGTGGTCCAACAAGCAGAAGAAATATCAAAAATTACCCTGCTATTGAATGTCTTTTTAGTTGCCTGGGCCAGCTGCTTAGGGGAAAATTAGTTTTAAGGTGACTAACTTGTTTCTTATGATGCCAGCAATAAAAGGAGTATACTTGTAAGTCTAGATTAAGTTTTCTAGAGCAGAGGCTGTTTTATCAGTCATTTGAAATTGAAAATTCTTTTTCTTGAGTAGACTCCATGTGTCAGCTGCAAAAGATAGTGTAAGGACTGGTTGCAACTTCTCAGGACTTGGCATTTGAAAATGAGATAAAATGAATCAAGCAAGCTCATGAAAGTGGTTCAGCTTTTATTTTTACCTTTGTAGTGAGAAATGAATGTTAAATATAATCCTCAGATGAATTAGTTGTTCTCTCCCATATTGCCTTTGTTCTAGCATGAATACTTTTAGTCCTAATGCATTTGGTGAGAATCTGGTTTCCTGCTTTATTTTCAGAAGTGGTAATGCTGTTTGTAACTATAATGTGGAGAATTAACTACCAGTTTTTTAAACTGTAAATACCAAAAAAAGTGTGATTTTTTTTTTTTCTTATAAAAGGATTTTTTAGTTTCACAGAAGAAATGACTACTAGTAAATATTCCTATACAGAAATTAGTAGAAGTTACAGTTTTATGTGGGTTAGATTTTCCCTTTTTTCCCTTTCCCTCTCTGGCTTAGGGATTTATTAAGTGGTTTTGGGTTGTTGAACTGAACTGAGAATTAAAAAGACTTCAGAATTACTTCAAGGCTCAACTCCCATTGACTTTTTGTGGGAGCTGCATTCCCATCCTACTCTCTACTCTTTTGTATAAAAAAAAAGCCTTTAGTTTTGTCCCAGATGACTACTCACATTTCCCCAACAGCCTAGAGACATTGTTCTGCCTTTTAGAAGTTACTGTGTAATGTGTGGACCTTGGTATAGAGGATCATGATTTTAGTTCTAGAAGATGAATTTTTTTTTTTTTCTGGTTCAAATGGTCTGGAACAAGATTAAGGAGGGAGAGCACACACATGGCTTTTTAGACTGTGTGAACAACATCTTTTAAACATCTTTTAACTTGCTTCTGCATTGACCCTTTTCAGGCATTATGTTACAAGCAGGAATATTTTCTTAGGTGTAGGCATCATGAAAAACTAGAGCCTTTCCAAAGTGAGAGCTCCAACACATGGGCTGAGCCAGCTCTGACTGGGTCTGAATTGGGGAATCACAGTGGTGTGGGCTCCTGTACCCCTGGGGTGCATTGCTGCTGGGATCCAGCACTTCTCAGAGTATGGTCCAAAGCAATTCCCACCCACGGGGATGAAAATCACATTTCATAGGAGATGGTGCATTTAACTACATAAGTGGGTGTGGCTTCAGCTTGTTTAGAGTTGGCTGAGATATTCCAAGCCATCTTCTTGATGGTGGAATTTAGGGTTTGCCCAGGGAGTTATTTCTGTTCAGAGACTATGGGTTTCTTTTCAGATTGTGTAAACTTTTCAGAAAATGAGTAAGACCCCAGTGCCCTCTGCAGTAAATATAACTATGCTTACTTAAGTTGGGAAATGCAGGTGATTCACTGGCTGCCTTTATTCTGGTAAATAAATTGGGAAAAACCCAGAAGCACAAGAGGTAGGACAAGGCTGTCACCAGATTATGGTGCACTCTTCCTCCAGAGACCAAGAGGCCCTTATCCCTGCTGCCCACTGGAATTGGTCTTTGGCTTACAGTATTCCACAAACCATACTTGAGCATTGATTGGGAGAGTACTGGCATGAGTCAAAATCATGCTAATGAGCTGGGTTCAGTTCTAACATGGAACTATGAAACATGGAGAATTGGGTGCTTGGGCTCAGCCTTGTGCCCTGAGATCATCTGCCTCAAAATCTTAGGGATGCCCCTTGGAATTACTAACGTTACACTGGAAATAGGATTTCATACAAGAGTTACATGAATGAACTTAGAATAAAAGAAAAGGAAAGAAAACACATTTATTTTAGAAAAAGAAGATCTGGAATCAATTGCCTTTGAATAAAAAATACACGAGGGGATAAAAATTCCAGGAATAAGTTTAAAATTAGCAAAGCACCTGGGCTTACATTTAAAATATTGGAAAAACTCCAGCAAAATGTAATTTTGATTACAAACTCTTGTAAATGTGATATTCTCATAATGGACTATGCTGTATAGAATTTTTGTCATCACAAGTATTCTGTCTTCGTGTATATAGAAGGCTCTCTTTTTTATTGATTTCATCTAATTTTGTTAGTAGGTGAACTTTTTACAGAAAACTGGAAAAATCCCAAAGTTGTATCTATTTCCAAGGGAAACATTCTTTCACAGAGTGATTTTTATATGCTTTTGTTGCTGTTGTTGCCTTTCTGGCATAGTGGTATGGCCAGAACTGTACTCAATTATGGAAGAGTGAAATCAATATTATAAATGGAAAGGCACATACCATATGTGTCAAAAAAGAAGAAAAAATATTTGTGAAAACACACATTCTTAGAGTTATATGATAATTTATTAAAAAATGATGTAGTTGATTAAAAAATGGGACTCCTATTTATTTGCTGATGTGATTGATGTTGCTCTTATACCAGTGTTGTTGAGAAAAAACAAAGAAGTTGTGGATAAAACTTGCCCAAATAGTACACAGCCAAAAATCCTGATGACACCCTAAGAGCTTTGTTGCTGGTAGTATTTCTATGCTTGAATCTATGTTGGTAGAAAACAGTGTGCTAGTTCTTCGCACAAACTACCTGAATTCTGAAATTCTGGAAGCAGAACTTTTGAAAACTGAAAATCCATTGAAAGTTTTTGAAATAAGAAAAAGCAAATTAATTCTCCAAATACAAATCAAAGTGAAGGTTGCATTTGGTCTGCTTTTACTAAAGAAGGTGTTTCTGTTGATGCAACCAAATGAGTCTGTATGGAGCATCAATGTTTATCAGTGATGCAATAGTACTGATTACTCATAGCAATAATTTTACTTTCTGTGTTTGGGTTTTGTGATCCACAAGTGCCAGTAAATTTTCCATCTGTTTGGAAACTATTAACAGCATTTCTCTCTCTTTAGCTAGTAAGACACCACCCTATGATTTATTGTAGATGAAAAGTAGAAGAGTTGGAGAATCTAAGGATGTAAACCCTCTGGAACAATCTAGTTCAATGAAATTGTTTTGTGGGTAATTTGGGGTCAGTAGTCTGTCTGGGTAAGAGTTGCATTTCTTTGCTTTACCTTACAGCTTCCTCATTCTAGTATTTGTAAACCTCGCTGTTAAAGACTGATTACAATAGTATTTACAACAGATGGTTTTCACTAATCTTGACTGAGGTACAGTTAAACCAAAGCATCTTGTAGATGTTGATGACACAGAACAAAACTCCAGAACCTCTTATTTTAAAATCCAGAAAGGGAAACTTTGTATATTTGTCTAGTTTTTCTCCTATTTTCTTCACAGGACACTGAGTGTGTTTGAAAGGGCATTTGACCACTAGTTGCAAATGCACCCACAAAATTGGAATAATTAAAGGCATATCCTGTATAATTCTAATTATTTGCTGCTGTATATGGTCAAAATGGCTGTATGTACTAAAGTATTTAAAAATATCTTTGTCTTACTAACTTGGGAAAGAGCCAAATGAAATTTTGTCTGCGTCCTAAGTCTAGTCACTGTTTTGGTCTCTATTTATGCTTGTATTTGGTGAATGCATTTCAAATATATTTTAAGCAAGTCCAGGATTGAACCAGGGGAAAGGATAAGCTGAAAGTATGTAATGAAGTATGAAAGAAACACTTGGAAGTTCCAATGACTGTTTTTTTCCTTACACTATATAGTTCCTTGTGCTTTACTTTTTTTTCTTCTTCATATTTACAGAGGATTTTGTTCCTCTCTCAATTCAGAAGGAAGAATATAGATGTTTTTATGTGTTCTTGCAAAAAAAAGTGTCTCTGTAATTAAGGGTCCACATTTTGAAGTGCAAAAACTCCCATAAAAACTGTAGAAAACAGAGAACTGTGAATTAAGCCTCATATTTTGTTGATAAGTTGTTGCTTTTTCTCTTCTTAAAAATACTAGTCATCTAAATACTTCATAACAAGGGATTCAGAATTTTGGTTTCTTAACAGAGGTGAGAACTTGAGAGCCACCTAGACTGGCACTTCACTTGTCAGATGAGTGTGTATCTTTAAAATAAACTTATGTGCTGGTCTCCCAGACAAGGGATTGGTGGGATATCAGCAAGTTTGTGTCTCTGTGAACAGAGGAATGCTTCCAATTTTCAATATATCTGCAATGCCTTCTTCAAGGTAAAACCCACTTTTTTGCTAGCAGCAAATACACATCTTCTCATTAATGATATCCAGTATAATAAAAACATCATGGTGGGCAAATTTCTTTCTGAATGAGGAGTAAACAGAACAGTTTTGATAGGTTCCAAAACAAGGTTAAACTTTGCAAAAGTACAAAAATAAAGAGGACACTAGAGTTGAGTTTTAACTTAGTATGACCTTCTAATCATTTATAGTGAAGTCATGGGGTGTAAGTATGCCAGTGAAATTGTAATACTCACTATTTATAGCCAAGTTGTTCAGCCTAACTTGAATTATGTAATAAAGTTCCATTTATCTCATATTAGTTAACAATAGAGATTATTTTCAAATTTATACTGGCAATATATTCAGCTCAATATTCCTTTAGCAAATTATGGGATTCCCTTCTCAAACATCCTGATCTATTAAGAGAATTAGAGAGAGAATATTGTTTTTGATGCCTGCCTTCCTCACAGTTTTTGAAATGCAAGAGCTGGTAGAAGGGTTACGAATGGTAAAGAGAATTTAGGTCACAAAGGCAGATATGCTGTTGTTGACTTTGATTCTTTAATTCAGTGTTTACAGAATAATTATTTAGGAGAAGGCAAAAGACCAAATTCAAAGTGCAATATTTCTAAAAAGAAAAATGATTACAGAATATAACATTTATCTTTTACAATTTTTAGTTAGGAATAAGGTTTTTATGTCTCCGTTGTTAATGTTTGTGTTAGATGCCACAGATGTGGAGATAACTGAGCATTTGATTTATCCAAATGCAGGCCAAGTACAGAGGAAACTGAGTAACAGTACAAGACTGATGGGAGAGAGATGAAGGAAAAGTTTAGCAACATCATGGTTTAGAACATTTAAAAGCAGACTTTAAAATACTTTATTTTCATGAATGCCTAATATAATTAAAGGGTTTGATTGTGAAGACCTGGAAAATAATAAATAGACTGTTACAAGACTTTATAGGGATTCTGTTTTAAGAGGAAGAAGTATGTGTTTGAAGAGGGCTTTTAAAGACCATTTTTATGACTAAGAGCAGTAAGCAGTCTAAATGGCAGTCTAAACCTTTGGCTGTAGAATAACAAGCCAAATCACTTGGTGAGAAACCCAAGGGAGAGAAATAGTGAAATAGGAAAATGTAATGAAGTGCCTTTTCCAGATTCCTGTAAGTAATTTTCTCTATGAGATATTTTGAAGAAACACACATTTGCTGATGTTAAGGCTACCTTTTCCTTCAGTTATATAAGTTCACTCAGTTTCTGGGCAGAGAAACAATCTTGCTACTATAAGGGCTTTATCCTCATGGGCCATCTAACTGTTTGCTGAGACTTTATCAAATCCTAAATATGGGCAGGTTGTGTGCCTACTTTTTTTCTACAGGCTACCCACTGCAGGGCTTGTGGCATTTACAGAACAGATTCTTATGTGTGCAACCAAGGGCGTGATTTTGCTCTTGAGTTCTACATGGAAGAAAGAGAGGAGATCTATGGTATATCCTTGATGAGTCCTTCACTTCTCATTCAGATCTATTTTTCTAAGATTCCAATGTCACTAAAGCATGGGTGGGAATCATCAAAAGCAGCAGGGATGAATTGGGTTGTACTCTTCATAGAGAATTTGTGTGGGCTTTGAAAAATATTTAGGTACAGTTCAGTGGAGGCTTTTTATTGGCAATTCTGCAAGGATTCTTTGTTGAAGGCAACTAAGAACTTCTAGGAGTTCTAGCACGAGAATTGCATAATCATCACAAATCCAGATTCCACAAAGTGATAAAAATACACAAGAACATAGTTTGATAGTTCAACAGACCAAAACTGAAAATTCTAAACAAGTTCATCTACTAAAGGTGTGACTGTCAGGTGGAGAATATTAGATATTGGTAATTCCTAGTTGCAAATTGACATAGCACTTAACAGGTTCATGTCCCAGATTAGTGCAGAATAAGTAGGAAAATGAAACCATGAAGAGAAACCTCAAAGTGACCTCCAAAAAAGAATTGGTTTTGCTCTGAAACTGCATCTTACTCCTGTAGTTCATTCTAATTCTATGTTATTTTGCGCTAGGCTCCTTTACATGGTACATTTACTTGCAGCTATTGTGCAATCACATTTTTGTATTTTTCTTTACATTTTCATTTATTTCTCTGGTTTATGGCTCATTAACCCCTTTAGGTAAGACCATATTTGTGGTAAGTAATTTCTCTTTGTTTCTCTTTGCTGTCTCTCTCTCAATCCACTTATGAGCTTCCATTATTCATGACAAAAACTAAAATGAAAAATTTCCTCTGGTTGAGTGGGAAAAAAAAATAATATGAGGCCTATTTCTCCATGTGTCAACTGTAAATACACTACAAAACTTCTTGGACAGAATAGGTAAAACTAAGTAACAATCAGTGTGTATTCAATTGACTGTGCTATTTTTAGGTTCTGGAAATGTTCAATTTTTCTAGAACAAAGAACAAGTTCAAGAGTGTTTAATCAATAAAATTGGCATGAAATAATGACCTAATTTTCTGTCTTTGAGGGTAAGTAGAAAAATGGTTATTTAGAAGTGCAGGGTAACAGAATTTCAAAGGGAATCAAGTGCCTAAATATCCATGTGAATGGTTTACATTGGTAAACTATGATTAAATCTGAGCAGAATAAGTATTGGCTTGAGCCAAAACTTTGGGTCCAAAAAGTTCAAACTGAATTATTCTGAAATTAAAACCAGAGTAAACTTTGCCCCATCTCTTCAGAACGGATGAAATCCAGAAAGTCAAGTCTCCCACACATGAAAATTCTATAAGTGGATTTTACTGTTCAAATCCTAATCCATCACAGAAAAAAAATATACAAGATATTAAAATGATGTAATGTGGTGTACGTATTGCCTAAAATTTGCACATGAGTTCATAGACTTGATTTAGTCACAGGAAGCTGCAGGATTCACAGCATGCATGCTCTCTGTCTGTAAAATCCAAGCAGTTCATCAAGAAATCTACTTATATCCTGGACTGTAAGGATGGACATTTTTGAGTGAACACCCTTTGCAAACACAGAGGATTGACTATCTGCTATCTGCAAGTGTATTATACCTAGCACATCTTATAAAGATCTGGTTCAATAGGTTTTATGAATTGTTGACTGAATGGATGAAATTTCTGTAATAAAATTAAAGGCTCTTTTGTATGTGTGGTTGTCTTTATAATCTGTTTTTATTTCCATTGTCTCTGTTGCCATTGAACCCTTCTGACATCAGAATAAGAGGATAAAACAAAGCAGCAGTTTAGCACACACTGAAATGGAAAATACAAAAAGGCTTAATAAATACGCTGTGTAACTGACAACATCTGGAACAGCTTTGTAGCCAAGTGCCTTGAAACCACCTCTTAAATACAGTCCTCAGTAATCAAATCTAAAACCATGCTAATTCAGGAAGCTCTAAGATGTTGCATCAATTACATCTTTTGAAATAACTTTCTTTCCCTCATCAACTGAAGATGCTGCTCCCATTTATTTTGCTGCATATTTGAGACTACTACTTTGTGTCAGTGTGCTGGATAGCTTACTGATGAAACAGTATAAAATAAGTTTAGGTATCTAGCCAAATTCATGCATTGTATTTTTGAAAGTCAGTCAGTCATTCCATAAAATATACAGATCATAACGTAATTAAAGAACAAAGAGATTTTTACTTTTAAAAGGAAAAAAAATTCATAAAAATAAAAGCTGTCTTTTGGAAAAAAAAATCTAGTGTTAGGCAAGAAATTTGAGTTGTTGGCCCTTTTCAGAGTACTATCAAAAGCAAAAACGGCTCATAATCAAGACAACAGAGGTCTGGCTGGCTTTGGGTCAGTATCTGTGAGCTGTATCCAATAAGACCTATCCTTTATCCTGCTCCCATGGCATACTCCCAGACAGAGTGGGCAGAGACTCTGGGCTCATGTTGGCCTGCATTGCCCTCTGTGAGGCAGCATGAACATGCAACTCTCCCACAGGCATTCACAGCCTAGCTCAGCATTTCACTGGTACCTGAACACAGACACACACATCAATTGTATGGTATGCAACAGCAGCCCATATGAACTTGAACTGGTGCTCTGTTTCTGGAGGTGAGGACTTAGATATGAGGGAAAAGCCATTTGAACAAGAAACTTGACTAATGGGAGAGTGGAACACAGGAGTAAGGCCAAAATTAATGAAATTAAAAAATCTAATTAATGACAAACATTTCAGTTTTATATTTTTAAGAGTAATTTAAAGATTGATTTTGTTACCTGTGTAACATTTGAATTTCCCTGTGGTATCTTAGATGCTGACTGATACTATATGGGACCCATAGGAGAGCTGTACCCTTTTCCTGCTGAAGCTGGGATAGACTGAGCAGCTCAGATAACACTAGAGACCTGAAACCGAACTACATAATTTATCTTTCATCTTTGATTGGTCGCAGGAAAATACTACCATCTGCCTTAGATAGATTTCACATTGAAGGCTTTAAGAGGTCTGTGTACAATACCACTCTGCAATACCATGGAATAACAAAAAGTACTCATTGTAGCTAGGGAGTTACAGGCATGATGGAATTTACATTTTCCATACATATATACTGTGGAATAATGTGTTATATTAATTGTGGCAGTAGTAACTTCCATGAGCAGACAGCAGTTCAGTGCTCCTAGCTATCTAGCAAGGATTCTAGTGGTCAGAAAACCAAAGTGCTTTGGGAAAAATAATGAAGTTTATGATATTTCTACTTTAGCCATTTTAGTGACAAACTTTGCCAGTTCAGGTAGATTTTTTGGAACACAATGGCATAATTGTGAGCCCTCAAGTTCCTTAAGAAGATAAGAAAACAACAAGCACTTCCTCCTTGCAGTAGCACTCTGAACTATGATCACTGGAAACCACAGAAGGTTTACTTCTCTTTGGTTTTCTTTTTACTCATTTCACAATTTCTTATGCTACTGGCAGCTGTTTATTGCATTTGGCTCACTGGTTGTTCATCACCCTGTGCTCATTTGGCCATTACAGCTTTAACTCATGCATGGGAAGTCTGGAGAAGTTCCTGAATTTGGCATTCTTGAGAGCCTTACGCTCTTTCTTTCTGGCATGTGAAGCAAACCCATTTATGTGACTTGGTTGGTGGACTCATTTCTTTGATTTCTGTTGTCCTGGAGATAGAAGAGAGAAGAGGAAAGAGGAGCACAAAGAGTCATAAATACTTACATAGTCAAGACAAATAAGATCTGTCCTGTGCAATGTACACCAGACTTATGTTCAGCTCACCAAAGCATGTATTGAGGAACATTTACAGCTGCTGCTGTTGGCTCAACAGGACAGCAGCTTCTGTGCTCTGACAAAGACATGCACAAAATTATGGAAAATGATAAAAAAGTACATCAGACTTTCAGAATTTCTTTCTGGACAGACACAGAAGCTGAATGTAGCTACACTTGGTCGGTATTTTTTGCAAAAATTATTTATTTTAGATGCCTGTCCCAAGGTTTATATACAGAACTAGATTCATTATTCTTTAGCCCCCTCAAAGTATTTAGCACAGTGAAAAATCAACTATTCAGGTATTTATAAGTGGTGGACTTTCTGTTATTAATTCTGTTTTTTGCCAAAACACTAACAGTTAGGATAGCCTCTTAATGGACAATGATTTAATGCACTCCTGTGACTGAGATTATTAAACATATCTATTGAGGGGAAATTATTTTTTAAAAAATATCTCAGAACTGTGAAAAAGATCACCCATAGAAGTCAGTGGATCTCACATGAGGTTGAATAGAAGATGCATTTGCATTCATGTTCCTGCCACAAAATACTGCCCTAGATTTTTCCCTCTCCTTTACACATATAATCCACATTTTGAATATTATTTCCTCAGAGATTTAATTGTATTTATTAAATAATAATTTAATCTCTCTTTAATAACAAAGCATATTGGTATAGAAACAAAACACTCTGTCTCTAGTGAAAATGAACCATTTAGGATAATGGGAATAAAGACATTGCTTTCATTTTTTGTTCCTGGAAAGCCATGATGCTCTTTTTTTGTTTGATTCTTTAATGATAAGTCCCCTGCAATGAGTGGAAATTGGAGAAACTCAATCCTATGAGGACTGTGTTCTCATTTGATTTTAGACACAAAAATATTGTGTCCTTTTTGTTCTCTATAGTGTAAGTATATTATGAAAAAATGAGAGAGGAAACATTCTGGAAAAAGGAACTGCCTTTTTGTTTAACCATGTAATTCCAAAAACATACGAGCTTTTCAAGGTTCTATTTTATAAACAAAAGATATGCCAAATTGCCTGGATCCATCAGAAGTTTACTTAAATAGTGACATAATTTAAAATTGTTTATAAGATTTATGTTAGACATGCAAAAAACTAAAGAGTAATCTTTTTTTCATAATTAAACTTTATATAAAAAATGTATCCAAGAGTGATCCCCTATTCTGGAGAGAGTATATCTGAAATATTGTATTTCTGTGGTTGCTTGCAAGTGGCACTACACTTCTCAGTAGCTTGTTAACCATGCATGCATTCTCCATAAAGTGAACTAGTATGTGGACATGGCATTTTCTATATAAAGATTCAAAGCCTCCTAAATGGCTCTTTTTCACAATGAAGAGAAGTGTTTTGTTTCTTTCTGTAACATCAATGTCTTAGAAAATAATATATACCAAACTAGCACATTAAAATAACAATAGTAACATTCCAAGTCAGACATTCATAAATTATGAAGTCTAAGAATTGCAAGTTTCCTTTGCCACCTTAACTCAGTCTCATTATGAGTGTGCATTATGATAAATAATGTAATTGCTTACCCTTCTTTGCATGGGATCCATGCCCTCTGGGCTCTTGTCCAGTCATCTCAGTATCACATCGTGCCTCACTCCTTGTCTCAACACTTTTTAATCAAAATTCTTAGAAATCTATTTCTCGGAATTGGCTGAAGTGCCTTAGCTGATGTTTTCCCCAGCAAAATCTCTGAGGTATACAGAGCAGCAGGAAATGTTTCAAATGTGCAAATGGTTAAAATTTAGCAAAGTTATAAGCAGTTCAGGATGTGCTCTTACATGGTGATATTAAACTATAGAAAGCAAAGACTAGTTCTAGTCTTATTTAGCAATAGTCACCTAAGTGTTGTGTTGAAGGTAGGGTGTCTGGGGCCCAACAAAAGATAAGACGTTAACATAACCCATGTCCACAGTTACAACATAAACAGTGAAGCATGGTCTGGGTTTTGTTTCAAGTTATTGCTGGCAAACTCCCATTGTAACAACTGCCATTTCAAATCTATCTTTTGATTACAGACCCAAGGGAAAATGGTTAAATTGCTTGCAATATTGAGTAAAACTTGCAGTTAAATATTATCCCTCTCCCTTTTATCTCTTGTGAGTTTTTATAGGGAAATTCCCTTCTCCAACTGTCTTTTAGATTATATGAAAAACAGCAATCGTTCTTCTGGGATAAAAAGAGAAGCTAATTGAGCTGGTTTGGACTTCCTAGATTTTCTGGTGCTACTCACTCTTATCATGTTTCCTGGTGGACCACAGGAGGAAGTGTTCAAAGAAGAGGTCAGGAAAGAGAAACAAGTCAGTAAGTGAAACATCTGCCTGAGGTGCTGACTCAGACATTCATAAACAAAAGACCTCAAGTGCAGCCTATGTCCTAATAGGCCAGCTAAGAATGTAGAGCCAGCATGGATTTGGGTGCATGTTTTTCAGCTTCTCTTGATGGTTTTACACCACAGTTACAAAAGTTGCCATGTGTAGGAGAAAAGCAGAGAAAAACAAAAAAAAAAAAAAAAAAAAAAGAACAAGAAATGAAGACAAGAATAGTAAAGCACCCATCCCCTCCTACCCCCCTCTGCTCTCATTTTCCTTCCAAATCGCAAGTGGTTGAAAACAGGACCATTGGCTGTGTCATCAAGGTAGAGCTCCCATGATCAGATTGACCCCTCCAGCCCCATTGCAGCTGGGGCATTTTGGGCAAGCCATTCATCCCACAGGATTTGGGAGAACACACTTAATTGATTTCAGCTGTAAGGATTTCCTGGATGTCTGAAGGGTTTCAGCTTCAGTGGTAACATGTGCCTTCATGGCAAGCCTTGATATTCTGTTCTTGGAATTAAGAGTCAACTCACCTCTACTTTTTATTCTATTTTTTTTTTTTTAATTTTAGTAACCTTTCTTGAATTTGTTGGTGTGTAGTGCAAATTATATAAGCACCAGAGAGGGCAGACATGCAAAAGTTAAAGGAGGACTAGGACATATTGAATAATCCGTTGTTTATCTTAGTCTTACACAGCAGT
Organism: Lonchura striata; assembly: GCF_050655825.1. Classification (NCBI taxonomy): domain Eukaryota; kingdom Metazoa; phylum Chordata; class Aves; order Passeriformes; family Estrildidae; genus Lonchura; species Lonchura striata. The sequence goes on from NC_140704.1 coordinate 125,716,139, forward strand.
CAACAGATCAAATACAAACATTCTTCACTCAAGTCTCACACTTGCTCATGAAATTCTTAGTAAGATTAGGGAACAAAGTGTAAACTTGACACAATAAATGGATGGCAAATGTTAAGAGCAATTCCATTCCCAGTACTTGCGAATTTATTGTTCTTTTTCTCACTGTTATTCTACCAGTTATCTTACAAGTTTTATTCCTTAGGGAGTTGTGATTAAAAGATTAGCAGCTCTGAGCAACTCTGTATGGGAACATATCCAGACTTCCTGGCATTGCTCAGAAAAGTCTCCACATTCATGGCAGCATTTTAATCTTCATCACTGTAATTTTCAACCCTTCTTTTTGTTCTATCTACCCTGTCCTTGCAACTGCCTTTACTTAACATGGTTATTTTGTGCTGTCAGAAGTTGTTCAGGAAGATTTTTTTCCATATACTAAAGTGATTATAAAATCATATGGGGTCCTTTTCTCTTGGCATAGACTGCACATGTAGGCAGAGGTGAACCACCATGTTGGGGCTGGTGTGTACAGCACCCCAGATTTCTCTCATCTTGGATAGTTTTACTTTATCTAGTCTGACTAAATGATATTGTAGCTCCACTGCACCAAGCACGGTCTTGTAGCTGACTGTGAGGCAGAATTCAATGTGTCTTCTTACAGCCCAAGGTGGTAAGATGGCACAAAACAATATTTAGTCCAGTCACAGTATGTAACCAAGGGTATTCAATTGCTATATGTGTCTTTATGTGTTCATGTTCTTTCTCTCCTTTTAGGGTAGGAAATCAGTGATATAATATGTTTACATTTTATAACAGTGTCACTGTTTCTGCAACCTATGGAGTTTTTTAGCCTGGTTTCTGCTGTAAAAATACTGGAGTTTGGTGATTCTTGCTTTTACTTTAAAAAAAACCCTCAAACCTCTTCCTTTTAGTAAAGGCTCATTAATCACAAGATTTGCACGTTAAGGTTTCAGTGTAGGAGAGGGGTCTAATGTGGCAAGCCAAGGCTTGTGAACTTTCGTTAAATTTTTATTTTTTTCACTTTATGAACTTTTTCCCTCCACAACCTCACTCTCCTGCCCCAATTTCCTTTTATGTGTGTATTTCACCTACCTGTTTAATACTGACTGTAAGTTCTGATGGGAAGATGTTATTACCTTAGTGGTTCAATGGCTAATGTGATGGAATCTTAATTCTGAATTGGTACTTATATTTATAATAAATTTATATTTATCATAAGCCACATATTAGTTCACTGTGAAACTTATTTAATATATCTGTTAATTTCAAAAACTTAATTATGAAACTGTTAAACACCTCAAATACCAAAAAATAATTAAGCCATAGAGAAATTTTTGAATCAAAAGCTTGGGAATTTTTTCTTGATAGAAATTTTGTATTTCACCTTTCATGCTGCTCTGAGATGAAAACATTTAATTTCTTTATATGTTTGGAATTGAGGAAAAGAATTAAAGTTTTGCAGGAGCACTAAGATATTGTTGAGTGAGAATCTTGGATTTATCCTTCAGACCAAGTGCTTTTTCATTATTGCTTTTTTTTCCAGAGTTACAAGTTGAATATTGTGAATAAAATCAGCTGTTGAAAGCAATAGAATTCCCTGAGAAACAGATAAACTGAGACACTGGGGATTGTGCATTTTTGGCTGCTTTGCCTTCTTCTGGGGAAAGAGAATCCTTATCTTGGAAAAGACAGGTTGAAGGCCTTTTCCTGCATTTCTGTCTTTTTCTTCATTTGTCTTCAGAGGCCATGTTTTGAGAAATTTGGGTGGGTGGTCTCTAAATTACACTTTGTTCATTTGCATGTGCTGTTTACTATGTTTTCATCTGGAAACTGGTTTTTTTTGTGTATAGTGATGTAGTTAGGCTACCACAGTTGTTCATGTGCATCAAAACTAGTTGTTTAAACACAGTTATAGCTTCCTATTTTATACTTCTTCAGACATAAACTTTAATTTTAAATTAATTTGAATATTAATGTTAGAAGAGCCTGAGCAGTCAGAATTCAGCAGCTGGAACCAAATTTCTGGCAGTACTAAATATCAAACTGTGACAAAATAAAAACCAAATGTTCTTTTATCTAGCTCTTTTGTGGCATCTCAGAACACTACGTTTCCTTCAGGCCCTATGTTAAATGTGATTACAAATGAATTTGGCCATTCAGGACTTACATATCTCTGTATAACACTGAATGCAATATTAGTGTTGTAATGTTAGTATTTGATGACAGGAGCAATTCTCAGAAAACACCCTTTACATGACACTGCCATATTTTAATTTGATTAAGAGAAGTCTGCAAGTTTTTGAAGTATTTAAAAAGAGACAGAAGAATGATGCCTTTGAACTGGATGCTAGGAGCAAAACTAAGTTAGATTTTCTATGCCAGCTTTGAATTTAATACCAAGACACATCAGAGTCTCAGTTCAGCAGGGCTCAGGAAGTTTAAACAAGAGTCTGTCTCTGTTCTTAGTAGCTCAGTGTGACTTCAATCACTTAACTGGAATCAGCTTTAATTTAGGGTCTCAGCCAAAATAGAATTTAAACATATCTTTTATTTTAAGCCTATGAGTAGTGGGACTAGTGATGTACCTCAAAGAAAGTACATGCTAATGAAATTTGTTGAATTAGAGGCTTATTATGTCAGAAATAAGAAAAAAACCCCCACATTTCTATTCAAGTAACATTCTAATCACACAAGTTTAAAATCTGACAAGCCAAAATAATAATCCCTTTCTTACTCTTTAGATAGGGCCTAGTGGTAATTGTAGTGAAAACTTAGAATTTTCAAGATACCTTGGAAAATATCACCTTCTCTGTATTTTGTTAGATTAAATAAAACATATGCATGTTTACTAGTGGATATCCCATTTCTTTCTTCTGGGCCAAGAACACTGTTGGAGGTGTATGTTTTGGGAGCAGTGAATATTTTTAAAGATCTCATTTTCACTATAAAAGCCGTGCCATACAATTAGGGAGATCTCTGAAAAATCTGGCTGGATTAAACTCCAGAAATTTTGAAAACAGATACTACTCTAAAATGAATGGTATAGCCTGTTCACTACCAGTGCATTCTAGAGATATACATGCCTTTGAAAAGCCTGTCAAATCTTTGAAAAGATCTCACATGAAAAGAGGTCACTCATACACAACAGCCTTTATTAACTCATTCTGGCAACCTATTCCCTGCCCGCCATTTGAAAACTTTGTATGCCTTTGTTTCCTGCCTTCCCAGAGAGGCTTAGCACTTACCAAGGCTGCTTTACAGTGTGTCAGTTTTGTTTTGGGGCGGGCTTTCCTTTCTAGAGGAGCTTCCATGATTCTCATGGTTCTTGGAGGTGTGAGCTGCTGCCTAGACTGGGGTTATCTGCACTATTTTATGTTGGAATGTGCTCACTCTGCAACTCCTCCTTGTGCATGGCAGCCCCATGACAGCTCTGACTGAGCACTGCACACCAGAAATGCCATTTTTCAGCCTGAGATTCAAGTATCTTTTCACCCTTTTAGCAGAGATGCTCCTTAATAAATTTATGCCATAACATTAAAATATGGTAAAAGAGATTTCATGTAGCTGGAACTGTTGTCCAAGGAAGTGGACTCTGAAATTGGGAATAGTCTTAAATAATTATTATACATTAATATGTTTAACATTATAGATTACATTATCTGCAGTATAATAAACAGAACTATAATTAATTTTAGAGTGGAGTTATATCTGAGAAAATGTGTTTCCAGTCAGCTGGTTGCATTCAGCACTCCTTTTCCTTGCAGGATTCTCATCAGTGGGTACTATTTTAAAACACATACATTTCATTGTTGACCTCAGGAAGGTGGTGATTAATAATTTTTTACCATCAGAAGAAAAGACCCGAACAAATATATCAATTTTATGTGGCTGGCAGGCTAACGACATTTCTTTTTGCATACAGATACTTTTTAAATTCCATTGGTTGTCACAGATGGTGCATCTTTTGATTGCAAAAGGTGAAAGATCTCAGGAAGATTTATCAAAAACGTTTTTTAAAGTTTCTTTCTGGATAAATAATAAAAATATTAGATACTTGCAATAAAAATATAATATATAATTTATATGCAATATATAATTCATATTATTTATTATGTAATAATAATGACATAATTTAATGGAATCTTTGCATGAAAATGAGCACAGAAAAATCAAATCCCAATTTCAATTGGGAAAATAAAAAATGCACAGTATAGGTCAAAGTATAGTCATATGACCATATTTGAGTCTAATTTTCTGGACAAAACCCTTTGCAAAAATTGCTAGAAGCAGATTAAATTTAAATCAAAACTTCCCATTAATTGTCTTTCAATAGTTACACAAGTCATGAGTAACTGTATTACTCCTTAACTGCATGATGCATGAAGCATATTTAAAAATTAAGTTTTCCAGTTATAAATTGGATAGAATTTTCAGTTTTGGTAAACACACATGAAGTGTGAGGTTTTAATTGAGGTAAAAGCATTAGCACTGATATAATTGCAGTATGAATTTCAGACAATTCACTATTAGACATTAACTATTAGTTAAATGAATTAAAAGAAAAAAATCTACGATGTGTTTGAACTCTAGAAATAGTGCTGAAGGTTGGCAATTAAATTCCAGAGCAACAGGATTTTTAAATTACACATTTATATTCATGAAGCCTTTCTGACTTGAAAAATCTTCAAGTTTGTTAGAGCAGGTTTTTTGCATTATGCTAGGGAAAAATTGTTACAGTGTTTACAAGAATAAAGTATGGGATTTTCTTTCAACTGAATTCCTTTCAAAGAGAGGAAAAGAAAAAACCTGAACTACTTAATCTTTCTCATTAGAGCCTGTCCCAAGCTGTCCAAACCTTTATGATGACTGACTCAAGGAACAAGGGTGAATTCTCTTTTTTGTCGCTATATGCTTCTTCTAGTTATATGTTTATTCTAACATTAGAAAGTTTTACCGCATTTCAAAAGGTGAAACTACTAAAGCAAATCAAGATACAGTGTTCTTAAACAATTCAGCACTTCATAATCTTCTTGGCAGGGACATCAGTCAAAGATATCAGCGTCTGAAAAGCATTAGGCCAATTTAAACAAAGCAATATTTTGGCAGATTTTCTTGCTGGTATTATGCCAGGTCTTTTTCCCATGCAAAGTCATTTGGTGTCATTTTGCTTTTCTACCTACAATGTGCAATAAATGCATAAAAGTGATAGGACTTTCAGTGTTTTCTAGTCACGACACTTCAGGTCTTGCTTGGATGCAATGAGTCAGGCAGATAAATTAATTTTCAGTAAATGGCTGGATCTGAAAAGTATGTTGCTTGCAATCATAAATTTGCTTTGTGAAGCCATTAACTGTTACTAGCAATCCTGATGCTTACATTTGCTGAAAACCAGGCAGAATTGTTTATAGTGATAGTTATGTTCAGACTAGTAATGAGATGTAATAGAAAGAAATGTGGAGAGGTCTTTGAGTGACCAATGAATGAGGAAAGTGTGAACTGTGAGTTTGAAATTTATCAGACACCAGGTAAACTTGTTAGTCAAAATTGCTCTTTACTAGACAGCCTTGTGATGGTTCAATAAAGCATTCAGCCAGTCACAAGACACAAAGCCTCTGGAAATCAAACATTAATTCCTATGGTCATGGAGCAGCTTTAATTTTGTGTAATTAACCTCAAATGGGAAACATATGCACTTTCTTCCTGTGAGCTTATGCGTGATGTGCTATTTAAGGTGCAATAGCTTTGAAAATAGATAGTAAATTCTGGAGGTGCCAAGTTGCTTTCTAAGGCCTGTTTAATTTTTTCTTCTATTTTTTGTTTTTTAGAATACGTATGTAAACTGGACTACAGAGACATACTAAGTTAACACACATTCTTGCCCTAAGTTCCTCCTAATAGTTTTTCCTGTGAACCTGCTTTTGCTGTTTTTTATTTTTGGTGCCTGTGTCATTTTTCTGCTAAAGAGGACAGGAAATTGAAGTTCTAGTGGGTATAACTACAAATCCAGTATTTTTTTAAGTATAAGCTGCTTATTATCCTCCTTCTTCTTACCTCTTCAGGAGTAGAAAGGGTTTTCTGTGTGAGCACAGGGAAAAAGGTGTACTACAAAGTCACCTTCCTAGTCTAGTCTTCCTTTCAATTTGCTCCCTCTGTGGCTGTCCCCCATCATGCCTAGGAGATTACCTGACCCCTCCCTTTATGTTACGTGACAATTGAATTCTGAATACCCAGATTCATCACAGGTAATACAAGAGCCTCAGTGATCTTACATAAGTGATATACAGGGGAAGATACACTGTAGTTTAAATCATGTATGACAACTGCTGCAACCACTGCCCTCCTCAGCTACACAGTGTGACTGGGCAGAGCTCTGCTCAGGACACAGTTCAGGTATTTTGTTTTGCAAATATTTTAATATATAAACAAAAAGTAGTATTTTACTCTGGGTGCAAAGGCTTTCTGCTGAAAATCTTCTTCATAGTATTTTCCATTTATTTATTTATCCATTTAATTAACAAATAACATTTTACTTAGTGACATGTTAATGCACCCTGTTGCTGGTTCCCTGACAGCTCTGGTTCTTACCTTAAATGCTATTGCCTGAGTTTTAAACATTTTGAATTTTTCAGAAGCTTGATTTATAACCTAAGTAGGAAAAACACAGTAGTCATTAAAAAGGACAATCTAATCTAATTTCTAATTTAAGAATTGTTTCAATTCTCTTTTAAACTATGAGTTAAAGTGAAGTTGAAGGCTGGGACAGAGGGGCTTTCAGGAGGGTAAGATACTCCAGATATATACTTAATCAAAAAGACTTACATATTGCAAGCTCAGATTTAAACTACATTTGTCTAGTTTTAATATAATTTTTTTCCAAGATGCAGTGTTTGTCAGAATGACCTAGCAAACCACACCAAAGAACTGACTGGCCCCATGTCTGACATCTGACTGCTGCTTAAAAAAACAGACTCACTTGGTATAAACTCCCAGCTTCCAACAACCTTGGTCATACGGACTGGTTGAGATAGATATGGTGTCATTATTTTAACCACTGTTGTGGGTGTTTTCTTCATAACTTTGTATAATCACTTTCTGGATCCTGGAAAACATTCAGCATCCACAAAGTCTGTGTCAAACCAAAAGTCTGTTGAAATGACTACTCCTTTCCCACCTCATATAACACTTGGGCAAAAACAGAGCAAAATCTGTTTGTCGATATAGTGGACTCCTCAGGACAGGATCAAAATAGTTTGAAAAATTTACTTAAAAAATGACACCAGGGTTATTTTATAATTATTATGTAACTTTTGCTGGCAACAAACTACCTTTTCATAAACTATAATATGCAAGGTAGCAATTATTTATCTTATTTTTCATTTAATACAGAATCATTTTATACACTATGCAAGAAATCATGAATTTTGTTTCCCATCTTTTTTGAGTATTTGCCTCTTGGCAGAAGTCTTGTGTGACAGGCACTTTCCACTTTGAGCCTTTATTTTTGGATTAAATAGCCAGTACTATTATTTAGAAAGAAATAATATCTTTCCAGTTACTGAAAAGGTATTGAGTCAAGGTTTCTGCACTAAAGAGGTCAAAAGGTGTGTTCTGAAGTTTTAAAATCTTTTTAGTGAGTTGTACATTTGTCTGCCCAGTGCACATTCTGAGAACCTGCCATTCTCTCCTGTGAAGAGAATGGCATGGATGGCTCTGGTCCAACACCTGATCTGGGAACACAATATTTAGGGCTCTTACTTAGGGAAGAAAAGGTTTTAAAGAGTACTTTTAAAATAATTTAAATTGAAACAGAAACCCCAGAATAAGCAAAAGAACAGAACTTTAATACAGATACTGTGTGAAAAAAGTGAGCAACTGCTGAAGACTTGTAAAGAATTTTACAAAATAGCCCCCAGTAAGGATTTTAGGTTATTTCAACCCCTCTAGAATTGTCTGTATATCTTTGATACCTGTTCTTAGACTTGGAACAGTCTTTCTCCTGTCTTGGTACAGTATATAGAGTTTGGGTGCATGATGTAGGAATTTAAATATTGCTAAATGTCTATAATGGAAATAATTAACAGGACATTTGTGCAGAGGTAGAATGGAGTCTTGGGAGGAGATAAATAATTATTTTACCAAAATAAAATTTAGTAGCCTGGCTACAAATTAAAGGGCTGTCTTAAAAACAAATGGTATAGATGTGAGGTAAACAAAAAAATACTAAAAAAGACAGGGACAGTTCCTGCTTTCCTTTTTCTTTTCCTTTCAGTGTGAGGCAATCATACTGAAGACAGCAGGACTTCCCTAGTGTAATTGTGAGCAGAGTTTGGCCCTCAAATGAAACAAGCATCTGGAAAAATAGTAAGTTTATTTACATAGCCACCAACTTCCAACCCCTCCAAGGTGCTCAAGGCAATGCTCAAGAAAGCAAATTGCAATAATAAATAAAATAGATAAAAAAATAAATGAAAGCATCATAGAACACAGTAAATATCTTGGAAGAAAATGATGTTTTACAAGAATAGCTTCAATTGAGCTGAACGGGACAATGAAGACCAAGTGTTTTAGAATACAGCTGTATTTAAAAGCCTTCAATAAATGTGTAGAGAAAAATAAAAATGCCACACTAAAGTGTGAATAACAAGAAAAGTTTCTATAGGTGTGTTGGTGATGAAAGCAAGACAAGGGAAAATGTAGGCCACCTTCAAGAAAAAAAGGGAGACCTAGTTACCCAGGACCTGGACAAGGCTGAGGTACTCAGTTATTTTTCCTCAGTCTCCACCATCAGCTACTGCATCCACACCAGTCACAGAAGAGAAAGGCAGGGACTGGGAGAATGAATAGCTCACTGTAAGAGACATTAGGTTCAAGACCATAAAAGGATCCTGAAGGTCCACAAGTCCATGGGACCTGCTGAGTGCACCCACAGATCTTGGCGGATCTGGTGGATGAAGTGGCTAAGCTGCTGTCCATCATATTTAAGAAGTTATGACAGTGAAATTCCCACTGACTCGAGAAAGGAGGAATATAACTCCCGCTTTTAAAAAGGGAAAAAAGGAAGACTCTCATTCAAAGAGTTGACGTCAAGAGCTCTTTATCCACAGGCAGACCAGTGGTGAGTGATACTCCTCACACATTGGTATTGGAACCAGCAACAAAGACATCAATGTCTTTGTTGGTGATATGGACAGGAGAATTGAGTGCGCCCTTGGGAATTTTGCTGATAACACCAAGCTGTGTGGTGCAGTCACACACTGGAGGGAAGGGATGCCATCCAAAGGGACCTTGGCAGGCTTCAGAGGTGGACCTGAGTGAACCACACGAAGTTCAATGAGGACAAGTACAAGGTCATGCACCTGGGTCAGGGCAATCCCAAGCACAGATACAGGCTGGGTGGAGAATGGATTGAGAGCAGCCCTGAGGAGAAGAACTTGGGGATATTGGTGGATGAGAAGCTTGGCATGAGCTGGAAATGTGCATTTTCAGCTCAGAAAACCAGCTTGTCCTGGGCTGCATAAAAAGCGGAGTGGCCAGCAGGTCAGGGGTGGGGATTCTGCCCCTCTGCTCTGCCCTCATGAGATCTCACCTGGACTGCTGCATCCAGCTCTGGGGTCTCCAGCTGAGGGAAGACATCAACCTGTTGAAGTGAGACCAGAGGAGGGTCACTAAATCCATAAGAGGGCTGGAGCACCTCTCCTGAGAAGAAAGGCTGAGAGAGTTGTGCTGTTAGGCCTGGAGAAGAGAAGGCTCTGGGGAGAGCTTACAGCAGCCTTCCAGTACCTAAAGAGGGCCAGAGAACCAGAGAGGGACTCTTTGCCAGGGCATGTAGTGACAGGGCAATGGCTTTAAACTGAAAGAGGGTGGATTTTGATTAGATATTCAGAAGAAATTCTTTCTTGTGAGGGTGGCGAGGCACAAGAACAGGTTGCCCAGAGAAGCTGTGGATGCCCCATCCCTGGAAGTTTCTAAGATTAGGTGGGATGGGACTTTGTGGAACATGGTCTTATGAAAGATGTTCCTCCCCACAGCATGGGGGTTGGAACCAGACGATCTTTAAGGTCCTTTCCAACCGCAGCCATTCTATGATTCTATTAATTACCTTGGAGGTAGATTAGTACATCACAAGAGAGAAAAAAGAAAGTAATTTTGGTGTCATGAACAGGACAATCTGACTATCTGAAGGATTTCACTCTAATGAAGATGTTTAGATCAACATTTGGCAGCATAGTTGCACTGGAAATCTAAATACAGTATTTAAAATGGAAAAATCTCACAGCTAACAGACATTGAAGAAGTAGTTGGTTTCTTTCTTTCCTTTTTTTTTTTAATATAGTTAATTATGAAGATACATGGAGACCTAAAAGATCCCTGTCTCTGTGTGTATCTATTAATCTGCCTTTGCAAAAATCAATATACCTCTGTGATCTCCTATGTGCATTTCTCCAGTATTGCTTTATCAGTTTGGGTGGCATGTATGCTGAAGCCTTCTACTCAGGGATTTTTTTTTTTCTCAGAGGGAAGTCTAAAAAAGTGTTGACAGTTTGACATGATAGGGACTAATTGCACTGCAGCTTCTCATAAGTAATGAGTCCAGCACAGTAAGACTTTTTTTGCACAACTCCCTCACTAACAAAATCATAGCCATTTATTTCCTTCTACTATCTAGATGAGAATATCCGAGGGCATTTCGTTTTTATGATCACACAATATGTAGCCAGATTACATAGCTACAGGACTTTCTTGTTTTCTTGCTTCAGAATTGTAACCTTTCACTTTCCTTCACCAGTGCATCAGAGAGAAGCAAGTCTTTGTTTTTAAATATTTAGGAGGCCAAAGAATCACCATAGCTACAGGATTCAGCATCCCATGAGAAGTTCACACACAGTTTGATCTGGGATCTGGTAAGTCACAGAAGTCAGATCTTAAAATTAGCATATTTTTATTCAAATAAAAGCATACTTTTTAAATATTCATGTGCCTAAGGATCAAAGTTGCCTTTCCTTCCTTGAAAAGAGTTATAAAAAAAATGACAAAATTGGAGTATTTATAAAAACCATCCCAAACTTTAACTGTCTAAACTATTTCTAAAGTATGTGATGGAAACAAAGCCCACATACTTTAGTATTTTCTAGCTTAGAGTCTGTATTGGCATGCTGTTTGAAAATCAATTGTGGCTTTGCCACATGTAGGTAATGCAGTCATATCAATCACTTGCCAATAAAAACTTTCCTAGCACTACAGACCATCAGGCATTCGGTTTGAGTCTCTGCAGGAAGGGTAAATCCTTTCATAAACAGGAATGTCTTCAAGAATTAGCTACAGTACACAGCTATGCATTATATAGCCCAGTTGATAATTAAGCTCATTATTAAGGTTGTCTGACACATTCTCATAAAGACCTGAAGACTGCTTTATAATAACTTTGCCAAAGTTTGACAATTTGAAGGGAAGTTTTCCAAGCTGGAATATTTTTTTTAAATTTCTGCCAAAAGTTGCCATCAATTTCCAAGAATCATATTTAAATTTTTTTTCAGCCTTTTAAATTATTCTGATCATCTTCTCTTGGAAAAGTTCTACTTTTGTTTGCTCAAGTGAAGTGATTTGAGATCTGGAGGAATGGTGGATCTTTTGTCAAGTATGCATTTTTAAATTTACCTATGAAAACAATATATTATTGATATATTTATGAGCCTTTACAGTGGCACTTTCTATAAAACCTCAGCCAATACCTGTTGTAGTTTGGAAGCTGAAATTTCTAAGACAGTTTTCACTCAGAGGGCAGGTCTGCCCCCTTCATATCTGCTGACTGGGCTGTGAGTAATCCATTCTTGCAGGGAAGCATGGGGCTGCATAGTTATGACACACTGGGGTTCTGGGATCTGTTCCAGGTTCAGCTTCAGGACAGTCTGAAATTGTCCTGGTCTTTCCCAGCATGTAAGCCTGCTGCACCATCCTCAAGATTCCAGCTCAGTCATAGACTTTTGTCTTGCTGCAGTCACTTTGTCTGGCCAGTGTCGGTTCTATCCCCAGCCTGGGCCACCTGCTGCAACATTCAGCTGTCTCTCTGTCTCTTGTACAGACTCCTCTCTCATTCCTCTGCATGCTTTTGCCTTTGCTTTGAACCCATTGTAGTTTAGCATCTGTAAAAGTTCCTTGAACTAGAGCATTCTTATTCACTGTTGATTTGAACAGGTACAAGAACTTAATATGTAGCCATGATCATAGTTTGTTGTGCTAAATGAGGTTGGCAGACACTCATTTATCCATCCAGAAAGAACTCTGTCAATAGAACTTCCAATTTTTCAGGGTGTTTTTGGAAGCTGGTTGTGCCATGAGTATCCACAGTTAAGTCTGCTAATACTACTGCGAATTTTCAAGGAGTAGAATATTTTTTACATGTAAGAATTAATTGCTGATGTCCCTGTGCCATTAGGATTAGGTCAGGAAGCTGTTAAGCACTAGATCTATGGGTAACTTAGTTGCTAGATCTCCAGAGGGAAATAAAGAGAGATAGATGGGCTCTGAGAAGACCTGCCATCCATGTATACTAGGAAAGACATGGATATTCCAAAGACTGAGCTGAACCGACTGCCTGAAAACAATGATACTGAATTAGGGCTGACACTTGGGGCATCTGTGGTTTTCTACCTGGATGGTGTCAATGTCTGATAAAGTAGACTCTGCTGGTTAGAGTTCCACCACATGTTTTATCAGAAGTTTGAATCTTCTAATAATACACGTGGAAACTGACTCAGCAGCCCAGTCACATGTAACCTTGGCCTCCTTCATTTTTCAGAACTCGAATTTTTTCTGAAATATGAACACCAGATTAAGTGAGAAAGAGAAGCAGGAAGCTAGGCTGTCAGGACTGGGATCAAGAAAAGACATGAAAAAGATAAATAGCAGCTTCCCTGGCACATGGGAGAACCCCATCTGATAAATGAGTGGGAAAGTCCTCCTACCCTTCCTCTGATATTTTTTCTCCACTTCTCTGAAGTAATGACAAGAAATTTAAGGCCAGCTGTTCCCTAAGGGCTGGCATCAAGGAGAGAGTAGGGATATGATTTAGTGCATGGACTCCCTTGAACTTTAAGCCATTCATCTTGTAAAGGGGACAGAGTTCACGGTTTTTTTTTTCAAATGGTGTTAGGCAGTACTGTTTCTGTTTTCTCCTTTCTTACTGACCACAATTCTCACTTCTTTGTCTTTCAGAGCTGTGTGGGAAAAAGGAAGGTGTCAAATGATCTCACTGCTGGGCAGAGCTCATCAATCTGTTACTGATCCTTCCCCTTCTTGAGATATTTCCCATGGCTGCCACAGGAGGAAGCTTTCTTTTGATAAATTTTGAGCAACTCAATTCAGAAATGCCACAAGCACTTTCTGGGATTAACAGAGACATTTCTTAGTTTACATGTGGGAGTAAGATTCAGCACTAAATGACAAGAAGTTGAAACAGGTCTGCTTGTGCTTTGTTATAAAGTAGCTACAGTATCAATACAGGAGATCTGTTATGCATGTATCAAGGTGAGTTAGTGAGACACTGAACAAGATATACCTTCTACTTTTCTGCCTGACATAACTTCTACATTATCCAAACTAGAAGAGGTAAATCAGGGTCTCTACCTGGGTGCAAAAATTCAGGCAGTACTTTACTAATATCCCTTTTGACACATAAAGGATATCATATATGCCAAGCGCTGGTTGAAAGTGAAAGAAATACTAAAGGTTACAAATTTGAAACAGATTTCAGCGTTAAATTTGGGACTGGATGCCTTTTGAAAGCCTAAATTGAACCAGAAATAGACTTTTTACTTACATTGCTGGCTGGATTTCTTCAGCCTTATCCTTCCTGTCTTGAATAAATAAGACAAGAATCATATCAGACAGTGGGAGAATGAGACAAAATGAAGTTCTGATTGGTATCTGGGAAGGCCATTTTCTACTGCAGACATATGTAACAGGCACAAGACACGACATGTCACAGTAGAACAATCTCTGAGAGATCCCATCTGAACCTTCTAACAATAAATAAATGTAAATTTTTGGGGGGAAAAGATTTCAGGAAGTATGTTCTCTAAGCCAAAATATATGTAGAGTCACATATTCAGCAGAGATCAGCTTGCACTCAGTAGCCAAGAGGGAGTAAAAACCTTATCAACACAAAATAGTTGCAATTAAAAACTTAACAAATGAAAGTTTTGGAGTTAAACTACATTTGAATAAGGTCTGTAAAGTATTGAAGTAAGAAAACATTTCAATGTAATTCTTCACCCTTTTTTCTTTTGTGACATGTCTCTAGGAAAAGTATCCTGGGAAAAGCAATATTTTTGGTGAGATTTTCAATGAAGGCAAATTGAGGTAAATACATGTTGGGAGAAAACTGATGGAAAAATACTTTTCCTTGTCTCAGGCATGAAGGATGAAGCGTCCCATGTACTCAGCAGGACTTTCCATGAACAAGTATTCCAGACCAGGTTGAGATCTGGTGCAGTGGTATTAATTGGGCCAGGCTGTGGGACACCTATGTTGCCATGAGAACAACACACTGTTTGACATACTTTACAAATACATTCTGTTTCTCTGTGATAAAGTATTCCAACAAAATAGCTAAGACCTTGTAATACGGAGAAAAAACATGGTGCCACAGTAACTGTATAACTCATATCACTATACACTAAATTTACTCTCTAAGAGGAGATATTTCTTCCTGTGAAAACACATAACACTGCTCGGATAATATCTCTGAAATGACAAAATACTGCCTGAGCTGAGGTGTTGTGCAGAGCTCATGTAATCTTCAGCCACAGGCAGAGAGGTGAGGGGCACAGGGAGTATTCATATCCAATCACTTTTGATGCACCAGCCTAAATGATTACTTAACCACTGACATTTAATCTTGTGCACTTAGAGCCAGATCAAGAAATCATACATGCTTTATTGTCGCACACCCTTGAAATAATTAAAACAGCCCAAGTTTTAGTTTGTGTTACACAACCTTGAACTTACTTTGATCAGGGACCGTGTCAGGGAAATTTTTGGTCATACTGCTGGCACTCTGGCACAAGAACATTGAAATAGTTTTGTAGTTACTAAGCCTTCCTTTTTTTTTTTTTTTTTTTTTGGGTTTTTGTTTTGTTTTGTTTTTTGTTTATTGACAGTTCCTGTCAAAAAAGAGGTATCTGAAGTCTCATTGTCCACAACACACAAAACTAGAAATCTGGTCTAAACAAGTGGCTCTTGGTGACATTTGGAACACTTTTGTCATTAGTTTTGGCTTATTGTACCTCCCACATAGGTTAATCTACAGGCTCAAGCAGTGTTGTTGTAAATGTCTTGTACTATCACTTGTTGATAGGGAGTGAGGACAGTTAAGAGGAGAAATGTGCAACAGTGGATTATTGTGAGACATTTTTGTAATCATGGAAGATTTGATCATACAGCTCATTAGGGCAAATATACAGGATGTTAAACTCTCAAAAGCAATGAAGAAGGGAGATAAATATATGTGTGTTATACACACACACAAATACAGAAACATATGCACTCCTCTGGAATGAGGACAAACTGGGGAATTGGCCTGCAGTAATCAGAGGGACAGCTAGATTGATTCAAATTGAAGGTCACAGAGAGAAAATAATTTGAGGTGGGTTGACCCTCTCTTCTGGTACCCATCAGAAGCTCTGTCACTTCTTTCCTCATATGGGCAGGAGAGATAAAAAAAAAAGAAAAGTTAATAGGCTGAGATAACAGCAAAAGATCACTTGGGAATTACACTCATGGACAAAACAGATTCCACTTGGGGGAGGTAATTGAATTTATTACCTTTCAAATCAGAATAGGTTATATATATAGTTCTCCCAAGAGCAATAGAGAGGTAGAGAGGGAATGAAGAGGAGAATTAATTTAAAGCTAAAATACCTGATGTAACATGGGCTACAGAGTGAAAATTGGGTGGCCTTTCAGAATGTTTCTTCATGCAGTAAGAAGCTGTACTGAGGAATAGTGAATAAAACACTTGGGTAGGCAGCAGGACCAGAACAAACTCAACAACATCAAGGAAATCAATGAGAATGTAGAAGGAGAGACATGAGAAAGGAATAGTGTCACTACTAAATTCAGCATACTTATTAACCAAGAGTTCTGACTGAATTACAAGCATTCTGTGAATGCATTCCAGCAGCAGTTACAAAGTTTTCCAATCTTTTGTGTAACTGAAAGTATTTCAGAACAATTTTAAACTACGGGGTTTAGCAAAAAACCTATTTAAAAAAAAAGAGAGAAGGAAAGTAACAGTTCTAATAACTCCCTTCTTGTATAGGCTAGCCTGATTCCACAAAAATGCACAGCATTCTCCTGGGGTTGAGCTGCTTTGGACTTTGGCTTTTAGCAATATTGATATTTGTGGATTATTGCATAAAATTTCCATTTAATACAGATATTCAAAGAAAAAAACACACATAGTCTAGTAATTGTTTACACAGAAATATGTATATTGATGTGTATATCTATAGATATAGATGTATGCACACACACACACTACACACATGAAAGCAAAACCTCCAGTTCCCTATAAAATTAATTGTTCAAAGGATAAAAGACTGAAATTAAAGGATAGTGCCAAGTCATGTGATTTCAAGGCTGTAACCTTCTGTAAATGTGGAAAAAAAGTTTTTTCTTTCTTATAGTCATAGAACATGCAGAATGTTTAGCAAACATATGTTGATTTATTCAAAGCACTGCTGGTTTATTAACTCAGCTTCAGTCAAGACATTAAATAAATATGCCAGTAATCAAATCAAAATATTATCCATTCTTAAAAATACCAAATTTTAGACATAGTAACATTGTCTACAAGATCTTATTTAAAGAGAATAAAGCTGATCAGGTGTTTTAGAAGAAAATTAATATCTTTTGGAATATTTATATACTCTTGTATCTAAATACTGTTGTGGTTGGTTATACAGAAACCCCTAAATGCTTACTTACAGTCCTTGTAATATACAAACACTGTTGTAATTTTCTGTACGGGGAAATGTTTACTTATACAAAAGTAAACATGATGGTTGTAAAATTCATACATGGTTTATTGTTCACCTGCCTAGATAAGTACACAATCCATGCATCCTTTTATTAAAAAAAAAAAAGTAGGTCATTCTACGCCATTAAGAAAAAAAGGAAATAAAATATGTTTTTTAAATAGCTCCTTTTCAGCTTGAGTGGTCTCTCTAGTACTGCAGTGTCAAATCCCCCACCTCTGAGCTGGGGCTGTATGACTGCTTAATGTCTTGATGATATGGGCTGGTCCTCCAGGTAGTTGACTGGTCAGACCAGTAGCAGCTGTTTAGCCATGAACAAATACTTCTTTTCCAAATTAATAAATCAATTAACTTATTTTCCCTTAGTATGCCTGCCTAAAAATCCACTCAGTGAATAGGGAATTCTACACTTTAGCAATATGTTCCAATCTTTGTCAAAATAAGATTGACTGGGAAGACAAACCTGAAAAGTCCTTTACAATTTACAAGGAAAAAAAAAAAAAGACTACAATAAAATGAAAAAAAAATCAGTGAAAAACTGGTATGCAAACAGATAGGCATTTGACACCTATTCAATATCAGCTGTCAGCCTTTACTGGTCAGAGGAAGAAATGTTACCTTTTGGTACAAGACTCATAAACTACCAAGATGCATGTAGATTTTTTGGCCTCAGTAAACTGCCGAGCTACTTACTGGCAGGTCAGTTCAGGAGAAGGAAAATAATATGCTTGCAGGCTGAATTTTTGAATCCAAAACAAACAAATCAAATCAAAACAAAACAAAACAACCAAGCAATCAAAATTATAGTTGAACAATATATTTCTGTAGCTGTTTTAATCTTACTATAAGGTGACTATGAGGATTTGTTGAAACATAAATGTCATCTGTGTTATTTAAGGTACTCTCCAGTAGCATGTTGGAATCCAGCAGCAGATTGACCTACTAGAAAATAACCATTGGTCTAGGCAATCACCAGCAGTTAATCTAAACCCCAAACATATTTGAAACATATTCATGCAGCCACCAAAACCACAATGTACATAACTGGCTATGGATTATTGTGGGTTTTTCTAAATCTAGTGTTTATTACTAGGGAAAAAAATGGAAGTAATTTTCTTTGATCAAGATTTTCAGATCAGGACAGCTACAACATCTGGCAATCTGATGTTAACCTGGTGACATCAACAATTGCTGCTTTATAGCCAAAATGTTGTAATTACAACCTAGCTGCTCAGTAGCCAATGACTTGAATGACTTGGGCAGGTTTGTTCCTGTCTGCATTCCCAAATTGCAAAACACATTATGCTTGCACATATTTTTATAACAATGTGCAAACAAAATGGGAATCTGGAGCATGCTTTTATTTGCAGTTAAGTGTTGAGACATAAAGAAAAAGCTGAAGCATGGGGAAGCCAAACAGCTGTGTATTTTCACTGGTAGAGGAATTTGTGTACATTCAAGTAACTTGTATTCAGAGTGAATAGTTAGTTCTTTCATGAAATAAAAGACTGAAAAATGAAATGCTACTATGCATCATCATGTTTGCACTGGACTCCTGTAAATCCAACACTATTATAACAGTGTATATAACAAAGTATTTTATATCACTTAATAAAATCTGCAAGTTCAGAGGTCATCCCTTGCTATCCCAACATTATTATTAACATAACCTGGCATTATGTTTTCAGTAAATTAGAAAAATTCACTGTAAGTACAGACATAGGAACTAGGGAAAAGATTTCAGCTGAAACCATGTGGCAACCATTCTAGGTTTTACTAAAGCAGAAACCAGTTATTTGCAGCTGTAAATCTCTGCAAGCTGAGGTGAAAGAAAATATACATTTCATAGAATACCAAGTGTAGTAGATCAGTGGAAAATAACTCAGAACTGTGTTCAGTCTTCAAACAGCACTCCAAAGGAGCACTTGGTTGCCAGCCAAAGGATCTAGCTTTCAGTTTGTCATATTTCTCACTGATTTTCAGCCAGACTTGCACTCTTTCCCTCCCTTGCCCCATCACATTTCTTTTACTTTTGTCTAATGCGTGATGTGCTTTCCAGAAATGTAGTCTAGTCAGGGCATCAACCCACTTAATGAAGAGTTGAAGTAAGATTGTGCTTTATAGAATACCCTTTTGTAGATTAACAAGGAACAGAATTGTCGTAACATTTTTTTTTTTTTTTGGGGTGGGGGGGGAGATAGCATTCTTCCATTTTTCAAGTGCTTGCACTTCTTTCTCGCAGGCAAAGAGAATACATTTTCAGAACCAAATTGTTTGGATATAGTAGATTCTAAGCATTGCTAGTTTAAAGAACACATTGAACATATACTTTATTCAGATATCTCCTGTTTTCCTATAGTCAGCAGCCTCAGCCATACTCGTATAACCTACTTTTTTAGTTCTTTCTTTCTGTAACAGTGTCACAGTATCTGTGTCTGACACAGCATAGCTGCGTTCACTTCAGTGTTCTGATCTCTCAAAAAGAGATTTCCAACCTCTCTGTAAGCCTATGATAATTTTAGAAGTGTATTTACTATCTTCACTAAGAAGCATTATGAAACCACTTGAAATATCAAATTTAGAGATTCCTACCAGGAAAACATTCACCTTTATTATTTCAAGCAGTGCCCTTTCAGCACTACACTCACATGCTAGAGGCCAATGCCTGGGAAGGAGGAAATGTCTCTTTGCTCTAAAAAGGATTTACTTTTGTAATTTTTAAGCTAAACCAGGTGACCTAAAATATTAACCAAACTGAAATTCTGCAGGAACTCCACATGCTGTTTCCCTGTCCTTCTGCAAACTACTGAAACAGCTAAGAACTGCTGGCACAGCCTGGAGCAAAGCTTTTTGACCCAAGGAGAGCCAGCACCTCCTTCATAATCTCTGGTCCACTACAAATGTGTCCCTCTAAAAGCAGCACTTACAGTGATCACTCACCACTTGTGACGCCTTGTACCCCATAAATTTTGTCTCTACCACAGTTAACACCTTTGCTTCATAGCAGCCCTGAGAAACAGCATTATTGACTCCAGGTCTTTTGAATTCATGTTGTGTTGAAAAGTTAGTAGCACATTTGCTTTCTATTGGGGAAATTCTTGTCAAAGCTGTTTGCCTATTCTGCTTCTCCTGTATATTCTTCTAGGACATGAAATAGTAGCAAAACAAAACAACAACAAAAAAAAGGTCAAAAGATTTGAGAGAATAATTGTATTTAATTTACTCAATCACAGCAAAGCAAAAAGATCAGCAACAGGGTTAAAGGTAACCCATTCCATCTTTTGTGCAACACAAAAATTAGATATGTGAGGTAGTTATGTTTTCAGATTTTCTACATGTATTCAAGGCACTATTATTATTATTACAAAAAAATTCCATGTTCTGTAAGCATCTTTTGAAGAATACTCAGAAGAATGTGTACATCAAAACATATGTTAAATGAGGAGAAAGGAAGCTGTGAAAAAAAAAAAAAAATCCATTAGCCTGTTTTTGAGGAGTAACCTACCTAACTCTCTGGTGACCTAGGAAGAGTTACATAATTCTCTTATTGTTCCCAGAAGAAAACACAAAAAACCTTTCAGATATCTCCTCTCTGACCTGCTTCATTATTATGAAGTTTGGTAGCACTCTGAAGGTGTTGTCAAGGTGTTGATGATACCTTAGATGCAGAAACGAGTACATGCTGTTGTCGTGGTCTGAATTATCTGAGGAACACAGGTGAAAAACATTCTTCAAACATTAGACATTCCCTAGAGACTTCAGTTGGGTGAAAAGATGCAATGACGGGGGAGCAACATTTTACCACTGAATTACTGCTTGAAACAACAGTGATGGATTTCTTAGGGAAATCTTTGAAAAGTATAAGTGTAAGGCTTCTACAGCCAGACCTTAAGCTACATTGTAAATATCTCAAAGCAATTATTCAAAAACATCCCATGTCTCATGTATTTCTTGAGACAAAGTGAAAACATATCGACATCAAGAATAACCTTGTTAGTCTGAAAGTAAAACTCTACATGTAAGGATAAAACCTTTTCTATCAGGATGTATAAACTGATCATGCACCCCTTTCTCACTGATTTTCTAGCAGCATTAACCTTACCTCTGAATTAAATTTAACCTGAAATGATTTCATCTTTTCTATTGCCCTTTTCAATGGAACATTGACAAAGGTGAGTAAGGTGAGAAAGGTGAGTAAGATCAGCCATATAAATGTTTCTGTGAAGAAACTATCATGTTAATAGGCCAGAAAAAGTCATAATTTTGGAGTTATTTAAAACAACTATTCAATTTACAGAACTTAGAGAGAACTAGAAATCAAGGCAGATTTAAACTGAGATTGAACCAGGCACAAAGATTTTATTTAACTCTTTATTTTATTCATCTACATGTCTAAAAAGTGGGATTTTCAGTGTTATTCAATATTTCATACAATATCATGATTAGAACAATTTGTGGATATTTAGTATCATTTCTGCAGAAGCAGTGGAGCTGTAAAAGGTGTGACAAAGAATGGTGACAAGAAGGATCAGAGCTATGGTTAAATAGAGTAGGATTTCTTTGGGTTGAAGAAAGGAAAACTGAAGGAGTAAAAAATATCTTTAAATCTTGAATGAAAAGGAAAAAATGAATTCATGATCCTTTGCAGTTTAAGAACTAAAGAATATCCAGTAAAATTACTGTTAATGGCTTTATAGAAATTAAGCTCCACATACACATGAAATGTGAATTTTGGAAGAGATTGTTATAGGCCTCAAATATCCATTTTTGAAGGGATTAGGCAAATTGTCAAGGGCTGGACCTGGCTGGACCAGAAGCTGCTACAACTTTAGTGAATGCACAATGTCTGTCTTCCACATGTTAAATATTCAATTCATCGATTTCTGGAAACTACATGTCTATGAGGAAAACATCCAACCTTTTCACAGGCTGTCCTTACTGTCTTTCCTGGCTGTTGAATGGAGATGATGGAGATGAGGCAGTGATGTGACCCAATATAGTTGTTTTTGAGTTCATGCTTTTAATATCTCATGTGACAGAACAATGAAGTCAGCGGTCACATAAAGCACACGTGAAAGCACAGTCCTGTGACACTGCGTGTCAAATTAACATGCACAGAGTGCTGACACACTGTTAGAATAAGAACTGCTCTTTTCTTAATGTAAATTCTAGATCCCTGACCAATTGACCTAGTCAACTGCATTAACTTTGGCATTCCCTTTCCAGTAGAGTCAATGCCTGAACGCACAAATAGGCAAGTGGGGTGTCTAATTTCAGTGGTCATAAGCAGATACCTCCTACTTTTTCTCCTGAGGCAAATAATGCCTACTGCTAGGGGCTTTCAGTTATGGGTTGTGAGGACAGACAAACACAGATTTACAAAAATATCATGCCCAATTCAAAGAAAAGTGGTTTGAATGGGACTCATGAGCCATTGGTTTGAAGTTGGGGGCAATAAAAAAAAAAACACTTCATAAAATATAACATTTTTTACCTCATCTTACCCTCCTCCCCAAAATGACATCTTTATATTGATTGCAAGACTTGATGTAAATACATGAAAATAGGTTCAACAGGAAAAGAATGTGTTTTCAGCAAAATGTTGTAATACAAATAGAACTGAACATTGAACTACAATAATCCAATGGATAACAAACATGAGATACTTTATCAAATACTTTCCCCTGACAATTCCTCTGAAACTAACATTATTGAAAGTGTTTGAAAAAAATTGTAGAATGAACTTAGTAGAGAAAATTAACATTTAAACAC
Source organism: Lonchura striata (assembly GCF_050655825.1). Lineage (NCBI taxonomy): Eukaryota > Metazoa > Chordata > Aves > Passeriformes > Estrildidae > Lonchura > Lonchura striata. Next base: position 125,738,965 of record NC_140704.1, read on the forward strand.
AGGATATCCACCAAAGTCAGGATATATAGATGGAGCCACAAAAATGAGTGATTCTCCAAAGCCAAATTGCTGTTTTCTGCTTCAATAATCACACTATATTTGTGCATGTCCTGCTCTGGAGTTCAGTGTGTTAGCAGAGAGTTTGCTGGCTTCAAGATTAGTTTTAATTGATATGTCCAGGAAAAAGAAACAGTACTGCTGAGCCACAGTAATCTGCAAATCTAAGTCCAGCTCCTCATGTGCAGCAGGCTAGTGTCAGGTGCATCAAAAATTAAGAGTGGCATAGTAAGTCTGAACCTTTTGGCTCTAGAGGTTTTAGAGAAAATATCTCAGCCTCAACACTTGAGAAAACTATCTCTCTAGGAATTATTTGGCTGATGAAGTCCGGCAGAGCCAAAAACTTTTTTTTCCTGTTTTTCACCTCTATCCATCTGCCCATCTCACTCCATTATTCTTTTTAAGGCAAAAATATTCAATTTATGCATATGTGATGTAGTTAGTTTTGTTCTGAGTTCATGACTGATGTGAATATTGACTTTAGGAGTAAGACAACTGCTATATCTGCTTCAGTTTGCCTAAAAGTATAGAATATTTACCTTATTAGCATTGCTGATAACCATGTAGAAAAATCTGTGCCAGTGCTTTTGAGTGTTGCCAGAGCTCACTAATTTGGAAGATTTTATGGTGTCTTTTAGAGAGGAAGACCAGAGGAAAATATGAAGAAACTACTCCCCTAGTACTGAACACCAGCTGAAAACTTTTGTCTGTTAAATATGTGTTTAGCTATACATAAAGAACATGCAATATACAGTTTTAGTGTAACTGTGGGACTGAGAGGCCAAAAAAAGAAGTGGGCTGCAAGGAAGGGCTGGGAATAAGAGTATGCCAAAAAATGTCCCTCCCCTTTGTGCCCCTGCCAACAGACAGACTCATTCTGAGGCAGCAGCATTATTCTTCTCAAAGCCTGTAAGAAAAAAGTCTATTAGTGCTATCCCAGCTGGGCTAGCCAACCTGCCCAGCACGGACACAGTGAAAAACTTGTGCCTCACTTGTGGCAAGAGCAGTGAAGCCACTGATGCAGCCTGCAAACCTTTGCACCATAGGAAATATGAACGTATTGGTAAATGTGAGTTAGAAAGACAGAATCTGCTCTTAAGTAAATATTGTTGCCCTACCTATTTGTTTTCCAACCAAAGGAACATAGATTTCAAAGCTGTGTTATTAGGATGTAATCTGTAAGTCAGTGCCTCTGAGGCACTTTCTGTACCAGCTGCTATCCTCTCTGTTCCAAACAACAGATATTACAAATAAAAAATATTTATTTTATTTGGGGCTTTCCCACAGACTATTTTTAAATTATAACTTCTGAAGAACTGTACTGGCCGTGTTTCAAATGCTCACAAGTTAAAGCCATGAAGATTCTTGTTTTAAGCTCTTTACTTCTCAGCAAGGCAAGAAGAATGCCTGAGCAAGGTTTGTGTGTCTAAGAGAAGCAAATGTGAGGCCCACTGTCATTCTCTTACAGTACTTTGCAGCATCAAATAGTCCATGGATCACTTAGGTGCAGTTATTACAATATTCTCTCAGATCATAGCTAGTTACAGGGCAAAATTAAGAGTATTTGCATGTGTGTCTCTAGCTCATGAAGGCAAGCAGAAGGCAAGTGGAATTTTTTCACTGGTTTCACAGTCAGTGGAGACCATTCCTGATCACACAGGAAGCAAAGGGCAGACACAGTGGTAAAACACTTGGTACTAAAACAATCCATGTTTCTCCTCTCCCCCTCCATTATGAAAGGCAGGAGCTGCAGTTCTTGTATGTGTTGCAGACTCACTGTCTTTTCCCAGCTGTGTTTGGAAAACTGCATTGAGCACAGGCTGGACAGTGAGCCTCCAGTCAGGCAATGCGTCCCCTATGATGTCTTAACACATAACAGACGGATTATTTTCCAACTGAAACCTCAAAATAGTTAGAAGTGACTCTACATCTCAGAAGTGTGAGGACATAAGGCTTGCAGCAAGCCAGGACTTTGGGAAAGCACACAAGATGTTGTGTCCCACATAGAGGCGTCAGATACAGTTGCACCAAAGGTAATTCTTCCCAGAGCTTGTCTCACACTGATGGAGGGAACCACTTACAACTGGTTTTTGAATAGGTCAGTTCTGCAGAGCCTTTGCACAAATGCTAGTGAGAGCTAGTATTTAAAAGGCTTCTGACTCCAGACTGTAGCATTTGACAGCTGGATTCTTTTGTCTAAAATATTAATGAAGTCTTAGTTGGTGTTGGTATATTTTTGATAACAAAACATCTGAACAAAAATTTGGAAGGAGATAGCAATAATAAAAACATACTCAGTGAGTGACTTTGTGATGTCAGACCATATAATAAAAAACATGTTCAAGGTCCCACGGGAGAGTAAATACAATGATTAGGATAGTAATCCAAATTTTTTTAGCTTTTTTTTTTTTTAAATTTTAACTTATGAAGCTGGAGATGGAAACACAGTCACAATCTGCTCAACTTCAAGAATTTTGGAAAAGAGTAATTGCTACACTTAATATTGAAGTTGGCCTTTCCAATGGACTCTACATTTTTTACACAGGAGATAACACAAGTCTGTCAAAAGCTACAAGGCACAAGAAAATATTTTTTTAAGAGAAATTTAGTGTCTACAAGATTAATTCTTCAGAAATAGAAAACCAGCTGTATTTCTGAGTATTGCTGAGTAGTAAATTGATTTGACAGACCAGGGTAATCTGCTTGTGATGCATCTTTATTCAACTTTTAAATCTGGAAGTTGCATCTACATATTCAGTGTTGTGCTTTCATACCAGAGATTTATGTTAATTATTTTTTATTTACTTATCATACAATGTATTCTCATTTTTAACAGTATGGTATATCTAAACAGTGTTGTATCAGGCAGTCTTTGGTTAGTAAGAAATATGCTGCTGGAAAGAATGGTTTGTGTTTTTTCTGTAAGTGAGCAAATGTTTTATTTTTGGTTAACATTATGAATGATATCTTCAGGACACCACATTTGATAGATATGTTCTTACCATGTTTAAATGATCTTTGCTTTTAGTCCACCTCTTTAATGGGTTGCCAATTCCAGGTATCACTTACCCGTGTGGTATTCTTATTTGTTTCATTTCTTGTGACTATAATAGCTCCTAGTAGCAGACACACCATTTGAAGCTCATTTTATTCAAGGTTTTGTAAATCAGGAGCAAAATGTCTACTCAAAACATTAAATCTAAGAATTCAGTCTTGATTTGGAAATGCTGGAATATCCCTCCATGATTCAGATGAAGACAGAAGAGCAAGGGGGAAAATCCCATGTAAGTCAAACTTCTTTCTGGCCAAGAACCTGACTTTTAGCTTTTCCTGTTGGACTAGAAAAATAATTGTTGGACATGGGTATTGTCTGGGTTCTGTCATTGCCATCTTTTTTGCTGTTTGAAATTTTTATGGTCTGGAACCCAGTTTCTGTTTGTTGTACAGTGGAAAAACAGAGGAAAAAGGCCTCAGACTCTGGATTTGAAACAAACAGAAGTGGAGAAGCTTGACTTGGAAAACTAAAAATATGCTGGTACACATTGTTTCTGAGGCCTATTTGCATACCATATATGTGGAAGAGTGTAAGCCTGAGAAACAGTAATTAACAGAAATTAACACATTACCTTGATATTCACAAACCATTAACCAACACAAATGTTTAGCTGTCCAGCATATTTTGGTGAGTTTGACTTATCTCATGTTTTTATTAGTTTCTTTACTTTTGGAAGAAATAGGTTTTCAGTTTGCTTAAACACCAGGGTTTAGCTGAGCATTACATCAGATTCTTTCCAAACCCTTGGGAAATGGCCAATGCATATGGACATATTAAACAGCACAGCCAAAGGATGAGAGATATCATGTCTATGGAGAGAGCCAGCTCAAATGTTAGTAATTTCATTTAACATGTTATTCTTCTCATTGAACAAAACTGTTACACTCGCCACATGTGTGAAGAGTAGGGTGTTTAAGGTAGGGCTGTTTATATCTGATACTTCCTTCTCACACATGGCTGCTTTGCAATATTCTGTTATCTTTACATCTGATCATAGAATCACTGAATCATAAAATCAATGAATGATTTAGTTTGGAAGGGACCTTAGCTCCAATTCCCCTGCCATGGGCAAGGGAACCTTCCACTAGACCAGGTTCTGTAAAGCCCCATCCACCACTTCAAGGGATGGGGTCTACACAACTTCTCTGGGCAACTTGTTCCAGTGCCTCATCACCCTCGCAGAAAGCATTTTTTCCTACTGTCTGATCTAAACCTACTCTCTGTTTGAAGCCATAGACCCTTACTGCTGCACGTACTTGCCAAAAGTCTCTCTCCATCCTTCTTGTAGGCTCCCTTCAGGTACTGATAATTGAGCTATGCCATAACTGGGCATCTTAATGTCTGAATCAGAGAGATGTTGCTATCTCCATTTTACAGCTGGGGCATTGAGACACGGAACCAAATTGATCAATCAGACACAAAGTCAAAAAATGCATATAGAAATAATTTCTGCACACAAATTCTGGAGGTTTGCCAAGTGGGAAGGGTGGGTTTAATTTTGAAGTGGGACAAAAGGGAAGATATTAACTAAGGTCTCCTGGACCATGTTTGTGGTGGTGTTGTCTTGACTTTAGGGTGTGGTACAATATTTCTGGCTCTCACTCTGGTTTTTAACAATCAGGCAGACTGCCCATAGCACACAACAATACCAAACTCTGCATCATACTTCAGGGATGTGCATCACAATAGTACCTTGGCAGGCCTATTTCTATATTGTGAAGACAATGAACATGATTTATTTTCACAATGGAATTCAGAAGCTCAAATTATATCCATCTGTGGTAACTCCCAATGCTGACATCTGTAATATACTACAACTGTGATGTTGCCTTTAGTCCAGAAAATAGGTGGGCTAACATTTTTCTGCCAGTTTTTCACTGTAGATGAGAGTAAGCACAGGATGTAATTTAGATAGAGGCCATAGTGGAACCATAAACTAGTAGAGCAAGTGGTGTTCCACTGTAACACACACTTGTTTGTGTTTTAAGTTACAATCTTATCTTTCCAGCCACTCACAGATTGAATGAAAAAGTAATCATAAAAGCAAAAATTCAGAACTTGGCTTGAGCAACAGTTGCCCAGGCAGTTAATGTAAGAATTATAATAGAGACCTATTCTAGTGTCCTTTTCTCTGTCCTGCCCTGCTATTTGGTTTGCATTTATGGAGGCTACATTGCTAATGGGAAGGAAACAGATGTTGTACATAACCATTGAAAAAGGAAGAGAAGGACCAAGACTAAGCCATTTTTGGAGGTTTTTTCCTGTTTAGTCATGAAAATACCAGGTTGAGTTAAGGAACAGCTTGTTTGGTTATAAAGAGAATAAATAACTTTCTGGATATATACCTCTAACTGTTGTAGATCCCTGTTCATTCTGAATTTGGCTGTCATGAACCAGTCAAAGATTTAAGTGGTAGCTGTAATTGAAAACACACTGATGACACTTTTGCTGTTTCATTTACTAATACTTCAGTAATCTTTTGTGGTTTCAATAAAAACTAAGACAGGGAAGGAGCCATTAGGCCAGAGACTCCACCCCATAATGCAGACAGATTCTGCTTGAAGGTTAATAAGGATACTCAGAGGATTAACAGACATTACCACAAATGGATTTCAGTGTTATACAGAAATACAGGCACAGCATAAAGGGTGAGAGCAAAGATAAGTTTTTTTAGTGTAAAGTAATGGTTTTGCAAAGTATTCATAAAGATTTACTTCTGTTGAGTAAGACTTTTACCCTTTCTTCTGTTGCGTGAAAAAAGAATAGAGCTACCTTAGTTTCACTCGAAGACAACATTTACAGGAATATTATTATTTTAATTAGCTACAGATGGAACCTACTTGGGCTTGGATCACACGAACATTGAATGTTAATTTGCTACAGTGTGCTATGCAGACTTCTTTATGTATATTTAATTCTAGCTTATTTTCCCCCTTACTTGCCAGATGACCCTAGGACTAGTTTTTGATTCCTAAAATACATGAATATTTAATTAATAATTGGTTGTCATTGCTGATTTCCCATTGCATTTCATTACTAAGTTTCACTGGTAGCCTAAAGAATTTTTGACTCCCTTTCTCTTTTTATTAAATGAGTTATATTTAGCAATAGATACCTCTGTCTCCATTACCAGCTGAAAGAGTATTAATAAAAACACAATATACTATGAATAGCTCAGCTTTTTGGATTAAGATTTATGTAGAAGGAATCTATTTGTGTGATTGTATTACCATGTTTGTGGTTTACACAAATCTTCTATGCATTAATATTCAAAACTCATATTGAACTTTTTATATAAACATGTTTCTTATTAGTTACTCTGAAATATTTTGTTGAATCAGTGCAAAGGAAAATGGTGATCCTCAGCAGAGGAAAATAATAGCATGATTCAGGGATAAACAGCTGAGCCCCTTTAAAATTCCTTTTCATTACTGCACAGAGAATTGCATTACAGTGCTCATGGGGATATATGCAGTCACCTTCATTAGAGGTCATGAAAAGACCTCTCACCTTTTGGTATTCTTGGAATCTACTGTCCCTTCAATCTTGCAGCTGTGAAGAACCATATGTATCAATATAAATATGGAATAAACCTCTGCTGTAAAGGATGAAGTATCTGCACACATGATACTTTCCAGTAAACATTTTAATACACTGGAATTAATAGCACAGAGTCTGTCAAAAATCAATCAACTGTCAACCTATGGGAAAAAAAAAAAATCAAGATTTCTCTCTATGAAAGAATACTACTTGTTCATGCTGCTCTTATTTTAGGTAACTATGGCATTGATAAAATATGCACTTCAGTTGATTTTTTCCAAGAAAAGTAGGAATGCTATATATTGGTTTATTGGTTTATCCTTACCATGTGAACCCATATTCTTCATTTTCACAAGGTTTTCTCTTGGCAGACCCCTCAGAGCAGTTAAAGCATAAATCTTCTATGATCATCAAAATCTATGATCACCAATCTTCTGTGTTGGAAAATAAAACTTAACCTGCATAGATTAAAGGAGGTCTGTTGGCAAGGCTAACATTATGTGCTTTTAGCTCATTTTTGGACAAATATGTATGAATGAGTCAGAGGAATGACAGAAAATTATATTTGAGAAGCTGCATCTGTAATGTGATAGTAGGAACTACCCAGTGATGAGGCTGGTACTATATTATGTGAGTAGAGGGACTTGAGCATCACTTTGTCCTACAAAGAGGAAAGAGATGGCTACAGCTCTGGTTAATGTAAAGATTGTAACCTGAGTGATAGCAAGTACACTTCCTTGAATAAAATAAACTAGCTTTTGGATATAGTCTTTGAAACTAGTAGAGCGAGAACACTACAGAGATTTTCAGATTACAGTCAGAGAAATGTTAGCAGGGACTGACCACTGTGCCATGGGGAGCAGACATGAAGTCCTACCAAATTCAAGATGCATCAAGCAATGTTGGGAGGGTGGATTTGAGATATTACAATTGGAATTGTCAAATTGGCAAACTATTATTTTGATGCTTTTTTTTCCCTGCCATTCATTACCCTCCTCCATTGACAAACACCTCTAGAACATTTGATGTAATAACAGTCTGCACTTCTGGAACACCTCAAGTTGCCAAAGAGATGCAGGAAAACTCACAGCTGCAGTAATGGCAGCAGCTATAGTAGCAGCACTTGTGCCAGGAACAGCAGCCTCAGCAGACACGTAGCAGATGTACACAGCTGCTGGTGAGCCACTGCTGATCCATGCAGAGTGCTGGTTCATTCACTTTATATGTGTTGGGAAGTAATTCAAATTATGCAAAAAATTCACAGCTTAGTTATATGTTATACCCTTCTAGTTTTCAGCCTTTTCCTGTCTCATGCAGTATGTGTTTTGATTAGCCGATGTCCCTGTGTAAATAATATGCCGCTGAATTTTCACAAAATCATAGTCCATCCATGCTCAGCCAATTTTATCTGACTAATGTAAGTTTGGGATAGTTTGTGCTAAGTTTTTAAAGCATAGAAAGAAAAGATGCTAAGACAATACCACAGTTGCAACAGCCATGAGAAATAAAAGCTAGAAAATACAAGAAATAATGCCCTGCCTATGTGATTAAAATTGACTAAGGTTGAACCATTACCTTGAGTGTTCATTTCTTCCTGGTATCTGCACTTCTTCTATGCCTGTTGGCAACCAACTTTTCACAGCCCCAGCATGATGGCCAGGCTGATTCCTCATCTTACATTAACTACCTCGTCATAGGGAGAGCATTTAAAGTCATGAGTAAATCCTAGTATTTTCAGTTCCTCTATCTATCACCAGAGGGTCTCTCTTTTGAAGAAAAGGAAAAATCAGAAAAGTTCTGGGGTTTGGATTATGCAGAGTGCTCTAAGATCTTTCAGAGTCTAACTGCCAAACTCTAATAGAAGGCTGACTGAATGTGAGCTGACTGCAATGGTTAACATAATTAAGAGCTCATAACACTGAAACTTCACATAAAACTTCATCAATAAAGTGAAAAATTATATTGGTCTGAGATTTATATGAGTCTGAAAGTATAGGCTTCAGAAGGGCCAACATTTGCTGCTAGATAACTTTTCAAGGATGATCATAAATGCTGAATAAAATTATGGATCAAAATGAAAAACCCTTCAGAATTAGATTGCATTTCATATTTAAAAAATAGTTTACCTGAATGTTTTAAGAAGATGTACTTCTACTCTGTGACTCTAGGTTTTTCTTTTTACACACAGTTAAGAAAAATCCAGCCTTAGATGTTCCAGAAATTCTCCAAGAACAAAATTCTAAAGCATATACATCATAATTTTTGCTGCCACTGATTCAGATATGTCAAAATTTTTGCACACCTTTTAGCTTTTTTTTTTTTTTCATTTTAGTAACAATTATATAAATACTAGTAGCATTCTGATTGCAGAAAATATGGCTAGAGAACTTGGACATGGGGCAAAGTATGTCACTAAGTTCTGAGGGGCATCTAGGCTGGCTAGATACTTTACTGAATTTGTATATTAGGTTAGATAGAATAACATCTTCAATTACTGTCCTCTTTCTGTCTAAGAAATCAAATTCAAATTTCTGTTTCTATATCTGTCCTTTTCAGGAATTGTCCATTTCTAGAGGTCTGCCATCTGATAAAAAAACCCAAAACTATATTTAAAAAAAACTATTATCACTAGTGATATAATTGTTTGTAGTGTAATACAGGTTCACAGCTGCCTTGAGACATCATTTTTAGTCGTTTAGTTGCTTTTCCTGTCACATGTCTTTTTTGGCCCTAGCTCTGTTCTTCTTTCCGAAGTACCTCCATCCAAGCTGTGAAATCAGCTGCAAACTGCCCTTTTCTAAAGTTTTTGTGTGCATGTCTCTTCAACTCTGGATGCACTCTGCTCACGACTTCCGAACCACAGTAACTGCCCTACCTTGTGCTTGCACTTTGGAACCCGTACTAGGTTATAGTGTTACATTTTCTTTGGAGCTAAAGTAGCTGGAGAACTTCTGGAGAGACTAAAGATATATGAATTTCTGATACAAACTTTTATAGAAAGTTAGAAAAATTTAAGGAGTTGAACACATAAAAAAAAAATTTGAAACAGTAATTTCTTGCATAAATGCAAGAAATTAAGAGTAGTACTTGGATATAGTTGATAAAGCTCTAATTAAATCAGTCTTAAAATAGATATTTTTTAGAAAGCTTTGCCCAATATGTTTTCTGCTTGGATAATGAGATAGCTATATACATTGATGTCATCAGGAAAAAAAAAAGATGAAAAAAATCCTATGATATTTGGTTAGAAAGGATTTTAACTCTATTAGTATCCAAGTCATGCCTGTAACTATTTTTAATTTAGTTTTTATAAATTGAACCATTCCATAAAAACACTCTTGAACAGTAAGATATTCAAAGAAGGAACATGCTTGTTTTAGAGCTTAGCTTGAATAAATGATGCTATCATTTTGGATTTAAGTAATGTTCATTTGAACTTAGAACCCCTTAGAGTCTAACTCAGCTGAAATAAGTAATGTTACAGTAGTGAATCTTCCTAATTGCAGATTAAATATAGGTACCATTTTGTCTGAGATCCACATTATCAGCTGGTTGCCCCTGAGTGCTGTGTGTTTGTAGCTCAAAAATGCCAAAAGTACTGCAAGTGTGTGGGGGGGCTCTGTGTATGCAGGTGTGCACGTGTGTTTTTCTGTCCAAGCATTTAATTGAGAAAGTGGCAGAGGACCAGCAATTCCTATAGGAAAAGGAAAAGGGAAGAGTAGTTGAGCTTATAATTTTATCAGTGCTGCTTATTGAGAAACATCAGTTTTAAAGGAAATTACTTTTAATAATTTTTTTCTCAAATTCTTACTTACCTATGAAGTCAACATGATCAGGGCATCTACTTTGGGCAAGCAATTTCACTATTTTTTAAACTCAGTTTCTCTTTTCATCTGTTCCAATGTGTTCCAGCTTACTCCCTTTGTTGATTATCTCCTTTCACTGAGGAGGTGACTAGTTATGGAACTTATTTTTAATAATATTTTAGAAAATACAAGAATAGTTTAATGTTTATCTTAATAAATTTGCTTTGTATGATGTTTCAGATGACTGTTAATTAAATTAAAATTCTTGAAGGTTGTAAGGAAACTGAGAATAAAAGCCACATTATGTGACTGTCAGATATGCTGGTTACACTTAAGGCTGGCAATGGTTCTGTGAATTTCCCCAAGGCTTTTGGAGCTCCAGTAGAAAAAAATGTTTGTAAGCACTTTTGGCTCGTTGTTCTCTTTCACACTCAGTCTTTCCTTTAGAGCTTTACACCTGGTTCACATCAGATTGCATGTTGCAATGCATGTGCATATACTTTATATTATGCAAAAAAAACCCCCAAATTATGTAGAATGACCAAGTTAGGAAGGAGAACATCTTTGCATGTGTATTCTGGTCTCTAGTTTCTATCAGGATGAAACTGGTGTGTAGATTTTGACCCACAAACAGTTTCAGTACTATGAATTATGAAGGAAGACAGTACCAAAACAGCAGAGATGAAGTGCTATCTGTCAGGAGACATTCAGAGGAAAAGGAAAGTGAAAGACATACAGGGAAAGACATTTGAACACATTCAGTAGCATTGAAAGACATTCAGAGAACAAGAAGAATGACTGGGCACATGCTACTTACTAAGAATTCTTCATATTCTGTCCTGAACACTGAATATGTAAGTCAGGATAGCCTGTTTGTTGTCGTCCTGTGGTTCTGAAAGAACTCTAATAAACTGATCTACATTTATTCAGAAATAGAGAGCAAATTACATCTGCATTTGGGTCCTGAAGGTCAATAGATGTTCACCAAGCAGTCTGAAGTCAAGAGTACACCACATGTTAAATGAACATTTAAAACAACATGCAGATGCATAAAAATATTGGGGTAACTAAGAACCTGAAAGGTACCTAAAGTGACCCCTATAATCTGCTTTGCACGCAAAAGCCTTAGCTGGGATTGTGCCTCAAACTGGGGACAGTGCAGCCTAGAAATGAGGCAGCTCCTTTGGAGGGAGTTTGGAAAGGTGTAAAAGCCAAAAGAGGACCCAAGAAGATATTGTGTCAAGCAGAAATTAAAAACCAAGGCTTAACAACCTAAGGAAAAAAAAAGCTGAAAGGGGACATGATTATAATCTTGCAACATTTGCAAAGAAGGGAAACCACTGTTTTTCAGACTTACAGCGAATACGTTATTACCTAAATTGCAGAAAACCATTCTACACATAAGAAAACATTTTCTAGCATTGAGATTATCCAAGCCTTGAAACAAAATCCCGGAAATGGTTGTGAAATATGTAGTTGGAGCTCTTTAAAAAACAAAACTACCACTGACAGGCAGAAGAAGGTGAAGGCTTCTTCCACTTTAATGTTTCTGTGGTTCTCTGGTTTACATCCTTTCTATCTCACAGCTTCCATGTAGCCTACGAAAAATTCTATCACAGAAGATGAAAACAGCAGCCTTTTTTTAATTGCTAACTACTTACATGGGAGATACAAAGATACCTTTATTTTAAAACTGTTTCCCTATTGTCATAAAACAGCTCACACATAATATCAATGAGTCCTCTTTAAAATGCCCTGCCTTCTCTCTAATATTTTCAGTATTAAGCTGACTCTAATTTCTAATTTGATTCTTATTGCCAAATTGTGCGATTTTTAATAAAATTATAACCTATTATGTGTGTGTCTAGAGCCCTGTAAGTAATAAATCCAAAATGTTCTATCCAGTCTGATTGCATTCTATATCCATTATTAGTAGGTACACTGGAAAAGCAGAAAGTGAAACTCTAATATTTTTAAAAGTTTGAAAACTTCTCTTTCATAATACCAGGTATGTGCCATGTAAAGATGTGCTGGAGTGTTTAAAACATACTTTTGGAAAATATTATGTATATAGACTAAAAAGATTCAAGGATAAGCAATTCAAATAAGCCACAGCCATTCCAAAACTATCTTTGCACAAAAGTTAAAAGCAAGGTATAAGTAGTTAAGGAATTTTTGGTTCAAACAGTCAAATCTATTTTCAAACCACTCTCAATATAATATGCTTCAGTTACTTTGGCTCTGTGTCATATGAAACAATAAAAGTGGTGATGTGTTGAAGCTGAAACCATAAGGTGAGAAAGCAAAATCTGTTTTTTCATTTATGTGGCCTTTTGGGCTTGGATTTATGTTATAATTGGCTATCCAAATTCTATAATCAAAACCTTATTTGTGATTTTAAAGAAAGCCAATAGGTTGGGTTGAGAATAATGAAAGTACACTTCTAGAAGTTGTATAAGATCAAATGCTTAATGACAAGTTTCACTATGAATAAGATTTTAGTTTTTATACAGTAATAAGAGAAAATGTTAAAGATGTAAACACTTTTTAACCCCAAATAAAAAACCTTTTGTAAAAAACAGGAGTATCAAAACAATAGAAAATGATGTACTATTATTTTAAGCAATTCATGCTAGTGGAAGCATTAGAAGAAAGACAAAGTTTTAGACATTGCCACTGGTTTCATGGACCTCTCCCTTTGAAAGAATTATCCAGTCCTCCTTGTGACTGCAAAGGTCTGATTCTCCTTGTGAATCTCTACTACTGTTTTTTAACTGCATGTGAAACTCACCAGATGATGATAACTTCAATAGCACCAGACATCTAAAAACTAGTTATTGAAGACACAGACCAGTGTAATAAATGTCTACTGTCTTTTTACAATGAATCATTTTTATTTTAGCACAAACAGCAATTCACTGAAGACAGTGTGCATCACTTAGAAGAGAATGTTATGTCACCTACAACCCCAAAACTAACACTACCTCCATCTCTGTGAGAGAGAAAAACTTTAAGGCACATGGACCCATTTTTATACAGCATAAAGTAAGTCCATGAATTCTGGGAGTACCCAGAAACAATAAATTTGCAGAATATAAGCTTGCTTATGACTTGCCTCTATATTAAAGCCTCTTCACTTGTAAAACCTTCAGAAAGGGTTACCTAAATACCTAGGAGTACAAAGGAAGGTTTTTATCTCTTTCACATGTGTATGTGCATATATACAGAATGTTTAAGGTTGTAAAGGACCACCAGTGGGGTCATAATACATACAAAATGTGTGTATGTACATACAAACATAAAAACTTTGAGCCCTTCTTTCAAGTTATGCAAGCATAACATCACCCCTGTACAAACTGTTTAGGCACAGATCTTTTGCTCCAATACTTCATTTATTCATGACCTGTGAAACCAATCTCCTGGGTAAACACATGAAAGGACCAGACTTAAAGAAAGAGACACTGTCTCAAAATAGCACCACCTTCCCCTAAGTTCCCTATTTAGGTCTTACTGAATCAACATCCATTGTCATTATAGATAAGGCAAGAACTGGAAAGAAAAGGAGGAGTGTCTTTGCTGATCAGCAGATAATATAACTAAACATCACTTTTGACTCAAAGATCAAAAAAAAAATACAAGAGTTACAATGCCGAAGCTGAAAAATACTGAAATATTGAAAAAAAGCAATTGATAGAAAGTTAAATAAGATAAAACAGCTAGTCTTGTCCTTAAATAACTTTATAGATTTTTATTACACTGGGGACTTCTCAAGATCTAGGCAATTGCCTATATTTTTGATTTTCAAAATGTGTAATTGCTTATGGACAACAGGCCTACTTGTAAATCGCAAAAGTGAGCATGTGGCATGGTACTGACTGGTTTCACTGTCTCTTTTGTCATGGTGGAGAACATATCTTAGAACTTGCTTAACTCACTGGTGGTTGTTTCTCATTGCATCTTTTCTTCTTGCCTGAAGCCCTGCAGGAGCTACTGCTGCAGCTGATTTCAGATATGAATTGGGACTTTCTCAAAACCCACACTGAATTACAAGCTAGCTACATATTTTGACCTCGTTTTCTTCAAAAACGCAGACATTGTATATATGACTTTGAAGTAGCTGAACTACTCTCATAATGGTCCATGTTGCAAAGGTTAGTTACTTCAGATCTATTTGATTTTGCACATTCTGTACCTCAATAACAATTCTTATGGCTTTTGATGATAAGGATCTCTTAAATCATCTACACTTCAAGAAAAGTGTAAATCTTTGAAAATGTGACAAAATTTTCTAATCACTTTGCCCCACCATAAATTATGTCAACAGTTTGAGGCAATGGAGAACTTAGAAACTGTTGTGAGCAGCACAGCTTGCATCAATACATGCATTGTTCAGAGTCTTGGAATCACTAAATGAAAAGGTAGTGTCAGCACAAGGCTAATTAACATAAAAAAATCCAACCATCTGTGGCTTTTCTGAGGAGTTTTTATAAATAGCATATTATGGGAGAACAATTTTTATTTTTTTGATTACAGAACCATTTGCAAGGAACTGGAAGAATTTTATGTCCCATTTACATAAACACCAAAGCAGTTAAAGAGAGAATGCAAAAGGAATCACTGTATAACCTTAACATGCCACTAACATAGTCTGATAGTTTTCCAAAAATCTTGCTTACTACAATAGCTTTCTGAACATTTTCAGCATTTTTTTCAAGAAAGATTTTTATTTTAGAAACTTACTCCTCCAGATTTTCAGATATATTTTACTGAATAACCAACACAATGAATACAAAATTTAACATGGCAGTGATGAAAAAGTTCCTTTTTTAATTATAGAGGTCAGAATTTAAGCAAGAAGTTTGGGGAGAAATATTCTTTAGATGCATTTCATCCCATACCTCTCTGTATACAAGATTTTCAGTTAATAGAAGGTCTGAAACTGATTTAATCAATATTAATGATTTAATATATGCCATGCCCTGATGCTATCAGCTCCATGATGTTCTGCAGCACCATTACCACCCAAGTCAGTCCTACATCATATAGAATGTGCACAGTGGTTTCCCCTGAGGTAGTAACATGGCCAAATTATTGAAAAATCCTTTTGCCAAGCTTAGTGATACAGTACAATTTTGCCCAGGGGTAAATATAACAGTAGTTTTGGGGGGTTTTTTGCTGGCTTAGCCACACTGTATGTGTGCAAATGGAGTGGAATGAGGAATCTGGTACTTCTGGGCCAATGGTCAATGAAATATTCTGGTAAGGTAAAAAGAAAGAGTAAGTTTACTACTATGTTCCAAACATTGAGAAACCCTCTTAATGTTAGTGGAACTGCAGCAGCCAAATAATGGCAATCACAAATTAATATCCAAAGTAGAATTTAAGAGGTTCATACATAGGAAAATAAATTTAACAACTTAATTTAATAGACTGTTTACTAAAAAGCAACATCTACCAATCTTTTCAGAGGTCACATATGTTTAAACATAAATTTGAAATGTTGTTTTTGTCCAGTATCTCTATGAAATCTGAAAGCAGATCAAAAAATATTTGAAACTGACTTGAAAGCAGTGACGACATTGCTCACATCAGACTAGAGTCATTTCCCTAAAGCAGCAAAATAAAGAAATGCTGGCTTGTACCCTGTGTGAAACATGAGTCCATATTTTAAAGACTTCTGGCAGAAGTCAGTATTACGTAAGTTTTAAACCAAGCATTGCTTGACTTACAAAACTGAAGAACACAAAATTAACTGTTTAGATTTTAGCTGAGAAAATGAAGCTGAATTGAATTAATGGAATAATGTACTTCAATATATTTTTTAAAATCTGAGCTTTCATTTGGCATACACCATATTTTGTGTCTTTTTCAGCCACAAGATATGTTGACAAATTTTTTCTTTGCTCCAGCGTAACTTGGCAGAAAGTACAGAAGTAATCAATCTTCCTATTTTGTGCAAAGTCCCTTGTCGTCTGCTGACTGACTGGCATAAATCATTATTAACTTTCGGAGCTCATAATATTTATTTGCATGAAGTCAAGAGGCTTACAATTTGTTTTGGTTTTAGCTTACAACATATTGTGTCAAGTTTCCAGATGCTACAGATTTTTAATCAAGAAAGAGTTTGTTATTCTTTCAACAAATCTCCAAGCAGAAAGCATATGGAAAATCTGGCCAGAATTCTCTCAGAAAGATCTTCCTTCCTTCCTTCCTTCCTTCCTTCCTTCCTTCCTTCCTTCCTTCCTTCCTTCCTTCCTTCCTTCCTTCCTTCCTTCCTTCCTTCCTTCCTTCCTTCCTCCCTCGCTCCCTGCCTCCCTCCCTCCCTCCCTCCCTCCCTCTTTTTGCCTCTTTCTCTCCTCTTCTCTCCTTTCCACTTCACTTATTTATTCCCCTTTCCCTTTTCTTTAATTTCCCTTTCTCCTCCTTCCTGTTTTTTTTTTTTTTTCCTTTGACATGAGCAATCATTAGGATAAAAGAAAGATCCTCTAAAACATTAACAGTCTCCATGGTGTTTAAAGAACCATTAACGACTTCCTTCATGAGGAAAAACAAGCAAGTGCTTTTTGTCTTCAGAGGAGCTTTTGCAGCAGTTCTGGGGCTCCAGATCTGGAAGATGGTCTGTGGTGACACACACTACCCCAAGGATGATAGTGACCCTGGCTGCAATGGCTCATGTGTTTCTGGCTGACCGAGGTCTCACTGGAACACACGATGTTGGCTTGCTGTCTTGCTCTCAGCTGCTGAACTTCCCAAAATCACAGCTGTAGTATATGCAGTATTTCTGTCATGCTCACTCTCCTAAGATTTTATCAAAAACGAACAAACAAAAAAAATGGTAAGATTACAAAGTTTGCCAAAAACAAAGTTAATGTTAAGAAATACTAAGGGATCAAAAGGACAGAAAATAATACAGAATATCAAAATGCACTCTAATGTAAGAAACACATTTTGAATGTTATAATTGAGGCTTTTAAGACTGCAATTTATGAAAAGAGGGTTGGTTACTAGCTGCTGCAGTTTGTGGAGATGAAAAAAGTGGAGTTTATGCTTTCTACTCTTGAGTCTAAACATAAGACCACATGATGTTTTGAGTTTTAGCAGGCATTTTAAAGACAAAAATCTATAGATGTTTGAAATTTTAAGAAGTAAAAAAACAATGCAAAAGACCCATTTTGGACCTTCACCATTCCTGTCATTCACCTAGACCAGGGTCTTTACAAAACAGTGCCTTTCTGTCTCTCATCAGGCATGGCTGCTAGTAATCTAATATGCCATTGAAATCCCAAATTTATTTCTGTTAAAGCAGCATAATCCAAATTCATTGCAAAAGAGCTTCTACTGTAAAATACTGACTAATTTTTTTTCCATCCTTTAGCTATTAATTATTTTAAAAGATAGGACTGTATTGTCAGAAATCACATATCTCTTCTTTATAGCTGTTTTGACAAGTCATAATTGTCCAGGGCAATTATCTTTATTTTAGTACTTTAGTCCCTTTACTTTTTTTTAATATTTAAAAACAATTACTTTTTTATTTTGTTACCATCTTTTGGTTGTACATTTTTATCTCTACGCATTTTTCAACAGGGTGAATTATGTTCATCAGTTTTATGGACATGCTTCATTTTATCTTGTGCACTGTGATTCACT
This sequence comes from Lonchura striata, assembly GCF_050655825.1. Classification (NCBI taxonomy): domain Eukaryota; kingdom Metazoa; phylum Chordata; class Aves; order Passeriformes; family Estrildidae; genus Lonchura; species Lonchura striata. The sequence goes on from NC_140704.1 coordinate 125,757,073, forward strand.
GCAACTAAACTATGTACCCCTTCATAGTTCTTCTCCAAACTTCTAGTTTCCTGGCAAAACTGAATCTTTGTACCTAAACTACTCAGTAATTGATTTTGTTACTTTCAAGAATTTGTGTCATGTCCAGCTGGCAACTAAGCACCAGTCAACCACTAGTTCACTTTTCTCATGTCTGGATAGGAAAAAGAATGAGAAGAGTCAAAACTGGGGAACTCATTGGTTGAGATAAAGACAATTTAATGAGTAAAGCAAAAGCTGTGCATGCAAGCAAAGCAAAATAAGGAATTCATTCACTACTCCCTATGGACAAGCAGGTGTTCAGCCATCAGGGAAAGCAGAGATCCATCACATGTAATGGTAGCTTGGGGAGATACTATATTTTTAAACATTCTCCACTGTCTTTGTTTCCCCAAGTTTTATATGCTAAGCATGATTCCATATAGTATGGAATATGCCTTTTGTCAATTGAGCTCAGCCAACTTCCCATGCATTTCCCAGCCTCCTTGCTGGTGAAGTAGGGTGAGGAGGTGAGGAGCAGAGAAGGTCTTGATGCTGAGTAAACACTGTGCAGGAACAAGGAAAACATCCCTTTTTTATCAACACTATTTCCAGCAAAAACCCCAAACACAGCCATACCAGCTACTCTGAACAAAATTAATTCTACTCCAACTTAATCCAGCACATTCTCCACCCCTTATTCCACACCATTTACATAATGTTTAAGCGCCACAGAATCCAGCAGAGACTAATTAACCACCACCTCCCTTCTCATCCTTTGATATAATATATATTTTTTCATATTATATATACAAAAATATAGTAGTCTGTGGACCACTAATGTCCATGAAATGTCCATTGAGTTAATTTAGTCCATGACTTTGGGCTCCATCTGTTCTGGTGGTCACTCAGGAGAGGTGGTTGCAACTCCATGGTGTTACTGGGAGACCAAGCCAGCACTTGAATCACTGCTGCAGTGCAAATGCTTCCTGTAAAAATTGTTCTCCACAGGTTTTGGTGGCTCCTGCCATAGTAATTTCTGTAGCTGGCAACTTAAAACATGGATTACAAAAATTTAAAGGTATTTCCATTAAAATCTCCACTCATTTCCCTTTGGACCAGATCACAGGGTTTGACATTGCAATGAGCTTTTTCCTGTAACCCCTCTCCAGCCTGGACTTATCTGCAGACTGCAGCCCCTTAGTAGAGCACTCGCTCCCCTGAGTTGAAGAGAGAATTCAAACTCTAGGACTTATATCTGGGAGCCTTTTCAGGGATATACCTGCTGCATCACAAACTTCTCTGCAGCCATAGTTGCTTTGAGGTGCACCTGTTCCAGTGTGGCCTTTTTCCATGGGTCACAATGCCTCCAGAGATGCCTGCTCCACCATAATCTTACTCATGGCTGCAGTCCCTGTCAGGATATGCCTGCTCTGTTGTGGGCTTATGCATGACCACACTCCTTGAGGTGCTCCAGCATGACTTCATGCAGAGCCATTGATGTTTCAAGGTGCACCTGATGCAGAACAGACTTATCCAAAGCCGCAGATATTCTGAGGCATTTCTTCTTTAGCATGGACCCCAATACCTTCAGAGCTACATCTGCAGGGGGGGACACAGACATATCCATGGCACTCTTTGGGGTGTCCTGCTCACAGATCACAGCCCTTTTGAGACAAGTTCACACTGGATTTCTAGCCTCTCCAGCAGAGCAGCACAGAAAGAGCAGTTATGGCCTGGCCATCCGCCAATCCAGGCACATTGCCATGACTGTTATCAAAATGTTCCCAGGCCCAGCAGAGTGAGATGATAAGCAGTGTAGTAGTGCAGAAATGCACAAAGCAGTGAAAGCAGAAAAAGCAGACACTGATGAGCACTAAGCTGTAATACATAGTGGGCAAGCAAGCCCCTTGGCAAGCAGAAGACCCTGAAAATTAAAAAGCAGCAAAACCACCTATAGATTTCATCTGGTATTTGATTACAATCAAATCTTCAATTGCCTTGGATCCTTTGAGATCGATAGTGGATACCTCACTGTTTTTCTCTATAGCACTTAGCATGTATAATAAAAGATATTTAAAGCCCCACTGAATCAATGTTGCTAAAAATACCTGATCTATGCAGTGTAGGTTGACATGTCCTTCTCTGGGTTTTAGGAATATGATTACACAATAAAATCCTTTTTTCTCCCAAGACCTTATTCTGTTCAGCTTTGTTATTTATTGCTTTGTAGTTGTTACAGTCATATGGAACCATGCTAGATATTTTCGTGGAATATTCCTAAAATGAAGGACAGACCCAGGGAAATAGCATTGAGACAGAGGTTCAGCCATGCCTGGAGAACAGGGGAAGCTTTGTCATCAACTACAGCATGTGCTTGGCAGGGTTGTCAGTAGAAGCAAACTAATGTGGCCAAAGTGCATTAACTGTGTGAATTCCTGCTATACATTTGGTTATTGTAAGATGTTGCCAGGAGTAGAAAGTTGCCTCACAGAGTACCTCCCTGAGCAACACAAGCATACCTTCACTCAGTTCTGTTAAGGTATTCAAGTTTCCCAGAGAATTGTGGACGACCCATCCCTGGAAGAGGTAAAGGCCAGATTGGATGGGGCTTTGAGTGGTTTAGTCTAGTGGAAGATGTCCTTGACCATGATCTTTAAGGTTCCTTCCAACCCAAAACATTCTGTGATTCTATGATTCTGTATGTCTTTACAGTCATTACTTTATTCCCTCAAAGAAGTTTTCTATCATCTACCATTAATCTTTCACATTATATGCCTTAAAAAATAGATAAATTCTGGAATATGCTTCAAATCTTTATTTTACTTTAATCATAGCCACAGATCACAGGAATTGTGATTTTCCCTTGCATATAATATTAGGGCTGATTTCAGACTCTAGATTAATAAAACAGATTTTAATGGATTTGTGATAAATTAAGGGAGGTGGTGTGGTCCTGCTGTGGCTGGATACACAATGCAGTGGAGGATGTATAGTTTCCTACGTGGACCATTTAGTAACAGAGTCTTACTTTTTGCATGACTATTTATGTCTTTCCCATCTATGGTTGAGAAAAGTTGTGCAACATTAATTTTCTAGAAAAATAGTTTGTAGTGAAAATTAATTCTTCAACAAAAGTGAAGTTTGTGATACAGCTGAGTTATTTTCTGCTTTAAGAACTGGTAAATATTAGATCATCCAAACAGACAACAGTCTGTGTCTGATCAGACACACAGTCCAGAAACACGGTAGTAAATATTAGTTACTCAAAACAACAGTCGCAGTGAGAAGGATTTGAACGATCTTTAGGCTGCAATGTCTCCTTACAAAATAGCTCACGGAAAAATTCCAAGAGTGGACAAATTTGTCAAGGTTACAAATGAGTAAAATTTGTTCAGCAAAAGGTCTTGCTGAGCTTGCTTGTTAGCTAGATGAATTTCTTGCTTGTTCATGGAGCACGCAAACATGCCACTGGTCCGAGTTCTCTGAGCTTTTTCTGGACACTTTCCAGTTCCAGGGGCAGGGGAGGATTTGGCCAAACATATATGTATTTTTTTGTGTTACATAAAACTGTACGAAGATAGCTTTGCCAAAGGGCAAAAATAGTTTTTCTTGATCTTAACAGCCCAGAGTTTTGTTGGTTATTTTTCCCAAACAGGATATCTGTAGTGGGAAGAAATAGTTTCATTTAGTTTTTTTCTGCTATGATTTTTTAAAATTTCAAAAGGTTTCTTTATTTTCTTTTATTTTTTTAGTATAATATTCTAAATTATTAATATATACTCATTTATATTCACTGACTCCAAACCTTATAATATTGCCATGAAATAATCTATTAAAATTTCTTTTGCCTATTGGTAATGTGAAACAGATTAATCTTATTTGAATAAGATATTATGACAAAATATGACATGTTGGATCATTAGCTCAAAAACTTCATCCCCCAGGAGAAACAACTCTTTGCTTTCAATGCTCAGCCTATCAGAGTTCTAGTTCATGCAATGGTCTTGTTGCTGTAGCATGAATATTTATTGCTTCTGTAAGGAATGATGCTTTAGCAAGACTGAACACTGTGGAGTCTTTAGTTGCTGAAAGCTAAAATTTACTAGCAGATATAAATATTACACTCCTTTTGAGGAGAATTTCCAGGTGAAGCCTCAAATCCCACTTCCACCTCCAAAACCCTCCAACTTCTTTCCTTATATTTTTCCAGAAAATTAGGTTCTGTTTTATAGGCCAGCCATTGTAACACATAAAAAAATGCATTAATTCAAAAGGAGAAAGGAGCCATGATCACCCATAGTCTTATGATTCAGCCACATTTTGTCTCCAATCTTCTGAAACTACACCAGAGTTCTCAGTTTTCTTAAAATTCTACATTCACATTTTGTGAAAAAAAAAAAAAAAAAAAGAGAATGCATTTAAAATAAGGTCAATTCTTTCTGCTGTTGTACAACTATTTGTAACTTTTCCATTTACATCTCCAGGCTTATCTATATTTCAAAATTTTTCATGAAGTCCTATTCTCAAACATTCCATTTCAGATTTATTATCGATTGAAAATTCACAACTGTTACAAGGTCGTTTAAGAAAGACTTCCTTATTTTCTTCATTGAATTTAGTTAAACTTCTTTCATGAATAGAGAATTACAGTGTTTCAAGATAATTTAATTAGCTCCCAAATTTTGTCATTTGAAGTTTACCTCTGAGTCACTTTTTATTTTTAGAACTGGCCTTGATAAGCCCTGACTGCATGTTTATTTGTGTGCTAATGGAAATGTATGGTGGTAAATATGTGGAAAAGCCTAATTGCACAGATACATTTTGATAGTCCCTATTCCTTGCTTCTAGGCAATCCTAAGCAGTGAGTTCAGTAATCAAACTGTCCTTTTTATCTTTGGCTTTTTGGTGTTTCATGGTGTATTCCTAATAATTTTAGTGTAGGGTTATTTTGGTGGGCTTTTTCCCCTCTAATTTTTTCTTTATCATATGTCACGAATACTAGAGGTGAAACTGGGTATAACTTGCATTGTCTTCAGCAAGGCTTTCAACATGTACTTCTAGAATACCCATGTATCAAACTGAAGCAATATGAACCAGATGGGTTGATTACGAAGTGAGTGGTCAGTGTTAAAGTGTTGGGGTGATAAATGGCATAGGAAGTCAAACTGGATATCTCTTACTAGTGAATGTCCTTAAGTGTCAGCCTTGGAGCTCAAACTATTTAAAGTCTTTATTAATTATCTGGACAGTGCAAAGGAGTGCACCTTCAGCAATTTCATGGATAACACCAAATTGTGAGGGTTTTCAGCATGCTGGAATGTAGAGCTGCCATTCAGAAGGAATCTCAATCTGCAGAAGAAACAAGCTAGAAGAAATCTCAGGAAGTTTAACAAAGAATAGGCAGTGTCCTGCACCTTATATGATATGACAATACAACCTCAAACAGAAATACAGGCAGGGCAGTGACTTGTAAAAAGCAGATCTACAGAAAAGGAGCTGAGCATTCTGGTGAACAAGTTGAATATAAGAGATTATAGAATCATTTAGGTTGGAAAAGACCTCTAAGGCTATTGAGTCTAACCATTAACCCAGCACTGTCAAGTCTACCACTAAAACATATCTCTAAGTGTCACATCTTTTAAATACCTCCAGGGAAGGCAAGATGCAGCAATGTTCCCTTATACTCTCTGAGTTTTCTTAGCCAGGGATACATTCAATAGGTTGATTATGTTCAGCTGGTAGATTAATTTCCTCTATTTGTGATACTGTATCTGAAATAGTCTTCAATTTTGGTTCCTAATACAAAAATGACATTTCCATGCTATCTGGGTGGGGGGTAGTGGGGGTCGGAGGAAGGGTGTTGTACAATCAGGAGAAAGATATTGCCTTTTCAGTTATTTCTTGAAAAGATACAGGTAAATGCCCACAAAGATCAGAGTACTTAATTTCTACTTTTCTGGAGCCTCCAATAGTTTTTAACCTAAAGAGTTTGCTGATATACCTGCAGTTAAAGCAAGACTTATGTTAACACTAGAGCAGAACAAGGACTAAGAATATACTTGGACTTTCATAAGCATGGTCACAATTTACTGTAAATGATAATATTTTACACTTGAGAGAGCGGCATGAAAAGACTGGATGAATAATGACTATGTGAGACTGACAAGTGGGAACAGTATAGGTGATGTTTAGTGTTTGCCTATCAAATGGAAAGAGTAAATCAGTTAAAAAACTCAAGATACCTCAACGATTATTGTATGTAAGGTTTACTCACTTTTCACACAAGCCCAGCAACTGAGCTGGACCAGTTTTGCTTATAATTTTACACTGAGACAGGTAGAAATGTCTTGGGAATGCCTCCAGGTATAATTTATAATCATCTCAAAAGGATATTGAGAACTGTTTGTTTTCATTTCAAAAAAAAAATACCAAACAAACCCAAAATTCCAAACACCACCCCTCCCACCGCAAAAAAAAAAGAAAAAAAAAAAGAAAAAAAAAGAAAAAAAAAAGAAAAAAAAAAGACTTGTCAGCCAATAAATTTTGTCTTAAAGGTCAGGAAGGATAAAACAGGATTGCCAAAAGTCCAGCTTTGTTAACTTGTAAGAGATATTGACACAGGAAGAAAAGATTTCTTCTAATGCAGAAATAAAGAAGGATACTGATACTTGTGCACTGTGGTAAGCACTGAGTTTGGAAGTAAATGAAATAGGAAATGAATTAAATTATTTGCTTGGGCTGAGATAGAAAGAAAATTAAATGCTTCAAATAATCCAATTTCGAGGCCTGGAGAATATCTGCTTCCAGAATTCTCAAAACAAGCATGTGAAATAAAATATCAAATAACTAAATGGGCCAATAAATATATTGACAAGTGATTATAACAACCTAACCAGAAAATAGCAAAGGAGGTTCTTAAACTATAAAGAAAGAATATCATGTGATAAATCCAATTTTACTACTATGTCTTCAATAGTATTCAATGCTACAAGAAAATATTTCAGAGGTATAAGTAATTAAGATGATTCAAGTAAAAAAGGATTGGGTTAATAGATCCAATACATTTACCCAATCTAGATTCTGCCATACCAACCAAATGAGTAGGAAAACAGAAATTCTAGACAAAGAAAATACATAGCAATAACATACCAGAATTTAAGTGAAAAAAATTAATATATTAGAAGAAATGAATCACAAAACTGGAGAAATTGAAGATTAAAAGTGAAATAATCCATGAGGAGTGTACTTTGATAATTTATATTCTTTATAAACATCTATTTTATGACATGAAGAACCCTCAAGAGTTGTCTAAAGACTTTTGTGTGTGTTATTTTAATCAATGTTCACTGTGTAAGTAGTGGTGAAGAAATGGCTAATCAGTTCTAGAAAGCACCACCTCTGTGAGTAAGATGAAATTTCTGAGAGAACTGGATGCCCTTGAAGATGAAAATAAAGTGATCTGAAATTTTGTAATGCACATTACATGATTCTATGCTTAGGAGTTACCTAAAAACTAGTGCTTTAAACTCATCTGTAGAAAAGAAACTTGAAAACCAAGGTGGAACTTGACAGCCCTGGACAATTAAAAGCCAGGTACATGATGCAAACTGTGAATATAAGCTAATGAGATTTGAGAATTTGCTGAAGTATTTTAAATGAAATTTGCAAAATATTTCAGTTATGTTGCTGTTACAGTAGTAAAGGTCCTTGGAATTTAAAATATAATATAAATAAAGAATAACCATTTGTATGATTAAGGGAATGGATAGTTTTTCATGTGAAATAAAGGAGTAATGTTGTCTTCTATGCTTTATCATGTTTCTCTACTTCTCCTAGCAACTGCAATCGTGGTTTATAAACTTATCAAATAGGCCCTATAACATGGTTCCTGACTATGCCATTGATAGGTAGTCATTGAACTAGACAGTTTAATTTTTCCTGGTTCTATTTACCACATTTATTCATCTGCTTTCACATGACTTCCTTTGTGTTATAAATTTTGCTGCATACTCTTTCCTCATTTCTCCACGCTCTTTTCTTCAAATTACTTCCTCATAATTTCTTATATTTATGATTATTTTCTTTTTAATATCTTCACAGTATACACATTTTTCTACTATTAGTTTTGAAACATTTAAATTGCTTTCCCACATGTATAGCACAGTTCTTGGTGTATTAAATAGTATTTATATATAGGCTTCTTCTGAGTAATATTTATAAACTGATGACTTCTGCGTAGCTATTATTCACATATGGTTTTATCATCTCCTACCAGTGCTTATAAAATACTTATACATCATATGCTGCATATTCATATGTATTTGCTTTTATAACTAATTTCTTGAAGTACATAAAACCTACAAGGGCTAAAATCATGTGGTTTTAATCAACGGCATCAAACAAAACACATCCTTTTGACTTGGTGATTTAATATCAGAGAGCTTGGCTTAATGAAACACCTAGATTTCCAGATTCCCCAAACCATGCTCCATCATCTAGAAGTAAAGTCACTGTTCTGCTGCTGTAGATCAGTATATTTCCACTGAGTTCAATAGAAGTACATCAGATTATGGTGGTGAAAGGTGAAGCCAGCAAAACTTAGCACTCTGAAATGCTTTGGTTTCTACCTCTGTAACCAGCATCCTGCCTGTTCTGCAAGAGGCTTAAAGGTGCTTTCAGGGAAATACTGGCCTGCCTTTTTGCCCCTGCCCAGCTAAGTCTTCTGTATGTATCCATATGTATGTATGTATATGTATCCAAATGAAGTTGGCAAACAAATTTAGATATTCACGTGCTTCTTTCACAGTTTGTTTTTTCCTACCCCAATTTAATTCCCCAAAATTCTGAAATGACAAAATTAAAAAAAATTGACATTTTATTTCAGTGTTTCAGCCAAAAGAACATTGGAGAGGTAGGGAAAATTTTAAGATAATAATTGATTCAAAAACATTACTTGAGTCAAATATAAAAATTTGACTGTTCACTTTCTATACCACTTTACTCTTCAAGCCTGAACATTTTTTGCAGCATCATGCCAAATGCATTTCAAATAATTACTTTTATTACTTCTGATTGATTTTCAGCTTGACTTTCAAAGGGAAAAGTCTTTTTTTCTGTATTTATGTTTTTCCAGTCTCCTTTTCAGTAATGTCTGAACCAACTGGCTAATTTCAATCAACTTATACACAGAGAAAAAAAAAAGCTTTAGATAAAGAAGATACACCATGACTGATTACTGTAAGTTAATGGTAAAAGTTTTTTTTGGACTTTGAAGGAATCCACAAGGATGCTTGTTAGATCTCAGGAAACCAGTATTTATTCTTAATATTTAAGCAGAATGGACTTATGAAAACAAATGCCTCAGAGTTGTTGCTTGAACCCAATCTGGTATTGTCTGGTTTTAAAGACTGAAAATTCTAAAATAATTAATGTAAAGTGAAAAGGGCCAACATCTCTTCCTTGCTGTTTGCACTTTGCAGAATTAGATAATTCTTCTTTAACTTCAGTCACCCTAGGACAATCCTGAAGTTTCTAATTGGAAAAACAACATGACATTTTGCTAACCACAGGTGTTCAAAGAATTCAAAGACTGAGGCTACAACATTTCATAGTTGTGGAACAGAGCAACATGTTCCTGCAGATAAACTGGGCATTTATCCAAGCCAAACTTGAAGAATCTTTATCTCAAAGTATGAACCTCCAGTATGAGAAAAGGGCTGCCCAGTCATTCCTGTTCTAGCTTAAGGCATCACCTTTGCACAGTGATTGTGACCATATTAAGATAAACACAAGCTAATAGAAATCATAGGTACTTAACAACATGAATCTTCATTTACTCTGTAACAATTTGACATTTGCAAAAAGCAGAACAGTAGGAACAACAGTCTCTTAATTGTGGTTCATGCTAAAATTGAGATCTGTCCTTGCTGTGCTCATTACCAAAGAAAGGTCTGTCTTTTCTGTAACCTGACTGGATTATGAGGGATGGAAGAAATAGTTTTAGCTCTATTTTGCAAATGAAGACCTTCAAGATGCAAAGATCAGGACTCTTATAAAAATATCAATGGAAGTTTTGAAACATTTGTAAGGATAGCTTCCCTGGCTCTTGGAATCCCAGGCCAACATTTTAATCATATGAACAGTCCTCATCTTTCTATATTATCTAGATTTCTATGCTATCTCTGAAATTAAGTCTATGGGATCTCATAAGTATGGGATATGTTGAGATGAAGTGGATTAAATTTTAACATTTTCCTTAGGAAAAAGATTGCTCTCTCTACAAAGAAAAATGAATCCTTAGCTTAGGAAAAACACACAGTTGCTATCCTGAAATGCATGAAAACTTGCAGGAATAAGAAAGCTAACCCTCTGCCAAATAGTTAAAGAGATGATAAGGAGTGTGTACTTTACATCAACCAGAAAGCTAGTTCGGGAAACCAGAACTACTCTATTCATCAAAGCATTTGACTGTTTTCTTTTGGCTGAAGCCTGAATTATACATTTTAATAATGTTATCTATGAATTTGTCATCTTTTAGATGAAACTATATTGTTCTATATTTTTATATGAGTACATGCAGCAATGAACAGGTCTAATCAGAGACCAAAAAGAAAAGAACCAATTAAAACAGAATGAAAAAATGGTTAGATTTAATAAGTACCAAATTGAAATTGCAGGTGACTGACAATAGAAGACCATAACTGACCACTTCAGAGAACAGGAAAATAATGAGAAAGAAAACCCAAAAGAGAAAAGAGCCAAGCCAAACCAAACCAGACCATACAAAATTCTCCTCACAATTAAGGACCACTGCAGGACTCAGGCTGTAAATAATAGTAAAAAAGATATTTATATATCATTTTAAATAAAACTATCTGCAAATGTAAAAGTGTTAAAAGGTAGACATGCAACAAAGTTTACCATGTCAAACAAAGGAGGATGTCCATGCATTAGGCCAACCCAAGTATTTTCAGATTAGAAGTTTAAAGAGTCCTAGATAAAAAGAATTTTGTAACACTTATTGTTTCAAAATTAATGTTAAGAATATTGGAAAATATTGAAAGACCTGCCAACGTGATTTAAATACCAGAAAATCACCAAAATTACTTGAGTTATTACAGTTCTACTAGCTTTGTGAAGATATTGGTCAGAATAATGAGGCATTAAATACAATAATATCTACAGAGAAGTAGAAATTTGAAATATAGCTTATCTGAGCCAACAGGAATTTCTGGTGAAGAAGGCTTGAAAAAGTTTTTTTTTTTATTATAAATTTACAGACCAGATTTTGTCATGGTCTAAGATATAAGAGAGGTTACTGATACAATGATTTTGCCAAAGCATTTTACATTGAACTATAACATTTTAAGACCTGTTAACTTGACCCAATGGAGAGCTATTAAAAAGATGAAAAGAAAAATGCTGTGCTATGCTTAAAATTCAGAAATATCATGTCCAGTTCTGAAAATATCCTGTCCAATTCTGAAACCATGCATGATGAGGGTATGAATTTTATAAAAGAGCTCAAAGAGTAAAAAATAATGATCTTCCTGGCTTTAGAAAACAGACCAGGCATATAAGGAACTCAGTCTACTCATTATATGAGGAGCAAATCTGAGAGATCATCAGGTCCTTTTAAGAGAACAATTTAAACATTGAATAGAAAAATTTATAGGAAGGAATTTACCATCTTGATGAGGAAGAGACAAATTGTATGATGAAAAATAAAATTAGATAATTTGACATAAATGCAGTGTCCTAAGAGCAAAGATCATTTGGAAAATGTTGAAAAAATTTTGAATTGTAATCAAATGAAGCAACCTTTTATGTGGGGTCTACAGTGCAAGTGCTGTGTGGTTTCACATTATATTTGCAGTGGTCTTTTCTGTCACTAAAATCTGATAGAGAATTTGTGAACCTTTTGTTTATTTTTATTCTTTCATACTCAGAAAAAGGTACATTCTGTTAAATACACAGCTGCTTTCAAGTCTGAGTTTGAGCAGTGATGTGACATAAAATTTTAGCTGGAAATTTCATACCAGATTGTCCATGTGAAAAATAATTGCTATTCCTTCATTGTTTTGGGAAAGTGAGAGAGAAGGGTGTGATTCCTCCAATTACTGTGGATTGCTTGATTCTGCAGACAGAGAGATGGACAAAGTTCTGCCATGAAAATAATGCTCTATATTATATATATGACTGCCTTATCATCAAGGTTTAACAAAAACATTTGATTTGAGTATGGGAGAGAAATTTTCTTGCAGTTCAGGATGAAAACAAGCTACTCATCTCCAGCTGAAGAAGAATTTGACACTTCAAAAACTATTTTAACCAATTTGGTGGTTCAGGGATTTTTTTTCCAGTGAAGCTTCAGTGAGGTTGTAATGTTTCCTTCCCTGCAGATATTCAAAAGCCGTCTGCACACGGTCCTGGGGAACTGGCTCTAGCTGGCCCAGCTTGAGCAGGGAGTTGGACCAGATGCTGTCCAGCAATCCCTTCCAGCCTCAAATATTCTGTGATACTGTGGATCATTTTCAGTTCCTACTGTTCCTGATACATAAATCTTCTGAGAATTAAAGTGCTTTAGTCTAATCCAGCACAGTGGGTCCACTAGGATAGCAATAGAGTGACATTAAATGTGCTGTCATATAAAAGTTGTCAGACTATGTCATCAACTGATTGTCTCATACTCTATGAAAAAATTAAACCCCTTCCTAGTCCCGAAAAGAATTATTAAGCTGCAAAGCCAAGAAAAAGGAAGGCCACTTGTATTGAGTAATCTGTCTCTTGTTATCAGAACTGGTGATAAATGAGCCTTTACTACTATTGAAAAGCAGAAACACCACAGAAGATTGTCAGGTACAGGGTATGGCTCTTTTTCTCAGAAATAATACAGTATCATCCACTTTTAAATCTTACTAATCTGATCTGGAGTCCGCTGAAGGACAACAATAATGCATTTCAAGTTCTTAATGCAGCAGATTTAAAGTTCGTAAGATTAAATGAAATATGAAACCTGTTTCATGGACCCCCTGGCTGCTCATGAGGGTCTTCCTACATGGTCTACCCTTCCCTACAGGCTGCCAGCCTCGTAGCCAAAATTCCTAACACCAAATTTCAGGTGTCCTGGGAAGGACATGTTCAGGAAGGGAGGTGGACCTTGTTAATTTATGTTTGAGACCATCTTCTTGATGGAAAACTCAAATTCGGTGAATCTATAGGCCATAATAAAATGGAAAACTGGTTATATGACTATCCAATTTCTACAGTACCACTTCTGAGCCAGAAGTATAGCTGGCTCAGTTTTAAGAAGTTAGTGAATAAGAAGATTTTGCTCTGGTTTAGGAATTAAAGTCAAAGAGAATGAAAATTAAAATAATATCTGTATTATCAGTGGTGGTGAATAAGGAGGACTTGTCAGTTTATGTTAAATTAGAGGCAAATCAGTATAGGAAAAATGGGCTATTGTTCTTTTTTAGGTAAGTCAAACCAGGAAAATTTCAGTAGAACACAACTAGGATCTCAGAGGAGAAAACCTTCGTCCCTATCTGGAGTTTGCTTTTCAAGAACTAGTCTAATAGAATTATTGTCTTTATAACCATGGCTTTTGTATGTATTGGCTGATTTTATTAAGAAAGAAAGAAAGAAAACCTATAGACTCCTACAAAGATAAAAATGTTAACTCCAACTACAGAGATTCAGCTGATTTTTTTTTTCGCTGAACTTAACAGCAATCACTGTTAACATTGGCTTTGGAAAAGTGAAAATATGAGCTTGTTCCTGACTAGACTGAGACGCAATAGGGGTTGCTTATCTTATTTACAAAAAATAAAGTATTTTTCAAAATCTTTGATCTATCTTGTTCTACACATCATTATTGCAAAAGTCTCTGATTTTGCTGTCAGCCTTCATTTTCTCTTGATTCATAATCACTTTCCTGAGTTCTTAGGCAGGACTTCTATTTTAAAGCTCTATGTGGAAACTGGCAGAATAGAAATTTTTTCAGAAGATCCCAGGTTTCTTCTGAGGAAAAGCAATGAGAAAATGTTGTGATTCCCATAAGAGGGGAAGATTTTGGCAGGGATTTCTGGGTCTCTTTGTGGGAAGGGAAGGGTTCCAATGTTTTCTCCAAGAAAGGAGAGTATTTTTAATCTCTCTCTGAAAGAGAGATATTTTAAATTGAAAATTACCTTTCCACTGTATATATGTACTTTTGAATACTTACATGTTTTTCAGTTTTGTGGAAGAAGTTTTTTATTTTTTCAGTCATGGTTGGTGCTGTAAGGACTTCTGTTTAATTCAGTACAGTGGGGTCTTGAAATCAGTCATTTACAGACAAACACAGAAAGTGTGGCTCTACCGTGTTCATTAACTGAGGAACTAAATTTTATGTGTAAATGACAATGTTCCCAAAGAACCAGAAGGAATCCTAGCATTTTTTTACCACTGGTAGTAACTTTTTATAAGAAAATATTGCATGAGTTCAACATTTGGAATAGCCAAACCATCTGTAAAGTAGGGTAATGTATTCCCTTGAAGGTTTAAAGCATTTCTAGTATCCAATAGCTTTAATGATGCTATTAATCTATTTAGACAATGATTATTTTTTTCATCTTGTATTGCTGAATGCGATTCTGTGCAGAGATTATTTTCAAGGGAAGTTAAGAGCACAGGGAGCCTGATTAGAAACCTAAGAACATATCTGTGCTGTGATGACTGTAGCAACTTGTACACCTTTTAATCTTCAACCTTCTTTCTTTGGATTTTTCATTCCTCTCCTTCTGTCACTACAGTACCTGGCATCTCCCCTGCATTACAATCAGGCCTTGCCTTCTTCCTCAGAACTGTGGATATGGCTTCAAAAAAATATATGTGCTATAGCTAGCCTTATATAAAAGTAGTTCTCAATTTTTTTCTTTTACTGTCGACTGGGAAAGTGGTAACCTATTGGTAATGTCAGCTCATGATGTCACTTGTGGCACTAGAAAAATACATGAGTAACTCTTTGATAATGATTTACTGGGGTTAGTTGTATCTTTAACTTTTGTTGCTTTGTCCCTTCCTTTTGGGTACAGTTCCTGCTTTCTTGTGCCATGTTTCCTGTCATCTTTTTTGGAAACACTCTTTTGACAGCTGCTTATTCATTGCTATACACAGCTGAACTGTTCTGCTTCTCAAATCTGTACTTCTAGTTTAAACTTGTACTTTTGGTCCAGTAAAAACTTCTGGGCCTGTTGTTGACTTTTATTGTTCCACCGACCTTACTTTTGAGGAAAAAAATAAATTTGTGACTCTGACGTAGTTCAGCTAGATCCATCTTTACTAAAGGTTTTCATACCTTCTACTTTGTCATAACTTTAATGTTCCAATATAAAAACATTTATTTTATGCTGTTGTGTTTTCTATTCCATCTAGTCAGCATTTCTGTTAGCCTTGTAAACCCAAGTCCCAAACAGTAATGGAGTTTAATTTTGCTATAAATGATATAAATGCATTCAGTGGGTTTACAAATTATCTGTTCTGTTGCTTTACAACACGATATTTTTTTAAAATGGATGCATAAAGCTCCCCCCTTGTCCTCTTTGTTTTTTTTTTTTTTTCTTTTTTGGAATGAACATCTGGGCTGTTGTACAGATTTTAAGAGCAAAGTTAAACAAGAACTGGGCCCAATGCCCAGAGAAACCAGCTCAAATAAAACTTGGGCAAAATAAACTATCCCAAAAAGGAAGAGCCAGATAGAAGCACAAATAATGTATGTGGAGCTGCCCAACAGTACAGAAAGTAGAGGAGAATGATTTTGTACTGAGCATCACTGCCACAAATCAGACACCTTCAGAGAGAGAATGAAGAAGTTGCCCACAGAAAGGGATGCTACTGGATTGGATTCCAGTATTTGAAGGCCTGGCTTGAGTCAGATTCATTTGTAACAAGGACATTCTCATAGAAACACATGATGTAGATCCTGAAAGAACATTGTTTCAATCCCCAAAGCTTTGGGTGGTCTTTCAGTTCACCAGCAAGAGCACCTTAGGTGAAGTGTGGCTCTTTCACTTAGGTGGAAGCCGTGGGATTAGATCTTTCTCTCTTGCTTTTTTCCCAGCTAAGCAACTGGAAATTGCTTACACAGGAGCTGACACATCAGACATGACAGTTTTAACCTTTGGAATATACTGTGATCCAGATATCATGAGACTGACTTAAAAGAATGAAATTATGATCAAAATATTTTTTAGTTCATTTCACTAGCAACCTGAACATTTAAGCTGTCATAACCTGTTTTATAATATGTCTTATAACCTTGAGGTGGGTAAGCTACATTTAAAAGAAATTGAAAACCCAAATTCTTGTGCATTAATATATACATAAACACAGGATTTTGCAAAAGGAAAAAAATCTATTTGCAAATGCTGGAATGTGTCTTGCTTGAGACTTAATGCATGTGAATAATATCCATTTTCTGAAGTTATTTGTGAGTTAATTTATTTGAAATCCCATTAGACTACTGTCAAAGACATTAAATTGGTAGGGTTTTTGTAAAAGTGGCAATTTATTATCTGAATCTGTAGAATTGTTTGGTCTTTGCTGTTGGGTTAAAGTAAAACATTGTGAGCAGCTGCCACTGATCTGATATTGGTGATCTGATAATTTTTTAGGATTATATATGAACATAGCAAGTATATGCAGAAGAAGTTTCCCCAGTCTCCCTAAGACAAGCAAATATTGAGCCCTTCTACTTCTAGGTTTTGACAATAATTATTTTGTTTGGTGTCATAAGTATAATTTTTTCCTGGTACATCTTCAGCATACAATTCTACAGCTGAGACAGCTTGCCCATCCTGCTTCCAGTTCCACCTCTGCATCCTTCTGCAATCTTCACTACATCTACACTCCATCTGCATCCTATAATTCCCACTTTCCATCATTCCCTATAATTTATATAAATTTGTACTTAGAAGAGGGGGATAATCTTAGTTCCAGTCATTTAAGTGACCAGTTGATCAGGTATTACCAAACTTTCTCTCAGACTTGATTTTTATTTATGTTTCATGAAGTCCTCTCTGTATTTGGAGAACATTTATTTGCCCTGAGCTAAGTTTTATCTCTGCTGTAGTAAGTTTATAGGACACAATGTGTACTTTTCAGAAGTAACCTCAATTTCCTTGACAGACTGTACTTGTTCTTTGTCTGTATGTCTATTTGCCTCACAATGCTTTTGTGTTATGCCCTGTTTGTGTTAGTACTATTCTTTGGATTTCAACCTGAACTAAATGAGAATATAAAGTAATTTGTATTAGTATTTCCACTAACTCAACAGAACTCTATTTGGAATAATTTTTTTTTTTTTAAATTTTATTAAGTGACAAAAAAATGAATCACAAAACCCCAAACCCTGTATTTCATATTACATTTGTTTTAACCAGTAGGCAAGCCAAACCATTAATCATTTGGATTTGTATGTGCTGCAAGATCAGGTCCTGGCAACCATGACCTTAGTCCTGGACAGTGTTTAAGTGTGTGATTAACTTTGAGCAGATGCTTAGCTCCTATTTTTGACAGTGGAATGTAAGCACATCTGCTTCCTAAGGAGTTTTATTTCTACTGAAGCTAATGGAAGGTTTTCTTTGACTCCAAAATGACCTAAATCAGACTTCAGTTTCCTAAAGATACCAGTGAGACCTGGAACTCTGTAAAAAAATGCTTTTAAAGGAATTTAATTAGGATGAAAAAAGCTGATCTTCACAAAGCATTTTTTTATGTCTCATTTCTGTCATAGTGCCTTAGTATGTATTTTTTAAGCTTCACAATTTCAGAGACATTCCATGCTGTGATTTAAGTAGCCATTCAAGAGGACTTTTAAACTGATGTTCAGTTTCCCCTCACTTCAAGTGCTTAATTCAAACATGCTCAAAATACTTCTAGGGGATTTTGATCAATGCCTACGTGTTCTCTCACAGGGTTCACTTTGAAGAATTTTTAAGCCCTTGCATAAGAAAATGGCTTCTTCTGAAGAGAACAGCTTCTTAGAAGTGTAGTATATTTTATCTGCAAACACAGTGTTTTCAGTAAAGTATTTTTTAAAACAGGTATCTAATAAATCTTCATTTACTGAAGAGATACTAAGAAAATTTACTTTTAAAAATAAGGCAAATATAACTGGAATAATATTTTAAAAATATATATGTTAAAGAAAATATTTATTTTTTCAGCTAAAGAAAAATGCATTATAAAGTCATAGTTTTACTACTAATAAAGAAATTAGTAATGAAGCAAATAGAAGTACACCAAGTTTTGGCCTTTTCAGTTTAGGTTCAGGAAAATAGAAGGCCAAACTATTTTTAAATTTGTTGGGTTTTTTGTCTTCCCTAGGAGTTGCTATGTAATACAGTAATATGCACTTACTGTAAAGCATTTAAAAACTTTATTATATATGCTATCATCTGGAACTGACTTATGTACATTGACTTACCAGTGGTTATTGCCAATGAGCACAATAATTCGTGGACCCTTCTTTTGAACTTACAAGTATGCTAGTCTGAGCTCTGGTTCTGTTCTCACTAATACAGGAGTACATACAAAAATGTAAAGCAATAAATATTCACATTTAAAATATGGTAAGCTGTTATTGTTTGAAATGCAATATATTTATGAGCTACATTTAAAATTTGTCCTCTATTAAGATGATCTTGCATGTAACATCCATAGCAAATTATCAATCCTAGGAAGTACCTGTTGTTGATAATAGTATTGGCAACATGATTTGGATGTGTGTTTTGCTATTTGACTATATATTATGTATTCTAATATACATGTTTCTTTCAGCATGGTAAAAAATCTATGCTAATTGCTTTTTAAAAGTTTAAAATCATAGAATCATAAGAATATCCTGAGTTGGAAGGGGTCCAACTCCTGGGCCTGCACAGGGCTGCTCCAACAATCACTCCTTGTGCCTGAGAGTATTGTCCAAATGCTTCTTGAGCTTTGTCAGCCTGGTGCTGTGACCACTTCCCTGGGAAGCCTCTTCCAGTGCCCAACCACCCTCTGGTGAAGATCCTTTTTCTAATATCTAACCTAAACCTCCCTTGACACCACTTCACACCATTCCCTAGAGTCCTATCCCTGTATCGGTACCTGCTCCTCCTCTTCTCACCACGAATTTGTACACTGCAATGAGGTCTCCCCTCAGTCTCCTCTTCTCCAGGCTAAACAGACCAAGTTGCTTCAGCCAGCCTTCATGCAGCTTCCCCTCAAGGTCCTTCACCATCTTTGGACACTTTCTAATAGCTTAATGTTTTTCCTATACTGCAGTGCCCGAAACTGCCCCCAGCACTCGAGATGGGGCCGCCCCAGTGCAGAGCAGAGTGGGACAATTCCTCCCTTGCCTGGCTGGCCATGCTGTGCCTGATGCCCCCCAGGACACACTTGGCCCTCCTGGCTGCCAGGGCACTGCTGACTCATGTTCAACTTGCCATTGACCAGGACCACCAGATTCTCTTTCCACAGCACTGCTCTCCAGCATCTCAATCCCCAGTACATACAGGATTGTCCTATCCCAGGTGCAGAATCCAGCACTGTCCCTTGTTGACTTCATACAGTTGGTGATTGCCCAGCCCTCTGGTTTGTCAAGCTCTCTCTGCAGGGCCTTCAAGGGAAACAACAGCTCCTCCCAGTTTTGTATTCTCAGCGAATGTGATATCCCTTCCAATCCTACATCCAGGTAATTTATAAAATGTTGAAGAGCACAGGGCTGAGGATGGAGCCCTGCAGAACCCCACCACAGACAGGTCAGCCTGATGTCTTCCCATTCACTGTAACCCTTTGTGTGCCTGGCTCATGAGCCAGCTGCTCACCCATCCCATGATGTGTTTATCCAGCTGTGGGCCAGAAGGATCCTGTGAGAGATGGTATAAAAAGCTTTACTGAAATCTAAAATATTACATCAACTGGCTTCTCCTGATCAGCTAAATGGATTACCTTGGCATAAAAGGAAATCAGGTTCGATAAGCAGGGCTTTCCCCTCATGAAGCCATGCTGACTGTGACTAATGACTATATTGTCCTTCATGTGTTTTTCAATAACTCCCAGAATAATCTTCTCCATAATTTTACTAGGGACTGAAGTGAAATTGATGGACCTATAGTTTCAGGGTCATCCTTATTACCTTTATCAAAAACTGGGAAATGTTCATCAGTTTCCACATGACTTGGAGCTTTCATATTTCCAAGACCATTCAAAAATCCTTGAGAGGCTCTGTGATGATATCAACCAGCCCTTTGAGTATTCTCAGATGAATCCCATCAGGCCCCATAGACTTACAGGGATCCAGCTGGAGCAGCAGATCATGCTCAGGGTTGACTGGGATTTTATTATTCTCACAGCTCGGAGCTCTGCTTCCAGTATCAGTTTTGAGGAATGAAGTGAAAAAGCATTAATCTCTGGTTTGTCCATGTCCTTGCTTGTGAGGCAACCGTGTTCTTCAAGTAATGGACCGATGTTTTTTCTGGATTTCCTTTTGCTATTAACATATTTAATAGCTCTTTTTATTGCCCCTCAGAGTACTGGCCAGCTTCAACTCCAATTGAGTTTTGACCACACAAGTTTTCTCCCTGCAGTGGAGAAGAACTTTTCTGCATTCCTTCCCATTTCCCCTGACCTTGCTTCCACTGGGCATGTACATTCTTTTTTTTTTCCTTCTTCCTTAGTTTCAGAAGATTCCTGCTCAGCCAAGGTGGTCTCCTGCCTCTACTCTGTGCTCTAAGTAGGTAGTACTTAAAAAGTGGCCATGGTTGATGGAGCCCATCACCTGCAAAAGCATTTCCCAAGGGGACCTTACCAGCTATTTCCCTGAGGATTTTGAAGTCTGCTCACTTCACATCCAAGGCTGAAATTCTGTTGGCACTTTTTCTGCTGTCAACAGATATTTTAGCCTTGACTGCATGGTCATTCTGGCCAAGATGGCCACTAATCTCCATTTCACTAAGAAGACCTTCTTTGCTAATAAGTAACACAGCAAGGAGGGCATCTCTCTTAGTTGGCTCTCTTAGTACCTGTACCATGGAGTTACCATGCAGGTGTTAAAGGAATTTTCTTCTTTAAGGAATCAAGCTTCCGCAGTAACCTTGCCAGGCATTATCCTTTGTCAGGCATTTACTAATTTTTCAGTAATATTACTGTTTTCCTTCTCAATACGATTTAACTGTAATTTGGTGTTGGAACTAACCAGGTTTATGTCTCCAAAGGTTCACAGAAGGAAAATGCATCAGTCAGGCACTCTAGATTGCAGCACTGGAGTCGCACAATGAGTGGTGTAGCCAGGACCACTAGAGAGAGCTCTTGTAACAAAACACAGCTCCCCCATGACGATCACTGCAATCACTCCAGGCACTTCATCAAGTTCCAGGGACACCTTGCCACTTACCTGCAGCTAGATCCCAAGCTATATATAGTTTTATACGAGGCTTAATCCTGAACTGGCATAAAGCAGACAAAAAGATTATAGACCCATGACCTATTAGCAGTCTGGATTTATGAAGTGAAAACTATGCAATACAAATGTTGATTATTTTTTGTGGAACAGTTACAAAAGCAATTGAGAAAGGAAAGAAGATGTCATCTGGGTTTTGGTATAGCATTCAATACAATGTCTGACGAAATCTTACTTTTCAAATGAGTTGCAATTTACTTGGATCTGAGCTCCATCACATGGACTGAAAGCTGGCACATAGAGCACAAACAAAATATTATAATAAACAACAACATATTGAGCTGCATGAGCTGACAACAGGGGTGCCACAAGGCTCTATTTAGGGTGCTGTTCTGTTTAAAATTCACATAAATAATCTGGAATTGAAACATGATCATGATAATGCAATTCACAGATGATGTTAAATTAGAGGTTGTTCCAGCAGCAGTCAAGTCAAGCAAATAATAGAGGGTCTTAGAAAAAATTGAGACATGGGCTGAGAATAACAGAATGAGAGTCAACTTGGAAAACTGCAAATACATCTGCAGAAAATTAATTCAAAACAGCCACTCCACAAGAAGGATAAATCTGGAAAGCAATTACGCTGAAGTATATTTCTGAAGTGACAGAGGATTATCAGTGAGATAATGTGTGAGTCTCCAGTGTAACAAGAAAAGAGCCAAAGGATTTGGAGCAACCAGCTCAATAAGTTTCTTCCCCACAAGGCTGAAATGATAGTACCTTGAATATTCTAGTTGCTGTTAGACATTTCACAATCACAAAATGAAATGTGGAACCTTGATTGTAAAGATGGATGGCAATTTAGAAGTTGTGTCTAGTCTAGCAAAAGAATCTTATTTCCTTTACATTCCAGGAAGAGGAAACATAGCAGAAAGGAGACAGAAATTTGATGACTTATAGAACAGGTAATTCAACTTATCTTAAAAACCTACCCCCTATGGGTTAAAAAAGCATCTCTATGACCACAGAACTTGAAATTTGAGACTATGAACTGCCTGACTTTGAGTAAGTGCAATCACATTTACTTTATTGTACCTACTCCAGGTCCTTACATTAGGAGTATTCATGCATTTACACTACTGTATAAAACTTTAGAAGTAGATGGAAACAGCTTCATATCAGATCTTATTTCTGAACTACCTAGCCAACAGACACCTTATCCCTGAGACCTTGTTGGCCTCATAATACTTGTGCTCAATGGCTTAGCTATAATAGGAATCTCCTACTCTTCCTCATTCCAATAAAATGGCACGATTTTTGGATGTAGGAAAAATGAATTTGAATTTGAATCTGATCAGACTGAAAAGCTGCAGAAACCAGGTTTCCATTTCCAGGGCACAGTCTGCAGCAAAGGTGCTACTTTTGGCTGTGTTCTTGAATAGAAGCTGTTGACACTGTGGTACTGCCTCTGGATATCAGAAGCGCTTCCAGCATAGGCAATGGGGTGACTGTCCTTCCTGGTAGCCTTGCGTAGAGGTTTGGACTGGTTTCTGGACATCTAGTTGTAGCTGTCTATCATCAACATGTGAGACACAACACACACTAAAGATAGATAAAATTAATCCTTATAATACTTTTGATTTCCACACAGATGCTTTGAAAATGGTACCTTCAGTACATAACATTCCACACAGATGCTTTGAAAATGGTACCTTCAGTACATAACAATCTGTTCTTTTCTTTAGTGATGCTTTTCATTCCACTTCTATATGTAGATTCATTGGACTTTTTAAAAATCGGTCTAGAGATATGGATCATTCTGGATTGCAAACAACTCAGGATATTAGTGTAAAGTATTAACATTTAAATTCTTTGCTTGTTAATATTGGAATTGGTTGCTCTATAATGATGGTAATTATTAAAAACATCCTCACCACTGTTGCAACATGTAGTTGACCACCAGACTGATGAAGTGACTTCCAATTCTACCAGAACTTGGTTCTATTTAAGTTAGCCAAAAGTAAAACACAACATGCTTTTTGGAGACAAAAGACTCAAAGTATGTAGGAGCTTAACCATCAGCATGTTTCTGGCTTAATTAAAAAATTAACAAACACTTCATATTTCTTGAAGGAGAAACTTTGGAGTTAAATCTGAGAGAAAAAAAAAAATTCAGTTTGAGAGTTCATTTTTGTAATTTGCAACCATGAAATGGACAGGGAGTATGAGGGAAGTGGTTACATCTGGATGGCAAAACTATTTGTGAATTCTGCACATTTCTTTGCTTCTAACAGTGCCATTCCTGTACCTTTTCGAGTCATAGTGAGGGTAGCCAAACCAAAAGGTACTAGCAAGTTTTATTAGAAAATGTTTGCTCTTTATGTTCTGTTAAAAAGCTCATAACACTCTAAGTATGCTTGAAGAGCAACTTTTTTATTTTTGCATTATTTTCCTATTACTGATTACTAGACAAACTGCCAGGACTTGAGAGCTGAGTACTGACTTAATACCATGTATCTGATTCAGAATAGAACTTTTGTTGTCTGCATTTTTCTATTGTGCTCTTAAGCTTCTCATAAAATACCTGATAGGAGATCCATGGTGGATCTCCTATCCTTTCACACACTACCATGAAACATGAGTATGCACAAATATAACTAGTAGGAACATAACTTCTGGATAAGGAAAAAACCCAAACCTCTACACTAAGTTAATTTATTAAGAAATCTATTTTGGAGAAGAACATCCTTCTATACATGCCTGTTTTTGTCAGTTTTTTAACAATTAAGCACAAAAGGAATACCTAGTGTTCAAAAGTAACAGGACTCAGGTAGTCCTAAATAAAAGTCACTCAGTTACTTATGTTAAACCCTAAGCTCTTTTTTTTCCTATCTTACCATTTATATCTGGGAACAGTCATGTTAGGTAAATCATGGGGTTTTGTTGTTTTTATTTTACTTTAACTTCTATGATTCCAGTTCTCTGGCTGGTCAGATCAAAGCATATTTTGTTGATTGATTATGTGAGTTTAATGTCACTCTAAGAACTCATATTTAATTAAAAAACAAGATCAAAGTCTTGGTTTTGATCAATGCAAATTTGGCATATGTATGAAGTCTGGACACTCAAGACTAAGCCTGGAAGAGGGATTGAGATCACCATAGTGCTGGCAATCTGTTTGACATCAAATGCCCTCCTTGAGCAAAGTCAAATTACAGACTCATAGAATTGCAGAGATGTTGGTTAAAAATGATCTAGTCCAGTCCTCTGCTTGAAACAGGGCTATTACCAACATCAGACCAGAGCTACCAGGTTTTGAAAATCTCCAAGTCCATAATCTTCCTGGCCATCTTGTTCCAGTGCTGCATTTGCCCCTGTGAATTTTTTTCACTTGATGTCTAATCTGAACATTCAGGCTGCAGTTAGAGGGAAGTTTTGTTTCTTCATCTCCATCACACCATTTTACATAGTTGTAAGGAGTTGTATCACCCTGTAGCCTGAACAAGGTCAGAGCTGAGTCTTTCCTCCTGTGCCCTGTGCTCCATTTTGCCAATGAATACCGCAATGAAATGGGTCCATGTATCAACTGTTGGGGTACTGTGCCTGCTGGCAGTTGGATGTTGAGGCATCATCCATCCACCTAGTAATTTTTCTGTCCATGTAAAAATGTGCTTCTTCAGGCCACACTTCCTTGGCTTCTAGACATGATGACAAATAATGTCTAAAGCCTTACTAAATTTGTTACTACCCAACCTCTCCAGCTGATTAATAATCTACTAATTTTCCTATTAGAAGGATAAGTAAAAGTCAAAGGTGCATTTTCTCTTGAGGAACCAAAAAAAATGTTTATTTTGTTCCTTAAGTGAAGATGACAATGAGAATCTTGAATAACTTTATATTATCTGCTTTCACTCCTGTAGTCCTTTTCTTATAAATTGACACCTCCTTCAGCTTATGCATTTTTTATCAGAGAAAGCCATAAGCCAGTATCTGGTAATGATTATGAAATAATATTATATTTTCAGTGATGAATAGAGGCTTTCACATAAATTACAGTTAAAAAGACAAACGATCAACTTCAACACTGTGAAACTGAAAAATAGCAAACTGCTCAGATTTATGTAGAATTATATAGGCACATAGTCCATTTATTTACCAAAATTTTCTTGGCTGGAAAAGACATGGTTATCTGTGCCACTCCCTCATGTCATTCACGTGTCATAACAGTCAAATCCTTTTATCTAGACAAATCTGGTTTTTTGCTCTACCATTTAGATCACAGGTGGACACAGACATAGTGACAATTTTGATAAATTCCTTGTTGTTTCCTAGTTCCTTTGATAAATTATCAATCTTATAATTTCTCTTCTAGCCTTGAAAAGCAGAAGTTTTAATACCACAGATTGAATTAGAGGATAAAATCCTGCATTTGGAGTTACTCTGAGTCCTTTTATTTTGCCTTCTGAAAATGCTTTTATAACATTAAAGTGTAGTCCTGTAATCTTCTGGAGTTAGTAAAAAGGATCTGGGAAAATGATACTTTAGACTTTCCATGTGTGTAGTCCATGTGGACTAAGTGCTCAAGAAGCAGCTCTAAAGCTGACAATAAATTGAGGTTTATTTTCTGACCCAACAACAAAAAACCTCAAACTAAACCCAACTCAAAACAAGAACAACAAAAAAACCACCAAACCACATAAACAAACAAGATTTTAGCTTTCTGGTGATAAAAGATGGAAAAATGAAAATGTTTGGGTTGTAGCTGTTCCCTGCAACAGTCAAGAACAGAACCATGATGTGATTAATTTAAGTTGAACATCATCATATCTTATGGTGCAGAGTTCCAGTCAGTTTACTGTGATTTCTATCGTAAAATCAAATTCTATCTTTAAAACAAATGCTATGTAATCTCAGTAAACACATAACCCCTCTTACCCCACAAAAAACGCACCCATATTTAGAAGGTGGTTTATTAAAAAAGCTGAGTATAATCAGCACTCTGTTTCCAGTTCTACTGAATTTCTACACGGGATTGCAAGAAAGATTAACAGTAAAATGTAAGACATTTAAAGATCCCACTGAAGTACTTTTAGAGATGGTTCACAGATTTTTGAAAACATTTCCCTGCACAGAATAACAGGATGTTTGATCCCTAAAAAATCATTGTTGATGGATCATTGAGAGTTCATGATCAATAATACACAGAATTTTCCATAGTGTGGTGGTAACTGTCTCCTTCTACCCTGAAAAAAATCAGCTCCAGATTCCTAGTACAGCCTTGGGGTGAAAATCCAAGTAATTTGTTATTTTGTCTGATTGTCTGTCTCTGATTGTCACAGAGGCTGCCAGCAAATTGTGCACAGGTAAGGAAGCAATAAAGAAAAAAATCTGTAAAACAAGTGTGGAAGGATTTGTGAAGAACAAGCATCACATATGATATAAAATAGATCCTGAGAAAAATATTCATCTAAACTGTAGCAAGATTCTTTTAATTTGAGGTCAGCCAGAAATGCTGGGGAAATGGAACAAGACTGAAGTCAAATCAAGATCCCCAACTCAGTACTGCTGTTCTCAATGACAAGGATAATCACAGAAAACCTTGTGCAAAGAGAGCATCCTTTTCATTTGTAAACTACATGAATATTAAAATTATGGTCACAAGTAATTTGAATAGCATAGCATGTAGAAATAACAGTGCTTTGTAATAGTTACTGGTAACATCCTTACACAAATGCAGTTTCCCCTGCTCTTATGCAGGAATGGGAGATTAAAGGGAATGCAGATGAGGCTTCAGAGAGTTTCTATTGCAGTTACATTGAGTTTCTTTTAGCAGCACCTATTTAGCTATGAAAAACTGGTTGTTAGCATGAATTTAAGGCTTGATAATGCAAGAGAAATCTCATCTTGCATCACTGTACTCTTTCAGAATTTTGTAGAAAGTAGTCATTAAGAAGTAACAGAACTTGGGAATTAGGTATAAGATCCACTGAAATACAGATTTATAGTTCGATCCTTTGAGAGGTGGCTACAAGTATTATAGGAAGTATTATACAAGTATTATAGATCTGGCCTGATTCCTTTACACATTTTTTCTGTCTTCTCACTGGAAAAATTATCAGAAAAAGACCCCAAAAGTCTGGATATCTTGTGTCAGAAAAGACATATTGGAAGGGAGTTCTCATCTGCATGTTCTTCATTATTTCTGCCTTATGGTTATATGGTTTGTGTAATTCCAACTCAGAAGACAGGCTGTACATGTCTTTAACACCATGATTATTTATAGAAAGCTGTTTTAGCTACCAGATGATTATCAGTAATTTTCTGACACTATTGCTTCAAGTTCTTTTAAGCTTTTTTTTTTTTTCAACACGTGGTCAAAATTACTAAGGCATAAGTATAGATTTCTATAAAATTCTTGGCAGAAATCTTCAGAGAAGCTACAGACTCTACTGAAAAGATTTTCCCCCTGCTTTATGTATTTGTCCAGAAGGGAAGATATGTGTAATTTAATGTCAGTCATTTTCACTCAAGAGCTCAACACTTCAGGGTCAGAAGTTTGCAAATTTTGTGTATGATGCCTTGAAAATTGTTTTTAATGCTTGCTTATTTATTAAAAGAAAACAAACAAAAATACCCCCAAAACAAAACAAAGAGGGTTATGGAATTTTTGAACCTGGAAATTGTGTTTGTAGCAAATGGTTTATCCAGAAAATTCTGTGAATAAATAGGGAGAGTTGCAAAAGTAACCTGCATGTTAAATGCAACTAATAAGGATTCTGCAAATAGTTAGAATGTCTATTACTAGAAACATGAAAAATACCAATGAAAGTCATAATGTAAAGTTAATGTAAATGTATTGATTAAGAAAAAAACATATCTGTTTCGTAATTATCTCTCTTTTTTTTTCCTATTTGTAATTGAAATTTCTCACAAAGACACAGCTTCTAAAACAATCCCCTAAGCAATATGATTTACAAAAAATCCACACCAATCCCATTTACTTTTGGAATGAGTGAATCTTCTCTGCACTGTATTTCTATTACTACAAAATATACCACTCAGTACAAAGCCTGATGCTGAAATAAGCAGACCTCAGCCAATGCAGGGAATTCTATTTCTGCCTAAGGTTTTGAATTTCCATGACAACAGCCACCCCCAACAGGAATGAACTTTCAAACACAATAGTGAAATTAGACATTATAATAGCAATGATCAGATTTCCAGAAACATAATTTAAGAGCTAAGGCTGATGGCTCAGTTACACTCTCATTTAGAAAATCCTACTCTAAAGCAGAAAGTAATGATACTTTAGAAAAAAAGTGCTTTTCCAACATGTTCAAACACTCTCCCAAAGAGTGGGAGAGGTCATAGGAAAAAAATAATGTATTTTCACTGATAAAGGTGCATGAGAATCAGGTGACAGCCTGAAATACACTTCAAGTTATTGTATGCTTCCATAACCCTGATCTTCTCTATGTGAAATTTCTGTCATCGATTTTGCTAAATGTAAGGAGGTCAAATTATTTGATTACCTTTGCCCAGTATAGGCCTTCTCATACATCCTTCTGCATGTCCTTTGACTTTAATTTTTGTGTATGCAGATAACTAGATTTTTTTCATCATTGCATAGAATAGGATGATATGTAACATTATATTCCCACTGATCACTTTACTTTTTACACCCTTTTCAAGACCATGTCTGAAAGCAGTTTCTCTTTGGCATTGTTTTCAGTAATTGCTACTGGATGCTTGGCAATTTTCCTCGGCCTCCTTAATAATTTTTCTTTTCAATTTCTCCTATTCCCAAAGTCATCCAATTTTTCATCACCAACAACATGGCATTAGCACACACTTCTTTTTTCCTGTCAAGAGCAAAAATGAATCAGTCTTGTACCAACAGCAAACTTTGGGAAAGTCTATAGTCATTCTGAATTGTCTATTACAGATATTTTCAGTATTTTTAGATATTTTCACTATTTATTTTCTATGCTTGATCTTCTTTTTAGTCAAAATTCTTGCCTTCTCTAGGTATTCAGCAGGTTAATTTCAGCTCATAATTTCCCTTAAGATACTATATCCTATTCTTTATGAAAGCATAGTTATACATGGTCTACAGTATGTGTTTCATTAAGAATACAGTTTATACCAGCAAAGTAATTCCTACACTACTTGCTAATTATCTGAAAATTTTGAAATGGGTGATCACCTAATTATCTAATCGTGAC
This sequence comes from Lonchura striata, assembly GCF_050655825.1. Taxonomy (NCBI): domain Eukaryota; kingdom Metazoa; phylum Chordata; class Aves; order Passeriformes; family Estrildidae; genus Lonchura; species Lonchura striata. The sequence goes on from NC_140704.1 coordinate 125,786,719, forward strand.
TACATTGAGATGTCTGATTTCTAAGTCAAGTTCCATTCTGATATTTTGTTTTATCCTGATTTCTGCTATTCAGTTTGCCTCTGCTATTTCATACTGAAATAATTAGTCTTATTGAAAGCTGAGGCAAGTTATTCATTTAATATGGGGGCATATCTAGATTATCTTAAATCTCAACCTCGGCCTTCTTGTTTCTTTTGTATTCATTCTATTTTTCTTTACATTCTCAAAGTGCCTTTTTTCCTATTTATTTTGATATACTTTAAAGGTCTAACTCAGCTTGACTTTTCGCTTTTCTCATTTTATCCTGACACTTCTTGACCTCAAAAGATGATTTCTTGGCTGTTCAGTCCTTTTTTCCATTCCTTATAGCTCTCTGCTTACTTCTAATATCCTTTTTGTTTATTCATTTAGCTAGTCTGATGCTCTTCCTTGCACGTTTTTCTTTTCAAAGGGAAGCATGTTCTAGATAGCTTATGAAACTTTGCCTAAGGCTTTCCTCTATATAAAAGTCTTGTGTTTAGGCAAGATGACCTAATTAACTAAAAATTCCCTTATTGTAATAGAGGAACTGGGTTTTTTTTTCTGTTTTCAACTGGACCTGTCAATAAACACACTTTGGTAAGGTTATTTTTCTATTTCACTATATCTAAAATGTCTTCAGGCCAAGTGTGTAATATGATTCTTAGTTGTCTCAGTAATTCTGTGGAAACTTTCACATTTTAAAGGCCTCATTATGAGTAGCATTTGTTTTCCAATCAATAATTATGAAAGCCAAGTCTACCACACTGATAGAGTTTATAGAGCCACTGGTCTGAAATAATGCTGTAGTGATTCCTCTTCGAAGCCTCCCTCAGTGCTGGCTTCTAAAATCCTATGAGCTTGAGATCACCAAAATTCTTTCTTTCTTTTCTTTCTTTTTTTTCTTTTCTTTCTTTTCCTTCTTTTCTTTCTTTTCTTTCTTTTCTTTTCCTTCTTTTCTTTCTTTTCTTTCTTTTCTTTTCTTTCCTTCCTTCCTTCCTTCCTTCCTTCCTTCCTTCCTTCCTTCCTTCCTTCCTTCCTTCCTTCCTTCCTTCCTTCCTTCCTTCCTTCCTTCCTTCCTTTCCTTCTTTCTTTCTTTCTTTCTTTTTTTCCCTCTTTTGTTTTTATTCATAGTTTTTCTGGGTGACTTAGCTATACTCCATGTATGACTCTGTGTTTTTGTTTGTGTCTTTCCAATCCCATTCCATAATTCTGCTCCCTTGAACAATTGCTTGAACATGTATATGAAAGGCTCATTTCTTTTTGTTCTTCCATACCACTAACAAGATCAAGTTTCCTACACAGACAACACACAGTCATTTCTTTACAAATTAGACAATTTCAACTACTGTCAATGTTAATATTTTCTTTCTTTGGTTTGTCTATCTTAGAACCAGTGAAATTCCTTTCTCCTTTTCTGTATATTTTAAAAATTATTTTTTTCTCTCTCTTTAATAAAACTTAATATATAGGTTTCATAATTTCTCAATACATCTCTCTTCATCATAAAGATCTATTGGTTTCACCAACTTCGTTTTGAAAAAAGCTCTATCCATACAACCTCAGAAAAGTCCTTTTCCTCTCTACTATATCCTTAGTTACTGGTTTTCTGACCCATATTTTTTACCCTGCAAATCTTTCACTCCCTTTCTCAGACATATGGGAATGATTATTTTTTGCAGTAGACTCATTCCAAGTTCACCCACCTAAAACTCCCAAGCTTTCCTTACCGTCTCACTGAATAAAGCTCTGGTTCTTGGGCCCAAGTGTAGTAGCTAATGTCTTTTGGCAGAAACCCTGACTTTTCCCATGCTAATATCCTTGTTGTAGGTCCTGGCATTAGTAACACAGATCTGGGCTTAGGACATCCTCCAAGGTGTTTAAGCAGGCAGATGTAATGTAAAACTCATAGGCCAAATAGAGTACACTTAGCTACTCATTTGGCTTTCCAGGGCTAAAAGGCAGGATGAACAGCTTTTTCCTAATGACTTTTTCCTTCCAGGCAATGGAAGGAAATGACTGAATAATCATAGAATAATACAGGAGAGCTGGGAGAGGTGTTCAGGCCCTTTGGCCATCTTTGTGGGCCTCCTCTGGACTTGCTTCAATAGCTCCATGTCTTCCTTGTGCTGCGGATCCCAGAGCTGGATGCAGTACTCCAGGTGGGGTCCTATGAGCCACTTCTTCTGAGGCAGTCAACATGTTAAAACCTCTTGAGTAACCATGGTCTACCAGAAGACATATGCTGATGAGTGAGAAAGTACTGGGTCCTTGTGCTACCCCACTGTAATGTTTTACCAAAAGAAAAAAGGAAAAGTGATGAGGTAGGTATTTATAGACACTGTCCACCTTCAACTAAACAAGAATTAAAAAATGTAGCACCTAGTAGCTGCACAGCAGTCTGTGCAGTAGTAATAAAAACTCTCAAGTCATGTTTTGTGCCTTTGGCCTGCTTTCCAGGGTTTTTTCTAAAGAACCCATTTACCTCCCCATCACAAAAACTGGCATGTAAGATATGCCCTGAGTGTGCAGGAACTGTCTCAAATAATCCTTGTTTGTTTAGGGAGGATTCCTTCTGAAAAAATATTTATTCCACAAAGTGGGGTGATGTGTATTTTTCTAAACTTTAACCAAAAGATATGTTCTGAAATACATTTTCAATAAAAATAGTTTATTTTGGACTGATACGGCAGTCATGCTTTTTAGCACATTAACAAAATGATCTAGTATTTCTGAGTCCTTGAGCATCCATCTATTATGTTTTTTCCATTGCAGACAACATACTCAGTCAAGACCACTAAAAAAGTCATTTAAGTGACCTGAATGGGAGAAGAATTGAGTTCCATGTCCTTATTTACACTCACAACTCCTATTTCCTTCTCCCATCCAAAGCAGACAGGACACTGACTCTATGTGATGGCCAATCCACTTGCCCTCTGTATCTTGTTTCCTTACTCACCCCTCAATGGTCATCTTCAGGTCCTAAGCCAAAAGTCTAGGTTTGGAAATGGCCCTCTTCCTTCAGGACCTGGAGAAGAGTTACTTCCATTTACTGCACCAAATACAGACTCATAGATTGATTTGGGTTGGGAGGAACTTTTAAAGATATCTAGTGCAAGCCCTCTGCAATGATTAGGGCCACCTTCAATTAGGTAAGTTGCTCAGAATCCCATCCAACCCGGATATGAAAGCTTCCAGGGATGGGGTATCTACCACCTCCTTGGGAAAACTGTTTACCACCCTCATTTAAAAAACATATTTCTTATCTAATCCACATTAATCCTGCTTCAATTACCCCTGGTCTTGCTGGAAAAGGTTCTGCTAAAATGTTTGTCCCTATTTTTCTTATAGCCCCCTTCAAGTACCTGAAAGGGTGCTGTAAAGTCCTCCTAGAGCCTTATCTTCTCCAGACTGAATATCCTCAGATCTCTGAGCCTTTCTTCATAAGAGAAGTTCTCCATCCCTCTAATAATCTTCATAGACTTGCTCTGGATCTGCTCGAGCAGGTCTATGTCCTTCTGATGCTGTATCAGCAGTGTAGTGAATTTGAGACCTTACCCAGCAGCAAAGACATTTGCAGCTGCTGCCCCAATGTACACCCAGGGATTGGATATGTGTGTTTCCCTTGAGACAAGTGTACCACAGCTAGAGAACCTCTGGTCTGGAACCTTAGCTACACTAAATGCTCTGGACACAGGAATACCAATTGCACTTGTAAGGAAGTGCTAATTTGATTGGACTAGCAAATAAATATATAAAGAAAACATGATTATTTAATGTATTGTAATGGAATTTATTCTTTTCCAAAGAATTTCTTGAAAATAAAATTAGGCTCCGTTGCAACCAGCATATTTCTATAATTTATTTTTATCACAGTAGACACTGAGGAAATAGTAAAACTGTTTAACATTCCCTGCTATATTGATTTAGCCTGAGCCTTTTGGAATCAATTTATAGACTAATGCAATGGGTGATACCTGTTGCTGAACAACCAGTCAGGTTGTTTTCACTGTAACTGAGACATGAACAGTCTCTTATGTGGATGACATTACGTATTTGGCATGTAAATATGAACTTACCCACAGTCCAGTCTCCCTTCCTTCAAGGTAAAAAGGGATTTACAGGATTAATTTTTGTGACTGCTGTATGGCTTAATAAAGCAAGTATTTCAAAATTGTGATATAAGAAGATTCATGGCATATGCTAAATTTTTTTACAGAGTGGCAATAATTAGTTACAGAATTGTACCAGCAACGTTTCAGCACTGATTACTCCTACAATTTATCAGTTTTTTAACTGTGAATGTATCAGCAGTAAACAGAATATGGAAACCGATGTTTGTTAACATATATTCTATGTACTATTTTGGCACACACAACCAGCTTACTTCATAATATAAAAGTAGTTGCAAAGCATAAAAGTATAACATTAGAGTGCTTATTTGGCCACACATTTTTCCTGGGTTAATTTTTAGAAATAGCATATTAGATTCTCTTTCATTTGCTTTGCTTTCAAAAAGCACATGAACAAAATGGCAGAGTGAGCTGATTCAGTCAGGCTTTGTTTCATCAAACAAAGTCATACTTGTTAATTCAAAGAAAGAGGGTGTCTTCTCCCTTTCCCAGTATTGTTGTATGCTTTCACAAGCAAAATTTTGGGAGATGTAATAAAATAAAGAAATTGTTTTTAAACAGATGTTCTTGTGCTGGTCTGCATGGGAACAGCTGATATATGAGGGAATAGTCTAAGACCCATTACAAAAATAATATTTAAATTGGAACAAGCGCTCTTGTGATTTACACCTAATGTTGTTCTCACTCTGACAGACAGCCAAATGTTACAGAGAAAACATCCAATGCCTGTTCTCATTTTGAAGCAACACAGAGGATATGTAGAGAGAAATGTATGAAGGGCGCATGAAACCTTCCAGAGTTAGTTTTAAGATGCAGTTCAATGAGTTGTATATAATGGGCTTGATTACAGTTACTCTCAAACTTTTTAAAAACCATATATATTTTTAGCAACTAGCTTGGCTTTAACACTAGGTATTTAATGGGTGTCTAGGAGATATAAATATTAAATTTCTTTTGAGTTTGACTCCTGAGCTACCATTCAAATAACCTGATCCAACAGGGCCCCTGGGAGCTCAGAGAACACTGCTGTATCAAATTTTATGTCAGCTTCAAAATGTCTCCCATACTAACACCTAAATCTGCACTCCAAGGAGAGATCATTCATCTATTGAAAGAACTCGTTGACTGCTCAAAGAGGAGAATAAAAATCTTCCAGATGGAAAATCATTGTAGGGGATATCCCATAGAGTGGTGAATCTCTGATAGGGAGCACCATGAGCATGAGAAAAGCTTGTCTCACAGAGGATAGGAGAGCAAGTGAGTGCAGGATGTATATGGAATTTTAGAGGGAAATTAGGAGAGCTGTTCCTGTGGACCTCCTGCTAAACTGGAGGAATAAATGTGCCAGGGCCATGCTAGATGGAGAGACACACCAGTTCCCCACTGTCTCCAGCTCATAAGGATGGGAGGTTGTCAGTCAGAATGCAGAAACCTTATTCCTGGTAGAAAGTGTGATGCTTAGATTTAAGATAAGTTATTTAGATTGGTTGATTGGTTATAAAATCCTATCTCATGGTTCATCATTAGACTGCTAGTACATAAAGATGTAAGCATATAAGTATCTGTAATATTTTATTTCACTTGAAAAACCCATGCCATGTGCTATACATTCTCTTCATACATGCACTCATAGTTTGATATCATGGATAGTAGTATAAGAGCCTAAAAAAAAATTTAAAAATCTAGAAATGGCCTGCATTAAAAAAGAATTTCTCAGATTTATTTTATGAACTCAGACATTTCTTAGAGCAGTGCAAAGAGATTTTGTAGAGGTTGACTTAGAAATCAGGTGTGTGGCAGGTCCTAGTTGCTGCCAAATACCTCAGTGGGTCATGTTGTGCAGTGATGGCTAGCCTGGACTTTAATGAAGATTTTTGATAATGTCTCTGGAGTGGCTAGTGCAGAGCATAACAAAAATGCCTTTGCCCGTGCCAGTATGGAGCCTGGGATAGCCTAGAGTTGATCTTATTACCAAATTTCCAAATAAAACTCAAAATCTAACAAGTTCCTTTTCACTCACTTTTTAAAAAAAACTTGACAAAACTTCTTAGAAAAGTGAGGGGGAAATCATAACTGGAGAGAAAATGTTGCATGATCCCTTAGATAGATGTCTGGAATCCAGTCAGTCCCTGAGACAATCCTGGACTAGAGGTCTGATTCCTTTATTTTCTTTATCCACAAGTCTAGTTCATATAACTACAAATCAGAACTCAGACTCTACCTTTTAAGACACAGAGGTATATTCCAAATATTTTCAGTTGCCTTTCTTGTTTGGCAAAAGATGGCAACCTTAGAAGAAATTATTCCAGTCTGCTCTAGTCTGAAGTTTGCAACAAAATTTATGTTTTCTGCTTCATTTTTCTTTTTAAAGCAGGAACACTGGTGATTTAAATGGCAAAACATCTGAGCCCGTTTTGCTTCCTGCTCTTCCCTTCTAAACATATAATTCTGTACGACTGCCACCAGATGGCACATGCAAGTGCTCTCCAGACAGTCTCCAAAGTCCAAAGCCCACTGAAGAAAAAGAGAAGGTAGAATTTGCCATTTGATCTCTGTGTCGTTGGCTTTCTCATAACCTCGGGTACAATACAGGAAGTTTTTCATACTTCTAGCAATCTGGATTTAAATAATTATTCCATCCATGAACCTCTATGGCCAAACTTTGTTGTCAGTTGCCTCATGTCAATTAATTTTATGTTATTCGTTAAGTGCCAAAGAGGCATTAAATAACAGCAATTCTTCAATGTGAAAATAATTAAGCCTACATTCTCTAACAAAAAGTGTAAGGTCCTTTAGTTACAGTTATGAAATACAAAAGAAAGACTGTTTGAAGCTAGATTTTTTTATTTTTTTTTTTGCATATGCAAATACCTCATCTTTTAGTGCTGGCTAAAATAGTGAGAATGCAGCAAGAACCATTCTTGAAAAAGGCTCTTTTGGATTAATATGTAATAAAAAAATGTAGAAAAATGTGCCAATGAAAGAGGTCTTGACAGAAATCTCTGCTAATATTCTGACTATCTTCAGTTGTGGCTGTGACCAGACAGAGTATGAATATATGACACAATTTTCCCTGTGGTCCAACTAGCTCCTGAATCAGCTCCACTGGGGACTTGGACCTCCCAGTCACTTGCCTGGTGATCTTGTGGAAACAGAAAAGCAAAGGATAGGGCTGGGGAGGGCTGGTGGACTTGTCAGTCTCATCCTCCCCAGGGATCAGTAGAACATGAGAATATGACTGCTGGGTCATCTATATTACCACTGCGTGAAAAGCCAGGTGAAGTTTGAAAAAATCTAGGTTTCTCTACTGACTATCCTGGGGGACTCAGGACACTAAGAAGAAGGTGAATTTTGCATAGGCTCCCTCTCATTTCTCATAGGTTCCCTTTCCTTTTCTAAAAGGCTACGAGGCTACTGTACCTCCATTGACTAGGAAGAGAAGGGAAGACAAAGAGCCTCACCAGACTGACACCTTATGTGAATCTTCTCCCAAGCTCCTTTATAAAATAAACACTGAAATTGGGTCACAGAACCACCCCATGTGGACATACTCATATGTTGATACATGATATCCTTTCTCATTTATCCCTCCCTAGTAAAATTACATCTAGACTTTTATGTTTTCAAGGTCAGAGATGTGTCTTGTTCTCCAGGCAGCATTTAGTGGGGTCAGTAAAAGATAGTGATGATAAGGTTAGTTAGTTGTTTAGTTATTTAGTTAGTTATCAGGGGTTTTCACTCCCATGTTTTTTCTTCTGCGGGAAAATGTTGCATCCGGTGCAGATGAAAAATAGAAATAAAGTTTGAATTGTAATAATATCTTTCTTTGAATTTAAAAATGGTGCCTTAGTCATAGGTCTGATTCCTGTGTTTGTATTCTGAATCATTTCTACTTGGTTTATTGACAACAATAACATTTTGCTGCACTTTCTTTTCTCAGAAAGATATGAAAGATAGAACTGCATATTCAGTTCTATCTTTTCCTTTCCAAATCTGAGATTGTAAGGAACCTATTTTGTGTCATTATAGTAAGCAGCAGTTTTGGCATTATTTAAAGACAATATAAGACTTTCCACTGCTTTCCTAAAATAGCAGCAAAATTTACCTGAGATGCAGACTTTAACAGCAACCTTGTTATCCAGTAGTTTTTTCAATATGGAGTTAACATTATGTTAGGATGTGGAAATTTTGGGATGAATTCATGATAGTAAATTAAAACCAAAAAAAAATGGACCAGTTAAATACACTCAGATACGAGTAAGAGTTGTTCTACTACAGTTCCCCAGGGCTCAGTAGCTAATTTTAAATAAAGAACTTTAGACTTCTTTTGCCACTCAGTTTCTTCATGGGGATGGAGTTTGAACATATCAAATCTCCTTCCAGTTTTCACTTGGCAATGTTAATGCAGTACTGTCATTTCAAATTATTTACTCTTCTTAATGCTGGTTTTGTTTACTTCTGAATACAGCCTTTGGTATTAGTTTGGGATAATTGGGTTTTTTTTCAGATTTTAACACACACATGTGCTAAGTTCATTACCGAGTGTGTTTATCTTGTAAAGCAATTTTCAGTTTTTGAAGCTGCAAAGTTGTAACTGATTACAAAAACAAGAGCAAAAAGATCTCTTTCTTACTAATGCTATCACAGAGGTGTGAGCACTAGCACTGTCCTTCAAAATGGTAAACTGATGAGTTTGCTGAAAGACTCAGGTTTCCTTCAGTTCAAAGAGAGATGAAAACATGAAAGAAGAAAAGAAATCATTCTGAGTATGAAACTTGATGTGACACGTAATAAATTACATTTATTTATTTTTTCAGCTTGCTAATTATTTTAAATTACCTATTTAGAAATATTTTAGAATGAAATGACAGGGGTATTTCCAGTTAATCTTAGTAAGGGGGTGGTGTTTCTTCTTAAGATAATTAATGTATCACACTGCATTCATTTGTCCAACTGCTAATATAAATGCTGATCTGTTGAAGTGATCTCTCTTGGCAAGATATAAAACTGGCAAGGATTTCTGGACAGTTGAGTACATTTACTTTATGAACAAGTACACTGTTCTGTGTACCAGCACTCACTGCATTGCATTTAACAGTCCTGTGAACATAATATGACTTTCTGAGAGTTTTAACTAACAAATCTTTTGCTGAGAGGACATAAGAATTACAGTGATTGGGGCTTCTGTTTTGTAAGGTTGATAAGTACCTTTAAAAATTCTGAGACAGAAATCCAGCTAATTCAACCATGAAGAAGGGAATGAATGTCCTCCATCTCCTTTGCCCTGTACTGTATCTAAACTTAGTGTACTGACCTGGAATGAAATTATGGTCACATTTAAAGAGCAGATATGGTTTGACTCCTGTGTCAAATGCCCATGGCATCATTAACATATGGTCTTCTCTGTTGTTAGGGAAAAAATCTGCTAGAACTGGTTATTAACTCACTGGTTAAGTTAATAACTACTTTCAGGTTAATGTCTTGTGAATATGGGTGGGTGACAACAATAGTATTTTTGGGGAGGGGGAAATATTTTAGAATTGCTAATCTACTCTGGCTAATAACTAGCCCTAAAAGATGGAGGCAAATGCAAGATTAGATCCTGACTGAGGAAGACTGAGGCCTGTATTAGGAAGAGACTGTCTGTGGGTTGGTGTACACTTGTGGCTTGTTTTTACATTTGTCTTCTTAATCTTTGTGTTGATTGAAGACTATTCTGAGAAAACTGGACCTTTTTCTTGTCTTGGAAAGTAAAATGTTACAACATATAAGAAAAAAAATTCAAAAACTTACCATCTTTTTCTGCACCTATATTGCAACATTTTTATTTTTGCAAGTCTAAAGAAACATACTGAAAATCTAGGAATGCTTTTCTGAATCTGTACATAATTTCAAATGATGTTTTGGAATGGAAAAGTTTGTAACAAAAATACTTGTAAAATCTCACTTTGTATATCATTATATTTATGACACCACCATTCACTGATGGCACAGTACAGTGGTTATAAACACAACAGATGGAGTTTAATCATTCCCATCAGCAGTGATTTCACTCATCCTCAGATGTCCTTAAATGTACCATCTTCAAGCTGACACAGCATAATCTACCAGTATTGTGTCTATTTGAGAAATGAAGCCCTTAATTCTAAATTGGGCTGCTCAGCAACTTGCAACCCTAAATTTAAAATAACTTAAAGAACCTGCATGCTCACCATATAACTCTCAGTATAATGTTTTTCTCTACTAGAGGAAGTGCACAGTCATGAAAAAAGGTTCAAATTAAGATGAAACAGAACATGAAACCTTTGTTTATCAGTTGCATTTGGGTTTGCTAGGCAGTAAGTATCACTGACCTGGCATCATTTTGGAGGATCAGATTTTCCTATAAAATTTGACACTGAGTACTTGACTAAGTATAGTCAGTAAAGACCACACTGGACTCTACAAGGGAGTGGAGTTATTTTCCTGAATGTTTTAGCTGTATCCTGACTTGGATGGTTGTAGTCAGCCTTCTTACATTTCCACTGATAATTGTCAGGAAATACTTTAGTTTTTAATCTATTGGTTTAAGATTTTTCTGTTTTGGCTTGGTTGGGTTTAGGGTTTTTTGTGATGCTGCTTGATTTTTCCCCCCGCTGTGATCTGCTAGAAGTAGTTTGTACTGATAGTACAGCTGGATTTGGCACACACTGATGAAAAATCAGTTCAAAATAATGGTGTTGGATTGTCAGGTTTATATTTGAGTTAGTAGATGTGAAAATTGGGTGCTCATCTTCTTATTTGTATCGGAGTTTGCACCTGCAAACAACTGTTGGCCAATAGTTGACTTTCTGGTAGATCTGGTTGCTGTCATTCACACCTGGTATCTGAATGAGGAATTTTAGTTTCCCTAATTTTTAATGTGGCTCAGGTGATGTGAACATCTGTGGTTTCAGTTAACTGAAACTGCAAACAGACAAAATTGCAGGTGAAATAATTTGTCTGGAGAGTTAAAATATTTGGAACATATCCTTTGAGATGACTCTTAAAAGACTGAACAAATATAGTATCTGTCAGTGCAGAGAGATACTATTTGTGTGTGTCTCATAAAACACTAGATAATCTTCCTAGTTTAGGGTTATTCTGCAGTATAAAATAGTTATTAGCAAATTAATGAAAAGAATACACACAGCAACAATACAAGAATAGGTCCAGATGAAACTCCAGTCTAATCAGTGGACATAATTGATTTCATAAGAGCTGTTTCTATCTCCACTTAATTTATGTAAGTGCTTATAATAATTCTGTGAAATCACTCTGATTAGCACTATATAAAAATGTCGATAAAACAATGACTTTGTTTTACTAAATTAAAAGGATCTCAACATCAGAATTCATTCGATTTATGAACTTGGACTTTGATGAAGAAAGGAATGTAGTTTTCTTACCAAAGGATCAGAATTGTTGTATACAGCTGAAAAAAACTTTTGTCAGGGCATCAAAGAATAATATTGTGCTCTGTCTTTTGTTAATACAGAATGTGGAATTCCACTTTGCATTTCCATCATTTGGCAACCCTGCTGTAAAAACAAACTCAACACCACCATTCCTCTTTTTTAAAATATTTTGCCTAGTTATATTACCAGAGATCTTTGTCAAGTATCTTTGCTTGAGGTCAAAGAGGCCACTGTATTGCCTGTACTCATAAAAAGGTAAATAATCTAACAGGACATAGAAGATTGACATGAGTTGAGGTGTCTCCTTTAGTCTTTTCCAGTTCTTTTCAAATTGAATGCAGATGTATTTAGGGGAAAACTACTGATGACAAGAATGATCTCAAAATAAAGACGTACAAGAGCAACTCTTCCAGTGACAATAATTTTAATTCAGGTAATATAAATAATTGAAATTATTTTCTCCTAAATTATTTTACCCTCAAGGAATAAATGCCACAAAATGAGTTGAAACAAATTAACAATAAAATATTTTTGCTCAAGTCCAAGTTTTTAACTAAGGATCAAGCTTGATAAAACCATTGCCACCATTCTGTTCAGCACTAAGAAATGCCTTTTACTCAACCTCTTTGCCTCCTAAGATATGGTTTCCCCATAATTCTTCCAGACAGTAGTTCACTGACAAATAAAAAGTGCCATTTATCCTTCTTCCCCAATGAATGTTTGTATCGAGTCGTTGCAAAGTTTGTAAAAGCCATTGACTCCTTCACACTTTGCCTAAAATGGAGATAGTTCATTGAAGTTTTTTAAGTAGATCACAGGACTGAGCCACATTTCTTTTATCAATTAAAAAAAAAAACAAACTCATAGAAACAGATATGAAATTTTTTTAATATGAAAGAAGTCTTAGTTCAAGTGCTGCACTATGTGTTGTTTGCTCTCCATATGGTGTCCTTTCATCTTTGTGTTGAAAGTAAGGCCTTTATATATTGTTTAAGAAAATATTTTGTGAATCACATTTGATACAGGGGCTGCATTTTTCAGTTTGTATAGGAAATACAAAACAAATGAAAAAATTTGATCTACCCAGGATCCAAAGTGAATGACGTATCTGCACCTAAACTGCCAACACTCATGAACAAACTTTTGTGAGGCAAAAGTAATCAATATAAAAAGATTCATCTGATGCCAGTGGCTTTCTCTTTGTCTTCAAGTCATTAGGATTAGACTTGTCTGAAATTCTTATAATAGCACTTCCTAGAAGACAATATTTAACCATAAGCAGCAAAAGGAAAATAGGAGTCTCATTTCTTCTGATGTAAATCTGACACCATGCTAAATATTGTTATATTTTTCACATCACAATTGCTGTTGAAACATGGGAAGTAGATGAAAAGAAGGGGGCAAAATACCTGTAGCACCAGCTGCAGACAGCTATCCGTCACATCTCCACAGGGGGGTTCCTCATGTGAAAGGCCTATGATTGCTTATCTTATCCTTCTGTAAGAATGACTAAACCGTGGACAACAGCACCTCAGAACTGGACAAAAAAATAAAAAAAATTTTTTGATTTCTAAACTCTCCTTGGAATGAGGAAGAGTGAAGAAAAAAATACCCAGTTTACATTAATCTGCTCTTTATCACAGGGCACAGAGTATTCTGTAAAAGTAAGTGTTCACATTTCTCACTATCTTTGTTTCAAGCACACCAGGTGAAATGAGAGACACAGGAGTCAAACATGTAGAATTGCTTTTTCCTCTATAAAAAGTCCCTTAGATAGCAACTTCACAGAATATAATTATACATGGATAAATACTCTCTATTTTCTCACAGACAACTAGTAAATGGGAGTGATGTTTTAAATGTAGAGTAGTTCAAATCAATGCTTTTTAATGTCACTTGACTCCTTTGCCTATGAACAAAACTAAACTATAACACATTGTGAGCAAATAATTTTACCATATGAAGCATAGCCCTGAAAGCACAGCATAGAAGGCTCTTCAAAGGTTTTGGGAACCAAAACATGAAAGCATGTCAGAAATCAGAGTAACTTGACCTAAGTACAAAGAGAGTTAACGCGTTCTTCCTAAAATGGGAAGAAGCCTTCTGTAGATAGAGGGATCTTTCCCCTGGGTTCTAGTGTCATAGGGTTGAGATGAAGTTCAAAGTCAGACAAAGTCAGTATCTTTGACCTTCTCTTAGCAAAACAAACACTAATGGTGAGTGTCAGTAACAGTTCAATAGCAATGATGTTTTTCTTAAAGGACAGGGTAGGGTCAGGGACTTTGCTCTCCCTTTCTGAGGGTAAGCTTGTTCCACTGCTGGAAGACTGCACTTTAAGTCAGCTCAGAAACTGAATGATGCCAATATATTAGTGTGGCAAGAGTAGCTCCATGGACATGGAAAATGAAGAAGGAAGGATCTGGATCTTATCGGTAGTTACTGAATACAAAAGCTAAGTTCTTGTCCTATGTCTGTATATCATGAAAGAGAAAAATCTTTTGAGAAATTATCCTTCCATACTGATTCACCTTTTTTTGTTTATCATTTGCTTAAACAAGTATTTCCTCATGGTGAATTTTTCTGAGTTGATACAAAGGTTTGGCACTGACATTTTTGTAGAGTTTCTTCTATGCCATCTGTCATTTTTGCTTCTCACTTGCTAACTTTAATTAATATTTCTTGCCTTTAATCATACTTTTTGTCCCTATCTCCTTGGGTTTTATTATAAAACTTTCATGTAAATCTTCTGAAACAATTATAAATCTTGCTTTTCTAAGATTTTGATTTACCTTTACATTCAGTAAGTAGGAATCATCTTTCTCCATAAAGTTTAACTGCGTTCTAGTATTTTGGGATATTTTTAAGCTTTTTTCTTTGCTGCAGTTCACCTACAGAGATGACCTGTGCCTGTGCATCTCACTTATAAACACATCAAATGGTTGTTCCAGTCTCAAGAGGCAACTATCTTTGCAATAATTCTCAACAAATACAGACCAAATGACATTGGTTGCCGCTGCATTTGGTTCTGTCTGGTAGAGCAAAAGCTGTCTTCATGTTTAGAGTAGTTCTTATCTTATTTCTTTACAACTGCAGTCTAGACTTATCTTAAACAAAATGCCTGTTCAACAGCAGGACACAGTTTAGGCCTGTACTTGCTTTCATACTACATGGAGCCTTTGTTTCTTGAGAACAAGAGCTGTTTCCTGCTTCATTTTTTTTGTCTCTTTGAAACTGTCACCTTTTGTCACCTTTTGACTTGCATATTCCTGTGAGATTATGCCTTACAAATTCTTAGCGTATCTTTGTCAATACTGTAGTGGTATTGTCTTGTTCTTCTTCCAAGAACTTGATGTAGCTTTGCCCTGCTATCATAGAATCACTGAGGTTGGAAGTCTCAAAACATGGTCAGCTCTAAGCTCAGATCAGGCTGCTTGGGGATTTGGCCAGTTGGGTCTTATAAGTTTCCAAGAACACAAATCATCCAAACTCCCTGGGCAACCTGTTTTGTTGCTGTTCTGCCCACATAAAAGAAAGGTTTATTATGGCTGAACTTCTTGTTTCAATTTATATCCATTTTCTTTTGTTCTTCTGCAGAGCACTTCTGAAGATCCTAGCTCCATCTGCTCAATTCACTCCACATATCTTCTGCCAGACAGGTCTCAGGTCTTCCTCAAATTCATGTATGCTTCAGGCTGAATAAGGCCTATTCTTATCCTCTTCTCAGGACAAATGTTCCAGCCTCTGATCATCTTGATGGTCCTCTGTTGAAGTCACTCCATCTTACTGGTGTCTTTCTTTTATTGGGTAGGGTATGTCTGAGGAAACTGGATGTACTACAGTGTTCTAGATGTGGCCTAAAAACTGTCAAGTAAAAGTGAATAATTGCTTCTGCTAATACATCCCAGGAAGCTGTCAGCCTTTGATGTGAGGACATGCTGCTAGCTTATATTCATTTGGTCTACCAAGGCCTCAGGTCCTTTTCTACAGAGCTGCTCCTTGCCAGCGTCCTAGTAGGCCCAGCTTGTATCAAAGGTTTCTTCCCAGTTGAAGGATTTGGCATCTCTCCTTGCTGAAATCTCACTGGTGTATTTCTCCACCTGTCTACAAATGTTTCCAAACTTCTCTGGCTTCTTCACTTCTAATTGAAAACCATAGGGCTCCCCCACCTTCTGTGCAGTTGGGGTTTCAGCCTCTCTGCTGAGTCTCTGTCATCTTCCCAGATGCTGCATTCCGGATCTTTGTTCCACATCTCCTTAACGCGGCAGCCTGGCTCCTCACAAACGCACGGCTGCTGCAAGTGAGGACGTGGTGTCCCACGGGGTCAGCCTTTAGGCTCCCTCCAGAGCCGTGCTGGGGACAAAGCCTCATGTCTCCCAGATGCAGCTGCTTGACATTCCCAAATCAGAAGGCAGCCAAGATAAAAGGTTTACACGTTTTAGTGTAAACTGCTGAATAAGTATTTAGCAGTTGATAGATTTGGTAGAAGAAAAAATGTGGAACAGCTACCCTTTCCCAGCAACAGTTGCTCTAAAGTTTGTAGAAGACTGTCTACACCTCCCCAAAGATGTTAGAAGAAGGTCTCAGAAGATACAGAAGAAGAACCTGGAAACTACTCTGCAAACTATCATGTCTCTTAGCTTCAGTTTTGCATATTTGAACAATTCTTGTTTATGTTAAAGTCACATTCTCCTAGAATCCCATTCTCCATTTTGGGTCTCTGATTCTTACTACAATTCAGTCTTGAATTAGGGATTCCATAAAACCTCAAAATTACATATTTAACTCAAGAGTTTCAAATCTGTTGTAAATGCTTGGAAAGTTTCATCCTCTCTTTAAGTTTTTGTAAGAAACTGATATATTTTAAAAGAGTTTTTAGGAGTTCTGTTTTCCTAAAATATCTTTAGTACAGGCTGATAGCTGCTTCATGCCATTTCACTTTTCTGGAATAATAAATGCTTCTCATACCTCTGGCCCAAGAGTACATATATAAAAATGAAAATATCTTCTGCTTATATTTTTTTAAAAATTAATTTATTCATCCATATGAAGATATCAAAATTCATGCTCAACTTTTCTGCTGTATTTCTGAGGAATTTTTACTGCATTTAATTATTTAGCTTATTAGCTACTAGGCATTTAATTACTCACCACTTCAACTTTCATGTTATAAGAAACTGTTCCTCCATTTCTTTAGACAGTGGTCTGTGGGAGACTTGTGTCAGATTGTGTGACAACAAAATACCGAGCAAGTTAGCAACATAAAAATAAAAATGTTGTGGAAGTGAAAAATAGATATGTAAGTAGACCTCTCACAAGAAAAAAAAAAATGCAATATTCAGGCAGTACTTTATTCTACTCCAGGCCTAAAAATGTTATCTGTTTAGTGCAAATAGATGAGATAGAAAAAGACACAGAGGGCATTTAAAGGCACAGATTTAGACCCTTGCTTGAAGTTGTAAGCAATAAACTACATGGCCCAGAGTCACAACGAACACCAGCAACTGATCCAGAAACTGATGTCACATTTTCTGCTTTGAATAAAATGAACTGGTCACTAAACTCTATATTCTATGAATATTTAGAAACGTTTTAAATTTAAAATTTATTTTCTTTAAGCAAAAATTCATTTTGGCACATTCAGGTCAAACATAATTTAGAAGTTTGTTTAGCTCACAGGATCTGAGTATGAAGGAAGAAGGTGAACAGCTTTCCAGATTCTTGGAATATATGTACCGTATGTTCCTAACACAGCTGGTGAGGGAGTCAAGAAGGGAAGGGTCCCCACTGGACCTGTTGCTTTTGAGCAGAGAAGGATTGGTGGGTGGTGTTGTGGTCAGAGGCTGTCTTGAGTATAGCAGTAATGAAATGAGAATTTTCAAATATCAGAGAAATAGAGCCCTGCCACCTAGGACTTCCACAAGGCAGACTTTGGCCTGTTTAGCAGACTTGTTGGCAGAGTCCCTCGTGAGGCAGTCCTGAAGCTAAGGAGTCTAGGAAAACTGGACATTCTTCAACAAAATACAGAAACAGGCCATCCTCATGTGAGAAGTGATGAGATAGCAGGGAAGACGACCGGCCTTACTGGACAGACAGCTTTGGCTGGAACTCAGGAAAATAAGGAGAGGTTGTGACCTTCAAAAGAAGGGGCTGGCAACTCAGGAGGACTGAAAGGACATTGTGAGGTTAAACAGAGAGAAAATTAGAAGGGCTAAAACTCAGGTAGAACTTAATCTGGCTAGTGTCATAAAAGACAATAAAAATCTTTCTATAAATACAAAGCAACAAAAGGAGGGCTAAGGAAATTCCCCTTGTAAGACCTTTTTTGCCTCAGTCTTTAATAGCATTGCAGTAGTTTTTGGGGCACCCTGTCCCCTGAGCTGGGAGACAGAAATGAGGAGCAGAATGAAGCCTCCATAAACCAAGGAAAAATGGTCAGTGAACTGCTACAACACTTAGACACAAGTCTATGGGGCCAGATGGGATCCACCCAAAGGTGCTGAGGCAGTTGGGGAAAGTGTACTCTGAGTCACTTTCCATAATTTACCAGCAGTCCTCGCTGACTGTGGACGTCCCAGCTAACTGGAAGTTATTGTTGTCTATTTAGATATCAGGAAAGGTTTTGACACCATTTCCCACAGCATTCTCCTGGAGAAATTGGTGGCTCATGGCTTGAATGGGTAAAAAAACTGGCTGGATGGCTAGGACTAGAAAGTACTAGTCTAGACAAGAAAGTACTGGTGAATGAAGTTATATTCAGTTGGTGTCTGGTCATAACCAATGTTTCCATGGTTCAGTACTGGGGTCAGTTCTGTCTAATACCTTTACTGATGACTGTCTAATATGTTATTTAATTTACATTGGCTATTAGGAATTTTTTTTTCACTGAAAGGTTTGTCAAACTTTGGAACAGGCCACTGGAGATGTTTAAAAGACATGTAGATCCGGCACTTACAGATCTGGCTTAGTGGTGGACTTGCCAGTGCTGGTTTAGCAGTTGGATTTGATGATCTTAGAGGTCTTTTCCAATCTAAATGATTCTCTGATCCTTTGCTCCTAAAATGAATACTCTAAAGTTCAGGAGAAATACCGCAAAATATACACACCCATTCTCCAAAATGAGTGCCAAGTCACTATGTATCTTTGCTTTATATAGAAAAAATTAGAAGAGTTGAAAGTGACATAATGCTAGAGTAAGAACCTGATTGGCAGATGACAAATGTTGAACACCCACTAAAATATTATTCTCTTTTTCATTTCAGTACTTTTCCAAGTTCTAAAGAGGATGCTTCAGTCCAGGAGAAATGAAACACGAACTTCTGCACTTGGAGTGAGAAATGTTGCTTTTTTTGGTATTGGTATAAAGTGGATTTTTCAACTCCATTTTCAATTAGAGAGATGCTTAAAACACCATATAAAGACACTACATCATCAAAGAGCGATGAGAGAACAAAAAAAAAATGCTTACATTTGATTATGATGATCACACAAGACAAGTTCTGAAGACACTACTCTGATGCTTAGCGAGATTTTGTTTTATAATTTATCTATCCTAAAAAATTAAGTAATGATGCATTCATATGTTTGCATTATGCTGGTTATGGTGAGATTCTTAAGTGATGCCCAGAGTAGTGAAATATGATACAATAACCAAAGGAAACTCTGGAAACTATATGCTTGAAATGACAGGTACACTTAGCCTAGTAAATTCTTAACCCTTTGCTTCCTTTCTCTGTGACCAGTGGTTTCTGCTGATGTGTCAGTAAGAAGAACACTAATTTTATCAGTGCCAAGAAATGTGCTAGTTACCTCATTTCTAAGAAATGTTATATTATGACTGGCAACAGCTCTTTAGCATCCACTCTACTCGGCAGGAATTTCTTGGCGGAGCAGAGTTCTTGATAACATGTAATTAGCATTTCCTCTCATTATAAATAATTGTTCCTCATTTTCTACTAATTATTTTCTAGGCTATTGATATACTTCCAGTAACAACAGACAAACCTGAGCAAACTGGGAGCATCTTTCTTATGAGGAGAGACTGTGAAAGCTGGGCCTGTTTAGTCCAGAAAAGGAGACTGAGAGGGGACCCCATTAATGCATATAAATATGACAAAAGTGAGTGTCAAGAAGGTCAGACTCTGACCCTCTCAGGGTAGTGTCAGACTCTTTTCAGTGGTGTCCAGTGACAAAAGGAGTAATGGCCATGAAGTAAAACACAAGAAGTTCCACCTCGGCATGAGG
This sequence comes from Lonchura striata, assembly GCF_050655825.1. Classification (NCBI taxonomy): domain Eukaryota; kingdom Metazoa; phylum Chordata; class Aves; order Passeriformes; family Estrildidae; genus Lonchura; species Lonchura striata. The sequence goes on from NC_140704.1 coordinate 125,806,547, forward strand.
AAGAATTTCATTACACTGACTGTGGCAGGGCACTGGAATAGGCTACCTGGGGAGGTCATGGAGTGTCCCTTTCTGGAGATATTTGAAGCCCATCTGGACTGGTCCTGTGCCACCTGCTCTAGGTGACCCTGCCTTGTCAGGGGGGATGGACTAGATGATCTCCAGAGGTCCCTTCCAACCCTAACATTTCTGTGAAATATTTTCATGAGTCTTCCATATGCAGTTGTGTTATTGTTGCTACCCAATCCTGTGCCATTGGATACACAGTATATTAAGGAAAATAATGTTTGTGTTTGGTGAAAGTTTTATTTTACCTCATTTGGAAAAAACGTATAATGCTGAGAATATGACTGTCCATATCATACTCATTCTATCTTCCTTGTTTGAAGCTTTTATATTTGGTACAGTTTGAAATACTGGATAAGATTCTGTTGAAGATAAAGCCACTAAAAGTACTGTCTATATATATATACATATATATATATATATATATATATATATAAATATATATAAAATCTGAGTGCTTAAACCTCCTGTGTAATTAAGATATAGTCAGCACAATCAATGATGTTTATAGTTGTTCAAGCAACCTTCCAGGTTATGTGTCTGATATGATTTGAGAAATATGAATATGTGAGTTTTTTAAACTTTACCGTGCTTGGACATAAAGGACAGGAAAAAAAAACCCTGCATTTTAGACTTCAACTCTATGAATTATTGTCTGCCACTACAGATATAATATCAAAAGACTCTCAAATCCTAGACAGGTATTGTCAAGTTATTCAGAAGTAAAATACATTGCAATAAATATTTCAAGCTTAACTGCCTAATATTAGCAATCAGCATAAAATTATTTTGCTGTAAATGTGTTATTCTTAAATGACAATAATTCAGCTTTTATAAATTCTTAATTCATTTACTAAAATAAATGTCACTCAACATGATGAAGTTCATCCCACTTTGTTGAGCAATGGGTAATCACCCATTACTCAGAAATTCAGGATTTATAGTCTTAATGAAAGGAAAACTATATGGTTCTTCTTCTTCTGACTATTGTGAATCATCACTTTTATTGTGCTGTGAAGGTAAAGATGCTACATTTAATAAATTTGTATCCTGTTATTTCCAACCCATGTCTTTGTACACTCAAGACTATGTCATAGGCTTACGGCCCAGACAAAATCTAGATCTTATGCCAATACGCTATATTGACATTTCTCCTTTATTTCCTATGCATGAACACTTGCTCTGTGAAAATGTAAATATTTTCTAGTGAAACCTTGAAATCTAGTCCATTTACTAGAACTGAGTCTTTCAAAAGATAAACTGAGTTATTTTTCTTTCTTAGTTTCTTCAACATTCTTTCTCATTCTTGATTATATAACTTTTCTCACTGGTAACATTTGCCGACATTAAGTACAAGAATTATTGCCCTTTATTTTTTTCCAGACTGCTCAGTAACCATTTTGTGGCCATTTCAGCTGGCACATTCTGTTCTTAATTAGGTTTACAGATATTTTGATTCATTCAAAGTCTCACTAATGCTCTGTCTCTGGCCCATAATGGTATTTTATCACAGGTCTGATTGCTTGCTTTGTCTTTTTGGAGATGTCTAAAGACTCAGGAAATTTTTCCTTTTGTGTATGTTGCAGAGAGGTCCATCCAATTCTTATTTTTCTCCTTTCAGATGTCTTTGATGTGTTTTTTCTTCATTCCTCTTCATTTTAGACATTCCACTCCTTGGCATAGACCATCATGAGAATTTTAGTGTGGCTTCATTGGTCTTGGTTGCTAAATTTCATTGCGTATCTGGTGATTGACTCTTCCAGAAGAAAACTGAATGCACATGTGTGTGTGATTGTCTTTGCTATCTTACTTGTCAAGCCTGAGAGTTGCTCTCATGCTTTCACTATTTGCAATTCCTTCTTGACAACTGACCAGTACAACAAACTTGGGTTGAGATACTCTCATGCTTTAAGGCCTTTCACATTGACAATAACTTTTTGCAATAATGCTTATCAGCATTGCTCATAATAATTTTTTTTTAAAAACATTTAGGTGACTGGTTGCACTGACTGCTTGTTGACATGGAAACAATTAATTAGATGGTAAGAGAGATAAAAGAATTTCCTCATAAGCTGGTCTGTTTGTAGGGAAGTACAGCTCAGTTTTACAGATGTGAAAGCTGTGGCTATTTCACATTTGCTTGTATATCCTTGCTGTTCTGATTAGTGCCCTGTATCCTAAGAGCCTTCAAGTACTGCCATTAGGTATGAGGAAATAATTATACCACTCTAAAATGTGACTAACTAGTAAAATCTACACCCTGAACTTCCTGACATGTTAAGCTGGTGTCTTCCCTCTGATAACTTATTGAAGCTCAGATGAAATCAAAGGACCTGCGGCAATTCAAAGGAGCTGAGAATTCTTATTGTATTCAAACAATGGGAAGACAATTCCTGACTTTAACACGAACAAATATGAACTTCATTTCAGAAGAAAGAAAATTGAATTAAACTAATCATCCAACATCTAGTCTTGCAAGGACAAATTATGTCTTCAAGTTTCTTGTACAATCATGCAAAGGAATACTTGCAGTTTAAGCAGCAGTTTTGTACAGGCTGGGCATACATACAGTAATGTAACTAATTATGATACTTTCCACTTAACACCTTTCATCACAAAGTACACTATCAAGCACTAGTCATTTGATCCTTACAACATGTCTGTAGAAGACTATTATACTGTTGTAGAGATTGCACACAGAGATTAAATGGTTTGGGTTAGGCCACACAGCAAGTGAGCAGCAGAGCCAAAAGGAGAGCGTGAGTGTTGGCTTCCAGCCCTGCGCTCCAACTACTGGACTGCACTTCCTTAATACTTAAATCCCATATTGCTTCTCTAACAGAGCTACCGAAACTTTTGAGCACTCCTAAGTGTTGGTGTAATATCAAACCCGTTGTGTTTCTCTCTCCTAGCTCCTTCATGATGTCACAAAGCAGTTCAGTTTAGTGGCACTTTTAAGGGCCTCATTTCACGGGCTGACCCAGGTCGCCCAGTCCTGGTGGGGGGTCAGCCTGACATTGAGTAGCTCCCATAAGCTGCCCCCAGTACACAATTGCTGGCTGCTGCTGCTTCTCTGCTCGCTTTCGTCATGGCCTCAGTGTTATGCCCTTAGCTCTGCTGTGTGAGTGGCTGGACCATTCTGCGCTTAAAGAATTCCAGCTATAGGCTAGCTAATGGGAAACAGATGTCTCCCTGGCAGTGGCGGGAGCTTTCGGTCCTGCCGCTCCCGTAGCTTCCCACTGGCAGACGTTCAGGTAACTGCTCTGGGACAGCCACGACCGCCCGGAGCTCTGCCGGTGCCTCGGAGGGCAGAGGGCGCGGGAGGAGGAGAAGGGGGCGAGCGGAGCGGGACCAGCCCTCGGGCAGCTGCCGCGCCGGCGATGGATGGAGCGGGGCCGCTCGCCCGGGCTGCCGCTCGCCCGCTGCCCGGCGGGGCCCGGGACACCGCGCTGCTGGCACGGGTCGGGCCGGCCCGGGCCGGGGGCACGGCGGTGCACGGGTTCCGCTTCCTGTGACCGGGACAACCAACTCAGGTTTGCAAACCCTGCGCTCCACGCTGCGCCGTGGGGGCTCGTGGAGCTGCGTGAAACAGCGCTTCCCGAGCCAGCATGATGCTCGGGAAATGAGGAAAAAAAAACAGCGACGGAGGGGGAAAAAGAAGAGGTAGGAAATGCCGAGTAGAGGGTCTTGCACGCTGCCTCTTTGTGCCGCATCAGCCGGGGGTGTGACCGAGTCCCCCCAGCACCCACCCCCGGGGTGCCACCCAATGGCTGCCGTGTGCTCCCGCAGCCCCTCCCGCCCGCCTGGGCTGAGCGGGACCCGCCGGGACACTGCCCGGGCTGGCTCGCACGGGCTGTAACATATAAAGGCTGTCAGCAGCAACTCTGGCCAGAAGCTTCACAAGCAGCACGGTTTTGTTCTTTGGGGGGTTGTAATAAGAGACACTTCTTCACAAAGGTTCATATCATCACATAGGAGAGTGCTTTATATACTGGGAGAACAGTAGACTCTGTTCTTTTTTTCTTGGTATTATCCAGAGGTAAGCCATTCAGTTCCATAAGTTTGCTTTGCATGCAGTTTTGTCAATGTTCATCACACTTGGTGAATTTAAGATTTGAATGCTATTTCTAAGATGTCCTGCTTTCATGCTGTATATGTTTTCTTTTGCCTACTGGTTTATCTCTGCCACATTGTGTCAAAACAGTCCATGCCGATGGGGCAGGCATAGCTGAGGATGTATTTTTAATTTCAGTGGAAAACATGATGTGAAGTTTCTTGCAGTCTCCCTCTTTAAGATCTATAGTGTGGTTTATGGACTGATAGCACTGTCACTATTATATATTTATGGGTGTGATAGCACTGTCACTATTTCAGGAATACTACTAGTTCTGACCATGTACTTCATAATGATACTTCATTTGGTGTGTCGTAGTAAGACCATCATCACTTAATACAGTTATTGAAAATTGCTCAGCAACACGTGTTCTGCCCGGTTTGTTTTTATGATTGAGCTGACAGAATGATTTTTCTGGTCTCAGCCTGCTTGTTCACTTTGTCTTGCTACACAGATGTACAGAATCACATCTTAAGTATCTTCTCTTCTACAGATTTGCTTTCTGCTGCCCTGACTTAAAGCAAGTACCTCTGTGACCTGTCTCCTTTGGCCCCAAAATGACAGTAATTGCTGCAATCAGTTGTTCCCTTTTATTTTCTGTTCTCTGTGAAACAAGTGCATTAGTGTTACCCAACTCCACTGACCTGTTCCTGTCAGACAATAATTTCACTGACATCAAGACAGCTTTGGCAGCTCATCTGGACTCTGCAAAAATTCCCAAAGCCAGGCGGAAGCGCTACATTTCTCAGAATGATATGATTGCCATTCTTGATTATCATAATCAAGTCAGAGGCAAAGTATTCCCACCTGCTTCCAACATGGAATATATGGTAAGTGAACTGTTTATTTCAGAGTGAAACAAGCTATAAATCAGTGATCTGATTTTATTAAACAAATTGTAATGGTTTAGTTAACTAAATGATTTTTTTTTAATCTATTATTGCTTCCTAAAATGTTCTGTCCTTATGTTTTTCAAGCTGCATTAACTTCAGCCAGCAAAAGCTGAATACTGAACTCTGAACCTCTTACTTGACCTGTTCAATTTTCATTTCCATGTGTAGTCCTAATGAAATAAGTGAAGTGGTGAGTTAACTGCTTGATGAGCTGAGGAATGGTATGTGTTCACATGCAAACCAAAGTGTTTAAAGTGCTGATCATTAGCCCCATAGTTTTTGTGGAGTGCACTGAAAGTCATTGCCCTGGTGTGGGCAAAAAGATACCCAATGAACATTTCCAATTTATTTCACACATATTATGTATGGAAGAAGTATGGTAAGACTGTTTGCAAAGTAGTTCATCTGATGCACTATTGTCTCCTGTTCATATGTTTTTCTTACTGCATGTTGTTTGCGTATACCTAATACCTTTATCTTTCCATCAAATGAATGTTGATTTTAAATGTTTCTCTAATATGTAGTATTTCAATGTGCTTAAAAAAAGTATGTGGCAGACATATTTTTTCCTTATTGGAAAATACTTATAGGAAATATCTGTTCCTGCAGATATGGTAGAAGTTACACATTCACTGTGATCTCATACTGCTTTAGCACTGCTGGCTAAAGTAGTGTTTGCTACTTTGTGTTCCAGCTTTGCATACATGCATAATGTGGGCCTCTAATATTAAACATAGGTTGTCCAATAATTTCTTTTTTTATGTTGTAATTAGGTTATTCACACTATTTTGGAAGTAGAGATTAGTTGTGTCAGCACCATAATAAATGTTTAAAGACACAGTTTCTCATATGACAGCATACAATTAATAGGTTTGAGAAACAGGACACCATCAGTTGACATAAAAAGGGGATATCAGTAATAACAGCTCCTCCTTTGTAGCAGCTAATGACTAACCAATGTGGACATGTTTCTATCACAGATGTTACCTAAATCTGGATTTCATCATATAATCTGTTCAGCACATCCCAGCAGCACCTCAGAATGCCTAGTCCTCTCAGAATATTGCAGGATGAAGACCATAGGCTGAGTTTGAAGTCTGGTTAAGTGGAAAGGTCAGAGACAGAAAAGCCAGAGCGGTCAGAAGTCAAGCTCAGTCATCATTTTCATTGCTGTGCTCTCCACTGATGTTTCCTTTGATTCTGTATAAATAAACTTTGTTGTAATGTCTGAGGGAATGGCAGCTTACCATACCCTTCCTTGGCTTGTGTGTTTTAGAAATGTGCTCCTGCAGTTCACTTAAGTGAAGCCAGCACCCTGTCCTATTCCCAAGGGTTTTGTAAGTGCAGTGTTCTTAGCCTGTTCAGTAAAGAACTCTTGTAAATAGAAAGCAAGCTTCCTGGATTAAATCTATTTTATTGAACTCATATACCTAAACTGCCAAGATTTGATCTATATTGGTGGGTATTCTGCTGCAGCTTTTCTGCAACATAGATAAAAAAATCAGGATTGAAATCATGCTCTTTGCAGCTAGCATGCTTTTATTTTCCTTGCCTTTCTTACTATTGCTTTTGCCAGTAGCAGCCAGCCATAGGATGTACCTGTGATCCTGGTAGCATCAGCCTGAACAGTAGTCTCAAGTGCAAGGACTGAAGGCTTTCTTTTACATTTGGTTTTCCAGTCTGAAAGTACTTTATGACTTCATGCTGCAGAATTCAGATCAGCGCCTCAAGCTTTGTAGGTAATGATCCAGAGTACAACTTGAGCTTGTATCACCCAGTGGCAGCCACCCCTCTGCCACCAATTCTCTTTTAGAATTGTGTAAGGCTGTGTGTGTCCCATGTAGCAACAGAGCAAGCAATGCTCAGTGGGCAACATCACACATGGTGTGCTCTGCCATCTGCATTGTGGTCATGGCACTATCTCTGGAACTTCTTACCTCTCTGACACAGAAGGATTTTGGTAGGGAGGCCTTGAAGATGATGTGGTGCTGTATGCTGTACTGAGAGTGGAAACACCATTATCAATAACAGAGTTGGCTTTGTCCATTCTTTGGTCTCTGAATAATTTCAGTGTGTGGCGCAGCATCTGTTGTATCTTACAGGGACATGAGGTTACTGCTGCTGTATAAAAAAGATGTTATGTTTCTCAGGACTTATTTTCATAAATAAGACAATGAACACATTGTCATTACCAGTAGACAATGTGCATTTGTGCTTGAAAGGACCTTACAGAGTGTGTGTGCCTTTCCTGAATACTATGGAAAAGTTCTGGGGTAGTGAAGAAAATGGCCTATCCCATTTTCCCTAACAATGACTAAAACGGATGTCACATGTTAGAGAGCTGGAATTGCTTACAGATGCAGTAGATTGTGGAAATCTTTTTAAAGTGTGTTGAAACAGAGAAAAACTAAGCAGTTTTGAAGCACTTGAAAAATATATTTTTTCATCTTTTCTTTGTTCACTGTCATAGTAAATTGTGTTTTGTTGTTTTTTCCTAATTCTTTTAGGAGCTGTTCTTCTCATTAATTACTATATCACATTCTCACTTCTGTACAGTTCCATTTGCTTTTATTTCTACCTCCCTGGTGGGAATAAAACCCCTTCAGGGTTTGGTTGTATGGTTTGGTTCTTGTGATTCCAGTTCTCCACACCCAACCTTTTTGGGGGCTTTTCCACTTGACACAATGTGTTCCTCTCCCTGATCCAGTCTACTTCTCACATGTTCAGTGGAATTTCAGATACTTCACATTCCTTGGGCGTTATTCTCTCTGTCCTTACTGTCTAGAAGGTTTATGTACTGTAGGACTTTGGATAAGAGATCTGGAAGAACAGCTTTAAATGCACATTGGTTAGGCAGGGGAAGTTCAGATAAGCAGAGCTGGGAAGTGTTCTAGTTCTCTTTGGGAGCGGTGGGTCTGAGTGCTGCCCCAGCCTGTTGTTGTGTGCAGCCCCCCATGAAAGCAGACAGCTGGGGAGTCACACATGGTGGGTGGCATTGTACCAGTCCCCAGTGAAAGAAACTGGTGTGTCTTGTGCCAGTTACACTTTGGTAAGTCTTTCTGTTGGGACATTGGCACCTGGTGTGTTAGATTTTAAAGCAGTCCTCCTTTTGGTTCTGGTTCAGGAGTTGCTGATGCCTTCAACTGGAAGTTTTTATGCAGGTACAAATATAGTAAGTGTATATGTGAAGGAAAATGAAAGAAAACAAGAACTTCCAGGCTTATAATGCAGAATTAGTGAATATTTTTTTAATTTGAACTTTTTTCTTCTTCATTTTAAGAAAGTCTTTCCTTGTGCTTTAAAAGCTGAAGGCATACCTGCGGAAAGAAAGATGACACCATACTTTTGGCCTGACGAAGGGTGAAAGTCATCTACTTGTCTTTGCATGTTTTTTGTGGAGAAAGCAGAAAGATTCCATAAAATTCATGATTCAGAAAAAGTGGGGTGTAGAGTTACCAGCAGCTGTCTAGTCTGAAAATTGTGTACATCTGTAGGTTCAGTGGAAGCATGTGAATAAAGAAATCCCTTTTTCTGAATGCTAATTGTATACTATAGAGACCTGTGTCGCCTTTCTGGAACATCTAAGCTACTTGGTAGGCCAGTAAATATTTGCAAGATGTTGCTAACTGAAATTTGAGTCTCATAAAATGTCTTTTAGTGTGCATTGGTACTATATTTAGACTTCTAAAACATTCATTCATGAAATATATATTCCTATGAGGATCAAAAGTTATTTTTACCTTTCCTACAGTCATCCCCCCTCGAGGCCAGTTTCTTCAAAGTTTATATGGTCTTCGTTGTATCCCACATCACTGAGTTTGTGCAAAAGCTGATCAAGCAGGTGCTTATGTACAGACATGCTCTTTAAAGCTTTGCATGCTGAAGCAGTAACTTATATAAGTGGGCCTTGATGAGCACTGAACATGATCCTCCATGGCATTCCCATGCAAAATGGGAAAATCTGTTTTAGTTAAGACTTCTTTCTCTAAGGTGATCTGAATAACTTGTTGAAGAGTTATAGCAAAAGATAAGTCATAAGTAGTTTCACAGCTGGCTCTGCAAGGACGAGTCCTTAGCCTGGTATGGATCAACATAATTATTAATAGACTGGCAGTAGTATGTTTGAAGTATAATAAAGAGGGCAGGATTGCATACTCAAAAACATGTTTGCAGAAAGCTGGCAGATGATTTTAAGTGCAAAAAGTGCTGTAGATAAACTTGAGCCTGGTGATGTACCAAAGATGTTCAGATGCAATTTCAATTCTTTTTTTTCAGCACTTTTATATTTGGCAAAGTCTGCCCCTGGTTGAATTTTGTCACTTTGACTCATTTTATAGAACTCAAAGTAGTAAAAGATTTCCAGACTAGCCTGAAATGAGTTAGTTTAGCTACCCAGGAGTTATTTTGTGTTTCTCATGAGCTGATGGCACAGGAATTGGAAGAGAATGGAGAATTTCAGCATATTAACTTCTAGTAAATCCACATAAAAGACCATAATAGACTAAACAAAGGAAAGGACTTATTGTTGTAGAAGAAAAGTAGTTGTGTTCAAAAAGAAGCTCCTGTAGTCCTGTGAAGGAGTCCACATGTGTCATGCTGGAAATATGTGCGCTCTGTGTGACCCAGGAATGACTATCTTTGCCAAGGTGATGTATTTGGATACTTCACATCCCAGAAAATTTGCAGGTAATTTCCAAAGTCAGGTCAGAGAAGCAAGATATAGCCCAGTTAATGCTCACAGATGCAAATAACTTCCTTATTATTTCACTTTTAAGTTTGAAAGTCTTGATAAAATTCTCTTGCTGTCAAGGTGATCTTAAAAATATTCAGTGAATATGCAGTAAATGATGGGTAAAACAGTCAGAAAAATCCCAGCAACCTAATTCAAGTTTTTCAAAGTTCTTCTTAATACCAAAAGCTTTTGTATAGACATGGAAAGAGTGAGTTAGGTTTTCTCTCCAATTCAATAGCATTTTCTGATAAATAAACTTCTCAACCTGTTTACCTTTTTTTTTTTTTTTTTTTTTTACTGTTTTTATTGTGGTTTCTTACAGACCATTCTAAATCTTTAAGGACATTTTGTTCTTGAGTCATTTGCCCTGGCTTATTTACATGGTCCCACTGAAATCATACATGTCTGTGAGTAAGGATTGCAGGGCTAGTTCCTTCAAGATTTATGTCTAATGAGTTGGATAGAGTCTCTTAATTCATGTACTTTATCCCTGGCCTGTTGCAGGACTGCCTTCTGCATTACATACATATGGTTTTCATCTTGTCTACTCTTGAACACATATAGTGATGCTGTCTCAGTCACATCTCTTGGCAAATATTTTACTTTAGGAATAGAAATTATTTCCAAATGTCTAACCTAAATATTTCCTTCTAAAGCTCAGATAATTAATCTTTATATGTATTTTTAAACTGCCAATAGAATTCCTATCCTTTTTCATTTCAAAAAATTACCCTTACTGACAGTTTTCTTGGCATTAAGATGCATATTATCTTTCCTCAATTTGTATATTATTACAATACTTCTGCATATTGTATCAAATTACAATTGCACTCCATTTACAGTTCCTTAGCTAAATTAGAGAACAAGACCCTTAGATGTCAAAGAAGATTAGGCCCATCGTTTTAATTGTGCATGTCTAACTGCCATAATGCAATGAAGAATTTACTGTAGAATTTACTGGCAGCATACTTTTTCCATTCAGTAGCCCTGTTCCCTTAAATCCTGTATACACAGTGAAGTTTGAAATAAAGTAACCAGATCATGAGTCAGGGTACAAAGTTGCTTTTTATCATGCCAGAGAGCAAAATAAATGCAAATATGGTCCACTTCAGTCTTCTGGCTCATGAGAGCTGAAGATACTTGGAGCTT